>NC_139804.1:10415885-11061385 GCF_963457635.1 Microchirus variegatus | reverse complement strand
AAGTGACGGCATCCCATGCATCCAACATGCGATGAGTGAAATTGAGATTGAGACTGTGATCACAGCAGAATGTGTTCACAAAAGCCACGACCAAAAACGATGAGGCAGTGAAAGCTAACTTTATTGTGGCTGAAGAAATCACCCGTGCTTCAAAGTCTTTTTCTGAGGGTGTTTTTGAAGCAGTGCATGCTGAAGGTGTGTGAGCAGGTCTTTTTTTTTCTCCTCCTTTTTTTTATCGTACCCCGTGTCTCTTCACCGGCCCTCTCATGTCATTCATAGCATGCCTGTGAGTGTGTTGCATGAGAGAGATAGTTGTCATGTAGTGTGCAGTGCCCGGTCAGGTCAGGTGATACTGAGGTGTCAGTGGCTGCTCTCTGACAGGGGAACAGAGCACCACTCAAGACCAAATTTGGACCTCGCCCATCGAGGGAAGGTCTCTCATCAGACCACTGCGCACGCCCACTTCAACATTAATGTGTTCACTCCCGTGCTTCAATGCAGAAAGAATTTGGAAGCAAATCAAAGCCATTTTTTTAGTCATGCCAACTGTTTGTGGCATTCAGCAGAGATACTTTGGTCTCACTGAGATTGATTGCTTTGTTACATCATGGGACATTAAATAATTGCTTGTGACGTGCTGTGTAATTTTAGGACAATTTTCTCAGAAAGAACAAACCAAGAGATGCTCTGAAATGGGAGGATTAGTGGAATTCTCATTTGGAATAGAGTTATTTTAGTGTTCTTGCATGTTTGCATAATGGAATAATTTAATGATGTTTAGGGCGCATCAAATCAGTAATTTTTTTTCAATGGATTTGTGTTTTGGTCAAAAAATGGCAGAAAATGGTAATACAAAATGAGCTGGAAGATCAGTCTTGCATATATTCAGTTGTGTCACAGAGCAGCAAAGAAACCTGAAGATTTAACATGACCTTGACTATCAACAATCTCTGGGTCCAATGTCAACCTGCTAGCAAACTGTTAAATCGTAACATTACTGATGTCAACCACCACGGCTGTCACTAATGGGTTTCTTCAAATGATAAAAACCTGCCCAGTCAATTTGGAAGTGACCGTGTACTGCATGTCTCTTTATATTTTCTCCGTAAGCTGATGCCTGCTGGTTCAAATGTCTTTCAGTAGATAATGACTATTTCTGGTTGTGTTTTCAGGTCCTGGCCTGGTTTGAGGAGGGTGAAGAAACAATCACAGCCTTTGTGGAGCCTTTTGTAATCTTACTCATTCTTATAGCCAATGCCATCGTCGGTGTGTGGCAGGTGAGTAACTACCACTGCATTGAATTATTATTAACCTCCATGTTTGGAAATTAGACCTGAACAGTATGTTTTTCCTTTTTAAATAAATTGCCCTTTATTTTACAGCAGAATTATTTATGAACAGATACTGAAAGATAACGGGATAATACTGTACAATAGAGCAGGAGCTATTTTGATCTTTTTAAAATGAATGCATTAACTAAGTTCAGTATGGATTTAAAAAGTAAATTGATTGTCAGTGTTTGACAATTATATTGGGTAGGCCCAGCCTTATGCGGTGATAGTGGATCATGTAGTCTAATCCAGTGTGTTATTGTGACTGACAGAGCTCAAAGTGTTGAATCAATACTCCAATACTTTTTTCTTTTTTTTTTACTAATACTCCTTAATTTTGACCAAATTAGTAGAGCCCTAAAGTTGCAGTATTTGGTCACCTGAAGCCCTATGAGATGTATAATTTTGCCACCTCTATTTACCATCTTAGTAGCTTCAGCCATGGTAAGCAGTGCTCCTCCTCTTCTCTTCCTGTGGAAATATGTAGTTTCCGAAAATCGCATAACTGAAGCGATAGAAGTGTATTTTACTTACGACAGACATGATGCTGCTTCTTGCAGTGCTACGGACAAGTTGCTCCATTTTACTTTACTTTTATTTCTTTTCTTTTTTTTATTCGGCATGCGGCATCTCAGTTATGGCTAAAATGGTGATCACAATTATTTTAATCGATTTTGATTTATCAATCATTTATGGTGAGTATTCATTGGTGGTGTGGTGTCATTTTTAGGTATTTACCTAAAACTTGAGATGTGGACATTCATAGTGGACCCCGGTGGTAACGGATCATTTAGCGTAGAAAAAGCCTGCTGTTTGGGGGTTCTAATATTTGTCATACTTGATTTGCACTTTTGATAAACTCAGTCAACTGCAAGTCATTTATGTCTCACATGTGGCTTCCTACTGCAAAGGAGCAGTCCATGAGTTGTCTGCCTGCATCTTGCCTACTGTTTATTTAATCCACTGTGTGATGGAGTGAGCAGGAGAAGCAAGAATTATTATCAGTAAATTTAATCATGGTGCTAAGTTCCATTTTTACCTCACCAGGAACGCAATGCTGAGGATGCTATTGAGGCGCTTAAGGAGTATGAGCCTGAGATGGGGAAAGTGTACCGGCAGGACAGAAAAACTGTGCAGAGGATCAAGGCCAGAGACATCGTTCCTGGTGACATCGTAGAGGTTGCTGGTGAGTTTAATGTCTTTATATGTTACGGTCATACATACTTTGACCGTCGGCTGAATTATGTTACATTGATTTTTAAGCATGGTTTGGACTCTGTTTTGGTCTAATGTGTTTGCACATTAGTATTGATCATGTGTGATTATCTGTTACTGTGTTTCATTTGTAATTGTTTGTGTTTCATTTGTTATTATTTGTCTGTCTTGCGCTAAAAGCACTTGGTATCATATGAAATAAATATGATAGAATATGATTTAACTCAGAAGTGTAAGCTGAAGAATATTCAACCAATAAAGGTTGAATTGAACTGGTTTGATATGTGGATATCACACGAACCACAAGAGGACAGACCCTGAAATCTGTGGAGAATTGACAAGTTAATGTTTATGTCAAGAATTGCTTGTTGCTTGCTTGTTTTGTTGTAAAATAAGCTTTTTGTCCTTTTTCTTGGAGTTCAGAGAACATCCCTATATATTTGGTGTTTTATTAGGATTGTTCCACTCCTGTGTTTGACTCGGCCTCAGATAAAACCTGGTCAGATGAGTCTACCTACGGTCAGCATTGAGCACTAGTTCCCCGTGTCACTGCAGAGGTGACGCATCCTGCAAAAATAATGTATTTTGAGATGTGCTTATTAACCCAGTGTCACAATAGGATGAGGATGAGGACTAAAGGTATCGACACCCAGTTCCCTGTTGGCGAGTGTCTGTGCATTTGATCATACAAACAAAGTTTGCCTCAGTAACATGGTGCTAATGTATCCTCACAGTGTGATGCAGTATGTGAATTGAGCGCTGGAGTGATTCATGCTGCTCAGGTCCAGTCAGCGTTTTCATCAGCCTGTACATCCTGAGGATGTAAAGCTTTGATTCACTGTTCTGCCTCATGTCTCTGAGTGCATGATTCCGCAGAGGGATGTACAGAGTCGTGTTGAAGAATGCTGGAGTCCTTCAAACACCACTGTTATCTTCACACTCTGTGTAACCCCCAGCCACTGAAGTGATGCATAGTTTTTCTGTGCGTAGTGGCTGCTTTTATTTTTAACTGTCATTGGCCATTTAGATTATGGAATGCATTATTTTTAGAGGCAGTGACAGTCGTGAAGATGACAGGTGTCTGGTCCCACCCTGTGTGTGCCCTTCCCATCATGTTCGGGAGGGTTATTGTGCTGCATTGGGACAATGTTCATCACGAATCCTCTGTAACCTTGTCAAGGGCAAATGTAACCAATATTTCTCCTTTAATGTCTATATATTGTGTTGTAATTTGTAGTTTTTGTGTTGATGGGGCTTATTTTAACATTTCTGTGAGGCAGGAGAAACCTTTGTGCCGTATTAGAGACCTAGTCATCAAAACCTCTTGATGGTGGATGCTTTGCTGTCAGTAGTTGGAGGCATTAAAACCAAGTGCTTTATTCAGCAGTCAGGAGCAGCTCATCAGCTTCAGCTTACCCTCCAAAATCCTCCGGATATCTTCTTCAATGGTTTCTGTCAAGGTGCCAGTGTATAAATATATTTTACTGAAGCTCCAAAGTGACCCCTCCCACACAGAGGAGGACTATAATGACGCAGATGCGGGCCAGCCGGCCGCTGAGCTGCAGCTAGGGGACACGGAGACAAGTTTTCAGTGGCTGCTTCAGCCATGAGGAGGTTAGCCTGCAGCCAATCTGTGTTGCAGCCTTGTCAGGAGGCTGCTGTGGCTTTGAACACAGCCTCCTACTCGCACCTCATCTCCCCTGTTAACCCCTGCAGTCACATCTCACTGAAATCTGTTTCATTGCATGGAAAACACCTTTTAATGCTTCTTTTAATATTTGTTTATATCCAAAATAGATTTTTAAAAATGGTCTTATGAGGTTTTCATAGATGGACCCGAGGGCTGGTGTCAGTCCAGTCCTGCTCTGTTGTTGTGTCCTTATGTCCGGTTGATAAAGTAGTTGTTGCCTGTGGTTTAGCCAAATCATGTTGTGGTACATCACAACTAACAACTGATGGAAATTTCCTCACTGTCAATAGTTCTGAAATCAAAACAGGTGTTCATCTATGATGTAGATTTTCCTCCCATTTGATAAAATATAAAGGTTAAATAATAACAAATGATGCACACAATTGCTTAACTTAAATGCATAACGTTTATCTCTCCTGCAGTATATGCATATTGTTTGTCTGCTCTGCAGTGTACTTGTATGTTTTATACACAAAGAATGTGTAAGCTAACTGTTAAATACATTAAGCGGGTCATCAAGCTTTTTTTTTTTCAAATCCACTTTTGGATGAAAAAAAAAAAGTTGGTAGCAAGTTACTTGGTAGCTTTCATTAATGTTTTCAGAACCAAAATGTGGGTCAACTTAAGTTGTCAAGAATCATTTACAATAATACTCTGCTTGTTCTGGTCATTGAAAAAATTGTAAACTCTCCAAACAGTCGATTTGAATCGGTCCACCTTCAGTTGACCTCAGATCAGTGAGTTTGTTTGAATACTTTGATATTTTATCATATTACTTGCGTGCTTGTTGAAAATGCCTGTTAAAGGCTTTCATCACTGCACTTAACGAACCATTAAAAATGATGTTGGCATGTGGAATTCTCCAGTTGGATTTCCTGGACGCCACCAGTTTAAAATTAAGTTTAAGTGTTGGCCTTTGAGCAGTGGAGCTCAGTGGGTTTGTTCTGCTGCCTGTGAAGGGCAGTCTGGGAGTGATGGGGGACCCGTGTGGTGGTGGTGGTGGTGGGGGAACGGCATACGGGGGAGGATCTCTCCTGCTCTCATTGTGCTGGAGAGAGAGATGACCTTATAGGGAAGCGCTTTGTGGATAACCAGCCCACCCCGCCATGTTCAATGCACAGTGACCCTACCCATAAGCACCCGCACCCTCTACTAAGATTCCAGACACCACGGATAGTACAGTATGTGGCATTTAATGTGGTCTGGCAAGCGTCCGTTGTCACGGAGGAGCTGTTGTTTTGGCAAAGGTTCCTGATTTGTCAGCAAGGCGAGGAGAAAAGGTTTGATCCTGCCAACTGGGGAATCGGGCTTTAGAAATGCAAAAAAATCCTCATGTGTTGTCGTGCACACAGGCAGAGAGTTTTTCAATTAAAACCACTAAAACTTTATTTTCTCTTCCCAAAAGTCTATTTGATATTTATTTTTTATTTCATGCGTTTCATACGTGTTACATGTTTTTATAAAAAATGTATAAATGCACTGCAGTGTTGACTCGAAATGCAGGTTTAAGAGACAAATGTTGAGCAATTATGTGTATAATTAGTCATTATTAAAGTCTTATTTTATCAAATTGTGGGGAAAAAAGGAAAATCGGCTGAAAGAAAAATATCAGCCCAAAACCCACATCAGTTGACCACTAGTGTAAACTTAATGCGTGAACCCACTGAACCACATAAATCGTAAACAATAAATAATTTAGTGCTCAGATTGCTGGGAGTTCAGGTTATGACAAGTGAAGGTTTTTTTTAATGTGGGACCACTACTAAAACTGCAACCAGAAAGAAGAGTTGTTTGTTATTGGCCCCGTTAAACCTTATTAAATATACTTTATTGAGTTCTACTTTATGAGTTATTCACAATGATAATGTGATGTCTTGATGCAGCCAGGAATTTTAAGATACAGCACCTTACATTGAATGTTCAATTGGTCGTCAGCTTCTCAGACAGAATTCTCATGACTGTCATGTTTAAGGTGCATGTACTAATATTTGTCTCTTTACACAAAACTACACCTCCCTAACAGTCTTAGTGCTTTCAGTCTAAGTTTTGTAACTATGACAATAGAAAATAGTTTCATGCTTTGCGGAGGCTCAGCGTGCTGCTGCTGTTCTAAAATTCATAATGGACAAAGACGAAGCAGATCTCTCGGGGGTAAACAGTGCAGAGATGATGTTTACATTACTGATGTCATATGTTGGGATCGACTCCCAAAGTAAATTAACACAGGTTTTCAGGTAAATATTGATCTATCACCACCAGCTGACTTAAAACAACAAACAAAACATATTTACTCTATTCTTGTTTGCTAATAGCTGCTCAGACCTGGTATTTTGTCTTAGGAGATTAGTTTCAGGTGTTAACATCCGTCCTCAGTGATCCGATCACGTCTAGGTTGCTCAACAGCTCAATCTGTTCTGAATGTGTCCTCAGATCTGATCACAAAACACGCATTCAGAGGTTTCAAGCACATTGTGTGGCCACATTCCTGATGTATCCTCACAGGACACATCGGCGACCACCTCCTCAGCTGACATACTCCAATCTGATCCCACTTACAGTATTTGAACAAGAGTTCTTTTTTTCTACTGCTTAAAATCTTATTTTTATGTAACATTAGCAGCTTTGATTCACTCAAGTTTCTCCCATCTCCCTTCCCGTCACACTTAAACTCGCTGACATATTGTAAGACTTGTGAACAGACATGAAATCAGTGCGTTTGTGAATACAGGGTGAATGAAGCCATATCTGATTCGGGAGTCGTATCCAGAAGGGATTTTACTGCGAGGTGTATACAGTCAGATATGCCATTATATCACTGAGGCCTGATGTTAACACCAGTTCTGAATGGGAGCACAGTCGGTCTGGGTCACATGTAACCATTATTGTGTCCTGGAACCAGTGACCTTATAGCTGTGTCAGGAGTGGCACCTGGTGTGGACTTCTGCTGCTTTAGACCTCAGAGATTGTCGTCTTCATATTTTGTAACACATAAATATTTGAGTTATTGTTGCCTATCTGTAATTTTGAACCAGTCTGGTCATTTTCGTCAGACCTGAAGATGGGATTTTCAACTGCTGAAATACCGTCCTGTCTGGCACGAATAACAATGCCACATTCAAAATAGTTTTTCTTGCCCATTCTGATGCTCTGTTTGAACTTCAGCAGCTTGTCTTGACCATGCCTAAGTGTATTGGGTAGCTGTCATGTGATTGGCTGATCAGACATTTGCATTAGCAACCAGTTGAACAGGTGTACCTAATACACCTTTCTTTCAATTTGTGATCACAAATCAATGTCAGTAAAGACTCATGCATCCTAATGCCATGTGTGAGTTTATGTGCTATCTGCTTCTGGTCTCATCACCCAGAACACATTATTAATACCAGAAAAGAACCAGGCCAAAGCTTCTCTAGTGCAGTTGGCTGTTAAAGGATAGAAGGTGGGCAAAAAACTTGAATGAATGGAGTAGAGTCAGAGTTTGACATATTTATTTTAGAACAAATCCATTTGGATAACGTTACACCATTACTTTACATGAGTAAATGCAGCTGGTGAGTTAATCAGTAGGACCTGTGTTGGAAAGCTGTGAGATGCTTCACCATTCTGAAATGGCCCTTGTAACATGACAGAAGGTCAGCCTTTTGTTCAGCTGCCATCTGCACATGTATCCTCCATGCTGGCCCTGATGAAGCCCGGCCGCCCCAACCACACTTGGTTACCCAACACACGGCAGAGGCAGGTGCCAGTCAAAGCTGACGGCTCTGGCACAGTTACTGTATCGCCTGCTGCTGAAAGGTGAGCATGTAAGGGCACCTCAGGGAGTCTTACTGGGTACATGGAGCTTTTGACACTGAAAAATGTGTCGACTGTTTGACCTTTTGGCAAGCGCATAGGTGAAAGGGTGAACATGCTAGTGGAGAGGCTTGTACTGCTACCAAGTAGGATGTTGACAGAAGGGGATAGATGATATGCACACAATAAATCAAAGCATGTCTGCGCTTAAACGGCCTCAGAACAATTCTGTTGTTTCAATGTCAGAGTTAACTGTCACAGCTTATCCCTCTGTCCTCGTTTCTTGGCTCAACTCTCTCCGAGGTTGTATTTCTTCAAAAAAAGAGAAAAGACCCAACACAGGAAGTATTACACAACCATGTAGGATGTAACTGTAAAGCTTTGGGCTTCTAAGACAAATTCCAGCTTTTGCTTTCTGTGGCACAGCTAAAGAATAATCCTTTTAAAGTCTGAAAGAGATGGAGCGGTTTCTCTGAAATGGGTTACGACTGCATAGTCAGTATGCAGATTGATCCATTCCAACAGGAGGTTGGCTGTAGTCTGAGTGAATGACCATGGGTCTGCATTGCTCCTTCTTTTAGCTGGTTTACACGGCTTTCTCAGAAGTGAGGCTTTCACTGTGCCCTTTTTTTTTCATGCTGAGTTAGAAGGTGCACCAGAGCTTAACTTTGGACCTTCTCAGAGCTGACAAAGCTGTCATGGTTTGTCTTGATCGGCCAATGCCTGCTGTTAGATCAGTGTCTCTGGCATCACTGTCCGTCTGGACATGAACTGGGTTTGACAATCGACAATCCAACTTCTCACAGGGTCACCCATGAAGCCAAAGTGCTGACATACACAGACGTACGTTAATTTGGAAATTAGTTAAAATGCAACAGTATTGTCATGATATAAGACTTTTAAACCTGATGCCTTTCATTACCACAGGGATCGTAATTACAACAAATATTCTTTCATAAAGATTATAACAATACCAATAGCATCAATGACAAGTCGTGTGACTACACTTCGTAGCCACAACTTGATAGCGTTGTTTGCATATAGGCTGATTTTGTCCTCGGCCTTTCCCTCATTGTTTGCTTTTTATGCAAAAGTCACTTTCGTTTCTTTCATGTTCGACCAACACTGGTCACGAATGCCCTTCAGCAGCAGCAGCTGCCATGTTCAGCCAGCTCATTGTTGTGAACGTCAACTAGCATTCAGCTGCTAGTGAGGAGAGGAGCTGTGTGTGTCTGTCACAGTGGTGCTGTGTGAGGATGTGTCCCATTTGTCATACAATAATACTTTTTACAAACTTTTAATAGGCACCAATAGATTTAGTTTTTTTGTTTTTCTAAATCCAGCCAGTAAACGATATTCCCGTTTGCTAGATGTATTCCAAATATCTAAGATACTTAAAGTTGGAGATAGACTAATGGGTCATCTGATTAATCTGGACATTTTTTGCCAGTTTTTGAAATGATTATTTCTGATTATCAAACCTGTTTCATGTATTTGTATTTGATATGCGAGTCATTCATTATTTTCATTTAAAATATAAATGCACTTATGCTATTATGTGTACCATATGTTACTATTATATAATCCACCAGCCCTGTTTCTAAAGAGCAACATCGGCAAAAGAAAAACCTATGTGTCCTTGGCCCCACTGCTATTTCCCTCCCTCCCTTCAAGGGCATTCAGGCTTTTGGATTACCGTAGATGTTCTCAATGGTTATGACGTTGAGATCTTCACCCTAGCCCTGTCATTATGATTTGTTAGATTTTTATTTGGCAGACTTTCATGGAGATTAGGTTACAACTTCACTGTGATCTTTGTTGAGTCTTATGTAACAATCTGACGCAATTTGCATTTTTAACAAAGTAGGCTTGTAAGTGGACTACTACGACTACTACAGAACTGTGTCACAGCCTGAGCCAATTCCCCAGTTTCCATTGCCTTTATGTACCATTAGAAAGCCAAATTGGGTCAGTGCAATTTCAATGTACCCAAATTGGCCTTTTCCTTTGAGACGAGCCTTTTATGGCTCACAAGAACTTCATTTCCTCCTCTTTCTTTTTCTTCCTTGTCTTTCCCTACAACGATGGCAGCATCTCAATGAGCTCTGCTATGTCGGTTGTGTTTGACTTAATGTTTAGGCTAATGACATGAGCTTTAAAACAGACCTGTAAGACCTGTTAGTTAAATAGCTCTTCTGGTTGTGTCTCATTTCAAATGGATGTCATATTGTTGATTATGTCTTTTTGTGAATCTTTGACAGTTGGAGACAAGGTACCTGCTGACATTCGTATCTGTTCGATCAAGTCAACAACCCTGAGGGTTGACCAGTCCATTCTGACTGGTAAGACATTTCAGCTGATTCACCAATCCCTCAAATTTTCCCAGTTCCTCCTGATGACATTGATTATGTATCTATGTA
This sequence comes from Microchirus variegatus, assembly GCF_963457635.1. Lineage (NCBI taxonomy): Eukaryota > Metazoa > Chordata > Actinopteri > Pleuronectiformes > Soleidae > Microchirus > Microchirus variegatus. Next base: position 11,050,937 of record NC_139804.1, on the reverse strand, counting down.
TGTACGTTGGGATGCTTGCGTACATTTTTTAGTTCAGCCTCAAAACTATTATATCTTCTACTTCAATGCTCATTCTTAATAAATCTTTGAATGCACAGTGTCTCCCTCACATTCATTCAGCAGCTGTACTACGCCACTTCTAGATTATTGAGCTTGGCTTCTAAAATGTCACACAATCATTAATATCAATATGCCACTTAGTGAATATCATTCATAACTTACTTCACGTGGGCATCAAATGCTGAATGAATGATCTACAGTATTAGTAAAAGGCCATTACATTTATGGCTTGAATGAATATGGACACCAGCGCAAACAATACAGCTGTTGAAGATAATTCTTTGGAAAAAAATGATCCATGTTATTCAGCCATAAATAGTCATAGGTAAAGACTTGGGCTATAGTTACTTAACACAGTTTTCATTAAACAATGCACAAATTCTCCTCAGCGTACGCCTGCTATTCACATTACCTCACAGTTTAGAGCAGTTTAGAACATGAATAATTGAACAGACTGCAGAATGAGTCCATCATGACACCGTTTCCAGCACAATTGTTTCTAAAGTGAAAGATCAGTAAGTCAGGCTGAATGATCAGCATCGTAGATTTTTGTGTAGAAATACCTGCCTTTGATTGGTACTCGAGATCATCTGCAAAGGAATTCTATCTGACCCCCTGTGTCGTCTCTGTAGGTGAATCTGTCTCCGTCATCAAACACACTGACCCTGTGCCTGACCCTCGTGCTGTCAATCAGGACAAGAAGAACATGCTTTTCTCCGTAAGCTCAACTGCACAAAATATCATACACTCTGTCAACTTCCTCAAACCACACAGCATTTGAAGACGAGAGATGTAATCTATTGAGCCAACATGTATATACCTGTTGCTTCAGGGCACTAACATAGCAGCTGGAAAGGCCGTGGGTGTGGCCGTTGCCACTGGTGTCAACACGGAGATCGGCAAGATCCGTGATGAGATGGCAGCCACCGAGCAGGACAAGACGCCCCTGCAGCAGAAGTTGGATGAGTTTGGCGAGCAGCTGTCCAAGGTCATTTCCCTCATCTGCATTGCTGTGTGGGTCATCAACATCGGACACTTCAACGACCCTGTCCATGGAGGCTCCTGGATCCGTGGCGCCGTCTACTACTTCAAGATCGCCGTGGCGCTGGCTGTGGCTGCCATCCCTGAGGGTCTCCCTGCCGTCATCACCACCTGCCTGGCCCTGGGCACTCGTCGTATGGCCAAGAAGAACGCCATCGTCCGTAGCCTGCCATCTGTCGAGACCCTGGGCTGCACCTCTGTTATTTGCTCTGACAAGACGGGAACCCTGACCACCAACCAGATGTCTGTCTCCAGAGTGAGTCACTTGCTCTCTCTCACACACATGCAGTCTCTTGGTGCACTGCTGAGCTGTTTGGTATTACTGTAAAGTGCTTTGTCATCTTTGCTGTCAGTGCCTGTTGTTAGTTTAAGGTGACAGTCAAAGAGATTTAAGCCACTTTAAATACACCTGTCAGCTAAAATGTTAATACTCGGTGTGCAAACACAGATAGAGCGCAGTGTTCCTCATCATCTGATCAGTTATTTGGGTATCACACCACTCTGCCACTCCTCTTATCTACATTGAGTTGTTGAATGACTTGCAGTGCTGCAGTTGCATAACTGACCTTGCGTCACCAAGCTGCAGAGGCTGTGGTTCCTTTCTCTCCCTCTCCCTCCGTGTCTGAGTTGCACCCTGGTGTTAAGAAGACATTTCAGCAGTTGTTAGTTTAGATGTTAGTCCTCCTCTGTTGCCTATCTTCTGTTTTTTCAGAACTACAGTATTGCATGGCCCAAATTAGACAAAAATGTGTGTTTTTATTGAGACGGTTGCTTCACCATATCATATTGGCCTTAATTAAGTAAGCTTACACTCTTCAAATATCTGCCCGTCTGTGATTTGTAGTTATTCAAATCACTGTTTGTTAAGCAATTGAAAGTGGAGACTTGTTGCTTCATGCAAACAATGAAGAACGACATCCTATGTGAAGGCCACTGTAGTCCCACTTGCCACAGTCTCACCATTAGATGTCAAGAGTTATTACTCTATTACTGCACTGTTAAGTGTAAGCGAATGCCTAAAGTTAATAATCACTTTGAAAAATGTAATTTCTTTTGGGAAATATTCTTCCTCAAATTATTCAAAATAATGGAAGTATCTAATTACCAGATCATCTACTACCCATGTTTTGTGTGTGTGAGGGAGAATCAAAGCTTCCTGTGGGAGTAGGCCTGGCACTGCAGCTTCTTCCTTTTGGGCACAGCTTCTTTCTTTACTCAGGCTCCCTGGCAGTCTCTACTGTTTACTTGTGCTGAAAAACTAAACAGCCTTTTCTCACATTAGGCAGCGGGACAGCGACAAATGTACTGCCTACAAAAAGGAAAATAAAGTTCCAGGTCCACTAGTGGTTTCTGTGGTTTCTGGTGCCACCTACTGTGTCAGTAAAGACACCGGCAGCCCATTCAATGACGTGGCATTAAATGATGTCTACTTTGTTTTTGTCCCATCTGCTCTTTTTAATCTCCAGATGTTTGTAATGAACAAAGCTGAAGGAGACAATTGCTCTCTGTCAGAGTTCACTGTCACAGGATCCACATATGCACCTGAAGGGGAAGTGTGAGTACTTTATAATTCACTCTGTGAAAACTGAAATATCTCATTGTTTGGGTAATCATTTTGTTGTTGTATCAAGCACACAAACGCACACTTGTCGGCTGAGGATGTGTGTTTGCCCTCAGGTACCACGATGGTAAACAAGTCAAGTCCTCGGAGTACGACGCCCTGGTTGAACTGGCCACCATCTGTGCCCTGTGTAACGACTCCTCCCTGGACTTCAATGAGGTCTGATCCCTGACTCTCTGTCTTACTGAACATAGTAGGGTTGCCAAAGTAAATACAAATGTAAGGCCAAACCAAAGGGCACAGATTTTTTATACTGGCTTAAAGACATTTGTTTGAGGTGATGGTTTATTACTTCTGACAAATGTGGCCAAAAACATAACCTAGTTGGCAGGGGTAGATGTACTTCCGGGTATTGGCCAATCACAAGACTCTGTCTTCTGGGTGTGAGAGTTGAGTCTCAAATCTCGCGGCTGGGAAACGCCGTCAGGAAAGAGGATTTCTATCGGCTCTAGGCAGCTAGGAGGTTTTTGACCATAAAAAAAAGTTAATGTATGTAAGTAGACCTCCATAACTAACATGTGCAACAGGACCAGTCTATGTGAGCTTTAATTAATATCATAATCTTAAAAGACGAAAGAGAAGACCGTTTTCGGTCGTTGACTGTTAAGTTAAAAAGTGAGATACCTCAGATATTATTTTCTATCTTTGCACTTGGGTAAGTACCCCAATATTTAAAAATAATGCTAATGTTTTGGATGTCTCAGGTGAAAGGTGTGTATGAGAAAGTCGGTGAGGCCACAGAAACCGCGCTGACCTGTCTCGTGGAGAAGATGAACGTCTTCAACACTGAAGTCCACAGTCTGTCCAAGATTGACAGAGCTAACGCCTGCAACTCGGTGAGTGACAACATTTCCCTCTCTGCTCACACTGCACATCTGTTCTGCTCTCAGTCAGCATGTTCTCACACCGTGTCCTTCTGGTCTGATCAGGTGATCAAGCAGCTGATGAGGAAAGAGTTCACCCTGGAGTTCTCCAGAGACAGGAAGTCCATGTCTGTTTACTGCACCCCCAACAAGTCTCGCTCTTCCATGGGAAAGATGTTTGTGAAGGTAAACTGAAAGAAATGTGGGAAACATCAAAATTAATTTTGATATTAAACACATGTTTACTAAAATATGAAATCTCACTTTGAGAAGCACTATGTGGTGTGTACAATGGCTATGTTTTTTGTGTTTATTAAACACAAATTTCACTTGGAATTCTTAACACAGGGTTCCTACGCAGCATGGAAAAATATGGAAAAGTATGGTATTAAATTTGAGTAATTTCCAGGTCTGGATAAGTATGGAAGACGGGAAAAAAGTATGGAAAAATGTAGGGCTGGGGAAAAAAAAATCGATTCACATATGAATCGCAATTCTAATCATCCACGATTCTGAATCGATTCATGAATATTATTATTATATTTTTTTTAAGTTTCTATTTTTAAAAAAAACACCCGTTTGTTATTTGTGTACAGTTTATTTTTGTACCTTCTGGGAGAAAAAGGCAGCTAGCCTAAGCTTTTTTTATGCAAGTTATTTTTTGTACAGTAAGTTTTTATTTGAATGAATAAATGTTAACTTTTGCCTTTGTGGGATCACATTATCTTATGCGAACTATATTGTTTTGATGCCATAATTTGCCTTAACAAGCTATGCACTGTATACATTTTTGAATCGAATCGTGAGCCACCCAAAGATTCACATCCCTAGAAAAATGTTAGTGTTTCCAGACTATTATCTCACTTTCTAAAATTAAATGTATTAATATATACAAATCAAATCAAGTTACTAACGCATCATAGCCTACCTGTAGATGATATGAGACTAATCAAGCTGGCTGTAGAATGGTGTTGAATTACCATGGTTACTGTTACTGACTGCAATTCTCATTTATTTATTATTTTCCATACGTGTCGTCGAACCAGCCACTTATTGTCGGCAGCATCAGTGTCATGGATCGATGCAAGTGTTCTGAGAGCTGGTTCCATGAAAAATTAGTGAAGGATTTTAAAGCAATTTATTTACATAATAAGCATCTAAAAATTGGTATTCAGATGTTTAATATTGACTGAAAAATCGGCAGAGGAGTCTGGAAAAGTGTGGAATTCTGAAATGGAAAATATGTAGGAACTTTGTTAACATTATGAACTGAACGATTTGACTGATGTTTTTAATTTAGTTTAAGTTGGTATCTTAATGTAATAAAGATGGACATAATCCAGTTTGAAAAGGTGATGCCTCAGAGGAAGGATGGAATTTGGTTTGAATGGAGGTCTCTTAGAAAAATGCCTTATTTTCTCACTTAACCTTAATTAACATGTTAATGATCTCAGTCGCTAGTTTCAGCTCTTCACAGAACATGTCAGAAGTTGATTTTGTGACAAGAAGGCATTTTTATTTACAGTCCACGATTGGCATAAAATGTTTTTGGGGATTTACAAATTGCAATACTCTAGGTGCTTCAAACCTCTGAAGTATGTGAAGCTGTGACCTACCATATTATGAATATTTAAATTCCTCTGTTCTACCCACAGGGGGCACCAGAGGGGGTGATAGAGCGATGCACTCACGTCAGAGTGGGAAACGGCAAAGTTCCCCTCACCAAAGGTATCAAAGAAAAGATCATGTCTGTGATCCGTGAGTATGGGACAGGTCGTGACACCCTAAGGTGCCTGGCCTTGGCCACACGAGACACCCCACCTAAAATGGAGGACATGGTACTGTCTGACGCAGCCAAGTTCTCAGAGTACGAGGTGAGTTTCCTCTCAAATTCCTCTTAAGATCAGAGCATTCTTTTATGGTCCAAACACTCATCGTTGTCTCTCTCCCTCCAGACTGACTTGACCTTCGTTGGTTGTGTCGGCATGTTGGACCCTCCCAGACAGGAGGTGGCTGCCTCCATCACGCTGTGCCGCCAGGCCGGAATCCGTGTCATCATGATCACAGGGGACAACAAGGGCACAGCTGTGGCCATCTGCCGCCGCATAGGCATCCTCTCAGAGGAGGATGACATCGAGCACATGGCCTTCACAGGAAGAGAGTTTGATGAGCTCTCACCAAACGACCAGCGGGACGCGGTGACTCATGCCCGCTGTTTTGCCCGTGTTGAGCCCTCGCACAAGTCCAAGATCATTGAGTTCTTGCAAGGATTCGATGAGATCACTGCTATGGTATGAAGTCTAAAAGCTTTGATTTGTAGTCTTTTTTACATTGATCATTAGCATTTAGCATTATTTGAATTGGATTTTAACCACTTAAAAAGGCTCACCTAATAAATTCTACTCCTACTTAAAACTATGCTACTTTTTTTTTGCCTCTAGAAACAGAAATGCGTAATCTCCCCCCTCCCAGAACCAAAGTCCATAGAGAAAATCAGTGATTTTACATCACAATTTCAGTTAAAGTTGTTTTTAGGTTGGCTCTTTTTTTTTTTTAGAAGTGACGGTAATCTGTAATCTCTTCTATGTGTCCCTACTGGCAGCCATGTTTTCAGTGAACATGTGACAGCTGGTCCCATGTGCACCCTTGGCATTATGATCTCACGTACGTCAGTTGCATGCAAGATGAAGACCGTGTCAAAACCTCATAGCACTACACCCTAAAAAAGCAGAAATATCCCTTTAGCCCTGTGGTTGCTTTGTCTTTGTTGGACTTGTACTGTTGCACTGTTACATGACCAAAAGATGGTGCTGGCTGAAACAAAAAGGCTTGTCCACAGACAGGTGATGGAGTGAATGATGCCCCTGCACTGAAGAAGGCAGAGATCGGCATTGCAATGGGCTCTGGCACTGCAGTAGCCAAGTCAGCCTCTGAGATGGTCCTTGCTGACGACAACTTCTCCTCTATCGTGGCCGCCGTTGAAGAAGGCAGAGCTATTTACAATAACATGAAGCAGTTCATCCGGTACCTCATCTCCTCCAACGTGGGAGAGGTCGTTTGGTGAGTCTCCCCAACATCACATGACTAAGATTTGTGACCACTTGAATCATATTTAACAGAATCATTTCTCCTTAAAGCATCTTTCTCACTGCTGCACTGGGTTTCCCTGAGGCTCTGATCCCAGTCCAGCTGCTCTGGGTCAACCTGGTGACTGATGGCCTCCCTGCCACCGCTCTTGGCTTCAACCCCCCTGATCTGGACATCATGGAGAAGCCTCCACGAAACGCCAAGGAGCCCCTCATATCTGGCTGGCTCTTCTTCAGATACTTGGCCATCGGAGGTTAGTTGTAGTGGTATCACATGTATTTATATTGTCTCCTTGAGTTTTATACATGCAGCTGTTTACTGAAGCTCATCTGTGTTTGATGATGACGACCCCCAGGCTATGTGGGTGCAGCCACAGTGGGAGCTGCTGCCTGGTGGTTTATGTTGTCAGACGACGGTCCCCAAATCACTCTGTACCAGCTGGTAAGTCTGTCTATCTGTCAATCTTTCTATCTGTCTGTTACACACTGCCTCCCCCCTCATTGCTCTGCTTTCCTCCTCCAGAGCCACTTCCTCCAGTGCAGTCCAGACAACCCAGAGTTTGATGGCCTGGACTGCGAATTGTTTGAGTCGCCCTACCCCATGACCATGGCCCTGTCTGTGCTTGTCACTATTGAGATGTGCAATGCTCTGAACAGGTAACAACCTCTTAGATCAACTTTTTTTAATTAACTGTTTCATTTAAGATTATTTTAACCAGGGAATAATCTCATTGAGATTAAAAACCTCCTTTTCAGAGTAGACCTGGCCAAGACACTCGGCAGCAAAAATTGTTGTGACAAAAGACAACAGAGAGGAGGGGGGGAAAAAAAATAATTTGAAGAAATCAACTTCATGACTAGCCCAACTTAAAGCTTAGGTATCTTTGGTAATCTGTCTCCAGTTTGTTCATTTTGTTTGAGTTTGAAAGCATCAAGTGAGATTTATTCACTAAGCTTCAAGTTTTTCTGGAGCTCTTTCCTTCACAATGTTAAAAAAACAGTTCATGTGCAGCAGCTTTATGACACTTGACAAAAAAACTGCATGTCTAATTAAAAGAGTGTATTTTTTTTTCAGGTAATTATGACAGTTAATCGATATATGAGATGTGTCAAACACTATTCAACTGAAATGATAATCGTGTTTTTTTTCATTAAGAAAAGAGTAAAATGTTTTTACTAAGATACTTTGAGTTTTCTTTAGACTCAAACTAGACTAGAATGACAAGACTTTTAGTCTATTTCACTCGCAAAAATGGCATGTGAATGACTAAATATGACAAAGAATAATTGGTAAACTGTGTGAGACGGATGAAAAGTTCTCATGAAGTGATCATGTTCACTCACGAGATGGAGGGAACACTACAGCATTCAATCATCATCACCTGTGTTCTCCCCTCGTCCTGTTCAGTCTGTCAGAGAACCAGTCCCTGCTGCGGATGCCTCCCTGGGAGAACATCTGGCTGCTGGGAGCCATCTGCCTCTCCATGTCCCTCCATTTTCTCATCCTCTACGTGGAACCTTTGCCTGTGAGTTCCGACACATTGGTTAAAAAATACTGATGATATTTTGAAAATATAACTCCGACAGGAGCTTGATGGATGTTTGGGGACTCCAGAGTCTCAGGTTTTATTGCTGCCCCCTTGAGGTTGTGTAATGTGTCCTCTTCTCTATTTTTGCTGCAACATTACCGGGCGACTTATAGTCCTGGTTGTGTGATAGTTCCTGAAATGATGCCTTCTTTACAGAAAACTTTTTGAAAACGGCACATTTTTTGCTTCCGTTTCTGCACTGTTGACTGACAGCTGCCACCCCTCCCTCTCTCAGGTCATCTTCCAGATCACCCCTCTGGACGTGACCCAGTGGCTGATGGTGCTGAAGATCTCCATGCCTGTCATCCTGCTGGATGAGCTGCTTAAGTGTATGGCCAGGAACCACTTGGACTTTGGTAAAAAGCAGGATAAGTCGATGAAAGGCTGCCCTCTGCCTGCATGTGCCAAAGGCATCTCCTGGCCCTTCGTGGCCGTCTCCCTGCCTCTGGTGCTGTGGATCTACACCGCTGACACTAACGTGTCTGCCGTGCTGTGGCCCTGACTGACTCCAATTCACCTCCCCCCCCACTCCCGTGCACCAGTGTGAAGTGGACATTAACACACACCTAACACAGTTACATTAACTCCGAACAATGTAGAGTCGACACTTGCACCCGCTCTGACAGCTCGTGTGCTGGAAGATCTTTTGTATTTTACGACATTTTCACTGATACATTTTTTATTTTGGGGGGGGGGGGTGTCGGGGTTTAAGTTGTAATTTAATGACTTTAACTGATGTTGTGTCCATGGGTTTTGTTTTATTTGACCATCCTGCTTCCCCCCAATTTTGGATTGTGTAGAGATGCCACTATGTTGGAGCTGTGTGTCGAGCTTTACAGAGAATATACTCTATTTTATAATAATGAATATTTTGTAATTTTTGGGGGGCTGTCGGGATAAGATTGAGGATGTGACTGCGTGGAACCGTATTGTATAATACTAATTCGGGGGGGTGAAGAACTTGAATATTTGCCCCAGGACGAATCTCTGTTGTCATTTTTGAGCTCCGTGAATCATGGTCATTCGTTATTTTCTGCATTAGGCAGAGCACAGCTACCTCAGTGCTAATAATGTAACCATTACTACCCATTAGTCTTTACATTATACAGCTCGTCATGTGTCATGTGTAGTGAGGTAAGCACCAGTTAGTTTTGCAGTAGAGATGAAGCCCTGACACACATTTTAATGTTTAATATATTAGTTTTCTTTTCTCTGTTATTGGAGGGAAGAGCAGACAGAGATGTTACCTGTGTGATATTGACCTCTTAATTATTTTTATTATTATTATTATTATTATTATTATTATTATTACCATCATACGGTCTGTCATTAAAGGTCCAGTGTGCAACGTGTACAAGGGTTTATTGGCAGAAAGGTTTTCATAGCCTTAGAATGAGCCTCCGCCTTGCTTTACAGAGGCTGCCATCTTGCAGCGGGAGTGTATCTTTGCATTTTTGCATAAGCACAACAACCTTTCTGGTGTGTGAAGGCCACGTAGTTCACTGACATGCTTGGAAAGGGAAGATGTGAGCAAAATGTGTTACAATCTGCAGTCTCACCAGTAGATGTCACTATTTCTTACACACTGGACCTTTAAATTTGTTTACTTGAAGAAAAAAAACATTTGTCTTAATTTCCTTTTTTGTTTAAGTTTCATTTTTTAGAGTCAGTCTCAATTTTCTTTTTAATCTTAATTACAGCAAACTTTATAAATGTAAAACTGTGCACATACTGTACCTTAATATTTAAAATGGCACCAAGAAGTGGAGCACAGAGCTGTGAAAGGCTGAGTCTGTTGATGTGTAAATAGCACACAAGCTACAACCTTTTGTATCCTTTTTTTGTTCTTGTTGTCTTAAACTGCTTCATACACTCACACTCGTTGACTTAAACGCGAGTCTCTGTGCATGTCTGTTAATATAATACCAGGCCAGTGAGTGCTTTAGCTTGATTCTGTAACGTGTTTGTTCCTGTGTCTTCCACCTTTTTGTTTTTGGACCTGCATGGCAACTACTAGAATACTCCATCTTCTGAATAGTCGCACACACGCTTTTGTAGTCGGTCACTGTTCATATGAAAATGGCAGCTGTGATGCAACTACGGGAATAAATCTCACCAAATTATGATTTATTTCTTTTAAAGTCATTTAACATCTACAACTTCTCACTTAACTTCTACTTCTTTTACAATCCTCATTTTCAATATTTTTTGACAAGTTTTTTTTTTTTTTTTTACCTAAAGCTTAAATGGTGCAAAGGGGAGGTGAGCATTTAATTGAGTTTTGTTTCCAAAGTCACTAAGTGCCACGCCGAGTGAGCAGGTTTCTACTGTACATGAGTCCTTTACCATTTTAAACTAGTACAGCATCACAGGTGCTGGTTGTGTTTGATTGTAAACTGGCAGCTGAAAAAGTGACATTTAAGTTCCCCCAAACATCTCCATTTAATTTGCTCTTGTTCATCACATCTTCATTGGTCTGTTTATAAAAAAAAAAAAAAAAAAAACTCTGAATGAATTTGTTGTTTTGCTGCTCAGATGCTTTTTCAATGTCCATTGATTTGATTCTCCCTCTTTCTCGTTCTTTCTTTGCAGCACACGCCAACTAAGCCCAACAACTCTGCTCCCCCTTTACTTCCAGAAACTTTGGTTGTGTTTTGTGTTGTGCATGTGTGTTTTGGGCCGCACATCTTACAGGAGCTGCATGTCAGTGAAGTCGCGTGAAGATGAGGCTCGTTAAAGTTCATACGTCCTTTTTGTAGTTGAACGGCCATTCGTAAAATGTCTGATGAAAATGAACCCATAAGTCCTTCCATTCTCCTGCATGAAGAGCCTTAGATTACAAGTTCTCATGCCATCTTTTAGACTGAGATCTTAGTACTGTGTACAGTAACTTGTACATTATTCCGTTGTGCATGTCCGCTCAGCCAGCCATCTCTTTTACCTGACTTGTGTAATAGACAATGTATAGTATTGGTATATAGAATAAATGACATTCGTCAGATAGTACAAATGTTAAATAAGCTCAAAAAACACAGTTCATCTTTCCTAAGGAAATATTTTTATGGGATATTAAAAAACCAAACAGACTGTTTTTCTTTTTCTTTTTGCTTTGCACTGAGAGGTGCAACATGTTTGGAGCAGATCCTTTTGTCACACGAGGGGAAGGCATACGTGCAGGGGTGCATGTGTTTTACCATGACGACAGCAGACAGACCCTCGATTGGCATCTCTTGCCAAACTGCTGTACTGTATTTTCAGAGATAATTGTATGATGTATCACATGAACTTTGGTTTCAGGTAAATAAAACTGTCATACATTAGGAGTTTGCAGAGTGTTTCCTCCTGGTGGAGTGGAATGTTCCACCGTCCACTGCACAACTTCACTCCACAGCCACTTTATAACTAACGTTTTTCTTCTGTCTTATACAAAAAAGATTTGTGAGCTGCCTTAATCTAACAGTAGTGGCCTGGTGATAACGTGACCGTCTTTATTCACCAACTTGAATAAAGATGTAGAGAATAAACTACAGTAAGTTAAAATGCACTAAGATGTGTAAATATCACTACATACTTCCTGTGTTTTGTTTAGACTGAAAAAAATGTAAGCAATTAAGGTAAGATTAATTTTACAGTTGTGGTTCAGCAAACCAATTTCTATTTCCTTGATACATTGCCTCTTATCTTATCTGTATCGGATAGTTCGATCCAGAAATGCGGCAAGTTATGGTTACACAGCGGTTCCGTACTAAGTTTGAAATGTAATACGTAATTTAGTTATTTGAGCTGTGTTTGTCACATTTATATAAATAGTTTATTATATTATGTATATTCAATTGTTTAATACAGCATTGTAGCCCAGATTCTGCTGTTTAATTTGAAGCCAAGAGTCACTATATTCTCTCAAGTTTCACTATTTACAGTACCTTGTTTACAAATTCTTTATGAAGAATGTATTAGGGGCCCTCAATTGGAGGACCCTTCTTTTTGTATTGTTAATTATTGTACATCATTTCAGTTTTGAGAATTACTGCTTCTTCTTTGAGCCGAACAGTTATTTTATGGACATTTACTCTCTGGACTTGTCCATCTATGACAACAGCAGTGTTTTTGGCTGATGAGATAATCCACATTAAAAAGCACTAAAAGTGGCTAAGGGGACATCAATGTCAACCGAGTGTTTATTAATTTTATCATACATTTTAAAAAATATATACAAAATACTATAAACAGACTTGAAATAGTAAGTAACACTTCCCAACCTATGAGTGAGTCAATTAATGAGTTATTTTGATACAGAAGAAACATGAAAATAAACATGTACAGTAAATGACACAAAACAGTTTGAAATGGGACAAAAAATGAAGAGAGAGCAACTGGAGAATGTTAGAGATTCACCATCACAGACCTCGTTTTCCTGTCAAATGAACAAAAGTCCCAACATATTCACAGGCTGTCAGGCTCCAGAATAAAAAGAGCCAGTCACTTCTGTAGCACATGCTGTGGATAACTCCAGCCAATTTTGGCCTAATCTTAATTTCCATACACAGAAATTGTCACCATCTACATTTCCAGACTCTCCTCTTGTCTAGAAACAATCTCCATGTGATGCAGAACCCAGGCTCATAGGAGGATCAACACCACTTTGAATTTCTACCAATAATGTCAGTGCCACAGTTTCAACATTCCAATTTTCAGATTGTACTGGATTTCACTTTATCTGATTATAATTATCCAGTATTGGATGAATATTCCCCAAGTAGTTTTTAATGCTCCAGAGTGAGTCGAGTCTGCTGGTGCTGTAGCACTTCCTGCTGCAGCAGTACAAAGGCTTAATAGTGATGGCAAATCAACATGAAGTTCAAAAATGGCTGGAGTTCCATGAAAACATCAAGTCCTTCCTGTCGCTGCACCGCAAACTTGAACGTCAGTCAGAGCTGCACAGTCTCTTAATCAGGACGTCAATCACTCGGTGTTAGAGATCGGTGTGTGTGGAGTGAAGAGTGACGGCTGCGACGATTTGAGAGGCAGGACTGACCAAACGTCACTCAGTGAGCCGGGGTCACTGCATCCCAAACCACTGTTCCTGGTCGGCCCACTGAGCCGCTTCGCTGTCACTGCCCTCCAGGTCTCCGTCCTCTCCACTGCCCTCCATGTCATCACCGTCCAGCTCCACTGTGGCGTCTGTGGGACTCTCCTCTTTCTCCATCTTCTGCATTCCTTCTAAAGACTTCTGGTCGTTGGGATCCAGACTTAAGAAAGCGATAAAAAAAAAACAGTGATTTACGTCAGTTTGTGTCCTCATTATGAAGTGGATAAAACATTCTTTTAACAACATTTTCTCCTGACCGGTTGGTTACCTTAAGGCTATGCTGTACTGATCCATGGCCTCTTGGTAATCATTGACAGCCACCAGAAAATCTCCCAGCATTCGGTGCAGGACACAGTCACTCTGATTGGCCAAGGCATTGCGAAGGAGAGTGATCCCTTCTTCATATTTCTGTTCCCGACCTACACACATAAAAATACAACATCATAAATACAAAAGAAACTAAATTTAGCTAAACATTCTGGTTAAAACTGAAAGACGGCAGATTAATGCCTCATTTCCACATAGCTCTAGAGTCTGTAAATCACAAACGGGACAGAAAACTATGTGGCGACAAAGTGGCGCACTGAGTGTGATGTTCGTACGCACTCAGCAGTTCAGCCTTTTTGACCACAGCTTTGGTGTAGTCAGGTCTCTGGGCCAGTGCTTTGTCCAGCAGGGACTTGGCTTTCTCCTGAGTCACTGGATCTTCCAGACACACTGTTGCAAGGATGGTCAGAGTCTGTGCATTGGCCCCCAGAGTCTTATAGATGTTATTCGCCATCCCCATAGCCTCTCGAATCCCATTAGATGCCAAGTAACAGTCAATCAGACCTGCAAAATATTGGGTCAGTAAATGCGGGTGAAAGAGAAATAAGTGCATAGATGCATATTAAGTAAAGGCAAACTTGCCTTCATAGCAGTCGAGTCGGCATGGTGCTAAACGCATGGCCTCTCTGAAATGTATAATAGCTTCTTGCACACGACCCATGTTTCTCAGTGCTGCCCCCTTCAGGAGGAGAGCCTGCACACTGTTGCTGTTCAGCTGGATGGCCTTGGCTCCCAGGTAAAGAGCTCTGGAGTAACGCTTGCTATAAAAACTGTGACAACTGAACAAGCACAAAAAGAAATTCAACAAATTACAAAAAAAAACTGAAGTGGATAAATGTAAGAGATGAATATATTAAATCAAGTCTGACAGTGGTTACAATATTTCACATGGCAGTGTTAAGACTGACCCAGAGATCACCCAAGGTTCAGCATGCTGGTCTGAAATATTAAATAATCTCCCTCCCAACACCTCCACATCCTCCAGGTGTCCCTCACGTGCCATCAGGTAGCCATAAACATCCATTCCTGTCGGTGCAAACAGATGTTTATTAGTGTTCCCTGAACAACAGGAAGAATACACACACCGTTTTGTGTAGATAAATTAAGGATTTCCTGATAATGACATCGCAACCGTGTGTTAAAAACTAGATCATTAAATAAATAATCTCTCATCCACCTTTGATGAGGTACGGGTCCAGCATTTGGGCTTGCTCAAATTTGAGGATGGCATTTTTAGTGTCTCCTGCTCTGAAGTAGACATCTGCCAGGCTCACCAGGAGGTCCACGTTGTCCCGCAGCAGGGACTTCTTCTCCAGGGAGCTGAAACAAGGAGGAAGTTGACTCTGTCCTCTATAGTTGTTCACTCAGTGTAGTAAAGTACGACTAATTAGGACTGAAAAACTAGTTCTTGGCTCACCAAATAGTGTTAATGGCTCTTTGATTGTCTCCTGCATGTATGAAGGCATACGCTTTGATCCAGACAGAGAGCCAGTCCAGGTTAGGCATGCTCTGGATCACATCCATAGTCATGGATGCCACTTCAGCTCCTTTGACTGACAGCGAGAGAAGACCTGGCCGGGGGGTGGGGGTAGAAGTTGAATTAAAGTTTGAGCTCCTCAAACAAACACAGCAGAAGTATGATTTGTTAACAAACAGCAGATCATTTGTAACATGAAGCTGCCTCTGTGACCAGATACCGATGATGCCGTCCAGGGCGAGGGGACACTGTCTGAGAACCTCTTTGTAGCTCGTCACAGCAGAACGCTCCTGACCAGCTTTCCTGTACAGGTTTGCTAACATCATGTTGATCTGAGACGAGAAAGAACTATTAAATTTATTATATTAATCCACTCGACCAAACCTAAAATTAAAAAGTATTATTTTTGTTGACAACACATGATGATTGGTCTACGTTCAATTCACGAATCACATATGCACACAATGTAAAGTGATTTTTAAATTAAATACATTATTATTGTTTACAACAGTTCACCTTTGGAGTCCTCTGTCTGGATGGAATCCCATCAAGCACTGCAATGGCATCTTTGTCCAGTTTCAAGATGGTGTAGCATTCGGCTATCTTGTACTTGACCTCAATTTCGGACGGCAAATTCTGAAAGACAACATTAAAAGGTCATTCATGCTAGAAAAATCATATTTTTTTTCCATAAATGGGTGTGTAAGGTATCAAGGTGTCACTAGTGTGTTACACTAAAGAAAACAAAAACACATCTATTTCACCACTTTGTACATCTTCATTTTAATGGGTTTAAGTAAATCTGATCAAATGTCTTATTTGTACAGCACTTGTACAAAGATTAGGTGCAACAACAACACAGATGACTGTTTTTACTGTTGTGTACATAATACAGATGCTTTCGGGCCTGACTGGACTGCAGTGATTCTCCAGTTGTATTCATTGTGTGGTTGACCAGAGAAAAAACTCAAGTAAAACAGTCCAACCCTGTGGAGATTTTAAGTTTCTTCAAGGGGTTAAACAAAATATTTCTGCACGCAATCACTGTGTCACCTTGCATTCTATGGGAAGAATGCAAAACACACCTGTGCCTGTAGGTTAGATGCTGCACCACCAGTAGAAGTGCGAACTTTGGATGTTTTGCTGAGCACCTTCTTCTGTTGCAGTGCCATGCTGTATTTACATGCAGCATTACGATACTCTTTATCATGGAAGATGGCATCAGCATGGTAAACCAACAACTGATACTTCTGAGCCGGGGAGAACAGCTCCCTGTAATCAAAAGGATACATCTAAATAAGTTATCAACATCAAAGCATGCACAACATTAGAATGGGTAGTAGTACTTCTAATACTTTGAAGGTGTTCAATTAAAAATGAGTCCTTCAGTGGTCAATTTAATTTCATTTGTATATTGCCAAATCACAACATACATTATCTCAAAGCACTGTACATAGACAACGTTATAGAGAGCAGAGAAAGCCAATAATTCACACAATGAGCAAGCACTCAACCTCCCTTTTAACAGGAAGAAATCTGACAATCCAGACTCAAACAAATCCTTCAGTGACAACACTGAAGTACATACATCATTAATCAGACGTTAAAAGCAGCTCTGAAGAGGTGGGTGTTTGCATGGTATGTTGGTTGTGTCACGGATAACAGAAACAGAAAAGCAGTGAAGAACTAGCGTCATGTTGAATACACGCTGATTTAACGATAACAACAAAGACAAAGAGTGTCCAGAACGGGCTGTTTGTACATAAACTGAGGGCTCCGCACGAACAAAAGCACTGCAGCGTAACCGTTATGCTGCAACTTAAGTCCAATCATTGACACAACACTGTTTGAATTCCCACTTCATTTAAGCTAGCTGCTGCTACGGGAGACTACATGAGACTAGTTCTTGGATAGAACGTACACTGCGCTCGCTATATCATTAAACGTATCTCATTAACGCGACTGTGCATACTATCACATCGCACGAATCTATTCTGCTTTACTATCACATATTTGCCGGCAATAGTTGCTGTTGACCAAGTAGCTACTGTGAAGAAATGACAACAACAACATACTGGCAAATGAACGTTCTCTCCAGGAAATAGACGGACTCCGCTCTGACGTTACTTACGGATTGTTGTTACTCATTGTCAGCAGCAAACTGCTCAGTATCCGAACATTAGAGTGCAGGCCGGCAGCAGCCATGTCCCGTACGTGATCGATGACATTCATTTTCGGTCAAGTCGAGGCCTTGGTTTATAGATTTCTGTCTCTGGCTCAAAGTTTGGGCTTGTAAACTGATAATGCTAGTTAGCTTCTGGTGTATTAAATATGGCGCCCATCGGCCTTCATTCCTTCCTTCCGCAAATTGCTGCCTTCACGTGCACTTCAAAAGTTCTTATTTTCAACTGCGACGCCCGTAAAAACGACGTCATTAGGGAAACTGGGATTTTCGCAGACACCGTCAGTATTCAATTTGATTCATTGTTATTCTATAAACAGTAAATACAAATTAAACTCACCAGATAAGTTAAAAAAAATATATACATTTTGCATCATAGTAGAGTACTTTAGAGTACTTTAGATCCTAACATATCCTGGAAGTCATGAACGCATCACTGTTTTTAAGCTGCAGCTATATTTTCAACGTTGAGAATTATAATATAATATAATATAATATAATATAATGTATTTGCGCTCAGTGTTTTCTTTTTAAGGAAATGTAACATATACTGTAGATATGGTTCTTAATCTTAATTTAAATAAAAAGTCTTGTTTAAAGTACCTAAACGGGACAATTGGGTATAAGTAGAGGTATCTTACCAGAAAATGACTTGGTGGAAGTTGAAGTTACCTTTTACAATGTCATTTCAGAAAAAGCCTATGCAAGTATATGACATTTGGTGTACTGAAGTATCAAAAATTGTTTTATGATACACAATGTACTTGGAGTAAAAGTACACAATGTATTTAGGAAATGTAGTGGAGTAAAAGTAAAATATGCTAGAAATATAAATAAAGTATAGTACAGATTTGTGAATTTTAACAAAGTATTTGTACTTGTACTTGTGAGGAATTATGTGATATCCTTTAAAATGTGATTTGAATTGTTTGAGCCATTAATTTTTGCCTACAGATTATATCAATGGACACAATGTTTCAGGGGAAAACCTTTATTTTCTATAAAATAATTTCGAAGACTTCGTTGTGGGGGTTCTTTGGGTTCAAACAGCAGATTTGTTGATGAGGCAAATTGGTCACTCTAAATTGACGGTGAGTGTCAGAGTGAATGATTGTTTGTCTATATGTGGCAGTGGCCCTTGATGGACTGGCGACCTGTCCAGGTGCCCTGCCTTTCGCCCTGTGTCAGCTTGGATTGGCACCAGCACTCCCCACACCCTAAAGTGGAGGATAAAGTGAATATTGCAGTGAATGGCATTGTGTTTAAGTTAAAGGTGCATTATGTAATAAATCTAAAGCAACTGGCCATAAAATCCTCCTAATATGTCACAGAGACTCAGGAATAATGTTCATAAAACATAGTGAACAGTACAGCCAAAATATTTGCATTAAAAACTATATTTTGCTGACTGCAAATCATGTTTATGTTTTGAAATCATGTTTTGGCATGTGGCGCCACTTACCGCCGTCTACCAATCATTACATTCAGTAGAGTCTCAGCCGCAGAGCAACCACGGGTTGCCAGATACGTTAGAAAACGAAACCTAAATGACCTCGGTATTTTGAATTTGAATGTAGTAACCTTTTTTGGCCACATTCTTACATATGGCACCTTTAATGTTGGTGTGTTTTCCTATTTGTGTTGGCGACTTGCACTTCAGGGCCACCGTATTTTTTACCTTGTGCTCATACGGACCCTGAGCATGAGAACCTCAGAAAATAGTTTCTGTCTCATTGGCACCATACTTTGATACTAGTCCTGAAAAGGTTCACGTTTGTGCCAGAAAAGGTCTCAATGTGGTAAATAAAACAAAAAAAACGAGCGCACACACGCTGTAGAGGACGCGCATGCGCACAGCTAAAGCAGCAGCTGGACCTTGTGTCAAAACACGGAGGGAAATCAGCAACAGCCAGTGCAGCGTCCCCTTGTGCGGATTCAGCTTCACCTCTGTTTTTCAGAAGTGTTTGTTGACAGAAAGTGTTTTCCTTTCACGCCCGCGTACCATGACCGAACAATCAGCTTTACTTCTTCGAAAACAACTGGCAGGTAACATGAAATAAGATAATATTTTAAAACGTTAATATTGTCTACATACTTAGACGCTAGCGTTAGCTTTTTTTATTAGCTACGCACAGCTATGTTTACGCCATAGGAGTTAGCCTAGGGAGCTAACCAAGCAACACAATGGACTCCTGTATCACCGCAGTCAGTTGTATGCTTAAGCTCCTTCCGTTAGCTTTGTACGGCGGCTATAAACCGTTATATTTGGAAGTATATTTGTCTCCAGTAACATTATATGTAATCAACAAATGACTCGCATCGACAACCTTGCTAACAGGCTAGCAAGTTCGACATTAGTTAGCTGACGGAACAAAGGAATAATCAGTTCAGGCACTCATTTGCTCTGATGACTTAAGCTTTTCTAATGAAAGAGGTATACATTATATCAGTCAAACTCAATCGAACTGAATTTGCATTGCACTTTTCACACAGTTAACATGTAAGAAAATGTGCTTCACATGAAAACATAAAAACACCCCCGCACTCAAGTGCACACATCAATACAAACAACCAACACATTCAAGTCACACATTAAAAGGCAAGAGTAGATCATAGCTAGAGCAGTCAATTAAAATAAATAAATAAATAATAATAATAATTGTTTGAAACATAACAAAACTCTGCCAAATACCCAGCGTTAATCAAGCTAATATATATAAGATTTGAAATTCATTTAAAGCTGGACTAAAAAGTGTTGTTGTTTTTTTGTGAAAAATGAAGGAGGGTTTATTTGTATGAATTGATTAAACAATCCATAAATATGTGTGAATACATGCACAATTAATTTAATATAAAACATTATCTTATCCTAAAAATAAGCAACCAATTAAAACATCTAACAATCCCCTGAGTTACATAAGATAACAGAACACAAGTTAGAATATTTTATGTCTTTTCTAAATAATGTCAAACTCAGAGACTTTGACATGATGTACAGTTTGGTCTTGAGTTGACTGTACAGGTCAGTGACTGCCGTCTGGATGTCTAACTCTGAAGTAAATTAACCATCAAATATGAAAAAATATTTATTTTCAACATGAGTTTAGTGTTTTTTTTTTTTTTACATCACCTGACTACCAGTGGAATTGTTGCTGACAGTTATTATATATATATATATATATATATATATATATATATATATATATACATATATGTATATATATATATATATTACATATATATATAATATATGTATATATATATATATATATATATGTATATGTATATATATATATGTATATGTATATATATATATATATATATATTACATATATATATAATATATGTATATATTTTTTTTTAACACAAACACTCAATACATTTTATTTATATAGCGTTTTTCATGAACTCAAAGTCACTTTACATTTAAAGGAGTATGCAGACTAAGTGTGGCAATCAAAGGATACCCCACAATATGATAAGCAATACATGGTCCACGAAACAACGATTCTGTGATAATCAATATACTGCAAGACAATCATATGAAGAAAACAAAACGCTTGTGAAAGTTAAACAAAATATTGTCCGTGTATTAAACGTGGATGGGGCATCTCAAAATGTAGCATTCTCCACCCTTATCTCGCTGTAAACTCTCTCTTCTTCAACCAGGTAACTTCCACCCAAGTTTCCCTCATTCGTTTGAGCAAGGAGACATCAAGTAGCAATGCCCAGCAAGTGAAACTGGCAGGAACTGTTTACTTTAGCACCTTAATTTATAAATTATAATATCAATATTTGCCCCGGCATATCAATTATCATTAATTAGCATTATTCATTAAGGAAGGACTACAATATATCACCAAATGTATATTTTATTTAAATAGTTAGATAAATAAAATAGCGTAGAAAAATAGTAATTATAGGAGCATATTAATAACAGTGTAGATCTGCTTGCTGCAGCAGAGATTTCTGCAGAGAACACGAGAATGGTGAGGGGAAAAAACACAAACTATGGAAGAGAGAAACATTCATGACATGTGTTTGTGTGATTTACACTCACCAGCCACTTTTTTAGCCACAGTCTGTCATTTCTCCTCTGAACCCTGGCATCAACAAGGCATTTTCTTCCTGTCCCTTTCTGCGTATTTTCTCTTTTTTGGGTCATTCTCTGTTAATCTCAGAGATGGATGTGCATGCAAATCTAAGTAGATCAGAAGATTCTGAAATACACAGACCAGTAACCATCCTGTGTTCAGCATTCCACTTAAATCTCCTTTGTTCCTCATTCTGATGCTCAGTTTGTACTTCAGCAGTTCTGCATTCCTGAATGCACTACTAAATTGCTGGCATTTGACTTGCTGAAAAAATATTTGCGTTAACAAGCAGTTGAACTGGTGTAACTAATAAAGTGGCCGCCGAGTGTAAATACACGGGAGAGAAAGAAGTGCTGAGTCCATCACTGGAGCTCCCACAGCACAGCAGGCCTGCAGCAGCACAACCAATGGTTGTTTCAGAATTCATAACCTTAAAATTACTCCTTTTACAGGGAATTTTGCAATGTTACATCAGCACAGACCGTAAAGGGGAAAGGTAATGAACAGTAAAGAAAAGTTTTTGTTTTTTAAATTATTTTAATGTGACATACACAAGTCTGGATGTTGACATCTCTGAAATATACTCTGTAAATTACCTCTTTTATGATATTTTCATTGTGTTTCAATATTCAAATTCACTATATATTTAAAAAAACAACGCAAAACACCTGCCTGCCAGGCTGGCTTGTGCCTCTATGTCTGTAACTTGTCACCCTGCCTCTCACTCGGTGCCAACTGGGACCTGCTCGAGCCCTAGCACCACCCTCAAGGATTAGCAGGTACAGCTAATCAATGCATCGGTGTGAGATTGTGTGTCCCTCTTTTCCCAGAGCTCAACAAGAATCCCGTGGAGGGCTTTTCAGCTGGTCTGATAGATGATGACGACATATACAAATGGGAAGTTGTGATCATTGGTCCACAAGACACCCTTTTGTAAGTTGGAGAGTATTTTAATGATAGTATTTTAAATTTAGGGTGCTTTCACACTGACAGCATTTGGTGAGCACCAAACACTGTGGTTTGGTTCATTTGGGTAGGTGTGAATGTAATCTTGGTACTTTGGTGTGCACCAAATAAACAAGTCCGAGACCTGCCTGAAGGGGTGGTCTCAGGACGCTTTACTCGCCCTAGAACTCTGCATATGTGAAAGCGAACCGTACCCACGTCTGTTTGCTACTTGGTGCAGACCAAAACAATCAAACTATAGAGGTGAAAGCACCCATAGATATGTGAATGTTGAATATCTTCATAATCTCTAATTTGTCCCTGTCCTGTGTTTTGTCTCTATTTCAGTGAAGGAGGGTTTTTTAAGGCATACCTAACATTTCCTTACGATTATCCACTACGGCCACCAAAGATGAAGTTCATCACTGAAATCTGGCACCCCAATGGTAAAATGAATTCAGTTTTATATGTGATTTTATATGTTTGCTTACTTCAGAATCCACACTGTGATTGCTTTGTCTGGACTGGGGCTACACAATGTTTGGAAAACATCTAATAACATTTGTGGGTTTTTTTGCAACAATGACTTTAAATAGTTATAATATAATTTTCTACCACTCTCAAAAACTTACTACTTGGATTTTTGAAAGTTCATACAATTTCTCGTGTCATTTCTCTGCCCACCAATTAATTAGGGTATGAGTAGGGTTGGGTATTTCTTACAACCTCAGGATAGGATATGTGTCACACAGTTAAATTGAACCATGAACATTTGATTGTTTTTGCAATGTAAAGGAAAAACTAACTAAGTGAATTAATCCTGAAAGAGTCCTTTAATATCTACTAATTCCAAATGATAAATCACTTGATGGAAGAAAAAAGCTTAGACCTAATGATACATACTGGGACACAGTTCACATGTGCTTGTGATGGGGAAAGGAGGATTAGTATTGGTCAATTAATCGATTACTTTTGTTTGTGACTCCTATGACATCGAGGTCAACATCATTTACTGTATTTCTCTCAGTGACTGATCCTCTTTTTTTTCCCAAAGTCTCTGAATATTCCTGCTTCTTTCCCCCATACCCAATTATGTCATTAAGTAACAGCATTGTGAAGAATGAAGCAATAGTTGTAACATGTTTTGTTACCTGTATAGATTCTGTAGAGATTATGTTACCTGTGTCGAGCTGCAACTAATGATTATTTCATAAGCGATTATGTTTTCATGATGATATGTTTTTGATGTATGGTGTAACCCTTGTCTAGACGAGAACGTTCTTTTATTGTTAAACCTTTTCTTTTTAATCCTAATCTGGAGTTGAATTCTAATGAATCTTCTTTAAGTTACTTTGGGTTTTACATTCGTCTTTCAATTCTTCACAGTGGCAAAGAATGGGGATGTTTGCATCTCAATTCTGCACGAGCCTGGCGAAGACAAGTTTGGTTATGAAAAGCCAGAGGAACGCTGGCTTCCAATTCACACAGTAGAGACAATCATGATTAGTGTTATCTCCATGCTGGCTGACCCCAACAGTGATTCACCAGCTAATGTGGATGCTGCGGTGAGTTTAAGTCCCTTATTGACACTAGAAACTGCCCTTTCATTCTTGTAGTTTTGCCACCTTAAGTAATTTAATGATGTTTGGCTGAAAGAGTCTGTCTTTGCTCCAACAGAAAGAATGGAGGGAGGATCCTAACGGTGAATTTAAGAGGAAGGTGGCTCGCTGTGTAAGAAAAAGTCAAGAGATGGCGTTTGATTAGGAGCCAGTTGTAAATTCCAGGGTAAGAACATTTAATAGTTTCTGCCAACAGTCATTTGTGAAACCCTGCTCATGGAAGGGATAGTAATGCTGTTTTTTTTCTGCAATTTTCAGTTAAAGGATGCCTTCAGAGGGAAAATTTCAGCAAAAAGGCTTTTGCACCCCTTGTTTTGCCAGTCAGAGAAACTGGTTGGTTTCAACCACATTTCTTTGAATGGTTATCATTTTCCGCAAGATGAGCCAATTAGAGAACCCTACCAGCGAAATTAACCTGTTTCCTGCCTGGAATTGTATATTTAATTTTATTTATTTTGAAAAAAATTAATGATGTAAGATATGTCACTACTGTAAATTAACTTGCTTTTTTATCTGCTGCTGAACAATTTCTACTTTATACCAGGTTTCTTATGCAATTTAGTGGTCAAGGTTGTGTAAAACAAAACAAAAGCCCGTTATAATATCATTAGGTTGTCACTTGTCCTCCTGCTGCACACTTACCAGAATAATATCAGCCCCCGCAAATCTCATTGGTCACTGGTATCATTTCTTTTCTTTTATTCCAACACACAACTCACTGTTGCCTTTTTGTTGGCTTCACCTCCTCACTGATTTGTTTGTTTTTTAAAGGGACAAGTTGAGAACTTGTTGACGGATGCTTGAGTCTAATTCTCTGAGAAACAACCTCCTGTTAGCATTTTCTTCTAATGCTAGTGTACGTCTGCAAAACCACAACCCTCAAACCTGCATGATCCACTCAACCACGCTCTTATCTGTTATTGTCAGCGGTGGATGTACAAAAGGATTAGCATAGCCAGAGTTTTTGAGAGTTATTGATTTCTGACACATTCACGAGCATAGCTACTGCTAACAGAAGGCCTGTGCCAACTTCTCAGGATCAATCTCTACATAGGGTCTCTATGAGCGAGCGATCAGTAAGATTTCTGAACTGTAATACAAAATATCACTGAAGATGTCCTTTTATTATCAGTCTAACATCTTTTCACAATGTTATGTTTAACTTATGTTTAATAAGTCATGGGCAACCAAAACCAGTCTGTGAAAATAAACTAAGCTGTGACTATTCCACATGTCCACTGGTCAAGTGGCATCTGAGCTTACCTCGGTTTAGAAGGAGAACACGTTTGACAAGGTTAGTCTGTGAGCATGGGTCATTTCTGGGTCTCCATTGAGGAATTTTGGCTCGTCGTTTTTGCCTTTATTTGTTGTGGCATAATTGGCTTTGGATCATCGTTGGGAAATGATGTCATATTCACTGGTGGGTTTAAGCTCTGAGGACTTTGGGGTAGATTTGTCTTGATTGATTTCTGACTGGTTATACCCAAACTATGTTGCATCTCCTTTATTGCGGAAATTCTTGAAAGAAGAAACCTAACCACCTCGTAAAGTATAAGAACATGTTGTGATGAATCGATCAACAATGGGTTTTATTTTGGAAATATACACAGGACACAGTTTGGGTGGAGTCTGGAAACCATTGGCTTTATTTCATGATGAAGTCTGTTTCAAATTAATGTATACATATTTGAATTATGTGACTGACATAAAAAAAAAAAATCAGTCTTTTGGCGCATGCAATCATTTTTGAGGGAGTTGGGTTATAGTCTATCACTCTGGGTTGAATGTGACGTGAACAGTTAGTAGATTTCTGTATACTTGATCACATAACTGCTGTTATGACATGACCTTTTTAAGTCTGAATTTTCTAACCTACCATGACCTCCTCTGACCGGTGTTCACTGTATTTGCACAGATTCGGTGCATTTGGAATGTCATTAAGCAATACGCTCTGAGAAATGGTGTGTCCAGGTTAATCCACCCTTTATTTGTTTTTGGGTTTGTTTTTTTCCATTTTGTGTCAATGCAATGTATATTGGACATGATGCTCAATAAAGTGTGTAAACAGTGGCTTGTAATTTTGTTTGTGCTTTACATTTTAGATGAGAACATGCTCTGGGTTCAAGTGTATTAGCCCTCAGCTCTGTAATTGGAGCCCTGGGGAGTGGTGTCAGGTGTAAGAGCTGGATTCATTTCACACTAATGGGCTTTGCTGCCTGCAACACACACCGAGAACATCGAGGTGCGAGCAACTACTGACAATTCATTTGGAAATATTGTGGAAGTTTAGTGAATGATGAGAAAGCGGGTCACATTTGTTGATCACCTGAAAACAGAAAGTCTGTTAAAAAACGGAAGTGGTCATATCTTAATGAGGTAAGACAACATGAGAGCAAATGCGTGATCGTGACTGATTTTGATCCATATGGTGATATTCTTGATTTTTAGGTCTGCTGAGTCTAACAACAGGTGCACTGATGGTGAGTCAGATGGTTTTATATAACGACTGTTGATACGAATAAAGATGTTTTTCATAATGAGTTATAAATGAGTGAATTGAACTTACAGTAAATATAACTGCAGGTGTTTTTCCACTTTCTGAGGGGTTTTCACATGGTAAAAGAACCAATAAGGGTAACAGTAGTAGAGTTTGTAACACTAATATGTCCTGTATTACAAATAAAAGTACATTAAGAGAAAACAAGTATTAAAAGAAAAGTCATTTTTGTGCAGACTTTTTCTTAACTTAATGTGATTATGAGCAGAAAAATAAAAGTATTTAAGCTACATGATGTAATTGTTTAGAAAACTATACTGGTTTGTATAAAATATAACTTGAGAGCTAATTATAATGGGTATGATTTGCATTTAAATATTATTCCACATCACCTCTGCCCTCCTGTGCATTTCCTGTCCTTGTGTATTGTTTTATTTAATGAGTGTAAGATTATACTTCAGTTTACTGTAATTATCACCTATACAATTTGTTTGTGTTTGTCACACTTTTATTAATCAAAAGAGTTGCAAAATTAATAGATAAATATAGTCGAGACATTGACAAGATTAGAAATAATGGTTTTGATTCCAAATAATAATTTTGCCCTTTTGTCAAAGAACCAGCGAAACAGTTTTCAGCTGTGCTAACATCATTGCACAAGGGTTTTCTAATCATTCAATAGCCTTCTAACACCATTAGCAAACACAATGTACCATTAGAACACTGGAAATGGGCCTCTATACACCTATGTACATATTCCATTAAAAACCAGACGTTTGCAGTTAGTCGTTTACCACATTAACAATGTATAGACTGTATTTATGATTACTTTAATGTTATATTCATTGAAAAAAAGTGTTTTTCCTTAAAAAATCAGGACATTTCAAAGTGACCCCAAACTTTTGAACGGTAGTAAATGTAAGATTTCCTACTACATAATAATATAATATAATATAATAATAATAATGATATATGTGTAAGATATCATTATTATTATTATATTTCCTTTATATCACTTCTAAAAGCGCATTTTCACAGACTTGGCCTTTTTCATTACCCCTTTGTTTTATTTCTTAACTGCTAACATTCATTTATTTTTATTCCATTTAGTTGCTCTTGCATGACATGTCTTTTTGGTTTCATTTCTCTGTTGCTTTTACTGATGTGTGTTTTGAATGTTGTGGCTTGTGTGTTGAGGCCTGTTACTGTCCCTGTGTATCTTGTTTTTGCTCTTTTTTTTTGTTGAATCACTTTGTTTACTTGAATTCAAAGGTGCTAATTAAATCAAATTATTGTTTTTCCCCAGTAATATTATCACCATAGATAATCAAAATAGTCAGGCATTGTTTTGCAATATGTTTTTTTTTTTTTTTTTTTACCAGGTCAGCAAGTGAGGAAGATGTACAGAGAAATTCACAGAAATGCACCTGCTGACAGCCAGCACATGACCACGATACACATTCCCAAATCTGTGATGTCTGCACCCTTCTTACAGGTTATCACATACATTCTTTATGTAAATTATTGTCACTTTACAGTCAATGTGCCACTTGCAATCACATCACTTCCTGTCTCTGTCTCAGCATCCTGCCCTCACAACCGGACAGAGACGCTACCTGTACAGCATCGCTAATGTCTACAGTACAGAACACATGAGACGACAGATGAAG
Organism: Microchirus variegatus; assembly: GCF_963457635.1. Lineage (NCBI taxonomy): Eukaryota > Metazoa > Chordata > Actinopteri > Pleuronectiformes > Soleidae > Microchirus > Microchirus variegatus. The sequence goes on along the minus strand of NC_139804.1, from coordinate 11,022,777 downwards.
CAGCACTATCTCAACGTCCTGCACACGTGTCTTCAGTCAGGTGCGTTACCTACATCTCTCCAGCAGTGACTCTGATCACTGCCGTCTGTCTCATGTGGTGTTTTTTTTCATCTCCAAGGTCAGAATCCCAACTGCAGGAGGAGGCGTCAGTGTGGAGAAAATGTCACCGTCCCGAAGGACACAGAGAAGGATGCAGAGGCAAGGGCGAAGCCACAAGGACGGAGGAAAGGCAGCAGCAACAGTGGCGGCACGGCTCGTAGTGATGTCATACTTCCAAAAATAGCAAACAGAAGAGGGATATGATAGCAAATGGTTTAACTGTTGAAGGTTATAACAGCCTTATGAGTAGTTTATCTGCTCATCGTTGTATTTTACACATTACAGGCATTACAGTCCCACTTCTGCTGGTTGGACTTGGACAATTATTAGTAATAGTCTTTACATGTAATTGCATTCTTAAAAAAGGTTTTCCAGCAATAATTGTATAATTGTTTATATCTCTATATATCCTCTTATGTATGGAGACTAGTTTCCAAGTCATCAATCTTATTCCAATATTGAATAGTGAAGGCTGGAGGCTCTGACTGGGTTAGGGTTGTTTAGGGTTGTGTGTGTATATATATATGTGTGTGTATATGTATATACAGTGGTATGCAAAAGTTTGGGCACCCCTGTAAATGTTCATGATTGTCCTTTATAAATCATTGGTTGTTAAATTTCAGTTAAATATATCATATAGGAGACAAACAAAGTGATATTTGAGAAGTGAAATAAAGTTTATATGATTTACAGAAATTATTTAAACAAAATTAGGCATGTGCATACATTTAGGCAAATGTTGTGCCTCCTCCAGAAATAAAAGCCTCTAAACGCTTCCTATAGCTTCCAATTAGGAAGGTATTTTGGACCATTCTTCTTTACAAAACATCTCCAGTTCAGTCAGGTTTGATGGTTTCCGAGCATGGACAGTCCGCTTTAAATTACACTACAATTGTTCAATAATATTCAGGTCTGGGGACTGAGATGGTCATTCCAGAACGTTGTATTTGTTCCTCTGCATGAATGCCTTAGTAGATTTTGAGCAGTGTTTACGGTCTGTCTTGTTGAAAGATCCAGCCCCGACACAACCTCAGCTTTGTCACTGATTCCTGGACATTGTTCTCCAGAATCTGCTGATATTGAGTGGAATCCATGCGACCCCAACTTTAACAAGATTCCCAGTCCCTGCACTGGCCACACAGCCCCACAGCATGATGGAACCACCACCAAATTTTACTGTAGGTAGCAAGTGTTTTTCTTGGAATGCTGTGTCCTTTTTCCTCCATGCATAAAGCGCCTTGTTTTTCCCAAATAACTCTATTTTAGTTTCACCTTATTCCAAATGTGCTTTAGCAAACCAAGTGACTCTGTTTTGTGGCGGGTGCAGAGAAAATGTTTTTTCCTCTATTACTCTTCCATACAGCATCTCCTTGTGTAAAGTGCGCTGAATAGTTGAACGATGCACAGTGACACCATCTGCAGTAAGATGATGTTGTAGGTCTTTGGAGCTGGTCTGTGGGTTGACTGTGACTGTTCTCACCATCCTTCACCTCTGCTTATTTGAGATTTTTCTTGGTCTGCCACTTTGGGCCTTAACTAGAACTGTGTCTGTGGTCTTCACATTCCTCACAATGTTCCTCACAGTTGAAACTGAGAGCTTAAATCTCTGAGATAGCTTTCTGTATCCTTCCCCTAAACCATGATGTTGAACAATCATTGTTTTCAGGTCATTTCAGACTTGTTTTGAGGCTCCCATGTTGCCACTCTTCAGAGAAAATGCAAAGAGGAGAAACACTTACAAATCACCTCCTTAAATAACCTTTCTCATGATTGGATTCACCTGTGTATGGAGGTCAAGGGTCACTGAGGTTACCAAACCAATTTTGAGTTCCAATAATTAGTGCTAAAGGTATTGAAATCAATAAAATGACAAGGGTGCCTAAATTTATGCACATGCCTAATTTTGTTTAAATAATTTCTTGCAAACTTTCTGTAAATCATATAAACTTTATTTCACTTCTCAAATATCACTGTGTTTGTCTCCTATATCATATATTTAACTGAAATTTCTTATCCAAACTACCAATGATTTATAAAGGTAAATCATGAAAATGTACATGGGTGCCCAAATGTTTGCACACCACTGTATGTGTGTATATATATAGCACTGCCTTTTTATATTAAAACAATAAAATTGTAATCAAAATTCTGAATGCTTTGTGTAAAAATGTTGCCACGTTTTGTAACAAGTCATTACATGTTGCAGTGATTATTATAAAGGGGAGCATTTATTTTGAGTAGTGTAAAAAAAATAATGTAAAACGTTTACTGGAGTATATTAGTACTTAGTTAAAGTCATTAAATTAAATCTGTTCTTGCAAAATAGCCCTCATATTTACTGAATTACTGAAGTTGCGATTACTGCATCTGCTTTTGTTGCACGCTTTGGGATCTGTGACCTCACTGTGCCTGAATAATAATGACGTAAGACCTCAAAATAACAGTTTTCAGTACTTTTACCATTCTGTCACATTAATCTGGACACTGTTGTATGAGGGATCATCACAGAGAGTAACATCGCCACCTACGCTCACAAATGGTCGATACAACACCTGTTAGTATGAACTGTGTCCTTGAAGGAAACTGTGTAAAAGGTAATAGCTAAAGTAATAACGTTGTAGCAGCAGTTTTAAAGTTATATATATATATAAACTGTGCTAACCTGGCTATTGTAGCTAAATTTAGCTTCCTTCTAGTGATTCAATTTAGCTTCGTATGCTAGCTAAATAGTTGCTATTTAAGTCTGTTTTTTTCATACTTGTCCTTTACAAATGCATTGTATACACTAGAGCCCTTCATTTGGGGAAAAAAGTTAGTATTTAACTATGCATAGCTCAATTGTTTGTAATAACACTAAGAAACATTATTGTGTTGCTAATGCTAGCTTTAAACTTTGAACTCTGTGGTGTCTGGTGTCTTCCCAGCCTTTGGGAAGGCTATCCATGCCCTGTCCCGGATTGGAGACGAGCTGTGGTTGGATCCCATGGTTAAAGGGGTGAGCAACACCAACTATTACTGTTTAATGAACTCTGATTTTGCTGAACACTGTCGTTTCCATGAACCATCCTGGATCGATTCAATTCAATTTTATTTGTATAGTGCCAAATCACAACATACATTTAAAATATTAAGGAGAGAAGTAAAACTCAACCGTTCACACAATGAACAAGCACTAGGATTACAAACACAAATGTCACAATATAAGACATTTGAACTGTGATGAAGGCAGCAGTGGATCAACAACTCCAGTGTGCCATGATGTAAAATTGCTGGTTTTCTCTATGGGTTTTGGTAAAATTAAAATTGTCCACAGTAATTGGTCCCTCATCTTTCTTTTCATGAAGTATTTTATATTATTATATTAACCATGGTTTGTCTCTATGTTGCCACCTTTCTTCCTCTCAAACCACAGCATCATCCAGTTGATTCTCTGTGTCTTACAGCTGGCGCTGAGATCAGTGAACTCGGCTCATTCTGCATATGCCTGCTTCGTTTTCTCACCAATGTTCTTCCAGTGCTACAGCCTGGGATCTGGACCAGAACAGGATAACCAAAGCATCAAATGCAAACTGGCTTTGAAGGTAAACAGCTATTGTTAGTAGTGTTTATTCTGGTTATTCCTTTTCTACAGAGCTAGTATAGAATATTGTTGTAAATCCTTTTTTTTTTGGGATATAAGAGATGTTAAGAAACTACAGCACAAAAATGACAATATTGTTCATAAGTGTCTCTTGAAAGTGTCTTGTCTAACATTTATGAATATTTATATTTGTTTTTAAGTCTGTGCTCCCACTTTTCCGGTGTTTGACATCCATTGAGCGTAATGTGGAAAGATGTCAGATATCAGTCAAGACTCAGAGTGACCTCGTGGTAATCCAGTTTTTCTGCAGACATGGTGAGTAACATTGGTGCATTGTGATCCATCCAGTAGCTGTGGGTGAAGAAAGATATTTTTGGCTGGGTTTCTGTAGCCATTTCCGATAAATATTGCATCTGCTTTCACCAGAAGGACCTCTATTTACAGTAACATTATGCAGTAGAAGCTGTATTACATCCTGTCGACACTTGGTGGCAGCGTGCTGCAAATATCCTGCTTTTGTGACAGGCCTCATCAAGACCCACAACCTTTGCTTCCAGGAGAGTGAGGCCCTGCAGGCAGAGTTTGCCTCACATCTCTGTCCCAATGTGCTGAAGGCACCTACCAGGTCAGAACCCCGCCATTTTCCAGCTTTTATTATGTTTTTATAAAATCCATTTTGCATGTGCCAACTTATGACTAATTAACATCTGCGGATGAGAAATCAACTGATAATGTCACAAAAGATCAGATTTTTCAAAAATAAAATTAGCATAAAAATCTGACCTGATTGAGAAAAATATTTCATTTTTGTGACATGGATGTCAGCTTTGAAATGGTCCTAATTCAGTTGAAAAGACATTGACAACTTACCTTTTTTTGTAACCCAGTGTTATGGTTTGCAGACAAAGCAAGACATTTGAGAACAATTGTTTTGCTCTCTACCTCTGCAGACTTCTTGGTGATATGGTGATGCACTTTCCAGTGTCCCAGGAGGAGATCACTCTGTCCACGACTCCACAGAGAGTCAGCCTGAGAAACTACTACGAGGGAGGAAATGGTGGGCTAACACTTACTTCAGTGTTGACAGCGAGTGGTTGTTTGAGTTCAACCAACAACTTATAAGTATAAACAAATGTCACATACATTCAAACCATAGTCAAATGAGTTCACACAATACTGACACTGACTGTGTGGAGTCTTTCAGCTCCACACAGCTCTCTCCATGTTTCTCAGTATAGCAGTGTTTAGATCTCATATTGCCACGCGACACCACCATGAGCACAGGAAGTGATTGGTTTTATGTCACACAGCAACAGCAAAGTTACACTAGTACACTGAGATGACTGGAACAAAAAGAAGCACCCCCACAAAATGTTTGCCACTGTTCTGCCACTGTATACACACAAATACTCCTTCAGATGAAGAACACAGCATACAAATATTGTTACACTGTTTCTGTTCATGGAGACCAAACCGAGGCAGAATAATAACATCAACAACAAAAAAAACACTGCAGATTTAAGAGTTACTGTTGCCTTTTTTATCTTTTTGAAACAGTCCGGTCATTCTCCTCTGGCATCAGCAAGGCATTTTCACTTAGAGAACTGCTGTTCAGAGGATATTTTCTCTTTTTCGACCATTCCCTGTAAACCCTGAGATGATTGTGCAGGAAAATCCCAGTAGATCAGCAGTTTCTGAAACACTCCGATTCCAACTGGCTCCAACAGCAATGCTTTGTACAGAGTCACTTAAATCAACTTTGTTTCTCATTCTGATGCTCAGTTTGAACTTCAGTTGGTTGTCCTGACCATGTCTACCTACATGCATTGAGTTGTTGCTATGATTGACTGTTAAGCAGTGTACCTAATAAAGTGACTGGTTGTATATGACTTGGATGTTCTTCTGCCACAGATCACATGAGAATGATGTACACTGAGATGTCCTTACACCCGGACGAGTTTGTCCACTTTCAGGTCGGAGTGGACTCGGACATCACCTTCTGTCTGAAGGAGTTGAGGGTAACAGGTTTATTTTTGGAGGCTTCCATTATGCTGTCACATGAGATTATTGCGTGCGCGTGTCCTTGCATGTGTGTATGTGCGTGTTAGTGGCTCACCAGGAGCAGTTCATGACTTAAAGGTCATATTTCTGGTCTTGGGCATCTTTATATCTCTTCCATGTGAACTGTACCCTCAGCCCCATGACTCACTTTTGTAGCAGAGATACTGTGACCTGAGTGACGCATGTTTAACCACGACACACAAGACTTAATTGGCGTTATGGGCTCTTGAAACTAAAACACTACTCATTACGTGGTTCATTATGAAATGTGTCATTTTCAAGCCAAGTCAGAATGTGTTTGTTTTTAAGGGCATCAAAACATGTGTCACATGCCAACCCAATTTCAATCGCTGTCTCCAGTCCAAGCTTAGAGAACAAAAGCAAATAGAACTTGGTTGGCCATTTGCAAATTTGGATACACAAACAGTATTATATATACATATAATATATTATATGTATATATATTGTATATACACAAATAGTAGTTTCAGTGTAGTTAATGAGATGTAACCACTGTTAATACCCACAACTCTTGTCCCTAAAGTCTTGGAGAGGTTCTTAAATACACCCTGCTGTGAGGATACTCATTAGCCAATAGATACTCATTGGTTTTGATCAGTCGGGTTTGGATGGATTAGAAGCTGTTTGGGTTATCCTCAAATTAACTCTAGTGTTGGCATTTGATTTTAGCCTCATGATTGTAAACACAACAACCACTGCTCTCTAAATGATCAGCTATTCAAATGTTGTAGTCCTGATATGGATGCACACAATCATCTCCTAGTTTTTGTTTCTGCCTTGTTGTTTCAGGGTTTTCTATCCTTTGCGGACTCACATAGCCTTCCTGTGTCAGTCCTCTTTGGTGCTGCAGGAAAGTAAGTATCTTTGCCTTCATGATTAGCCTGCGTGGCATTCATATCTCAAGTTACAGAGGCCAGCGTCGGTCTGATGTAATCAAAACCATACAACCTCAAAATTCAATGTTGTCTGTGGCTGATCTGTCTGATTATATTACCAGCCCCTTTTTCCCTGTGATCAGTTGTGCAGAGTATTTCAGTCAGGAATGTTTTAGATGTTTTCCAGCTCCAACACACCTGATTCAAATACAGGTCTTTAAAGACTTTTTCTGAGCTTGATGATGAGCTTTGAATCAGGTGTCTCAGAGCAGGGAAACACCTAAGTGTAGGGCAGTGGATCCATGGACCAAGATTCAACAGACCCTGAATTCATTTTTCAGTTTCTGCCTGCGATCTGTCAGTGTATTAGTGGTGATTTGTTTTGTAGACCTGTGTGTTTCTTCATGGAGGGCATGGTTTTGGAGGCCACGGTGGTGCTGGCTACTCTGAGCGACTCTGAAAACTGGGGCCCCTCTCAGCCTACAGTATCCCCAGCCCCAACTTCACACAGGTAACAAAATAAAATTAAATATACGTTGTTGTCTTTACTGAAAAAAGACAGAAATCTTTCTTCAACAAGGCTCCGAAAATCACATTTAAATCATGCATAAACATACAGTAACAAACATTACATGTTCGTATCACACTGCTTTTAATCCCCTCTGCAGTGACTGCAGTCTAGCACAGTAGTGCAGTGTCCTTTATCAGAAGTGAGGACACTCTTGGCCTAGTTTCTCACATCCATTAAAGAGGCTCATTTAACCTTCCCACTGGGGTTTTACTTGAGACTCTCTCCTGGCTTCAGCCAAAGCAGTTTGCTCACACTGGTTGTTATTAGCTTCTTAAGAAGGCACAGTGTTACAGCAGCCAGTACTGTGTATGTGACAGTGATAAATAGGAAATAAATAGGTCAAAAGCTGTCAGTGTCACACACTGTAATCCCCTCATCTGTGTTATGTTAGCCTGTTAAACTGTTCTGCCAGTGTCACTGTCCTGCTCTGCTAACTGTCGCACACTCCTCTGGACTCTGCTCTGGTTGGATCTTGTCACACCAGTTCCAGAAGTGTTCTGTTGGACATCTTGGTCACTTGTAGTTTACTTTTGTTCTCTGTAGGGAGGCCATATTTTCTGGCCTGTGCTTCTGTCCCCACTACTCTGGATTCAACAACTTGCTTCACTTCATTTCTGATTTATGCTGAATGATTTCAGGCTGCATGTACAGGCTTGTTTCTCATGGGCTTTTAAGATACTTCTGTGGTCACTGAATTGTTCTCCTTTTGTAACCATTCTCTGTAAACTGCATTTAAACGAAACAGTAAAAGCACCTTTCTTCCCCATTCTGACATTCAGTTTAAGGTCGTTTTGACCATGTCTACATGCCTCAGTGCAATGAGTTGCGGCCATGTGATTGGCTGATTACATATCAGAGTTAACAGGCAGTTGAAGTGGCAGGTGGGTGTAGCCTTGAATGTAGTCTTATGAAGCAGCTTGCTCTTGTTACTTCTTCCTGTTTGTGTGCTTTTCTTCATTCCTCTCTGAGGTTTATGACATGCTCTGTGGTTGCATGCAAACACTTGTTTTTGTATGTTTGCTCATACCATGTTTATGGGTGCTTTCAATATCAGCTGAGAGAGAGAGAGAGAGAACCATTTTATGAACTCATGTCTTTATGAAGTTGAATGTCCATTGTAGTGTAGCAGAAGCCTCTCAAAACGAAAGTAAGTTTGGGTGCGAGACAGGACAATTAAATTCAAAATATTAATTTTTATTATATTATTATATAAAATGGTATTGTTAATACTCACATTTTAGAAGAACAGATTCATCAGAACAGTTTATTATTTTTAGCAATTCACACACTAGCCATTTTGTCAGGTCACAGTAGTGAAACCTCAGGTGTAAATATAATCAAACTAAAGCTGGATGTCAGTTACCTTCTCATACACAAACAAAAAAACAAAGCATATCTTTGAAGACAGAGCAGAAACAAAAATACTTTTAAATGTTTCCCTAGAAAGAGTAGGTTTTCTTGAAAGAATCACCTTTTTTACCCTCATGGTCATGAGTAAAGGGTCTGTTTTTTCTGGTCTTGGTGACCACACACTCATACAGCAAATCTATATGGAGCACACATCCCTCACAGCTGGTACGGCTGTCTGCACGTACAGTGTCTTGACTGTGGACTATGAGTGGTTGGGAATCAAACTACCAAATTCTCTGGTTACTGAGCGATTCGCTCTCCCTCCTGATCCACTACTGTGTGTTTTGAGTGGACTTTCCCCTCTGGTCTCTGCATACCTCTCTGCTCTAATTGCCATTTCATTGCATTGCCACCATCTTCACTTGCTGCAGATATGCCATTAAAACCCACCAGGCTCCACAATAATCCACAAGCTCAGATGTCACACTGTCACACTGCATTGTGTACAATTGCCTGAATAGGAACAGAGAGTTGTCATTTTGTTGCTGTAGATGGTGACACTGTGCACTTAAATGACCTTGTCAGGACTATTTTTTCTCTCCATGCCCAGGATCATTAGCTCTTGTTACACAGTGTGATGTGTTTGTTCCCAGGTGTGAAAAAGCTGCAGCTGCTGCTGTACCTGCAGGTTCACATGAGGCAGACAGCTGTAAGACACAGGACATTCCTGCTGTGATGGAGCTGATCGTTTCCAGTCAGGGCAGCCCCATCATCCCCCCCCCTGGTCTGATGCAGCTTCTACCTCAGTTTGACGTCCCTGAATGGCTCGGTGTACCTGGAGAGGACCGTGCCACTGCAACTCCTGCCTCCACCCCGGTAACAAGGGCTTCCTGATGGGTTTGAATGTTCAAGTGTAGTAGATCGTTTTATGGTGTCATGTAGGAATATTACATTTTGTTTTGATCTAGTGAATAGACTCTGAATGTAGGCCTGTCCCACCCTTTATACCTGGCATTAAAATGCATTAGGATAGCACCTGACCTAGCACCTAGGTTGGTGGCTCCGAGCACAGCTAACGTGAAAGCAGCGACAAAACTGCACAGCAGTCTTCTTTGCTTTTGTCAGTGTTCTGCTTGTTGAAGACGACTTCTTCCCTTGCTTTTCGAAAATACTAAGTCCATACAATAGTCACTAAATGTGTGGCTATTGTAACATTGTTGCACACAGTATGTGACGTAAGGGGGATGACGTGATTGGGTAGCAATCAGAACTTAATGTGGACACTGGAGACGCATAGAAATACCATGTGTGCATGTGGGGAAGATCACAGACAACACTTTCTAACGGCAGGTGTAAAGGGGGCCTGTTTGGGCCTAGAGAATAAATATAAAAATGGAGGACTCCTTTGCTCTTGCTGTATACCGTTTACATCAGAACTCAGAAGTGGGAATTGGGAGTGACGTCTTTTCCAAGTTCATTCTGTTCGAGTTGAGAAGTTGACACATGCGTCTCCCAAGAATGGCCATTGTTAAACACTGTTAACAATGCTAGACAATAACAATACTCTATATCACATGTGTCAAACTTAAGGCCCGGGGGACAGATGTGGCCCGCCACATCATTTTATGTGGCCCGCGAGGTCTATGCTGCTTTAAGGCGTGTGTTGACCATAAACTGGTGATTGTGTTACCCGTGAAGTGACGGCATCCCGCCACTAGTTTTCAGTGTATCATTGTATATGCATCATGCGACGAATAAAATTGAGATTGAAATACCCACAAATAATCCCAAAATGTCCATGAAGAGAAAGATTGATGCAGATTGAAGGCAGTTTCAAGAAAGATGGGAAGGCGAATACATGTTTGTGCTTCAAGGAGAAAAAAACGGTATGTCTTTTGTGTTATGAGGCGGTGTCGGTCGTCAAAGAGGAGGATCTACGTCGGCAAACAAGGAGCCAAGTATGCCAAAGTTAGCCTTCAATAAAAGCAACAAATTGTCAAACAATTAGAAAGCAAACTGCGATCGCAGCAGAATGTGTTCACAAAAGCCATAACCAAAACGATGTGGCAGTGAAAGCTATCTGAGGGTGCGTTTACATTTAGTTACATTTATTCTGTCTTACAGTTACATCTGTCCCTTTGAGGGTAACTGTTATGCTGACGTGGCCCTCAGAGAAAATTAGTTTGATGCCCCTGCTCTACATGGTACAGAGAAATACGACAGATATGACAAACATGACAGAACAGTAAAGTAGCAGTGTTTGTATGGTGGTAGCCATCTTGAATCCTAACCTTGAGTTACTTGAGATTGCTCCAAGTTGGAAATCCGCGTTCAGGATTTCCAACTGAATTTTTACTACAACTACAGCATCACTATACGGTGGCCTTTATATACTAGAAAGGATGTTGTCAAGGATCACCATTCAGCAAGAATCAGCAAACGTGTCGAGCTGTCTATCAGCCGATGAGGGTTTTTAAAGAGTCATTTTTTAGTTTGTAAAACTTTAGGTCATAGTCATTCAGGCCGTTCTTTGTTTGCATAGTTAGCTCCCACATTAAAAAGGGAAATGTATGCTGGAGTAAAGATAGTGGCCTCATTAAATCATGAGCTGAAATGTCATAATTGTGTCACTATTTCCCACTTTGTTTCCTACCATTGTCTGTTGGACTGGTGCTCTTTCAAGGACTTCATCTGTCTGAACTTCTGCTGGAGCTTAAAAGAACATCAATGAGTTGTATAGCACTGACAACCGTCAGACATAAACTAAATCCTGTGAGAGACTATACGAGCATCATGATGATTTAGCAGCGAAGCCCAGCAACCACATCAATGTGAGAACGTGGTGGTTTCACACCATATGACTCATAACTTTGTAGAAATCACTGCAAAAAAGGTGGCAATTAAAAAAAATAAAAATAAAAAAGGGTACATAGCATAATTTGAAAAATCATCTATGAAAAACCACAAGCCCACTTAAACTGTCAGGTGAGCTATTACTGTAGCTTCATGTTAAACACCAATTTCCTAAACTGTGAATATGGGAATAATGTGTAATGAGTAATTTATAGCGATATCTGTTCATGCCAGGGGCTGAAGGAACAGAAAATGCATGAGCATGGTTCTTGAACGTGTTCACAATACAAATTAAAGTGCTGTCGAGTACATGTCTTCTGTACTAGCCTCATAAACAAGCCAGTCATGAACCTTGCTATCCGTGCCAATGGACCACTTTTTATAAAACATATTTTACTTTTCTTTGAATCATCCTCATCCTCCTTTTGTTGGTCCATTGTTACAGCCGGCCTCTTCACTCCAGCAATATGCTGCTACTTTTTGGGCTGGAAAAAATAATGTTCAACTTACTTGTTGAGTTAACAGTTGCTCTGTAATCATAGTCTGGTATATGAATTAAAACTTCATTGTATGTTATTTAAAGCCTCTGGAAACACGGTTTTATTAAAAAATGCTTATATTATATCAAAGTTCAGTGTCTCATGAAGCATCCACAAAAGTCTGAGTGAAAATAACTATTCATAAGTTAAAAGAAAAAAAACCTGGTTTGAAAACAGCTCATTTTGCTGTTTAGACTGGTTTAGACTGGTTTAGACCACTGGTCAGGACAGTGTGGGCGAGAGATGAGCCAGGGAGCGGCTACACAAGCAAGGCTGCTCCGCTCTCTCTGCTGTCAATCAGAGCCTTATCTGACGGAGGTTGAAAATTTAAAAAAATGACACGTCCTTGTGCATCCAGAGACTGCACAAACTGGCATAATGATGAATGATTAGATACAGATAGATATACATATGTATAGATATACTCAGAGGCAGGGTGACAATGAAGTGGATGAAACCCACATTTCAACAGTTAAAAAGACAAATATTTTGAATTTGGATGAAAACTGATTTCTAATATTTTTACATGTTAAATATTATGTACACAAGACCCTAAATTACATTGTTGGCTTTGGGAGCCACTGTTTTAAGCTGTAGCTGTGTTATTAAACTTCAGTTAGACTGAACGTGGGCGACAGGAAGTGTTCTACTCTCTGTCTCATCTGCCTTAGTGAATAAAAACATTGTGTCACATTAACGGCCATATTATCCAACTCTCAAGGCTGAGACCTGACACTGCTCTCATATCCTGTTTTTGAGTTTTTGACTGTTGTATAATTAGCTCCATTAAGATGAATATAATCTTGTGAGACCATTTTTTAGTGACCTGGTGTATTCCAGTATTACATAACTGTTAATGTTAAACAAACATAAAAGAATATTGTGTGTTGGTTTGTTTTCCTGTGTAGATTTGCTCACTCCTGTTCAGAGCCTTGTCCTCGCAGCAGCAGCAGGACCATGATGATCTGTCTGTTCTGGCCTGTGACAGTGACATGGAGGAGGACGTGGAAGAAGACAATGAAAACACACTGACACTGTGGTGAGCTCATTCCTAGAGATTTATATTAGTATAAATGCACTTTGCATTTTTGTTGGGTTTAATGTTTTTTGTTTTGTTTTTTAAATGTAGCTTTACTAGTTTAAATGATTTTTGACGTGTTTTAAATGTTACATTTCCCCCCAATCTCCTGTTGGAAATTTTACAAAATATGTATATATAGCAATAATTATTTATTACAGAGTATATCAGTTGATTTGTTTTGTCAATTCTATAGAATAAATGGTCAAAGCAGTTGAGTTTTGTCTGTGAAAACTTTACTGCTATGAAAAGAGATTCAGAGAATACATTCATGAACACTTGTATAAGGTTACACAGGACGCCACAATGACTGTCAGAGGGAAGATGAAAGCATCACAGCCACACTAGTAAAGCAAGACATCACTGAATAGTTCATAAAACACCAATCACTAATAGTTCACTCCTCAGTCCCCCTTGAGTGTGTGTGTCTCACAAAGCTGCAGCAGGAAAGACATCACAGCAGCATCTCTGTTGTGTAAGAGAAAAACGTATTCAGCCTTCTCTAAAGTTATCAGCTCACATTCCTCAGCAAAAACCTAAACAACTCAGGACAGTGTCATCTGCAACTCTCTAATCACAAAGTCCTCGGTGTATCACTAGCACCAGTCATTTGTCTACAGAATGTGCCTGTTTATATTTTTGCTGTTCCTTACTGAGGCAGAGGACTGAGAACTCAACTATACAGTCCTCCTGAAGGTCAGCTCTGTGTGTCAGCAGAGAAAGACCTCCAAAACCCTTTAACTCATCACTGACTCCAGAAAACGCCATCCTTGGTCAGCTCACCGAAGCTCGGTTCATAGTGAGTTTCAACTGTGAGGAACATTGTGAGGAATGTGAAGACCACAGACACAGTTCTAGTTAAGGCCTGAAGTGGCAGACCAAGAAAAATCTCAGATAAGCAGAGGTGAAGGATGGTGAGAACAGTCACAGTCAACCCACAGACCAGCTCCAAAGACCTACAACATCATCTTGCTGCAGATGGTGTCACTGTGCATCGTTCAACTATTCAGCGCACTTTACACAAGGAGATGCTGCATGGAAGAGTAATGCAGAAAAAGCCTTTTCTCTGTACCCGCCACAAACAGAGTCACTTGAGGTTTGCTAAAGCACACTTGGAATAAGGTGCTGTGGACTGATGAAACTAAAATAGAGTTATTTGGGCAAAACAAGGGGCGTTATGCATTGCGGAAAAATAACGCAGCATTCCAAGAAAAACACTTGCTACCTACAGTAAAATGTGGACGTTCCATCATGCTGTGGGGCTGTGTGGCCAGTGCAGGGACTGGGAATCTTGTTAAAGTTGAGGGTCGCATGGATTCCACTCAATATCAGCAGATTCTGGAGAACAATGTCCAGGAATCAGTGACAAAGGTGAAGTTGTGTCAGGGCTGGATCTTTGAACAAGACAACAACCCTAAACACTGTTCAAAATCTACTAAGGCATTCATGCAGAGGAACAAATACAACGTTCTGGAATGGCCATCTCTGTCCCCAGACCTGAATATTATTGAACATTTGTGGTGTGATTTAAAGCGGAAACCATCAAACCTGACTGAACTGGAGATATTTGTAAAGAAGAATGGTCCAAAATACATTCAGCCAGAATTCAGACTCTAATTGGAAGCTATAGGAAGTGTTTAGAGGCTGTTATTTCTGCAAAAGGAGGATGCACAACATATTTCTTTTGTGGTGCCTAAATTTATGCACATGCCTAATTTTGTTTCAATAATTCTTGCACACTTTCTGTAAATCATATAAACTTTATTTCACTTCTCAAATATCACTGTGTTTGTCTCCTATATGATAAATTTAACTGACATTTCTTTTTCAATCAACCAATGATTTATAAAGGAAAATCATGAACATTTACAGGGGTGCCCAAACTTTTGCCACGACCACGGTATTTAGCCGTAAAGCACGAAAAAAAAGTTGCTTCAGTCTTGGAAGATGGCTGAGACAGTTTGTGAATCCTGCCACTGTAGTCAAACTATGTCCAAAGAGGCTGATTAGAGAAAGTGTGGCTCTTTTCTTTTAGCTGATTTCAACTTTCAAGCTGAAACTCTAACCATCCCCTGCTCTGAACCAGGGTTATTTCTGCAACTTAAGTTGCCATGGTGACCAGGCCGTGTTATAAGAAAGCCAACCACCTTTGTGAAAACTGTGGCTTCAGACACACCCTCTTGTCTGTGGACTTCAGTATGTTTAAGGAAACATAAAACATCATCAAACACAGCAGGTTAATAAATACTGTATCCTTTATTTATGTATTGTACAGATTTGAAAAATGTTTCATCGCAGACAACAGATCTGAGTCCATGCAGTTGTTGGAACAGAGCAGAGGAAAGATGACACAGTGTAAGTGAGATGACAGGGAAGAGAGTCACCATGCTAACGCTAACAGTGGCTGTAGCATCTGACTGGGAATTGCTTTGTAATATGATTAAGGCTGTTTAGATTGTCCTCAGTGCTGGGATATGTAAACTACTCACACTTTGACGGTTCACTGCTTCTCTGTGTGACACTGCAGTCATCCAGTGTAGATGACACTCAGTCATTTGACAGAGCAGTTTATAAACAGTAATGTGAAATGTTCAAAGCGTGCCATGGCTTTATTCCTATGCTTCTGACTGAGTGCAGACATAGACACATTTCTGTTCTGGCTACTTAACAGTTCTAAGTGCGCTCTGTACCCAGCAGTTTTAAAGAATGATGGACATTCAGAATCAGCAACACCGGATGCAAGGGACATTTTCAAAACAAGACAATAAACATTTATTTATTTACAAAGAAACATGTTAACTGTGTGAGAGCCCGTGCATTTTCCATAGTGATGTTACATAAAAATAATGACCTTTTTTTTTTTCACCTGACGTGCCACAGCCGAGAGGAGAGCGAAGGAAACGCAACACAGATTGTGATCGACAGTTTCCAAAGCTCTACTCCGACACTGTGCTCAGTCCAGACAATTCAACAAAACCACCAAACAAAGAAGTTACAAAAATACATTTGCTCACATGACCAACCTCCACTGTGGTTTTTTTTCAGATATGCTTCTTGAGCTTGTGCGTTTTAAGGCGGCAAGACCAATTTAGCCCAGTGGATATGGAGAAGTCACCTTCACATCCATTTCACACACACACACCAACAACAGGCACATGAGTGCAGTCAATCACTGCCCAGAAAACACATTCAGATTCACACTCGCTCTCACACACACACACGCACACAATCAAGACTTCAGCAGCAGCTGTGGTATTAAAGGGAGGGTTCACTTCCACACATTTTGTATATTAAGAGGTTCTGAAGTTAAGAAAATATTCTTGTCAAGAACTTACACGTGTGCAGGACGTCGATTGCATTGGGATGGATAAGGCAGCTACTGCTGCACTTCATGAAATCTTAATGGATCGACCTGCTCCAAGAAACTAAACACATGTATAAGTAATGTAGGGATGGCTCCACTTATCACAACCATGAAACCATTATCAGTCTTTGTTCATTTTGTTAAACTACACATCTGTGAACACAATTTGTGCTGATACATTAACCACCTTGTCATATCCAGCCTTTTCAAAAACATTATGTGGCTTATTTAGATCCAGTGTGTAAGAATTATGGTCGTCGCGATACTACATTTTCAAACGTAATATCTGAAGTTTAAAACACTATTGTCAGTTGTATAATGTAACATTGTGCGACTCAACTTGGTCGCCACTACTTTGTAATTTGCATGTAAACAAATGGCATTCTCAGCCTTTCCTTCATAGTTTGCTTGGTATGCAAAATACTTCAAAGGGGCAGCTTTTCATTTTGGACTAAAGCTGGTCGTAAATGCCCTGCAGCAGCCAAGACTTGCCATGTTCAGCCACCTCACCATTTACAATGTCAACAGGCGCCTCAGCTGCTCGTGAGGAGAGAAGCCGTGTGTGTGTGTGTGTGTGTGCGCCCCAAGTATCTTTGCAATCTTTGCATTGATAAAAACAAGACAAAACAATAAAAAGGAACACAAACATTGGGGGGGTGGTCTTTGAGAATTACACCAAACCCTTTATCTTTGCAAGTATCCAATATTAGCTAAGGGTGGTGGAAAATCGATGCAGTGAAATAAGACGATATTTTGCGTGGCAATAGTATATATCAATTATGATTGGGGTTTTTTTTTTGCTTCAACTGATATTACAAATAAAAATACTTTGTAGCATAAAACAAATCTATTGACATTTCAGTCCATTAGATGGTGGCAAGTGCTCACCCTCACTAGAGTTTTTGAGAGAGTATAACGCAAAATATATGATTTCACAAACACTCAGTAATATTTTGATAAAATTGTAGATAATATTGTACCGCAGTCTCTGCCGATCCCCGCCGCTTCTATTTGCATCCCAATATTCAGAATTAGTGACATCTAATGGTGAGACTGCACATTTTAACAGAGATCACGCTCCTCTTTCCCCAAGTGCGTCAGGGAAACCAGAACTACGGGAACTACGATCCTGTTTCAAAGAGCAAAACGTCCACTCTTCAGTGTTTTTTTTCAGTTAGGGCTGCTGTAGAAACATGGTGGCACAAGATGGCTGCTTCTATAATCAAGACCCATGCCTCATGTTCATATAAAAGGCTTATTTTAAGGCTATGAAAACCAAACACTTATTTTTTTTTATACTTAAGGATTCCATTTACAATTTCTGCCAATTAACTCTCCTAAATTTTACACACTGGACTTATAAAATGCCACTACTGCTTTTTGTTTACATTTTTACAGGCTGTGTTTAGTGAAGCATTTGTGACATGTAGGAATTTTGGATCCAATTGTTATTTTGAGCAGTATCAGGCTGCTACTGAATATCAGCTCATCCCTCGTATAATGTCACATCATGCACTACTTTTTTTGCAAACATTTTACAAAACATCCATAACTTATTATCAAACATACACTCCCTGCACACACATAAAATCTCTTTGACACACGGCAGCTCATTTATTAAGCCCTAATGCTGCCTTTTCCTGTGCATTAAACACTACTCGTGGACTGCAGGTTTCCCTTCCACCAGGACAATGTGGAGGTCACTCCACTACTGCCCGGCAACATCAGCCCCCCCTCATGTCAGGCAGCATGTGGGAGGGGTTTATTTAAAGGGAGGAGGAGTTCAGGCAGCAGAGCAGAGCCAGTGGATGCAGAGAAAAGCATCTGACATTAGTCCTTCATCCTGACCAGCAGGAATCAAAGCAGTCCATCACCTGCAGAGGCAAACACCCCCCCCCCCAGCTCCACACACAGTCTCTAGTCAGTATACTCTGCCACTATAGACAGCAGCACTGTGATGTCATCTGGCTTTCCTCCTAAACAAAGAAGATGTGTCCTGTTAATTTTACGCACTGCAGCTTTAAACACGGTTAAAAATGTGCCATTTTCATCTGAAGATTATCAGGACATGAGAGTCAAGTAGAACTGGGACACTTACCTCTTACATTCAGTCCATTGTCACAGGCAAACTGTGCAAAAGGTGACATGTAATTTGGGTCATATGCCAAGTCATGGGCCTGTTCTGCGATGCTGCGGGCCGTCTGCTGGATGCTCTCGTAATTAGCCTTCTGAGGGAGGCAACAACAAGAAAAACAAAGATGTGACATTTGTATTTCATTCCTCTTCCACCAGCAAAGCTGTTCGAGGACTTGCCTTGAGCTTCTTCAGCTCCTGCAGGATCATGTAGTCTGTCATGTTGTCAAAGAGGCCGTCAGTGGCGGTGAGGATGATGTCGCCCAGCTGTACGTCGAAGGAAGAGCTGTCAGCGGCGTCAGGGCTGGAGGTTACAACACAAATGAGAGATCATGAAATTTTCCTACAGTTTCCTCAAACATTTTTACCAAGTATAGGATGATACAATACTTAGTACTCAGATACTGGCTAAAATCACAAGATCAGATGTGATCAGATGTCAATGCACTAAACAAGGGCAACACACAGTTAAGAGAGATGTTATGGTGGTAGGTACTCTCGGAACCCTTTATTTTTCTCCTGTGTTTAACTCATGGAGGAAATCAGTGCTGTCAAATCTCAGATGACGGTGAACCAGCTTCTCCTCTTCCAAGGAACACTCACTGGATACAGCAGGTTATTCTACCCAGGTGGGAAACTGTACTGAGACGATTAGATTCCCAACTGCAATGGATATTTTGCCTTGGCTACAGAAACATAAAATCATGGTGGATGAGGATGAGTTAAAGAATCGTCACATGAGTAGTTGGAAAGGACACCAGCAACCAATAAAAGATGCTACCATTATAACGACGGGGGGCACACACTCAAGGAGGCACGAACCAAGTTAGTCTGCCAGTGTCGGGTTCACTTCTTGGAAGATACTGTCACCCAGCTGCACATCTCCTCTCCAGTCAGTCATGCATGTCATTTCATTAAAAAAACTGTTTGGACTGCATCATGACACGAGGAGCCAAAGCTCCCAGGAACAGCCTGTTCTGTGACTCTTACTGGAGCTAAAACTGCAGCTCAGACTAAAATAGACTTTTCCTAGCAGAAAGGTAAAAAAAAAGTCACAGGAAGACTTTGCTGCAT
The DNA here is from genome assembly GCF_963457635.1 of Microchirus variegatus. Classification (NCBI taxonomy): domain Eukaryota; kingdom Metazoa; phylum Chordata; class Actinopteri; order Pleuronectiformes; family Soleidae; genus Microchirus; species Microchirus variegatus. The sequence continues at coordinate 11,003,179 of NC_139804.1, read as the reverse complement.
AGATAGGAATAAATGGGCTGCATCCATCATTCAACATGTCTCTGTAGTAATGTACATCTCTCCCTTAGATTATTCCACACATACATACATACGATTTTGTAATAAAATCATATAATAGATGCACTACAATTCTTGTTTAATGTAGGCATTCCTTTTTAATTACAAATAAGAATGAGCCAAATCAGCTGTTTTTTTGTGTAACTGAATAATTAAAATCAGTTAATTCAAAAGATTAGATTCACTGAACTGTGTTGTGAATTGACTCATAATCAGCAGCTTTCAGCAGTGCTGTCGCTAAATACACCACCTTAAGTCTCCTCTGTTAAATGTTGAGAGTCTTTTTAACTGATCTACAGTTCAGCATTTTTCAGTTTGATTGTTATGTTGGGCTCATAACTCTTCCAGTGATGACACTCTCTGACCAATCAGTGACTGAATCAGAACTGTATAATGGAAAAGCTCCATAAATGACCTCTGCTGTTGAGCCCAGGGAAAAACATACATATATCAGTATTGATTATAGGCCCAAGCACTCCCACTATATTGACATAACAGAAATCAGAAACATTTCCAGTACCATGTATGCCTACTTCTGTGTTCTGTGCAGGTCAGGTGTGTGAAAAGGAGAGGAAACAGAATACTGTTTCACCTGCTTTGGTCTGTTCAGAGAGAACTGAAAACATGTTTGTACTTTGCATTGGTCACCAGCAGGAGGAAATCAGACCTCTGGAAAGATTCTTTGTCTGGTGCCGCTTATCTTTCCACTGCGCAGTCAACTGCAATTAGAGATCAACCCATATGTTTTTTTCAGGGCCAATACCGATTATTAGTAGTCAAGGAGGCCAATAACCAATATTTGTAGCCGATATTCATTTGCAGTAAAAGTACAAATATTGGCATCAAAAGTTTGTATAACACAAACACCAACACTAAACTTAATTTAAACACCTTTAAGCATGTGTTTATTGAACATATCTTTTAGGATCTTTATTTTAAAACTGTAACAAAAAGTGCAGGGATATCCCAGGGTCAGCAGCCTCTCTTATAGAGTTAACAGAAATTTTAATTAATTAATAAATAAATAGCTTCCTGAAGTTTCATAAAGTAAATGAAACATATTTAAATAAAATGTGCACAGAAATGTGAGTCTCCATTAAGCAGCGTCAGATTGAAAGAGTTTCAAAAAAAGTGGGGCCACATGCCGACATATGCTCAACTCATCATGCTTAGTTTATTACAGCATTTGGGAAGCCTATAGTTGATTTTATTATTGTTATATTATTATGATTATGTAAATGTTATTTTTTAACAACATGTGATTGCAGGGACCCTGTCATTCATAACTAAGCTGCTACATTACTAACAATTAATGTTAGTATAGCTGAAAAAAATGGTAGAATAGCAATAGGAGAGACTGTTCATCCCTGAACTCTATGCAATTCATGTAGGCTTTATGATGCTGTGTTATGTCCCTCTAACAGGACTTTAACATGACAGAAATAACTGAAACATGTCTCTTAAACAGACTTCTGAGTGGAACATATTGTCCTCTGTTCAGGTGTTCTGCCCTCTCTCAGTCTCCCCATCGCACATCATGTTGTGTGCACACACACAAGGTCTATTTAGCGTTGGAACGGCGTTCAGCGAGACTATCAGAATGGACCGAGAGTTAAACTTGATTTCAACACTTGTAATTTGGCGTCTGTCTGGCGCTACACTTGTGTTTGACGCCGGGATGGAAACGAGTGCAATGACTGGTCTTAGTCGTCTTCGAAAGACACAGGGCTGGAGGGACTGCGAGGGAGCAGAGCTGCTGCTTATTACAATTTCGGGAGAGTCTGCTGCCTTAATCTAACCTTCGAGAGGTATATCTGCTCTGCACAGCTTCTCTTTTTCTCCTCTCTGCCGTGTCTGAGCACTGTGCATGCGGAGCTTTCACGGCTGCTGAATGGCTGTTACTGTGGCTCTGTGTGTAACCAATCAGATGGTGGTGTGGGCGGGACAATGCTGGAGACACAGTGGTGCCAAATATCGGCCAGGCCGATAATCGCTACTCCTTAAATCCATGACTACTACTCAAAATGCATTAAGCATCAGGTGTAACTGAACTGTGAGTGACGATTTTCAATATAATCAATCACGATCGAGTGTGTGAAAAGGTGTCTGGGCCTGCAGCAGCTCCACTGGCTGTGTACAGTTTACCCTTCACCCCACGCAGACTTTGACCTGAGTGAGAGGAAAAACCCTGGCAGACATCCAACAGCCACCCTAATGACGTCCACTACTGCTGCTGCTTTTAGCTCTCCACACTAACTAGAAAAGGCAGCATGTGTTCCCCAACACAGCTCAATACAGTCACAGAGCCCCACTGCATGTGAGGGACACAAGCATGACATATTGTTCTGCAGGACAGTGAATTACAGCTTACACACACATGTGAGGTGTGTTGTTATCAGGATGTGTGGGGCCTCCACTGAATGCCTGTATGACCTGCTCTTTATCAACCCCACCACCCCAACCCCATCCCGCATGTACTGTCCCCTGGAGACACATTCACTGCAGCAGCATATGCTGTCCCCTGTCGAATGTCTCACCTGTCACTGAGAACGGCGCCCTCGGCCCCAGGGGGCGCGATGGACAGCTGGAAGGGCGTGTTGAAGTAGTGCTGCTGCTCGTCTGAGCGATGGACCACCTCCCCTCCCCGCACCACCAGGAAGCCCGAGTCTCCCAAGTTGGCTGTGTGCAGTTGGTGACTCTGCCGGTCCAAAACCACGATACAGGCCGTGCTACTCCCTGCACAAACACACAAAACACAGTTGTAATGGTAACTGGCACATAGATAACATTTATGCCAAAACTGAAAGGGCCGGAAAATGAACATTTAGGGCTGAGGGATAAAATCTCTTTTTTGTTTTATTTTATGTACATTACATACAAACTGGAATAGTTTAACCTAGAGATATTGGTCTTTTTGCCAATATCCGATATGCCGGTATGTTTGGAGTGCTTCAACCTATAGCGATACATGTACTTTTTTTAGTCTCTTCTGTAGTGAAATTAACATTTTTCTAGCAGCAGATGTAGATATGGATTTTCTTCATTGTACAAAATCAATAAACATAAAGAAATAATCGCCTTCAGCCTGCAGTTTTAGTTATTCGTCATATTGGGGGATCTTGGCATGTTGGCTGATCCAATAATACATTTTAAAGCCAATATTGGCCAATATCGATATTGTGCCGATAATATCATTTATTTTCCCAAGTTTTACCAAAATTAGAGCAATTATATTGCCTTCATGGTTTGCTATTTGCATCGTTGTTCAACCCCATTGAAAGTGCATATAATGTTTAATAACAAGACTTCAACTCACAGCAGGCTATCATGCTAGTTCACATATCCCAATTCAAGAGCAGGTGTTGAGCAAAGTTACATCTGGCAGCAAACACACAAGTTAAAGTCACAATGTACGCTCCGGTTTTTTTTCACATCATTAGCAGAGGTGTCAATAATGACATAGTTCCATTAAAGTGTCCTGGTAAAACATGACAGTGTGATAATGAACCAACATGAACAGCACCAGGACACTGACACTGAAGCAGCTAATTGGAATTCATTCGTCATCCATTTCATCAATATATCTGTCAAAATATTTAGAATTAGGAAGTCGCTAATGTCTCCAGTTGCTGCAGCTTCTTCCCACAGTCCACAGACATGCCCACTGGGGTTAGGTTAAGGAGTATTTAATTGGTAGACTGACTGGAGGTGTGAAGTGTGAAAGTGAGGCCCTTTTCAGACCAAGTATTAACATTTGTCCTGGTTAAAATGCACGTTCAACGACACCATTCCAAGATTAATTTAAGTGGGACACAAAAGAAATGCCTACACCTACATCTGAACTGAATCGTGACTTTGGTGCATCGTTACAGGCCTAGTAGTAGTGAGGCCTAGGTTCTGTGTCAAACTGTAGCAGATCAGAGGATGTCGGCTAAGGAGCTGGGGCCTCATGTAAAAAGACTTGCGTGGATTTCCTACTAAATCTTGGCGTACACCAAAACCCAGAAACAGCCTGTTCCCACCCTGCTGTTAGTCACAATGAATGAGTCATAATGAACCAGACCACCTTACATGATGTTAGCTGCATTTGCACATCACATATGATTTGAACATTGATGTAATGAAAATATTTTCTATTAACGTCAAAAATTCTGTGATAGCGCTTTTATAGCAATGTGTGTGCAGTCAATAGCTCCGCAAACAGGAGGGAAACCGGCTCTCGCTGAAAATTGTGCTTTAATGTTGGCCTGTTTAACAGCATTGTATGGGAGTTTGATGAACCTGGATGACATTCGGATGATTCCGTCCCACACAGCTGGCTCGGCTCAGGGTTGACTGGCACACTCCTGACCGCAATCAGCTTATGAGCCAATTATTATCGTTTGCAAGTAAATCCTTGCGTTCACTAAATACTCGCTCACGTCGGATTGCACCATTTGCAAGGTGTTAATTCTTCATAAATGTGTCTCTGGTGTGCACATCACTCTGATGACTGCTTGTTTTCACATTATTAACAGTTTCCCAGCATCACCACTAAGTGTCGCCAAAGGAACAATAGCTGTAGAAACGGGCGTAAGTCAGCCATGAAGTTGGCGTGGACACCGCACATTTCCACGGTCATTTCACGTTTCATACATCTGAACGTGAGCGTGGAAACGGACGTACGCCACGTTTTTGTGCGTACGCAACCTTTGTACATGAGGCCCCTGGTCTTTAAACGGTCCTAAGGATGGATTTCGTTCACACCATCAAATATCAGATCTGATCACAGACCTGTTGCGTTCAGACCTGTACTTGGTGCTGTTTGTATGTGATCACTCAGGACTGATGTCGATGTCTAGAACAAGTGGTTGTTTGTCACGGTATTTTGATCCTGCAACAGGCAGGTGACCTGTCCAGGATTTACTCTTCCTCTCACGCAGTATCAGCTGGGATTAACTCCATCTACCCTCTGACCAACCTTCAAAGTATAAGTGATAATTTACCACCTTTCATAAAATGTCTGGATGAAATGACACTGCAGACAAAATAAACCGACACACTCATATCTACGGTGCATTTGGGAGACTGATGCCTGAGGTCTGCCTGAAAACACAAACTTGACATTCCACAAGCTGTAGTACTTTTAATAATTTTCAGTGTTTCACCGCCTGGGAGGTGGTGAAGAGGAAACCTAAGCCAGTGGAGCAGACGGATGGCGTATAGCCACACCCTGTGGATGATTCATCTGGCACACCAAAATATGCTCTGTGGGATCATCCTTCAAAACCCCTCAAGCTCTGTGACTCACTCTCCGGTCGTCTCCCATTTTCTCTGCAGCAGAACAATTACAGTACAATGCCGTGTTGTTTCCCCTGCCGCATTTGTGAAACCCCATGGAAAAGTACTGAAGCTCACGGAGACAGAGCTCTGCTTGTGAAAACTTGTTCACTGATGCTATATATTAACGCTTTGTCGTCAGGAAGTACTGAAAAGGAGGAAAGGGATTGGGGAAACGGAGTGCACAGCACAGGCCGGGCCTTGGGTACATTCCCAGGTTTTCTTAATTGGATCTGGCTGTTCTGAGTCATGTAGCAAAAATCTCCATCCTGCTACCATGTAATATGAACAGACTGAAGTAAACAACTCAACCTTAAGTCGAATTCAAACCACATGGAAAATGCACTGTATCATGGAGAGGCTAAGATTGGCAAACACTGTCCAGAAGAGTGCGAGGCTTAGGAGGCTCTTAATTAGTTTAGTGAACTGTTGAACAAGGTGAGAGGCAGCAAGTTGACCTGACCCTGGTGTAACAAAGTTAGACCTGAGCCGCCTTAGAGACTACACTGAGGTACCAGTTAGTGCACATGTCAGGTGATACATGGGTCTGGAGGAATGGGAAACCGTAATAAAGTAGAGCTACAACGATGACTAATTTAATTGTTAGTAATTAACTGTTATCATAACTGAATAATCAGGCTTTTTTTCAGCTTCTTAAACGTTTTTCAGCTGGTTTCTTTCCTCCATATAACAACTAAATAATTGAAACAGAATCATTCAACATTTTATAGATCAAACAAGTACTCGTTTAATTGAGAAGAGACTAAATGAACCAGAGTTAAATGGTACATGCAACAGAAAAAACATCACTCCCTTACAACTGATGTTTCTTCAACACCAGCAGTCTATTCTCTTGGCGTTTGTTGACAGTGCACCAGTATGATGCCATGCTCCGCGGCTATCGGGCACAGACTACCAACATGAGAACTGATTAAGCGGCACATATTGAGACTTAACATTTATTTAATTAATACAGTAAGTCGCTCTTAAGTAAATATTCTCTGCCAGTTTCACTCAGCCTGTGGCAGAAGAAACCGGCCTGTTCACAGCAGCAGTCAAACAACTCTGCTAAACATCTAGGGCCCTATGATGTCCACGTTAACGGAATCGTGGACGGAATCGCGGAATTGGCCAATAAAAATGGAATCTACTGTTAAACACGAAATATCGTGGAAATTGACATAATGTGACTCAAATGCTGTCATCGTGAGGAGAAGGAACGTTTGGCTAGGGAAATGTTTCCGGGGACCACTCATTCGCGACATGACCCGTGAATCTCCTCACAAACACTCACCTGCCACTCACTTCACACCAGAACATTCTCTCTTCAGTCAGCGGATTCAAGAAGAAAGTTGCATTTCATTAATGGACATTTTATTCACTGACACTCTATGGTAGTAAAGTAAGGGTAATGGGTAAAAACGGAATCCTAAAAAAAATCAAATGAGAAAAAACGGAATTTGGAAAAAAATAAAACAGAATTTGGAAAAAAATTAAACGGGTTTCATAGGGCCCAAAAATCCTGCAGTTGAAACTTTTCACAGATGTTTTGTTTTCTTCACTTAGACAGATATTGTGTGATATTATTCTTGTAATGTAATGAAGTACAAATACTTCATTACTTTTAGAATTTTAACATATCTGTACTTTACTTTGTTATTTATATTTCTGACAACTTTTAGTTTACTACATTTCCTAAATAAAATGTTTACTTTTACTCCAATACATTTCCCTTAACCATCTTTGTTACTACAAAATAAAAGTTGAGTTGGTGACGTAATACCTGCTTGTTGTCGCCAGTTGTTTTTAGCGGCGCCAGCTGTTCACCGCAGATTTCGGCTCCAAGTGGACTTAAAACACACCAGCGGCTCGTTGTTTAGTCTTTGCTGCCTCACTGGGACAGACGCATGCATAACACGGAGACCCTGGAGTTCACCGACAGCCACGCCAGGCTCATGTGGGGCCCACCGGTTTGGGTTACTGCTAGGGGGTGTGTGGTAGGGAGACGCAGACCGTCACACAGCTCAACAACGGGGGTCTGCACTTAGTGGCACGAAAGGCTCGGCACGGAGGACGCAGGCGCTTTTTCCCCCAAACCCAGCTGGCCAACCAATACATTTACCTTTACTTCCAATACTTAAGTACATTTTATACCAGAAAATTACTTTTGATACTTAAGTACAGTAAATGCCAGGTACTTTAAGACTAGTATCACTTTCAAGTACTTTATAGAAGACTGCGTATCACTATATGATTGTCTTGCAATATATTGTTTATCACAGAATCTTTGTATTGTGATATTATTGGTATTGTGGACCATTTATCGCGTATTGCATCACCCTGTGATTCCCACCCCTAATTGAGAACATAAACCCATTCAAGTAAATACAGGGTTTATGCACTTCAAAGAGACTCCATCTATTTTTATATACAGTCTATAATCTCTGTGTTTCCAATGGCTTCACTCACCCAGTAGTGGCACTTTGTTCTGCAGCAGCTCGTAGTAGCTGGTCGTCAAGACGCCTACAGGATTGCTGGGAGTGAAACGCCCCTCCTTCACCAGCCTCTCACACGTCTTCATGAGAGTACCCGAAAACTGAGAGGGGTCCACACCGTAGTCTCGCCAGCCACCCACCCCATCTGCCACACCTAAAAATAAAAACAAACAAAACAGACATGAATAACAATGCTTCCTTCCCTAATGTTTACGTAACATATTTTAGAGTATGAGTATTAAACCTCAACAGGGAGCCAAGTGTCCCCATAACTTTGTTCTTAGAAAAGATGTAAAAGTGAAAATGAGAGAGGCAGTTATCATTTTTTGCATTCCTCAGACTTGTTCCACAAGTGAGTGAGAAACACTGGCAAAGCTGTCCATGCAGCTGCACAACACAGAAAAACAATGGAAACTACAGTTTGAATTACAGTATATGTCCATCCGGTCATCCACGGAGTCACTCTCTATCTCTCACTACAAAAACATCTGTCAATGAAGACATAATCAGTTTTTCTACAGAAGCATGCTCTGCGCATGTAGGTTAATGAGCAACTCATTCCCCGAGTAGGATTTTATTTGGTCCCAGATTTTTCTACAAAGGAAGGACACGTAAATGTTATTGTTCACAGGACACCAGCATCTGCCTCACTGACCAAACAAGGACTGTTCCTCTGTGTCCTCAGGCTGTGACAGAAGAAACCGGCCTGTTCGCAGAAGCAGCAGCAGTCAAACAACTCTGCCACCAGTGTTGGGGGAGTTACAAAGTAACGGATTACAGTAACGATATTACTTTTTTTGGGTAATGAAGTAAAGTAACGCATTACACCAAAAACTACTACACTACTTTACTTGACTATAGTAACACGCTTTTCTGCCGTGTTTGCCTGCCTGTGTGTAGTAAAGTTCTGATCCGTTTAAGTGATGTGTGTGCATGCGTGTTGATTGTGTGTGTGCTTGCCTGGGCACTGTTGTCATGGAGATCGATTTCTGTGACGTAGCTACTGGTGTGCAGGAGGGAAATGGAGATGGGCATGGAGACGGCGGAGAACATGCTTTTAGCCAGCAGGGCGTCCGGGCGTCCTGGGGTAACCACCAAAACAATGTTGCGATGACGCATGCAAAAACGGCGGCCAGCACGCGACTGTCTATACCCGCTTAGAGTCTGTCCAAGATCAGTTTGGAACACCAATAAAACGATTGCAACAAGATGCGAGTACACTGTGGAACAGCACCTATTAAATGCTTGAAAGTCTCTTTGCGCAAAAGCAAAACTTGGCTGCAAACAGCACAGATTATGAACTCCCCGCCAAAGAACTTTCTTCTCTCCCGCTTGGAGCAGTTAACTAAAAAGATCAGCTGATCTGATGCATCTGTTATTGAAATTAAAAAAATTACTGAAATTAATTCAAATCCAGTAACTAGTAAAGTAATCTCATCACAATTTACAGAAGTAACTAGTAACTAATTACTTTTTTTTGAGTAACTACCCCAACACTGTCTGCCACTAATCAATCTCCCAAACACCAAGTGACTCAAGGATGTCTTGGTTTTTACTGTCTTCCTGTCTTGATTGCTGAAATGAAGGCAAAGATGTCCCAGTTGTTCAGTTTGATCCAGTTTTACTTAGCGTTGGGTTTGAGACAGAGCCTTGAAAAAATTTATTTTAGGTGAATACAATTCGCATTCTCAGGAAAAAGTATCTATATATCGGAAACGGTCTTATTGCTCCCAATACATCCTGCATATCGGCAAAAGGTGTGAGTGAGGTATTTTCAGCTACAACGCCCAACTTCAATTTATACGGTAAAACTTTATCTTGAGGAACACATATTCACCATTAACTAGGTGCTTACTAACATATATATATATATATATATATATATATATATATATGTATATATATATATATACATATATATATTTATATATATATACTAGGACTGTCAAAATTAAAAATTTTTTAACGCATTAACGCACTTTCTCACTTTCATCGCGCTACGGGTAGACGTGCAGTTTATGAACAGGCAAGGCGGCGAGCAACTGCTTGGGGCCCTGAGCTGATAGGGGTGCTCCCGACACTCGGAGCCTAAATGCATCAGTGACACGCTGCATCCCCGTCTCCCTTAAACAACAAGGGTTGATTTGCAATGAAATCTCAGTAGGAAACCTCCCTAACGGGGCCCCATGTCTCCTCACGTTAACCTGTGTGAAGCTGAAGGAAAATGAAGAGGAGTTATCAATCAGGTAGTTAGAAGAGGAAGAAAAAAAAAAGAAAGAAAGACACAGCTGTAAGTGGCGCTGCTGGCGCAGATAATGATATAATCATAACATTAACAGTCACTGTCTAACTAACGGGGACACAGACAGCAGCTAACATTAGCGTCAGAATGCTAGCTGACGCTAACGCTAACTAGTAGAAGTAGTGCTTCAAAGTGCTGATGAGGAATTTCCTGCTGTGGGTTTAGTAAGAAAACTATTTAACTTCTATACTTTATATCTTGTTTATAATGTGAGTTATTTACAGTGCACTGTATAGGTTTTTTTAAAGTTATTTACAGCATTTTATTTTTTCTATTTGTTTATATTTTCTTATAATGTGGGTTTTTTACAATGTAATGTTTATTTTTTACTAAGTTTGTATAGGCTTTTACAAGTTATTTACAGTATTTTATTGTTCTTTACATTCATATTTTCACAGACTTTATTTATCTCTCCGTTCCTACAACAATATAAAGAGAAAATTATAGTTTTTTTTGGCATATTTACGAATGGTAATTAATCATGATTAATCCACAGCTACCCTGTGATTAATCTGATTAAATTTTTTTTTATCTTTTGACAGCCCTAATATATACACAAGTAGCATACTCGCCCTTTATTAGTCATTCTTAAGCACGTATCAACACCTTATTCTTCTATTACAACATGAATTAAGATTTTTCCTAAATCCTTAATACCTGCTTAATATTTAATAATAAAGGGATTGTATGCTACTTATATGCATGTTAGTAAGCACCTGGTTAATGGTGAATGTGCTCCTTAATATAAAGTGTTACCATTAATGATGGATTTTACACACTGCTCCTTTAAGTAGAGCATTTTTGTCATTGAATGTTATGTAACTGTTGTCTGTTATCAGATGAAGGGCCACATAAAAGCCCACGTCTGTCTGCCTCCAATTATAAACAACCCTCAGACAGTTCAGTCTTTTACAGGCTTTGCTTAGTTTTTGTTTACACCACTGGATTGTGAGAGGAACGAACTCCTGTGTCCATGTTCCAGTCCGTTTATTACAGACGCAGCAGGTGATCGATGCTGAACAAAGAAACAAGTGACGTGAAGGCAGCAGTGATAATAAACCCGTGTGCTGCTGGTACATGGATTCACCCAGCGAATAATATTTAATGACACAACAACACACGTTTCAGCCTCCAGGTCCAGGTCATGACCTTAGACCGGTCATTCACGTCACAGCCAGTGTTTGGTTAACATTTCTGCCACATGGAGCAAACCAAACAAACACTCACTCACCCAAAACATCAGCGGATCTGTGCCGGGCTACGAAGCACGCGTCGTCTCCATAGCACATTCCTTTCTTCAGGATGCCTTTGCGGAAGTCCTTGCCGAAGCCGCAGCTCGCTGTCACCAGGCTGTAGTCGCGAGTGTCAGTCTGAGAGAGTCCGCCGATGACAGCCCTGGCTACAAGTCTACCGTACGACAGCAGGGACCACATCGTCCACAGACACGGAGCGGCCAAGCTGGCGGCGCCGCTAGCTCAGCGCCGACGCTGGCGCTCAGTGTTGGTTTGCTAGCTCTTTAACGAAGCTGGAGACACCGACAGCGGCCGCCACGCGCGCATAGACAACGCTGTCGTCCGCTGGTAAAATTCGCGGAGCCTAGTTGAGTTTTTTTTAATCCTGAACTGAACGTGACATTCACGGGGAACAGGAGCGTTGTCTGCCCCTGACAACCGGAGAGTGTCGGTTCACAGTAGCCATGCGGTACATGATGCTACCACTTCACTTCAGCCTCTGAAACATAACAGTACCGAGGCTCCTCCCTCTCTCCGCCTTCTCCGCTCCCCGGGTCTTGTGACTTCTCTGACGTCACACAACATTACGCAACGTAGGTTTTCGCCCAAATAAGGTAATACCACTGTTCCGTCATCACAGCCTTTACTGACGCTGGATGGAATCTTTAATTTGATATAAGTGCTTTATAGCAGTGTACGAAAAACCGTTTCAACGTTGAATGAGAAAATTAACGTTACTGATAGTAGCATAGTGATTTGTGTGGGTCAAAATACAATTCAGTTTTGACTAGGAAGAATGGGATTTCAATAAAGACACCTACACATTCACATTAGGCACATACAGTAAATTATGACTCTCCAGAATTCCATCTTTCTGTTCAGTTTCAGTTGTAAGGAGACACCTCATACAGACGAGTCATGCAAATGGCTTTATTTGTGCAAGGAGAAATGTCATTGTGAATATCTGAAGTGCTTGACTATGGATAATTAAATGTGGAAATGGCTTGTCATATCAGACAGTTAAAATAGATGCTTTTGTTTTGGATTGTATTTATTTATTTGGATCAAAATCAGAAAAATATATTTGAAAGGAAATGCATGACACATCCATTGCATTCTAATTAAAATGTATTCTCTGTATAGCTGCTGTTTATTTTCTCAATTGATTTCTTTATTTGTATTATTTTCTACATTGTAGATTGACATCAGGACTATGAAGGAACATACTGGAATTATATATTCAAGTAAACAACCCAGAATAATTGTTTTGCATTCTTCAAAGTAGTCACCTTTTGCTTTGATGACAGCCTTACAGTCTTGGAATTGTCCCAGTCAGGGTCACAAGGTCATCATCTGGAATGGTTTCACAGCAGTCTTGAAGGAGTTCACGTGTGTTGGCTGCTTTGCCTTCACTCTGCGGTCCAACTCGTCCCAAATCATCTTAGTTAGATTGAGGTCAGGTGTTGGTGGAGGCCAGGTCATCTGACGCAGCACTCCTTCACTCTCTTTCTTGGTCAAATAGTCTTTAAGCAGCCTGGAGGTGTGTTAGGGATTATTGTTTCTAACAAAAAACAAATGATGGTCCCACTGAGACACAGACCAGATGGGATGGCAAGTTGCTGCAAAGCGTCCCCACACTATCACACCTCCTCCTCCATCAAATCAAAGATATTCAAATATCAAACATATTTCTGCTGCTCTAATGTCCATACATCGTGTTTCTGGACCCAAACACTTCTCTTCCTCTTCTTGTTCCTCAGTAGTGGCTTCTTATCACGAATCAACCACGACGGCTTGACTCACAAAGTCTCCTCTGAACAGCTGATGTTGAGATGCTGCTACCTTAAATCTGCGAAACATTATGTGGACTCTAATCCGAGGTGCTGTTAATCTGTGGTTTCTGAGGCTGCTGATACCACAAATGAATCTATGCAAGGCAGCAGAGGAAGCTATTGGTCTCAGATACAAATGTACACAGTTAAAACACAAGTAAAATACAAATAAAAAGAAAACATTAAATTTACATGCAGATAATGAAAAATGGAGAACTCTGTTTGGAAGTGCCGGTACTCCCCTCATACAACTGTTGTCAGGTAGGCGGTGGGTGGTCGGTTCCAGCAGATCATTAAGTGATATATTCAAATATTAGAACACGATGCTGAAATTTTATTGACCTTTCAACTTTCTAGACAAATTATGTTTGTTCACTTGCATGTGGTCCAAGGGAGGTCTTCAGGAGGGCAGTCCTCAAGTAGCATACAGGCTGATGCACAAGGTAACTAACCTACCATTCACGTACCGCATACCGGCCCAAAGCACAGGATTTAGTTTCCAGTCTTTCTCCAACATATTCCATGCATAACGTGCAGAAATAATTTATTACAAAATACTCGTTTATGAGATACGTCAATGCCCTTTGGGGGCACTTTGTGGCTTAAGCATTACTTTGTCACTTTGCATTTTGGAAAAACATAGAATTTAAATATGTGAAAGCATTATTTCACAATACTCTACGTGCTTGATACTTTCAGCTTCATTTATGGGTGCTAAAAGGCAAAACATTGTGGAAACGAATGACAATCTGACACCAACGTCCCCCTAAAATACACTCAAAGTTTATTAGAAAGATTTAGACATTACAAGAGTGCTTTTATATTCGTTTAATTTAGCACAATACTTGTTTAAAAATGTAATGATGCAGTGTGGAGTCAATGTTACCACGACACGGACTGCAAATTAACCATAGATAATTTTTTTAACATAAGTAAACAGGTGTTTGTGACTTTTCCCATAGGTTTTATAACGATTATTTCCTCAGTACAGACAGTGAGGAGAAGATGACACAAGATTAGGACATGAAAACAAAAACGACAAAAAAAGAAAATTGGAAAAATTGTGCACAGCTTCAAACAAGGCATTCCTGTGCATAATTAGCCATATTATTACATTTTTCCTGCTTGAACAGTCATATGTGGCAAATACTAGCTGCAAAATGGAGTGCAAAAACACCTGAGGTTTTCATGGTGACATATCAATTTACCCCTGTGGACAAAACAACAAAAATATTTTGCTTTCATCGTGTAGGAGTGGATATCTTTTCAGCATTGGCAGCATGAAGGAGAACAAATCCCTCAAATGCAGAAAGATGAAAGCAGAGGAGTGAGACCATTCTCCTCCAGATTCTGACTCCAGCCATTTGCCTCTGCATCTGGGCCATCATTTCTTGGCTTGCTTGGTCACCATGTTGCGTGGTGGAGTCACAGGACGGCTGCCGTTGGGCTTCTTCTTCTCAGCTGGTTTCAAAATCTACACAAAGGATACAAATGTTAAAGGTCCTCTATTGTGCAAAATCAACTCTTTTATCTTTTAGTACTTATATTTGGGACTCAGGGGGCCATACCAGTCCCCAAAATGTGAAAAAACAAGACTCATGTTTTAGTGGTTCCACTTTGTGTAAGTATAGGCGACAAAACACGCAATGTTTACACCTCCCGACCAAGTGAGGACAGTGAGTACATTTCACCGTGAATGTTGGCAAACAAAGGCTGTTTTGGCAGAGTTATTGAACTGCCATTGTGCATCATCCTTATGATATTTTGACTAAAGCATGACACAGACATGTTCATTAGGGCACCAGGACCTAGTTTAACTTGGGTAAATAGGGTATAATATGGGACCTTTAACCAATTTATCAAAATTCAGAATATGTAGAAAATCTCATTTCAAATAGATGCAAAAATGCTAACCATAAAGTAACTGCATCCCAAAATAGAAACACACATTTACAAGTAAATAGATGCACCATGCAGCTAAGCTGTTCTTTTCCCAGAAACAAACACTACAGCTCGTTATTATTAGGTGTTTTCCTGATTACCTTCTATGTCACAAACAACTTTAGCATGCGGCTAGTTGGTAGCATGTCAAGCACATTCCAGGTCTTTCTACCGCCCATTAACTTCAAAATATTCAGTTCTTTGAGCCGACACATTCTGTCCAAAAATGTACCAGCTTGGACTTCTTCTGTTATATCTGTATAAATAGCTGGGGTGGGACCTGCGGAGCATGGGTCTGGGCCAGTTTGGGTCTGGTTGAACGTAGTAGTATTTAGACTCCCTGCAGCATTATCTGGCGCAATAATTCAATTGTTTCTAACATCATGTACAATGTGGACTTGTTGACCTGTAATCAGGAATCGCCACAACACGATATTATCATGATATTGCAATATACTTAGTATTTTTTATGCTAATCTACAAAAAGTTGATCATCAGTTTAAAAAAATGAAATGCTACAAAAAATATTGATACTTGGTGTCTCAAAACGATATAATACAGTATTGTCATGGAAAACATTTTTCTCCCCCACCCGCTACCACAATGCACAACTGAGTTCTTACCTGGAAAGAGCACATGAGGGTCTCATCCACGCTCATCATGGCGCCAGCATTGTCAAACTCCCCACAATAGTTAGGAGCGGAGAACAAAGTGACAAGCTGCCTCTTTGCGAAAAATTCATAGCCATCCTCAACAACCTGCAAGTGGAATAAGAAAAGTATTAAACACAGGTTTAAAGAACTAAATAACACTCATTGAACAAATGATAACTGTAAAATACTTGTTTCCCCACATCACTACATTTGATAATGTATGCAGAGGTGCGTGTTGTGATTACCTGATGGGCACGGCAAATCAGATCCAGATCATGTTTATGTAGGAACTTGGCCACCACCTCTGAGCCAAAGGTAAATGATACACCTCTGTCGTTCTCCCCCCAGCCCAACACATCCTTGTCGGGATCAGACCACAGCAGATCACACAGCAGACCCTGGTCAGGCACATCAGTGGGGCGCATGATACGTCTGATCTGCTCCATGGACTGAAGGTCAGGTGACAGTCCTGAACAGAACAGCAGTGAAAGTACAAATAAACACAGCGATATTGAGGTCAGGGCCAGTTGCACATGTTTGAGGCCTACGTCAGCTGAAAACCACAAACATAAAATGATATTACTTCGGGACACATGAGAATAGCTGACGTCAAAGCTCCAAGGTGTAACATTTAGCAAGAAATGTAATTACTGTATGTTCATAGAATACACTTTTGTATGCACAATTGACAAGGGCCTTTATTTATGCATGCTGTCATCTTACAGAGCAGTTTCTACAGCAGCGTTACTTGAAAAAGAAAAAACATTCTTTCTGGTATATGAAGACCACTGTAGTTTCCCGATACACATGGGAAAAGGAAGAGTAAGTGGAGGTTTCCTCTGTTGTCAAACTTTTCAATTATACAGTTCTAGCATGGCTCTGCTTTGCTCAACTCGGTTTCTTTGCATTTCCATTAGGGATAGTATCTGGCACCTGGTGTTTTTTTCTGCAACTAACAATTATTTTCACGATTAATGGAGTGATCATTTGGTGCATAAAATGCCATAAAGTGTAAACAACGTTGATCAGTGTTTGTCAACCCCGAATATGATGATAATAAAGTTCTCAAATGTCTTGTTTTGTCAACAAACCAAAATGACTGAGTTATTTCTTTGTTATCGGGAGCAGAAGCAAATATTCACATTTAAGAAGCTGAAACAATCAAACAATTTTGTTTTAATCACGAAAAAAGCTTCAAACCGATGAATCGATTATCAAAAGTAGTTGACGATTAATAATGTAATCCATTAATAATAAGTAATTGTTTCAGCTCTAGTTCCAAGCCAGCTGAAATGTGACAACAGACTGCCAGCGAAGAATTATGAGCGCGACATCCGACATGGATCAAACCAAACAATGCCGAAATGTAGATCAGTTAAAAAGGCTAAAAAATCCCTAAGCATGCATTAATCTAAACAACTGGCTTTTCTTTGGACATTATAACTGTGCATCCACAACCCCGTAGTTACTACAGTATCTGAAATGCTGCCGCACAAATGACTTACAACGCTGAGTGTATCTTCTTCTTTGGATTTATACTCAGCCATGCTAGCTGCTGTGGATTCTATCTAACTAACAAGTTTACAGGTGCTTTACTGCCACCTACTGGACTGGAGTGAGGGTCAATTGGTGTGGAGTGAGGGCCGATTGATGTGGCTGGAGAAAAAAAAAAAAGTATTGGAAACGCATACAAATTATGAGAACCTACCTCCATGGCAGCAAAAGATCTTCTCATCGACAATGGCGGCAATGGGGAGGCAGTTAAAACAATCTGTGAAGGTCTTCCAGAGTTTGATGTTGTATCTTCGTTTACCTAAAACATCCAGATCAAGTAGATTATTCACTATTCCGTAACAATAATAACACTTCCTCTACTATGTATAAGACCACAGATTATTTTGCTACTAGGTGTATTTAGGCCACACAAAGGTACACATCTGTGGAAGTGGTAATAGTACAGCACATTTCAGCCACTGAATTCAGCAAACAACTCACACTCATCATAGAAACCATATATTCTGTTGATTGAAGCACACTCGTGGTTTCCCCTCAACAGGAAGAAGTTCTCAGGGTATTTGATTTTGTATGCCAGCAGAAGACAGATGGTTTCCAGAGACTGCTTCCCCCTGTCCACATAGTCTCCAAGGAACAGGTAGTTACTCTCAGGAGGAAAGCCCCCATACTCAAACAGCCTTAGCAGGTCATAGTATTGCCCATGGATGTCACCTGTAGGACAAGATAAATGAATGCACATACAAAACCAAACTGGATTAAAAAAAAATCACCATCATTTGAGTCCCCCAAAATGTCAATTAGACCCTATATTTCGGGTATTGTACATACAGTACCTCATTAGGAAGAGGAAAAGCTTATCTGTGGGACTGAAATAATATCCTGGCTGTTTCCACAGTTGTGACAAACCCCTGGGGTATTATAAGGGTCAGATATATTCAGTCTGTCAGGTTCTGAAATATACTGCTCGCTCTCCATGGATTTAAAGTGCGGGGTGAACACAGCAGGCCTGAGGATAGCTTTACACGACAACGATCTGAACAAAAACCGCAAAAGTGATGTTGCGTTTAGGGCTGTAATCAACCAAAGAAACTCTTAGTCGACTAAAGCCCTGAAATTTCGACTAAAAATCGACTAATCGGACGGGGGGGGGTGGGTGCTTCGCGAGTACCGCATCCGCAAAGCACCTGTGCGGCTGTGGCTCTTAATTTGAAAAGATCAGCAGCCGCGGCTGGAGTTCAACAGAGTCTGAAGGCTCGGACAGCATTTTGCATTACGTTCATCTGCGCAATACCACAGACCTTGATATCCGAAAATAATGTACTATGTCAACTAGTAATATCAGCACAATAACTGTTGAGGAACACAGAGCGAGACTCAACATAGGAGCTCAGCTTCACGGCTGAGACACAAATAGACCACGGGACGCTGCCGCTGTTGTCTGCAGGTGCGTCTGCAGTTATAAAACCAATCAACGATTATTAAACTAAAACATTGAAATATGCTAATAATTCTGATATGTTCATACTGAAAGCAGACGGAGCAACCTTAGCTTAGTGTTTTTAAATGATGTGCCACGTTTGTAGTAGAGCTGTGAAAAGATTCCACTTTTTTACTGTCATCTACTTTTGAAAAATGCTGCCACACTGCTGATGTCTTTGACATAGATGCGACAGGAGGACTGACTGCACATGTTTAGACTCCAAATGGCCGATTTCTCACCTCAAATTATCTTAAAAATGCGTTCCATGACACAGAAAAGTGAGAAACGGCCACTGTTTCAATGTTATTCCGCTTCCACAGTCTTTCTCTCGGACGCCATTGCTCACTGTAGCCAAAAGCACAACAACCGACCCCTACTGATCGGGCGGGAAATTTCAGTGGGTATCCGTCACCACGACGGAGAAGTATGAAGGCTCTAGGGGTCTCCGTGGTTACTGAGTCGTAGAAGTATAATGTGGCCTTTACTTGTGAGAGTGTTTCTAAAGAAAGGAGATATTTTTCATGTATTTTGTTAAGATGACCATGTAAGTTGCACTTTTTATAAGAGGACACAAACTGTTTTACAGAGTTTCTGTAAAGAAAGCACCTCTAAGATTTTTTTCCTACGAATAAAAGATAATTTTATTTGGTCATAATTTGTCTGTAGCTCTTTTGATAAAAAAAATTGTGAGAAAATCGTATCGTGAACCATATCAGATCGTGAGTTGAGTGTATCGTTACATCCCTACTCCTGGATAGGTATCAGAGCAGCTCAGGCAACTTCAATATCCGACTGATGGAAATAATCCGACATGTTTGTTGTTTGGCTGTACTGCACATGGATCTGACGTCAACGTGTACCTCCGATAGCCATCGTGAGCAGCTCAGAGCACACTTTTGCGTTTTCAACCTTCTAGACGGGTACGCGACGGTGGAGCGTTTTTAAGATTTTCACTCTGGAGGGTGGGTTCATTTTTTTTGCGTTTTTAAGCCCCCAAAACGCTGTTTTAGTTGTCTAACTGAAAGGCCCATGTGATAAAATATTTTGTCGGTTTCACCCGGGAGCGTTGTCGTGTAAAGCCAGCCTGTGACCTGAGAGCTGTTCATTTTTGCAGTTCAAAAACCAATGTAAAATTAATCTGGATAAGCAAAACTCTTCCTCACTACTCACCACATATCTTGAGAGGTGCTTCCAGCTCCAGGAGAATCGGCTGACTGAGAAAAATCTCCCTGGACTTGAGGCATAATCCACGGATCTCATTCTCCTGGAGCTGCACATTCTTGCCAGGTTTTGCGCCTCGGACTGCAACAAGAAAATCAAACAAAGTCACGTTAAGCAAAATATACAGAACACAAAAGGTATAAACATTATTGACTAAAATGCAATTATCTGCATTTTACTTCATTTTACTAGTAGAAACCATAATTACAACCTTCACACAGTTCAAGGATTTTGAACAAGAATGAAATTGTAGACATGTGAAATAATAATGGTGAACCTGAAATGTTAATTTTTACTCGAATATATATATAATTATTTTATGTGTGACAGTGTGCCAAGATAAAACTGGGTTTCCATGTGCTGCTTTAATGTCATAAAACTTAAACTTGAAAATGTGTGTGTGTGTGTGTAGAACAGAATGTGGCCATGTACTTGTAGTACATTATTTTCTCCATCGTTATGCCATGTAATGCATCCCCATCTTTGGACACACAAACTGCTAGGAATTTTTTGCAGTATTTTATAGTACAAAGTTCAGCTTGAAAATGAAAAAATATACTTGGTCAGGTTTGCCAGTTATGGTAAATTATATCTGAGGTCTATAGTTTAATAACTAAGAGTTCAAGGAGTGAGAATGTAAGCTAAAACCGTCCAAACATCTCTTTATATTGTACTGGTGCTGTTTGAGGCGATTAATCGAAAGTGTTGATGACAAGTGTGCGTGTCAAATCAAATTTCAGAACAAGATTGTCAGATGAACATTTAAATGACTCCATTAGAGTGAAGCCAAGTGGATACACTCCATCTTACACCACTCTTGTCGACTCCATGCAGTGCCAGTGTCATCTCACTAGATGAAAACACCCAGTGTACATACATAGCTGAACATGTGAACACTGAATGAAAAGTGAATAAGCCAAAAATGTCAGTGTATTTAAACATGCACGGTTTTGTTTTGACAGAACAAACTCATTCAGTTTGTTTTGGTTGAAAACTGAGAATAAATGATTTAAAAAGGACACGAGCAGCTTTCGGCCATTTAAATTTTGTCAAACATAAGAAGGTTAAAGAGCACTACTTTATATATTATTGTAAAGAACGGCTGACAGTTTCTGTTATAACTGTGCGCGTTCACGCGCGACACAGGAATGCGCAGCGTCGCTTGTGACTGTGTGCGTAATGCAGTGTGTATTTGACCAAGTACGTGATGCTTTATGGCCTGCGACTACACTGCCATTCCAACCCAAGAGACACATCTGATAAGAACACAACTACCCGTATAGAATAATAAATTACGTTAGCTAGGCTAGTTTTAAAAAGATGTTGACAAACATGCGACAGCGAAGCTTTAGCTGGCGCTACAGCGTGTTAGCAGTATCCGCCATATCGGCATTCAAATAAAAATGTTCGGCATTTCCTTACCTTCTAAAAGACGTTGGATGATACTGTCTATGTTGAGCTTGTCAACATCAGCCATTGCGACACTGGCGTTAATAAAAACCTGCTCGGTCAAATCAGCGTTTGAGCTAGTCAGTGCGCTAGCTATCCCAGCATTAGCTATCGAGCGTTAGCCTCGCTGTTTTTCCGGCTAAGGGTGAAGCTGTTGGTGTGATCCTGCTCTTTAGCGTATCGTTGTGATAAATTTACTAAACTACTTTAACATTGCAGATTTACAATATCTACATCTACTAGTGGTCTGTGCTGTGAGACGCAGAGTAAAAATAACAACAATAATAAACGTCAACCGCGATGCTGGTGTCCCGTCTCAGCCGCACCTTGTGTAGCTAGCTAGCTAACGGTTCAAGGAGGCTGTTGCTGCTGCTGGCCGCTCTGCTACTGCCCCCTATCGGACTGGATGGGGAAACGTCTTCAACTTTTAAGATGAGGATGCATGAAAAGATGATGTACAGATGGAAAAAAGAGGGAAACGTCAGATAATTTACTTATTAAAAGACGAGTGTGAAAATAAAAATATCAGATATTAAGGCTATTAAGTAGATGTTTGGAGCATTTTCACAGAAATGCTCAGCCATAAAAACTATAGGTATACCATTGTCTTAGTTTTTACAGTGAAATCACTCAGTAGTCTCTAAATCCCTCCCCAATTAGGAATGTTAACAATAAGTCACGAAAATCATTAGGTATATGATATGATTAATATTATTCAATATGAAATTACTATTTTTATTATAACATATTTCCTTAGATATAAAGGAGTAAAAGAGTCAGGAACATAGTGAGGCTGAGCCGCTGCCATCTGGCTGTAAGTTCAGTGTACCAACTGATGTCTTTTATCTCCACAGCCATCTGCCCTTTAATAATTATTAACAATAATAATAATAATAATAATAATAATAACAATAATAATAATAATATTAATAATAATAATAATAAAAACCTACGGCAACATTGATCAAAGGCAGACAATGTAAAATGGTACTTTCATCAAAGAGTTTGCCAGCATTACTCAGCATTGCATTATTCAAAATTCATGCACATTCTTTGTGATTTTATCACCACTACTGTACTTCTTCTACTACACATAATAATAATAATCATTAGAATAATACTTATTATTACTATAATTTCTAAATTAAGTATTCTACTACCTGAAATCAAAGCATTCCAAAGACATTTGCCATGACAAAATGGTGACACAAGTAAATAATATGCTTAAAGTGTAAGTATTCATTTGAAAGAGCTGATTGACATTGCTGTTATGAAAAATGAATCTAGTCTCAAGAATAATAGGAGAAAAAACGAGTGCTTTCCTAAATGAAACACTGTCCAGTCTCCCTTTATCTATTACACCTGTATTTATCTTTTTAACTTGTGCACATGCAGCAGTGACCTGCTTCATAATGCACTGTGCTGTACTGGGACAGAGGGAACAGCAGCAGCTGTGTGTGCAGCAGTGCCTCTTGGTCTACTCCTGCATACTCAGCACTGCACTAAAACTCACATGACTAATTAAATATCACTACTGAAAAGGCTTTTCCTGCTGCAGCCACAGGCAGCAAATGCAAATCTGTCTCCATGGAAGTGGAAAAGTTATTGTTGCTTCTCACACTGGGATTAACAAACTGCAAGGTTAAACCCTCTGCTGCTGCAAATCTCCCTCAACTCCACTGTTATGGTGACATGGTGCAAATTCATCTGGTCAAAAATCAGACACATGTTTGCTTTTGTTACAGCAAATTAGAAATGAGCACTTTCTAGGTCCCATTGAGTTTTTGTCACATTTCTTCTGCCGCTGGCATTTTATTACCAGACTGAAAATTGCTGCTGATAGCAACCCAACTTTGCTTTATTCATTGAGGAAAACAATATCAACACATTGAACATTTCCTTTACCGTCATCATATCAACCTTTAATTTCAGGGATTTAATCTCATGCAACCGCATAGTCTAATAGTGCAATAACATACACAAAAACATGTGTATAGTAATAATAATAATAGCGAATTAACATATAATTAATACATCAATATACATTTCAGAATAAAATCCTTAAACCTGAAATTCTTAGCTCTGTTTCTGCTCTGTTGCCTGTTCAAATTCTGACACCACAGTTGTTATTCATGTGTAGAAGGTAATCATCCAGCTCTATTCTTGGTCTTTCTCTTCACCATGTGTGATGATATGGACCAGGTTTTTGTAGTCGAGGTTCCCTGCTACATCTGGAGGGAAAGCTGCAAACATCTGCTCCATCTATAGGCAAGATGTAAAATAGTAAAATGTAAAATACATTAAATGCTACAAACTGGTGTAATATTGTCAGAGGGAGAGTTCTGACCTCCTCAGGTGAGAACCTGTCTGCCTGTGTCGTCAGCATCTCTGTGACACTGTGAAAACAATCAGTGATGATAATGAGCAGACGTTCACTTCACTGAGTAAACTCAACGTTCACCAGCGAGTTACTCACTAGTCTTTCTTTAACGTTCCTTTTGCCTCAGGATCAAAGACTTTGAAAGCATTGAGAATGGTCTCCTCTGGGTCAGCGCCTGCACATTAACAGCATGGATTTGGTAAAACATACATTCTTTAAATTGTCTCCTTACATACTGTTTATCCCCAACTGTCAGATTATTAGGGACACCGCGTTAAAGAGGAACATAATGTTCATCGTATGTTGACAGGTCTTGTCCAACGCTTTTAACTCAGTCCAGACAACAGGAACACATATTTATACACTTTATTAGGTACACCTGTTCAACTGTTTTTTTTAATGTATATATCTGGCCAGCCAATCACATGCCAGCAACTCATTGCTTCATGATACAGTATGTATCACAATATAAAGGCCACAATGCAATACACATTAGGGTTGGTACTTATGGTTATTTCCACAATTGATGAATCTGTTAATTAATTGATTAGTAGTTTGGTCTATAAAAAACTAAAACGATGATTTTCTCAAATGTCTTGTTTTGTTAAGGAACAAAGAAAAACGTCACATTTAAGGAGCTCAATCAGAGAGTTTGTTTTGTTTGTTAAAAAAGAGAAACTTAAAATAGATGGTGATTCATTCATTTAGTAATCGATTCATTATTGCAGCCCTAATACATATTTTTCAATATATTCATTTTCGAATTTACTGCAACAGCTGCTTAAATGTGTTTTTGACATGGTCTGCATCATATCCTTTGAACATCTGCTGCCACCCACTGGTTTTATTTCTCACTGCACCTTGTGTGACGTTTATGTCTCAAGACCACTATCAGAGTTAAATGCAGAGCATTAAATCATTGCCGATGATGATTAAGTAACATCTTAATGGATGAATAAGACCATTGACTTGAACTGCATTAGTTTTAGTCAGGTGTACCTAATAAACTGACAGAATCCAACAGAATCCAACACTCACCTTTAAGCTTCTCTCCAAACATGGTGAGAAAGACTGTGAAATTAATCGGCCCCGGTGCCTCTTTCAGCATATCATCAATCTCCTCCTGTTTGACATTTAAACGGCCTAGACGAGGATAACAGACAAGACAGAAGACACTTTAAGACTGAGACCAGCCATCATTTACACATTGCTGCATATTCTGCCCCTCATTGTTATGATTAATTAATAATGAATGTAATGCTTGTGAAACCCAACTGTACAGAAACAGAGGATATACTCAGTTTACTATCGCAGACAAGGGAAAACAGAAATTGCTTTGTCACAGTTACTTAAAGGACTGTTTCATGAACTTATTGTGCCCACTTTTCAAGATAAAGATAAATTGATGATGTTTGGTAAATAAATCACAACTTTATTTTATGTCTCTAAAGTGATCTTCAGTAAAAGACTGGAATCAGATGTATTTGGGGAAGCATCTGTGAGTCCCTTGACTGACTTAAAGGAGAAGTATGTACAATGTAGTGCCATCTAGGGATGAAGATGAGTATTGCAACCAAGTTAATACCTTTTGCGTCACACTTCCCATCCATGTGTATATGAAGCTATGGTGGCCTTCAGGTGACATTAAACAAAAGGTAGATGATAATATAAAGGGCTCGGTCAAATCATGACAGTTTTTGGTTGTTGATGTCATTTTTCTCTCTGGGGGTGCGTTTGTGTGTATTCAGCAGCAGTGCAAGGGCGGGCGGGGCCAATAAGCATTTATCCAATCAAAATCAAACTGCTGAAACAATGTTTTTTTAGCAATAGAATTCAATTCAGAACATTTGAATGGGCGTTTCTTTGTGTTTTCAGTCATACTCCAACCTGTTTGTGATCACCTCACTTTAGTCGCACAATGTTGCTGCTGGTTTCATCTTGACATTTCTTCACTTCCTGTGTGCACAATCTGTGCAGAATCTCAGAGAGAGTTGTTTGGAGCCAATTGCCTTAAAGCTCCCATAGAGTAGTCCTATCGCACATATATGTGCGTTATGGAGGTCTACTTACATACATTCACTTGTTTTTATGGTCAAAAACCTCCTAATTGCCGCAACTGAGCTGATAGAAATCTCTCCTTAATGATGCTCTCCTCGGCTGTGGTGTTTCAGACTGAAATCTCACACCCAGAAGATAGACTGTGCTGTGATTGGCCAGCCAGCAAGGGCTTTCCCAACTGTCTTGTGATTGGCCAATACCTGGAAGTGACGTAATCAGCACACCAGCTCTCAGAAGTGCAGCTCCCCCCTCTGGAACGGTGGATGCATTGCTACTCATTATTGAAACATTGTTTTAACAGTGTTTAAAAATAGCTAAAGGAGGTAATGGCGCTGATACACACCAAAAAAAACAGCGTTAATTGGAACTTCCAGTCGAGGTCCGCTTTAATCATTATCGTGTGAACTCATTTGACAGCGGTTTGAATGTAACACACATTTGTATCAGGTTCATATAAAGAAACGATGCACTGCAGTTTATACTAAATGTTTGAAAACCTAATTATAAATGTATTCAATTTCAGTCGCAGTCAGTAATTTTAAAGAATATGAAAAGAAGAAGAGACACATATTGACATAAACGAATGACACATAGCTCTTCTAACCTAAAGCTGCAAAAGTGTCCCTCAGGTCATTCTTGTCAATGAAGCCGTCTCTGTTTTGGTCCATGATGGTGAAAGCCTGTGAGAATTATAAATCTTATTATTACACACAGTTCAGCTCCACCTCGATATGAAGAAAGAAAAAGGAAAGGGAGTGACCTCTTTGAACTCCTGGATCTGGGCCTGTTCAAACATGGAGAAGACGTTGGAGCTGGCTCCCTCCGCTCTCTTCTTTGCTTTCTTGGGCGACTGCAGGGTTTGACAAAGTTGTATTAATTAGATCCAATACTGATGTCACAATCATCACCTGGCTCTCCGCTCCACTTTCACTCATTATCGGTTTCACTGTGACACATGTGCTCATAATAATGAGCCAATGATCTGAAAAACTTATTAAAGGGTGCTTGACAGGCGAGGTTTATACCACAGCACGCATTTCATTAGGGGGGATTACAAACACTGTCAGTTTAGTATGGAAATGTTTACTCAAGCATATCATTCTATGAGAATGCAGACTAAGCCTGGGGAGGGTGTGGTCGACCGTTTGCACTCTTACTGTCCCAGGATCACATGAGGGATTATTCCATCAGGCCGGGGTAATGACAGGATGCTACACTGTGGCTTGTTTGATCAAAAAAAAAAATCCCTCAGAGGCAAAGGATTACGTTGATCTATTTACACAACTGCCAGGGAAGTGTGAAAAACGAGGCTGAGGCGATGCAGAGCAGTGACACCATATTGCCTGGTGGAACCGCAGGCCTCTCGACAGCTGCTGTCGCACCCTTGTTGTGGATTAGCTGTCGTGTATCTCGTCATGGACAGGACCTCTGGTGCTCGGCAGCATTTTATTTCTCGGTGTCGTTGTAAGAGGATCCGTGGGAAGTGTGGTAGAATTTGCAGTTTTGTGTTGAACACAGGTGGGCTGGGATGTATTGCAGGTGGACCTTAGATATGATGCCGATATCTTTTGGTACAATATATTGCATTTCAAATGAAAATTAAAGCTGCAAGCAGCATAGTGTAGGCCCTTGCAGCTCACTATGTTTTCATGTGCTAATGTTTTCTGGTTTGGGCAGATTGGTCAATATAAAAACAAAGTTACAGGCCACTTCCTGTTTCCTGTGGCGAAATGGTTTGTGTCGGGTCAAGTTCATGTTTGTCGATAAACACGCTCAGACGAGTCGGTTTATTTGTGAAACGTGTGAATTGTTAAGATGGACGCCGTCATTTTAGTGACATTTATCAAGTTTCTGAGAACAAAAATGTGTTAGTATTATATACTGTATATATGTATTTATTTATACATATACTTAAAGGAAATTACACAAATTAAAAGTTAATCTTAATATTAGTTAGTATTCCATATAGAATGAGTTATATATACAGTATGTTATACATTTATACGTCTATATAACTCAACACAGCCCTCTTATTAATAATATAAGCAGATTATTTAAGAACAAAATTGACACCAGCTCGACCGATTAATCTGTCGACCTCTCTTCAGTGTTGTGCTACATTCTTTCTAATGGACAAATCTGAACACGGGCCTCCTCTCCTCTCCTCTCCTTGTCTCCTTATCTCCTCTCTGTTTCTTATTCCTCGCCTCCTCCCCGCCTCGTTCCCTCATCTAACCTTGTTTCCTCTCCGTGCTACAGTTGCAAACTCATTTTGAAAATTTCATCACTGTGGTCGGACAGAAATAATCAATGACTTGTCAATAGGACAACTGGAGCGACGTCCTATTGACGACTCTTCTGCTGATCTGTATTCAGCGTCCGTACACATGTCGACACAGAGCCTATTGATTAATTATCTTTGGTGTGAGTGGAGCGAAATTTACAATTCATCAAAACATAGTACACAGTATAATAACCTACTGTATATAATATGATATATTCATATCATAACAAGGCAGCAGACACAGAATGTCCCTGTAAATGCAACAATAATGAAATGTGTGTGGACTCACCATGTCTCAGTAGTAGCTGGATGATAACTACACAGTATCTTTGCTGCTTTATGATGGAGCGGCACACAGAACAAGGGGTAAATATAGTGACCCCCACCCTGTAACAATGGTGCATGCATGAGCTCTATAAATACTCCAGGCCTTGTTTAGGCAGAGTCCCAGGTAAAGAAAACTATTCCCTCACCATTGTCAGCCTCCATTGTCAGAGTTCATGAGATGTAGGAATAGCCAAACACACATGCCCCATTACTGGGACCCAAGAATAACAGCAGGACATAGCTTTGGCTCAGAGAGGACAGTTGTGTTTGAATGGCAGATGCACTTGATGGGATCCATCATCCAGCTGTCCCGTTAGTGCTCCACTGGGACGAGGTTTCTTGGTAGCACAGTAAATGGAACAGTTAGCTAAGCTCCAGTAAGACGTGATCATGAACAGCGTGTCACGCTGAGGAAGAAAAAATGTTTTCATGGGAAACGTTTGTGAATAATGTTACATTTCTCATATACGCCATTTTGTGCTCTTAACCACGCACTGGGAACACTTATTTCAGTGCACCAACAATTGGACGTTTTTTTATTTTTATTTTTTTATTTATTTAACCACAAAAGGACCAGAGAATGTCCTCCAACTAAGTGCTTTTGCCCATTTTCTTCCAGAATAACTTCCAATATCTGGCAGTTACTTACAATTTACTATTGAACAATTTAAAATTAAGAAAAAACAAAAAGGTTTATTTACTTTTACTTTGTCTCTCTATGTGCAAAAACAGGCCCAGAAATGGAAACGAGGTGTTCTTCCCGCTCTTTCCCCTCTGGCGACAAGGACACTGATTCTCCGGCTTCCTGAAACAGAACGAGTAAAATAACCATATTAACCACAGGTTGGCTTTGACGTGCTTTCCAAAACTTCTCAGCTTTCAGAAACCATTGGAATGTTTTCCAATAGCACAAAACTACGATAATGCAAAGTGCGCTTGTGCCAACGTGTCGTCAGTGATACGCTTGGTGTTAAAGGGTTAATACTCTCATAATATAATATCATATTTCTCATGTAATTTCCAGCATGGTAACAACAATAGTAAAAGTGTGTTAATAAGGATATCATGTTCATGTGTAAAAATATGTCATTGTTGAAATGTGAACCTTCAGCCACAGGGGCTGGATCAGGTTGTCTGTACTGTCCTCCACTCATGCTTCCATGAGCCCTGTACAAGAAAAACAACAAAACAAACATGCAGCCTTTACTTTACCAACTCTCAAAGTAACACCATTATCACCAAGGTTAAAATACAGTGGTGTAAATAGCCAAGATATAGTGACACTAATTATTATTATTTAAAGCGGATCTAGAGTGGTCCTGTTGCACATAAATGTTAGTTATGAAGGTCTACTTACATACATTAACTTGTTTTTATGGTCAAAAACCTCCTAGTTGCTGTAAACGAGCCGATAGAAATCCTCTTTTCTGGCGCTGTTCCTGAGTCGCGATGTTTCCGAGTGAACTCTCACCCCCAGAAGACAGAGTCTTGTGATTGGCCAATACTTTTCAGCACGCCCGCTCTCACAAGCACAGCTCCCCCCTCTGGAACGTTGGATGCACTGCTACTCATTATCAAAACATTGTTTTAACAATGTTTAAAAATAGCTTCTTCACGACTCCCCGCCGCAGTCCCTTTTATGACTTTGACCAGGAGTCAGACCCAGAGTCAGAAGACACTGTCGCTCGTGAAACACCTCCACAACGGACGTTATTCTTCTTCTGCGGTTCAATGTACGCAACCGGATGTGCCCGGACTAGCGCTAGTGTCTAGTCTTGACACTACAGTTTGGCCATTCACCCATTAACTCACACTTTTATACACGTCACATGTCAGGGACAGCGGCATGTAGACTAGAGGAGCCGGGAAACAAACTGAGCCACCGTCACCTCATGTGTCTGTGCAGCTCAGTGAGAAACAGGAGCTGTCGTGCAGACACTTTTTGCACAATTTAATGTCTAATAGTAAATCGTGGCCATGAAATAGCATTTTGTGCGCACGAAATAAGTACAACGTGCGCACGAAATATTATTTTGTGGCCACATGTAGGCATAATGTGCGCACAAAGTAATAATAATATCATTCCTGGACAGCTGGGTAAGCAAACTGAGAGCACCTTACAGGACACTGTTACTGCACATCTGCTCGTGGCTGCTGAAGTGAAAGCAGCTTAAATTGTAAACGTGTCTGGTTTATTTTTTCCACTCGTGATGGTCACAGCTGTGTGGACAGTGATCAAAATGCAGACATGTTTTTGTTTTGCCCTGATTGACAGTGAGTGATGCGTTGTCACTTTTCAGCACCTGTGTGGTGAACAGCGGCATTCGCGTCTTTACGCACGGGGTTAGCTCTCTTCTGATTTCAAGCCTGTTTTGTGGCTTGTGATGTTTTTGCCAACTCAAGTGAGTGCTGTGAGCTGCACTCATGATTTTTATTCACTCTTCTTTTGTCAACACAGGATCTCTGGAACTCACAGTGACTGTCAGGTACAGTTGTGTTCAAAATAACAGCAGTCACACACAAGGAAATGATAACTAACTGAAACTGTATTGTGTGTTTACAAAACTAACTTAAATTGCAGCAAAAATGTGCTTAGTTTTCTTTGTAAATGTATTTCATACAATCCTTTTGGGTTCATATGAAGTGTATTTATTTTTTCTCTGCCAGCAATTTTGAAAGGTTTTATTTTCATTCATAGTAAAATGTTTTCAATTTGGACATAAGTTTATGCAAATTAAACATAACATTTGTTATGTAGTTAGTAGATGTGTCTCATGAGGGTTATTTATTATTATTTATGTTATGCAAGCAAAAAGCAAGCTTCAGGTGTGTCTTTTATGAGGCACCGATTGTAAAGTTGCGCATGCTAAAATAAACAGCAACTCTTTGCCATATTTAGCAAAAAAACATGTAGAAAAAACATGTGAATTTTTTTAATGTTAGTTTTGACCAGATTTACAGCAATATTTGTGAATTTTATGATATTTACTTCTCTTGTGAAAATATAATTTCTAGGTTTAGTCTGAATAAAAAATATAAATCTAAATGTTAAATGTTAAATATAAATGTTAAATCTAAATATAAATCTAAATGTTAAATCTAAATGCTAAATCTAAATGCTAAATCTAAATGCGAAATCTAAATGCGAAATATAAATCTAAATGTTATTATCATTATGTTATTATGTTATTATTATAATTATCACGATAGTGTGTTTTAAGTTTATTTCCCCCGCTAGGGTGGTTTTAATTTGTTATTTGATTTTATAAACACATCCTGACCTCCTCGAGCTTTTATTTTGGTACATCCGGTTACCGGCAGTGTGAATTTGCATATTAGCTAAATATTTAGATTCAAACGAAACATTTAGATTTAACATTTAGATTTAGATTTAAAATTTAAATGTATATGTATATTTATATTTATATTTATATTTATATTTATATTTATATTTAACATTTATATTTAACATTTAACATTTAGATTTCAAATTTTTATTCAGATTAAACATTGACATTATATTTTTACAAGAAGTAAATATCACAAAATTCACAAATATTGCTGTAAATCTGGTCAAAACTAACATAAAAAAATCACATGTTTTTTTTACGTTTTTTTGCTAAATGTGGCAAAAAGTTGCTGTTTATTTTAGAATGAGCAACTTTACAATCGGCGCCTCATAGTCTTTAGCATCCAACCTCAGCACTGCAAAAAACTAAAACTGACACTAGAACTAATAAGAAACTAAACTAAACCTAAACATTCACAAAAAATAAAAATGATAAAAACTAGCAAACCTGCTCTAAAAACAAATTAAAACTAAATCATTTTAAAAAACTAAATGTCAAAAGCTGATTTTTCTTCACTCGTGTTCAGCAATTCACAGGAAAGCTGAACATTTTTCAGTCTACACAGTAAATGCGGACACTGCTGTTTTTTGAACAACTTAATATTCCCCTTTCTTCACTTTCTGTAAAGAAACAACACATTTTTGATTTGGAGTAGAATGTGCATTATGAATGAGCTTTACTCACTTTTTAAAACACACTGCTATTATTCTGACACAACTGTATTTGGTCGTCTCTGTTACCAAGGCCCTTCTGTCCATGAATCCTAGTCATTCAATAGCTTTTCTTTTACAACCGTGAAGGCCACTGTGGCATATCTGGAAAATCTCCAGTGCAACAGGAAAATAAAATCTCATATGGTTCATAAACCATATATGCTCCACTAAACACATGCAACATGCTGTGAAGAGAAATGTCATGTGAGAAGGACGAGAGTTTGAGAATTTTGGAGAAGGCCGTATTAACCGCTAGTTTTGATAAAAGAATCAAATTCAAAGTTGTGATATATTGGAATACTATACAACACAAAAAGTGGTATTGAGCCACTCAGTAGAGACATCACAGAGACACTGGGGAGAAATGGAATGTGTCAAAGTGATTTTTCCCCTCAATTTATTTAAAACTCAGCGTCAACTCAACGGCGTCGACTGATGCAGGAAACAATAATCATTTGTGTTTTTCTTCCTGGCCTTTTGTCACTAGTGAAAAGCACAGGTGTGCATTCAATTATGCCATGGCTGAATTCCATTTTGCTTTCACTTTCAATGTCCTGCCATTGTTCCTGCTGGCTCACTGTCATACTGTCTTGTCTTATTGGGATTCTTGACCTGAGCACAATGCTATCAGCAGCAGCTGTGCTTCCCCTATGATGTCAGAATGGCTGCTTTTAAAAGGGGCCTATTGTTGTCTGTGCCGAGTGATGAAGTGTGTGTGTGTGTGTGTGTGTGTGTGTGTGTGTGTGTGTGTGTGTGTGTGTGTGTGTGTGTACTTCTATCTTTGCAAGGGCCAAAAAATAAGTACAAAAGTATATTTGGTTTAGGTTTAGGGGTTATGGTAAGGCACTTACTTGTGATGGTTAAGTCAAGTTAAGTCAACTTTATCTTTAGAGCACATTTAAAAATAAAACAAAAAACAATAACACAAACCTGTCGGGCTTACACAAAATGACAGACGAGAACCCAAATGCATGACACACAAGACAGAGCAGCTGAGGGGAACAGGCGGAAAGAAGTGTTCAAAACCAGGAAATCAGTCCACGAGGCAAACAAATCCAATAAGGCGCAGGAAAAAATGGGAAGGTCCACAGGTCAGAAGCAAGTTTAGGCAACTAGTTTTCAGGGTAGACAATCTGGCAGAGATCAAGGGGAAATGGGCCGGTATATAAGGGAGCAGAGTGATTAGCAGATGAGGGACAGGGTGTGACAGGGGTGGAGCAGATCAGGTGACTGGGAGTGTCAGGAGGAGGGAGTGACAGGGTCTGAAATGACAGGAGAGTTAGTGAACAGAATGAAACAATGTTATGATCAGGTTGAAACTGTGACACAACCGAAGTTGACCAAAGTGATTCACAGATTTAAAGGCACAGAAACATAAAAGATATAAAACATAAAATAGAAGTAAAACAGTTACATAATATAATAGTAAAATGAAATGGTAAAAACTACACAGAAGTGTCCATGTTGACTATTTTTTATCATGAAGTGAAGGCCAGGGAGAAGAGGTTTTTATTCAGGATTTTGACAATAATATCTAAAAGCAGCCTGTTATTAGACCTCGGATGGAGTTGATGGAGTGTAAGATGGTGCCAAACTATAAGAGGCCGTTTGAGAAATTATTCAGTCTTACATCATACTCTCTCACAAACACTATCATAGTCTCTTTCAAACACTATTATAGTCTCTCACAAACACTACTATAGTCACGTACATTTACTATTATACTCTCTTTCACGCTATTATGGATGCAACAACATGATAGTGAATGTATGAGAGAATGATATGCAGTGTATGCAAGTATACTAGTATGTGTGAGAGAGTTTGATTGAAACGGAAGTCAACTTGAATTTCCAGTTTGTAATTGGCTTATCAGGATGTCTCTCCAGCCCGATCTCAAGGACAATGTCCCGCCTCCTCTGGACCGAGGTCGATGAGGAAATGCGGTGGATCTTCAGACCTGGAGCAACAGGTGTATCAGGGCGGAGCGGATCCTCTCCTGAGGCTGCTGTAGCCTACATCTGACAGCCATCAGCCACATGAAACACTCGCGGTCGCGGACACAGTGCAGCGGCTCTTCACAGAATGCAAGTGGGATGATGCTGCATTCAATACAACTCGGAAACACGGGTCAACCCGTCCTGTACTTCATTTATCTTTTTTCTCTGAATGTAGGATTGAAGTGATGGCACGTTGATCGCCCTCCTGGTAGTTGTAGTTTGCCGTTATAGTGTCCTGTGACAAGTTGCCACCCATCACGTCATATCTGAGGATTAAAAAGCGAAGAGCGGCCGCGTTTCCTCATCGACCGCGGTCCAGAGGAGGCGGGACATTGTCCTTGAGATCCGGCTGGAGAGACATCCTGATAATCAGAAACTGGAAATTCAAGTGGACTTCTGTTTAAATCAAACTCTCTCACATATACTAGTATACTTGCACACTGCATATCATTCTCTCATACATTCACTATCATGTTGTTGCATCCATAATAGCATGAAAGAGGGTATGATAGTAAATGTACGTGACTATATTAGTGTTTGTGAGGGACTATAATAGTGTTTGTAAGAGACTATGATAGTGTTGGTGAGAAAGTATAATAGTGTGCGCGACTATATTAGTGTTTATGAGAGAGTATAATAGTAAGCGGGCATGACTATATTAGTGTTTGTGAGAGACTATGATAGTGTTTGTGAGAGTATAGTAGTGTTTGTGAGGGAGTATAATAGTAAGTGTGCGTGACTATATTAGTGTTTGTGAGAGAGTATAATTGTGTTTGTGAGAGAGTATGATAGTGTTTGTGAGAGAGTATGATAGTGTTTGTGAGAGAGTATGATAATAAATGTATGTGACTATGATAGTGTTTGTGAGAGAGTATGATAGTGTCTGTGAGAGAGTATGATAGTGTGTGTGAGAGAGTATGAGTATGATAGTGTTTGTGAGGGAGTATGATAGTGTTTGTAAGAGAGTATGATAGTGTTTTTGAGAGAGTATGATGTAATGTGAGCGCAAGACTGAATTATTTCTCAACAGCCTCTAATACCAAACTGTTAAGAGCTTTAAAAACCAACAATAAAAATGTATAAGCAATCCTTAAACGAGCAGGAAGCCAGTGGAGAGAGCGCAACACAGGTGTGATGTGGTCTCTCTTCTTACAGTTTTTCTCAGCCGCTTTGGTGCAATTAGTGCAAACTGCAAAACCTAGTGGATAACCGGCAAAAGCATGTCACTTGCTCAAAATGGCTAGTCGATTCCTCAAAAGCAAGTTTTCATGTCAATAAAACTGTCAGTGTCATCAAAATGAGAAGTCTTGACACCATCGTTTATGAGCAAGATAGTCAAATGGCTTTGTCATGTTTTCGTTATTCTCTCAGTGTTTTCCAAAGCAACAAAAGATCAGAACTCGGTGACACTACCTGAAAATGCTCAAGACAGCACTATACACTACTTGTACAGCCATTTGAAAACTACAGTAAAGTTACACATTGCTGTAGTTAGGGGAGTAAGTGAGATATTATGAGATGTTGGATTACTGTCCAATACTATACATACCTGTTCTCCCTACGAAATGTTTGAATGATTGAATTTACTGTGGTTCTTCCATTTGGTTGCACTCGCTGACCAGCCTCAGCCATTGTGAGGCCGTGATTGACAGCATGGTCCACAACTGTAGCTCTAATTTCATTAGGAATCTGCCTATGCATTTGGTCTCTTCTCCCTCTTCCTCTGTTTTGTCGCCTTCCCCTTCCTCCCCACATCCTCACCCCTCTTCCACGATGCTGACCTTCCATTTCTGTCACAGAATTGTAGAAATGGTTCACACCATGTCCTGCTTGGTTCATACATACTTGCCAAGTGAGGACAAAGATCTGAGTCTGAGTTCAGACTCCACGACAGGTTTGATTAGACGTTGAGTTACACGTGCAAAGTGGGGTGAATGTTGAGGGATCTTGGAAGTTTTAGACGGACGGCGGTGGGGTTAATGATGCGGTCCACAGTGAAGGGACAGATGAAGCGAGGAGTCAACTTGCGAGCAAAACGCCTTCCACACCTGGGAGGAGAACTGGGGGCCTCGGTCGGATGCAATGCTCTGACATGCCTGAAGACGTGGTTCACCAGCAATTCCACGGTTTCAGCAGCAGAAGGCAGTTTTGGGAGAGGGCTGAAGTGCAACGCCTTGGAAAAACGGTCGACCACGGTGAGGATAGTGGTGGTGTTGTTATGGGAAATTGGAAGACCAGTGATGAAGTCCATGGCGATGTGGGACCAAGGACGACGGGGAATGGAGAGCGGGTTGAGGAGGCCAGCCGGAGGATGGTTTGAGGACTTGCCTCGGGCGCAGATGGAGCAGGTGGAGACGAAGGTCGCAGTGTCTTGTGACATTGAGGGCCACCAAAAGCGTTGCTTGAGGAAAAGTGTACAGGCGACTCCTGGATGGCAAACGAGTTTGGAGGGATGTACCCACTGCAAGACTTCAGAGCGAACGGAGTTGGGGATAAACTCCGTTCGCTGCGGAGGACCACATCCGGGATGGGCCCCCTGGACCCTTTCCTCCACAGGCCAAGAAGCTGCTCCAACGATGCAGCCGGGTGAGACGATGGGACCAAGTTCCAGACACGGTGGATCAGGAGAGAATTGACGGGACAGGGCATCGGGTTTCCATGATCAGTCCATACAATAAACAGCTGAGCGGCCCCCTCCAGCCAGTGTCTCCAATCCTGTATAGCCAGGACAACTGCCAGAAGTTCTCGGTTCCCCACGTCGTAATTCCTCTCGGCGGGGGAGGCGATGACTAAAGAAGGCGCAGGGATGGAGTTTCTGGTCACAATTATGCTGGGAGAGGACTGCTCTTGCCCCGGTATCGGAGGCGATCTTACTACGGACCAATTTCTCGAAGCACTTCATCACCACTGCCGTGAGTGCCACTGGTCGGTAGTCATTGAGTCCTGAGATGTGGGGTTTCTTGGGAAGGGGGACTATGGTTGTTGATGTCAGGCAGGGTGGGACAGTGGACTGTGCCAGGGACCAGTTGAAAATCTTTGTAAAGATTCCAGCCAGCTGGTCAGCACAGTCCTTCAGCACATGTCCAGGGACACCATCAGGACCAGTGGCCTTCCCTGGGTTGACATCCCGCAGTAGATGCCTAACCTCATGTTCCTCCACAGTGAGGTTTACGCTGCTGTAGGCTGAGTGGTGGTGTTGTGGTGCCGTCTCTGGCACTGTGACCTCAAAGCGTGCAAAGAAGCTGTTCAGCTCCTCTGCCAGCACGGGGTCACCTTCAGCAGCTCCAAGGTTGGTCCTGTCATTGGTTGAGTGCTGCCACACCTGCCTGCTGTTGTTGCTGCTCCGGTGGTCCTCTATCCTCCTCCTGTAGTCCGCCTTGTCCTCCTTAAAGCCCCTCCTCAAGTTGGCTCGGGCTGTGCTGTAGAGGTCTCTGTTGCCGTCCTCCAGGCGGTGTTCTTCTCTTTTAGCAGCTGCTGAACCCTCCTTGTCATCCAGGGCTTCTGGTTGGGGGTAGACCCGGATATATTTGTCCACTGTAACAGTGTCCATGCAGTACTTGATTTAGCACAGAACTCTGTCCGTGACCACCTCCAGGTCGTGATGTTCAAAGACCCCCAGTCTGTCCTCTCAAGGCAGTCCTGCAGCTGCTGGGAGGCACCCTCTGGCCTCTGGGGCATATGCAGGGATTGGCAACAAGGACAGGTGGTGAAGTGGCCTTGCCTTGTAGCCCAGCTTGATGTTAGAGTATACCTTATCCAGGGTGTAATCTCCCCTAGTGACACACTTCACATGCTGGTGGAATTTGGGAAGTGCTGTTTTCAGGTTCGCATGGTTAAAATCGCCTGCTATAATCGCCCGCAGCGCCCGGCGCCGCCACGGACAGGTTCTGCCCGGAGCCACAACCCCCACCATACCGATACCGGTGCGTCAGTACGGCAGCCCCAAAACCGAGGAAACAGTTCAAAACACAGAACTCGACAGTCGAGCTATGATGCTAACTTAGTTAGCCAAGCTGAACTTACCTGTCTAGGAGAGTAGCCGTTCTGCATCCGTTTTGAAATTCCTCTCAGCTTTAAACTCTGTCCACCGTTCAAAAGCATGTCCTATATAGACCCTTGCTTTGCCGCAAACTTTATCTTGCCGTTTTTGACATTCATACCGAGGTCTATTAGGTTTCCTTTCGTTTCATTTCAATTGTAGCTACGTAACTGGCAACCCATAGCTGCTCAACCACTGAGACTCTACTGACTGCTATGATTGGTAGACGGCGGTAGATGGCACGTCATGCCAAAACATAATATCAAAACATAAACAAACAGAAACAAACATTTTTTTTTAATGCAAATATTTTTTTTTACTTGTTTTGTTGGTGAGCTCAGTATGTTATATGAACATTATTCCAAGTCCTCTGTGACATATTAGGAGGATATTATGGCCAGTTGCTTTAGATTTATTACATAATGCACCTTTAAATAAAAAAAAAATATAACCCTTAATGCGGGATCATTCCAGCCACTCTCGGCTGCTTGAATACAGAACTCGATGGAGTAATCTTCTACCGATGATTTAGCTTGTCTCAGATTGATTAGTCTAGTGGCGGCATCATTACTCTGAGCGGAATAGTCGAAAACCCTCCGTAGGTCACTGGTGAAGGAGTTAAAGGTGACCAGTGAATGGGAAGGTATACTTAAAACAGCGGTAGCACCGTTGCGCGGCTCTACCAGAAAGAAGGTTGACCAAGAACGCAATTTTAGCACTATTGGTAGGATAAGTGGTAGGTTGTAAGTTGAGCACTAGAGAACATTTAAACAAGAATCTTGAACATTTTCCAATCTCGCCAGAATAACGTTCTGGAATGGGTACATATGGTTCAGCAGTAGGGACGGGAGCGGAAGTAGCCGCTAAGCTAGGTGTAGAACTTTCTGGCATTCATTCAGTGCGAAATCAAAGGGCGATCGTCATCAAAGCAGTCATCATCAAAGCTTTGATGACCAAAGAACTTCTTGTATATAGCAAACCCCTTGTTTGTTTGTCATCATCTGTAAATGATCATCAGAACCTGTATGATTTGCCGGTTTACAACCTATTAAGTAGTGTATTAAGTTGTGTTTAGAATAAAACCTCTTAAAGACACTCGAGTTGTCCGCCATACTTATTCTGGTCGCCCTTTCCAGAGGGTAGTTTATCGAGCTGTAAGGAGCAGCTGGTAAAAAACTGGACAGTTGTAAACCGCTGTCGGAATCGTTGTCGAAGAACACGGTGCTGAGTGGAGAGCACCCGTCGTTGGAGAACAGTGCCGGGACCCCAAGGACGTCGCCACAACGAGCGAGCCAAAGCTGAGAGCCAACGGGGCCCTTAAAGGGCAAAAGTGGCCACTACAACGGAGGAGCCGAGTGCAAGAGCTAACGGGGCTGTTAAGGGACGCAAGAAATACTGTAGCCGAGAGTAAAGTGGAGCCGTGTGGACTGCTGGTAAAAAGACCAACAGCCACTTGAGAGGCCACTAAAGTCAACGCTGAGCCGCTGAAAAGGACTAGCAGCTAGTTGCTGACGCTGCTGAGACGTGTCGTCGTGGGCCGAGACGTCGCTGGCTGTGGGCGTTTCATCACTCAACACTACTAGCTTTGATCCTTTCAATCAGGCATTACCTTCCTGAAGTGAATTAGAAATTGAGATAGAAGTAAAATGGCCGAAAACAAGCCAGGATTAGAAATCCTGGAGCAAGGGTGGTCTAGTGCACAGCGCACCCTTACAACACGTATGTACAAGCTCAATGCCATGGCTAGCATACAGAACGAGCATGATCCCTCGAAAGTAAGGGCAACACTGGACGCTGATTATGAGAAGTTTCTTGAAATCAGTTACCATTATATCGCAGCACTGGAGGAAATGGAACATTCAACAGATGAAGATGAGTATGGGAAGCGACGGAGCGACACTCAGGCAAAGAGAGACGCCACAATGCGCGAGTACCACACCACGGTTGAAATGCTATGGTTCACACAAGCAGAACCGGACATAGACGACCTTGTAACAAGGTTTAAGTCGATCCTCGATCGGGCTGAAGCTCTCGGTGGGAATGATGTAGTATCGTTGGTGCA
Organism: Microchirus variegatus; assembly: GCF_963457635.1. Taxonomy (NCBI): domain Eukaryota; kingdom Metazoa; phylum Chordata; class Actinopteri; order Pleuronectiformes; family Soleidae; genus Microchirus; species Microchirus variegatus. The sequence goes on along the minus strand of NC_139804.1, from coordinate 10,962,473 downwards.
GCAGGAGAACGAAAGTGGGAAACTCGACTTAAAACTCGCCAAACTCAGAGACGCCCTGAGTGCTTGGGCAAGTTATCGTCCGCACGGGAAAGATAAATGGAAGCTCTTCCTGTCGTTGGAGGAAGAGAAGGAGAACCTGATAAGTGGGTGGTCATGCCGGCGGAAACTCCAACGGGAGGCCCCCGTCAGCACTGCCCCGCCCCTTCACACTGAAAGCACTGAAGATAACCCCCGCAGCTACCCCCCACAGCCTCAACAACGATCGACCACCTTCGTCGACTTCAGTACAGGACCAGATACCACACTCTTCTTGCCGCCTCAACGCCAATTACAACCGACCACTCCCGTCGACTCCAGCACAGGGCGAAACCCTGCGTTTCACTCACCCCCACAACCCCAGTGGACCCCAAATTTCACCCCGCCTCCAATCCTTACCAGTACACCGAGGACGCCAAGGCCCAGCTTCCTTGTCGACTCCGGCATGGAACAAAGAAGTGGAGGACCACTCGGCAGGGGGAAAAACAGCTCAATGTGGGCCCGATCCAATGTACAATTCACTCCAGTGAGCTTACCAAAATTTAGTGGGGACAGAAGAGACTATTGGCGTTGGAAGGCCGAATGGCAAAGGTTAGAAGCACAAGCAAACTCGACGGGGCTATTGGACGTCACAAAGCAGAGGTTGCTAGGAAGTCTGAGCACAACCGTGAAAGATAAACTCAAGATAAAGGATTGTAAGGATGCGAGAGACATCTTTAGAGTACTGGAAAACCGATACGGACAAGTTGGTATCACAGCGGCAGTGATCCTGAGAGAAATACATTTTCGACCGAGTGTACAAGAGGGTCAAACCGAAGAGACTTTGGAATTGATCTCAGACATGGAAAGGGCAATAATAGACCTCACAGACCTGGGGTACGAAAACACCATGAACCACCCCTTAATAATCACGGAGTTAGAGGGCAAACTAACCCCCCGCATGCGTATGGAGTGGTTCTCATATGCTCACAACCATAACGTCTGCTCGACAAATCATATGGACCATCTCCTAAATTTCCTACTGGACCAAAAGTCGTTCCTAGAGCAAGATATGGCGGTAAGAGAAATGCCACCCCTCATGGACAAGTACGAGAGGCCTAAAGCCCGTGGCAACCCAGTCGGCCGGAAAAAGAAAAGGGAATCTTTTACCGGTGCAACGACCGTCGAGGGGTCATGCGCAGTGTGTGGGGAAGGACATGGAAAAGCCTTATTCCGCTGTAGGGCCTTTAGAAGGGCGACCTTATCGGAAAGAAAGGCTCATGTGAAAAGTACCAAGGCATGCGCAAAGTGTCTTGGAGACCACGGGGTCGATGGCTTCTGCACTTCTAAGTTCCTCTGCACGAAAGCTGAGTGTAGTGAAGGAAAGGTCGATCACCACTACCTCCTTTGCCCCACAGCCACCAAGTTCACAACCGTAAGAGAGAAACAGGCTCTATCGGAAGAATTATCCAGTCAACTAGAAGCCCTTAACAAAACACTCAAGGCGCTAGGCCCCCATAAAGCATTTACAGGCAGAGGGACATGAAGTTCACAAGTTCTGGAAACGGTGGAGCCAGCTGGTGGGCCCGAGCCTTTTCGTCCGGCAGAAGTGGCACACACTACTGCTAGAAATATTGAAGTTGGAGACTTGGTGTGGTTGGCCGACCAGAACGCATTAAGAGGTCAGTTCAAGCTGGGCCGAGTCATAGAAGTATGTCCCGATGTGAAAGGCGTGGTACGAAACGCAAAAGTGAGAACCTGCCAAAGTTGCCCAGCCTCTGGCAGGCATTGCAAGAAAGGCCAGGGGGTGGAAAACTGTCCCTTCACCATCCTCCACAGGGATGTCAGGCGGCTGGTAGTCCTACTACCAGTGGAGGAGCAGAAATAAACAGTCCCCACCACGTGGTGTTCCTAGGTCGCCCTCACCACGTGGTGCGTTTCGGTTAAGGATCAAGACCCCCCCTCCACCAGTCGGTGGGGTGTTTCGGTTAAGGATCAAGGCCCCCCCTCCACCAGTCGGTGGGGTGTTTCGGTTAAGGATCAAGACCCCCCCTCCACCAGTCGGTGGGGTGTTTCGGTTAAGGATCAAGACCCCCCCTCCACCAGTCGGTGGGGTGTTTCGGTTATGGATCAAGACCCCCCCTCCACCAGTCGGTGGGGTGTTTCGGTTATGGATCAAGACCCCCCCTCCACCAGTTGGTGGAGTGTTTCGGTAAAGGATACCATGAGGACATTAATTAAATGTAATCAATATGTATCAGTATGCATGTTGTCTACGAAACAAACCTTTAATTATGCAAATCCCGTGAAATGTGTAGTGCGTCGGGGTAGGTAGTGACTTGACTTTGTGTACTTGTGTCATCTACCTGTACTTGTGTACAGGTAGATGTTACGCCTGCTTAAGTCTTATTAGCATTGTTGTAATCTTTACAAATGTTTGGGTGAGTTGCTTACTTTGGTTCAAGAACCAGGAAGCCAAGTGGGAGGTGTAGAACTTTCCGGCATTCGTTCAGTGCGAAATCAAAGGGCGATCGTCATCAAAGCAGTCATCATCAAAGCTTTGATGGCCTGAAGCAATAGCAAACCCCTTGTTTGTTTGTCATCATCTGTAAATGTTCATCAGAACCTATATGATTTGCCGGTTTACAACCTATTAAGTAGTGTATTAAGTTGTGTTTAGAATAAAACCTCTTAAAGACACTCGAGTTGTCCGCCATACTTGTTCTGGTCGCCCTTTCCAGAGGGTAGTTTATCGAGCTGTAAGGAGCAGCTGGTAAAAAACTGGACACTAGGCGTAGCATTAGCTGACAAGTTACTAGGTGGAGATTGCTGAATAAATGACACAAGGTTAGCGGAAAGATCTCGAACAGATGTGGCTACTTCGGATAGTAGTAAGGTGAAGACCGATTACTGCGCCCTGTGCTGTAAAAGCAAGACGGAGGGCGTCGCAGTCTGCCGGGTCCATGTTGGTCAGATCGTTATGTTATGATTCTCTAAGGAGACTCGACTGAATGTTTTGGACCCGTAATGCAGACAGACAATGAGGGGTAAAATAATCAAGATAACATTTATTACAGATATAGATCTCAAGTTATATAGCAAAACAGGAAGTGAGTGAGGATATGCCGATGCAGCTGCGCCGGGTGAGGACAGTTGCTTCAAGGCGAGAGTCAGAGTTCGTTGGCTAGTGCCGTCTCGGAACAAACTCACTCAGGGCAGGAGTTGCGTGGAGAGAATCCCAGGCGTCGAGGGAGATGCAGGCGAAGAATCGTGCCACTTGTGGAAAGGATGATGAGGAGACGACGGCGGAGTCGAGCGGAGGAAATCCCAGGAGGAGAGGAAAGTCGCTGGCGAAGCACCGTGTCCCTCGTGGAGCAGGAGATGAGAAGACGATGGTGAAGTTTAGCGAAGGGTGACCCTGGAGATGGAGCAGGAGACGTGGCGACCTGAGGACAAGTGTGGTAAGTTTCCAGGAAGTTAGTTTTCTAGCATGGAGTGAGGAGACTCTGGTGAACAGGCGGCTCCGGCTTTAGAATGCTCCCGATTGCTCATCAGGAGCAGGTGGGGTGGAGCTGTGCAGGTAAAGATAATCACAAGCGTCTTCAGAGAAGTAGGTCAACCATGCCTCCTGCAGAGAGAGAGGGAGAGCGCACACGGAGCAGCAGGGGAAACAACAATAATAATAATGGACGTTTTGTGGTGAAAGTGGGATCGTGTCAGCAATGAAATGAGTTATTAGTTTTATTAGGAACAACTATTCAGAATCCATAAGTATAGTTCATTTTGACTGACATAAGCAAATGATAATGTTATAAAACAGCAGAGAATTGTATGAAAGCAAGTGATACATGTACAAAAGCATTTGCAATGCTTTTGTACATTGTACAGGAAGGAGACATTGGAGAATTTCCACTTTCCACCTCTGGACTTAAAGGTGAAGTAAGTAGTTTATAGTGACATCTAGAGGAGAGGCTGAAATTTACAACAAAGAACTGCTCCTCTGCTCACCCCCTCCCTTCCCTGAGCGCTACGGTATCCTCAGCCGGTCAAATGTCGTCCTCGTTGTCTTTCTCCGTGTCAGCAGATGAGGATCGTAAGGTGAGGGAGAGGGCGAGCTACCGCGGCCGTAGCAGACGAAGCGGAGAGAGTGGAGGCGGGACTTCCGCTACAAGTAAAGAGACGCTTGATTTGTTCTCTCTCGTTTGTCCTTACAGGCTCCGGTAGAAACATGGCGTCTCGCTGCTAACAGTGGCTATACAACCGCGGCCCGTGACCATGTTATTTTACATGACTTTTTGAAACACTACGAAAATGAAACAAAAAATATTATACAGCGACTAGACAATGCAGGAGCACATAGTGTATAAAAAAGTGGATTTTGGGTTATATAAATCCATAAATACTACACAGTGTCCCTTTAAGCAGCAGACGACCACATTGATTACAAACAGGAATTGGCATAAAATGACCTCCACACCAAGTGAAGTGTATTTTTTTCTGATCACATATTGACCTTCACAACTTATAATGCGATTTTTAGAAAGATAACAAACATGTTTACCATTGTGTTACATCACCTTTACTTTCAATTCCTTAAGCGTTTGTGAACAGAGGACATGGGCTTACATCCACTTTATTAGGTACACTGCTGCTGCTGTAGCTTGTCTGTTTCAAGGATTGATATGTTGTGTCTTTCTTCTGAAAAACTCAATTAGTAAAGTGTGATTATTCATGTGACTGTTGTACCGAATGAACTGAACACTGAGTGTCATTGAGCCTTAACCGAGCTGCATATAAAAATCAAAGGATTGGCATGGTTGGAGGAGCAGCTGAGTGTAGCTTGATTACTATTTACTTTTAATTTTTTGCTATTAATTTCTAAAAAGGTATCTGTTTATTTCCCATTTTGCAAAAAAAGTACAACTTTAATGTCATACTTAACTGAAAAGGTCCATTTAACTAAACTAACCAAAAAGCTAAATCATAATTAATGACCTTAATTAAAACTGTGCCCTAATTAAGCACTTATTATGTTTAACAGTAAGAAAATGAGTTTAAAAAAAAAAAAAAAAAAAAGAAAGTCTTTAGACATTCAGTTACCTACTTTGTCCACTAGGTAGTGCTAGCAATCCACAGCATTCAGCATCTTTACATCTGGGTTGTATCTAACACAATGAACTCGTGGTTGTTTCTACATTTAATGCCCAGTTTGAATTTAAATGAATATGTAGCTGCTTTTTCCTGTTATATTTTGCACACGTAGAGCCATTAAAATCAATTATTTTCACCAACTGGAGCACTTAATTGCGTTGATATAATTGTAATAAAAGATTACAAGATATGATCAACACTTATATGGACCAGTAATCACCAACTCAGTAATAATGTCCTGTTCGTGTAGAATCAAAGTGCGCATGCAGATGACACTGAGTAAGTCTGCAGCCTGTCTGTGCCAATAATATATATACGTATATATACATACATATTTTAATGTGCATTTCAAATGACTCCAAGCTCTGCTTTTCACATGAGAATAACAACAAAAGTTACACAGCATTGACTCTATCATCCCATTGTAAATATCACTCAATCAGGTTAACATTAATTTAATAAGGGGTCATTATAATACCCTGACTTATGATTCTGGTGAACATCATGTGTTGCAGTCAGTGCAGAGACCTGTCACCACAGTGTGTGCCGGAAAAACAGTTGAGAATCTTTCTCAAACTATACATCTATCATTTGTCTTAATGAAGTTTAATGTACGTTGATCTATTATCTAAAAATATGAAGAAAAGGGGGCAGCCCATGGCTGAGCAGACAGGGAACGTGTACCTTGTAACTGAAAGGTTTCTGGTTTGATTCAAGGGCTGGGATACCCCAGAGCAAGGTGCCCAATCCCCATTGCTCATTGGGGGGCACATCCATTCTGGTCCTGGTGCCAAGACTGGAAAAAAGGGAGGGTTACATCAGGAAAGCACATCTGCTGTAGCGATCCAAGGAGGGAGAAGCCAAAAGACAAAAAAAAACAACAACAAAAAGACATATTTTCAGGGACAAACATGTATTTTGCAAATATACAGCATAACAAAATAGAATGTGACAGCTGCACACACTCGAAAAGCTGCAACACTTTGCAAGACTGAAAAGTGGATGCTGTTCTGGAAGGTTCCATAATTAGCAGGTAAACTACTAACACTCACTATTCTCATATAGAGTTTTTATTTGAAAACATTGTTTGTTAAATTAAGGTTCAACTGAATGAGAAATCACGAGTTTAGATTGTGTTGAATTTTAGAGGTCACTCAACATCTCTGGAAATGGGGAACTTACTCATTGTATTATTAATCAGTTTTATACAGTTGGAATGATGACTATGGTATCAAAATAAAAAAGTATCAAATAAAGGAACAGCGTTGTTAAAAGTTATGAGATAATGATCAACCCAAACCTACTGCACCATAGTGTTATAAGGTTCTTGAAATTACACATAGACACTGGGGGTGACACAACCCTTTCCCTTAATGGGCCAAAATTTAAACTTTCTGTGGTATTAAGATCGATCAATAGATAGATAAGATAGATAGATAGATAGATAGATAGATAGATAGATAGATAGATAGATAGATAGATAGATAGATAGATAGATAGATAGATTTTAACCTGATATCGGTTAAAGTGCAGAGGACTCAGTTTTACACCATCAAAACCTGAAGTGTACATGACAATTCACTGCCTGCGACTAAATGATCAATTGCAAGGTCAGTGACCCCTAATGTGTCAATGACTCTGTGGCAAGAAGCTGACCTCCTGCATGGTACTGCTCTGTCTTTTCACCTATGCTATACACACAGATCAGGAAAATATAAGGACCATTTCTGTCTCACAAAGAATATATATATTCCTCTATATGCATCCTTGAAAAAAAAAAAAGAGTACAAAACAGTGTGGTTGTCGTCCACTTTGAGCAGACTGCAATAAACAAAGCATGGGATCCTTTTATTGTGCAATTATGGTGTGTTTACGGCGGTGAAATCCAAAAAAAACAAATCCCTCATTTAGTGAAATCCTTCTCGCTGTGACCCCCATTACAACAATCATCCTCTTGCTCTTGGATAATTCCCCCTCTGTGTGCACACAGTCCTCGTTTGAAGTAACCACCACATTGTAGATTAAGCCTTTTAATATAATAACTGGAATGAGCCCGACGAGGTCACTGGAAAAGGCCCACAGTAGTGCTTTGTTGATGACGTCGCTAGGATTATACTGAGAAATGCAGAACCGAGTGAGACCAGATTTGGAAATTCTTCACCCTGGACTGGATGTGGACTCGGCTTTACAACAGCTGCAAATATCTGCGATAACATGCACTTTTACTTGAGCAGAACATGTGTGTGTGTGTGTGTGTGTGTGTGTGTGTGTGTGTGTCAGGGTGTATAGTTGAACATGGAGACAAGGTTAAAGATTGAATTTAGAAAACAGTATGTGCTGCATGTCCTCACTTGACGTGTCCCGGACAAGGTCTCCTTCAGCTCATACCAGCTGACCCTGCCCCTTTTTTTGCCCCTCCTGTTAAAAGCATGTTTCACCGAAAGTGACTGTACATGCGGGAAACTAGATAATTACATAATGTGCTCGATCACATCCTTTTCTCAAATGTCGGCTTGCATTAATGCTTAACTTTGAGTGAAGGAGGATTCAAAGGTCAGGAAAATGACCCATCACACAGTTTGTTATGCAGCAGATGTTATAGAACGGGCGAATGTAAAAGCAATTCTCTATTATCCCGGCATCGACGAGGTAACTGGTTTAAATGCTGTGTTTTTACTATGTTTTACGTTTTAATATCAGGTACTGCATTTTAAAGTATTCCTTCCTTTTTTATGTGTGTTTTGTGAGCAGGTGCAATTTCCAGTGTTATTTATATATGTTCTTTTTGTTTTTGCTTGTTCTGCAGCTGTTGTGGCACAAGATTTCACCATTGCCAAGCTCTGAAAATACTCGCATTCTTTTTACATTTATCAGTCATCTCATCCCCATGTGTCAAACCCAAGGCCCGCGGGCCAAATCTGGCCCACGATACAATTATATTTGACCCATGAGATAACATCTGTCTCTAAAGGTAGACTTGGAAAACACAGAGCTGTAACCAGAGGGGGGTTATTAGGGGCCTCAGCCCCTCATTTGTATTTTGCTTCCTCTCTTTTAGCGTTATAGACGTCTAGTAAATAACTATTGAGCTAATAATCAGATCCATGTGACTACAGGCCTGTATGTATCGCTCTGCTGGAATACAGCAGAGGAAATCAGGTCAGACAGATGGAAACTGCTGATTTCACTGGAAAAATCATTCATAAATTATTTACCGCATAATATTTACCACTCTTCTACATTTATGTTCTTTTGTGAGTACTCCGACAGATGTGTGTATACAGCTGCAGTCGTCCAATGTTGACATTTATCCGCTCTAACCATCTATATTCAATGGTTAAATCAATTCATTTTGCTTTCACTCATATCTTAACATGACACATCTTTAATTTCAATTTTTATCTGTGGTTTGTTTCTTTTTTTAATAAGTAAGCTTGCATTATTGTGAATTTTATATTATTTGACCTCGATTTGGACACAGGTTTAATTCTGGCCCCCTCTTTAATTGAGCTTGATACCCTTGGTCTAGTCCATTAAAGCACTGTAAAAATAAATAAAAACTATCTTTTATGGCCCAATTGTGAAAGCAGGTTTCCACTGCTGTCGCTGTCATATTTGAGTCCAGCATTTTAGCCTCAGCCTAGAGCCATAAATGAAATGCAATAAGCAAAAACTTTAATAGTCTTCCTTTCCCGTTCCCCTTGGGTGTTTGTTTGTGGCAGAGGGAAATGTCATTGTTCCCCCAAAGGTGCTAAGAATATGGACTCATGAGGATATTATTCTCTGCCTGGGACTGATTTTCATGAGGGATATAATAGAGGAGACGCGGCACATGACTACGCTGCGAGGCTGCACGATGCACAAGGATCAGGAAGAGATGAACGTGGACCGAAGCACTTGTGTCGACGGTTACCTTCACCCGCTGATAATGGTGTAATAAATGGAGCAAATCACACAGTGCTCATCTGCACACAGACACAGTATAACCTTGCTCCAAAGACTGTAGTGTCAGCAGGGGGAGCACCTGGCACTTGTGCTGCAGCAGCAGCAGCAGCAGCAGCCTCCACATGAGCTCCCTGACCAGAGGAACCACTTCTTCTTAACTATGAGTAAAGAGCAACATCATGTTTTTGTCAAGTTGGACAAAATGTGTTCCGTGTTAAATTTGCCGAGAAAGCAGCAGCCTCAAAATAATCAACACCTATTTATTTATCTATAAAGCAGGGGTCTCAAACTCAAATGATCTGGGGGCCAATGCGCATCTATTGTGGTCAAGAGGGGGCTGGCTGTTCACAATATCACACATATACTTAATAATACTATTTATGATGCAAAATTGTATGTATTAATATCAGAAACAGACATTTATTTTAAATTACATAAATAATAGTGTGGACAACTGTAATTAAAATTTGTACCAGGAGCCGTTTCTGGCCCTAAGTACCGTATTTATTTATGTAATTGAATGTTGTACATGATACATTTAATAATGGGATAATAATGTCCAAATGTCTTATTATTACTGTCATAAAAAACATTGCTAGCAAACATATATTATATTCTATCAACTTGCTGGCAGCTGTGCCTCAGCTACACACTGTTTAATAGACGGTGGGACAAGTTTTCATCATAACATGATATTAAGTGGGGGGCCACATGTGATCGATTGGGGGGGGGGCCGCATTTGGCCCCTGGGCTGTCAGTTTGAGACCCCTGCTATAAAGACATACTTTTTAAAATTATCTCATATTGCATACATGCATCCTTTTACATTTGATATGAATGCACAAATACAGTGAAATCAATATAGTCACACAGGTGTAGATTTCTACTAATATATCCATGCAACTACACTATACAAATACATAATCATAACATATTATAAGGGCATACGCTTGTTTGCAGGAACCTGAATATAATGGCAAGAGTGGCACCTTGTGTGATCTTCTCGTCTGCTTTAAGGTTTGACATATTGTGCATTAATAACATACACTAGATATATTACAATATGGAGACAGACAGATATAGTCACATAGAAATTCAATATTCTAGGAACCCAGGGCCATAATAGGACAGACATGAAAGTATAAAAGCATAGCAGACGACAAAAAATAATAAAACAATGTAGAAAATATAAAAGCACAAGCTTAAAGAACTATTGAATGCTTTTTAAGTTCCCTATAATACCTATGTCTGTTAAAATTAGAGTGAATATATGCATATAATGTGTCTAATCCATTTTGTTTGTGTAGATTGTTCCAATAACAGACTTCCTGTGTGGATGTATGTGGATTAAATGTACGTGAAAGACTAACCAGATCACGTGTATTGTCATTATTTTGACATAAATAACACATAAAACGTAATAGATGAATAGTAAAAGACACTTCATATAGTGTCATTTAATTCAAGTGTGTCATATGTGCGGGGGAGTTAAAAAATATAAGAATGATAACAGTATGTAATTGAGAGAGAGTAAAAATAAAGCACAGAGTTTAAAAGAAAAAAAAAGTAGGCATGGCTTAATTTCCCTAAACTCCACTAATCTATCAACACATCATCTCTTTTCCCTTTTCCAGACGGTATTGATCAACCCGGGACGTTTACGTCAGTATCGATAACTTTGCCAAAGCGAAATCAAGTGCAATAGTCCACGAGTAACAGTTAATGTAGGGGACGGAGCCGCGGATACACTTGCTCTCTTTTTTACTTTTCACCAGACAAAAAAAGAAGAAGAAAACATCGTATAATCTTTATTCCTCCCCCTCCTCCTCCTTCTTCTTCTCCTTACTTCTACAAAAAAATGTTGTCGGACTTGTCAAACAATTCGGTGGACTTTCGTGTAGAGTGAACTCGCTGCTGTTTTCTTTTCTGTTTTCCTTTTTTTTTCCAAAGTGGGACCGCTGATGGTGAACGTTGGGGGGAAAAATCCAGCCCACGTATTTATTGCAGCCGCTGAAAAAAATCTCCTCAATATCCCCCAAGATGGCCGCCGATGTAGGATCGATGTTTGAATATTGGAAGAAATTTGATCTACGGCGGCTCCAGGTTAGTGCAATTCTCGCCGTTTCTCGCCCTATTTTTGCAGCGGGGAGCCTCCGCACTGTGTCCCGCCTGCATTTCGCTTGTTTCGGGTAAGCGTGAAGGCGAGAGCCGGCGCTGTTTGCATTGATAGTTATTAGAAATTGATCCCCGTTCTGCCTTTGTTCAGTTCAATCATTGATCAGCAGCGCTGGCGGAGCAGCAGCAGTTCCAGCCTCTCTCACACACACTGATCTGGGATCAGCACCGCGGACAGCACTGCTGTGTTTACACTCCTCTATTTTTCGACTCTTTATCGTTCGCGACAAGCACCGTGGTTCTGACATGTACGGAAACTTTTAATTTCCCCTGCTCTTGGACGTAGCTGTAACTTTTTTTTTTCTCCCCCTCTTCCACCCGGCGTAATGTTTTATGCGGTTTGTGTCGACGGCCGTTGCGTTTCTGCTGCATCTTTCAGTAGGCTACAGTCCAAATTATTATTATTATTATCACTATGTTGCATTTTATATTTTTATTTTTCATTTTGTTTACTTGACACACACAAAAAAACGCTGTGCATGTCGCTAAGTGTAATTTGTGATGTGGAAAGTTTATTTAGTGCACATTAGTCGTTGTGTTACGGTGAAAAGGTTCCGTGTTGTGTTGACTGTTTATACGTGGACACACGGTGTTTTAATTCAACATTAATAGCTTTTAAAAAGCGAGCTGTTACAAGTGTTGTGTCGCTGCTTTAACGCGAACACGTTACTGTGGTCTAGTGTGTTTTTATCGCAGCCATAATGTGTGGTGTACATATATACACAGGGGCCACTTTATTAGGTACACCTGCCAGTACCGGGTTGGATTCCCTTTAGCCTTCACAACTGCCTTAATTCGTCGTGTCATCGATCTAAAGAGGTGCTCTTGTTCCAGTACATTCATGCAAGGTGCGCTTTTATTGCATTTTTAGTTGTATTGACTGTGTGTGGAGGCAGTCCACTCACTGTCATCAGGTTCAAGGAACTAGTTTTGGGGTAAATTTGAGCTTTTTGTGACATTGTGTGTTTTCCCGCTGGAAGTAGCCATCAGAAGATGCTACACTGTGGTCATAGAGCGATGGTCAGCGACAGTACTCATTCAAACAATGCTCAGTGGGCACTATGAAGTGTGTCAAGAAAATATCCCCCACACCGTTACACCTCCAGCAGCAGCAGCAGACTGAACAGCTGACACAAGGCAGAATGGATCCATGCTTTCACTTTTGTTTCACGCCAAATCCTGACCCATTCAAAATTTGCGGCAGATATCGAGACTCCTTCCACCTTTTTCTGTCTTTTATCTGACCAATTCCTGTTGGTTACTGACACCGTGGTCTCTCATGTGCTCTTGCTGTAGCCCCAGCTGCTTCAAGGTTCCACGTGTTGTGCATTCATCTGCATACCTTGCTTGTAACGTGTGCTTATTTGGGTCGCTTTTGCCTTTTTTACTATCGAGAACCAGTCTGGCCATTCTAATCTGACCTCCCGGCATGTGCTGCTCACTGGATAATTTTCTCTAATTTGGACTGTACTTTTAGAGATGGTTGTGTCTCAAAGTCTCCGTAGATAATCAAATACTTGCAGTAATTTAAATCAACTTTCTTCCACATTCTAAATCGGCTTTTCTTGACCATGATTACTGCATTGAGCTGCTGCCGTGTGATTGCTGATTTGATATTTTTCATGAGGAGCAATTAAACATGTGTACCTAATAAAGTGGCCGGTGAGCATGTAAAATATATAGCCTATAGCTTCACGTGCAGAAAGTTGGGTTTGTAAAGCACAATGCTGACAGCCAGGCTGCAAGTTTATAATGAAATAAGGTTTGGAAAGCTCAAACGCTGTTTCCAGTGTCCACATTCCCCTCTTCCTCTCTTCTCTCCCCCTCCTGAAGCCGCATAAGGCTGCTCCTGCTCGGCTGGCAAAGCAGAGCAGAGGAGGGGGGCGTCTGTGTAATTGTATTCCCCGCTAATGTTTGTAAATCAGCCTCGGCCGGCGCAAGGGCACTGTCTCTGCTGCCTGACTGATGTTCTGTAACATGAGAAATGACAGGAGCATGGCAGCCTGGGCTCCTCGGAAAAGCCTACGGAGGAGGAGAAATCAGATCTGGTGGCTCTCGCTCGTCTCCAGTACTGTCCAGCTCTGGACCTCGGTCTCATCCGGGCTGTGGGATTTAGAGCAGGCTGAGAGGGAGGGAAGGGGGCTATTGTTGTCGCTGTTGCGGCTTTATGTGGCATCCTCTCTGCAGGCTCCCATTCGGATTCAGCCCGGCTCCACTGGACCGTGCAGCATTTCTGATAGATGTGTGCGTTCAAGGTTTTCCATTAAATGTGACGGACTAACCTGGGAGCTACAGCTCTGAACTGGCTGAGTCATTACCTGGTGTCATGAGCAAGAATGTAGTGGTTTAATACTGATAATAATGTTTCATTTAACAACATTAAAAAAAGAGCAGCCTCCAGTCTGTAATCATTATACAGCCACTGATGTTAAGAAATGTTCATGCCTACAGAAAATTATTAATGTGTTTGTTCCTTTAAATATTTTTTTTTCCTGTCTAATAGATCAGTTTGACCCATTTTCTACCAAGCAGTACAGTTCTGTTAAGGTACATTATGCAAAATATTTGCGTTTCAGCTGTCAAAAGTTGTGGTAAAAAGGGTACCAAAGTAATTGTCCCACATTTTGGCATCCTTCTGTCGGGTTACCTGTGTGTTACACAGTGGTGTAGCACCTAAAGAGCAGAGCTAGACAAGGCTGTTTGTGTTTCTTTCCTCACGTTTAATTTCACCGCTGATGCAGCTATAACGCAGTGGAGACACAAACCAGATCGGGGTTAGTGCTCCAAACCGTGCTGTGGTGAGCCAGACTCCACTGTGCTGCTTGGTGGAAAAGCAGATTTTGACTCCACTTGTACTTATCTGTACGGGTTAAGCCCAATTTATACTTCTGCGTTAAGTGCTCTGAGTTAACGCAGAGCACGAAATGTTTTTTAAGTGTCCGTCACTCCGTCAAGGGACAACGGAGACGGCAAGAGCTGCGATTGGTCCTCAGGACAGGCCGAGCTAAGCTGTTCTGTGCCGGCTCACAGTGAGCACCGATCGTCCACAGACACGGAGCTGATCCCCGCCGATAACGTCGCTACCGAACTATAAATACGTCATATCTTAACACACACAGACACACACACATGTTTAGACTCTAAATGGCCAATTTCTCGCCTCAAATTATCTTAAAACTGCGTTCCGTCACAAAGAAAAGTGAGAAACGGCTACTGTTTCAACAACAACAGTCTTTCTCTCTCTTTCTTTCTCGGACGCCATTGCTCACTGTAGCCTGAAGCAGAACAACCTTGCGCAGCGACCCCTACTGATCGGGCGGGAAATTGCAGCGCGTGTCCGTCAGACGGATAACGCATACGCAGTCAGAGAAGTATAATGTGGCCTTTAGTTTGAAACTAACAGGTTAGTGTGAAAGATGTCGATCAGTGTTTCTCAAACCTGGAAATGATGATGTACTCAAATGTCTTGTTTTGTCCACAAACCAAAAAGTATTAAGTTTTAATATATGAAAAACATGAACATTTGTTTTACTGCTTTTAAAAACAGTCAAAACCGACTAGTCGATGATCAAAATAGTGTAGTAGATTATTGACTAGATTACGCTCTTCTTTAACTTGTTTCCTGTATTCACAAGTCCAGTGTGCAAGAAGTAGTGACATCTAATGGTGAGACTGCAGATGGAGGACTTCTCTCTCCCTTTAACAAGTGTGTGTGTGGGAACTACGTGGCCTTCACGTACCAGAAAGGATGTCGTTCATCATTTGTATTGTAATCTTCCACCTCAAATGCCAAAGGCATGCTCTGTCTGGTTTGCCCGGTTCAGGGTGCTGCTATGAAAACCAAATTATTTTTTTTAGTTTAAAATCAAATTTTTATGGGCAATATTTTCAATTTCTGTGAATAAATCCTCTTTAATGTAACATACTGGAAGAAAAAAACAGCTAAACATATGGAAAAAAATTCAGCATCATATTGGCCATTGGCTGCTCACCCATCAAAGATAACCCAATATTGGTCGACCTCTACTACATTCACTCGAGAGCTCAGTTTTGATGCTCGTGAACCTGTTTGTTCAGGCACTGATCACTTTACACATGATACAGATTTGACACTATAGACACACTCATGTGACGAAAACGGCGTCTATGTTCAAAATTCTCCAGCTCTCCTCTGAAATTGAGTTTGTTTGACACTGAAACTGATTACTATTTCACACGGCTCGCACGGATCTGATCACATTATCCTATTGACAGCGCCTCTGGTAAATATTCTCACAAGCTGCTGGTTGCAAACATGTCTGTAGCTTAAATGTGACACCCTCTGCTACATGTGTCTGAAATCAATTAATTCACTTATTTCTCATTCAGTCATGGTTGGAGCCAGTTTCTGCCAACGTAAAATCATTACAGCTGTTTCACCACCTAAGCCCGTATATGGAACACCGCTCATACTATATCTGAGGACACCCATGAGCTATTTATTTTAGCAGTTAACACCGGAACGGTTATTTTCTCATTACAAGTTGTTATATCAGGAGATGAGAGTGTGCGTTTTCAGTGTTTGTGCTGTAGATTTGTGGCTCCGAGTTGAACAGGATGAATAATTCACCTGCAGGCTGATGAAAAGAGGGCAGGGAAAGTGCGAAGCGCTGAGGTGGAGTGACCTTGGTTCCTGCTGGCTGCAGGTCACCTAGCCGATGCTGTGGTAATCATTCACACCAGCCAGATGGCATTTCCGTGGGCGAGCATGAAAAGGACGGGTCAGGGTTTGTCCTGCCAGGTCCTGCCAGGCCCAAAAACAACTCTGGGCCAATACAGTACCTGGAGAGAGATTACTGAGTCTGTGGAAAGACTTTGCAGAGCCAGGTGATCAGAAGGTGTGGTTAGACCAGGTGGAAATGCAGTTAAAGTTGTATTTAATTCTCCTGTTGTTCATTTGTTCCACATATCCTTTATGTACACACAAAGAAAAGGATTAGCATATTATCAGAGCAGACCAAAGAGACTTGTGAGTGTTTAGAAAAGTTGGGCTCCATGCCTTTACCACCAGCTACTTAAATCCCTCTTTTGTTTTTTGGTAGCCTTGCGACGCTGCACTCATATGGCGGAATAAACTGGCGCGTATTTGTTGCCTTGTTTCCACACTCTCTTCCATGAATGTAAAAGGCGGGTGAGGCTTTAAGATCAGGAACAAAAGCTTTGCGATTGTACTACATTTAGCATGACTCAGTTGCTCTGGTGTCAGCTCTAATCCACACACAGAGACAACAGTATTGCCAAACAGTGAAATTGCTTTGCAGCCTGCGAGCCTGGCTGCCTCCACTGCCAGCCTGTGCTGTTTGCCAGTATCTCTAGATCCTACACACACACACACACCAACCAACCATGCAATCTCAAATTGCCTGTGAAAAATCAGTCTCTGTCTCTCTTCCATTCATGCTTCCATGTGTTTGTTTGTGTGCTGATATTGTTAATGTCACATGCATCAGTATAATCTCATTGTAGTGGAGAGTAAAGTCGGTCCAGAGTGCCTCACGCCTCCTGTTATTTATCATAATGACTGTATCATTTCATTCACACGCCATAATAGATATAACGGGCTTTTAAAAAAAAAAAAAACCCCAAAAAACAAACAGACATGTTTTTGTGAACAATCTTTTGTGCAAGCTGGTGCTATATGTTGTCACTGTCACATTCTTATTCTCAGATTTGTCTCGTGTGTGTCGTTCCTTTTAAGTCTGACGCAGATTTAAGTGCTATGTTTAAACGTAAAAGCTGCCACATCATCATAATCAGCCGCGATGTTAAGTCACACGAGCCTCTCGTATAAACATTTCTCAACGTGCTTTCATTATTAGTAGCTTGTGCGAATAGATGGGTGGGACGTGTCTGTCACGGTCCCATATCCTTCGGGTTACCTCTCTCTTCCTTTGACAGTTACAACAAAGCAAATAAGAAAGAGGGGAGCATTTACAAGACTATCTGGGCCAAATTGAGATGTGAAATCCAGGAGCCGTAACCCCGATACGTAAAACGCAGCGAACATTAGAGAGTGAGAGGAGCGAAACAGACTTCAGCATTAAGCTGTTTAACCTCTCCGTGTAGCATTAGTGGTAGAGACTTCAAAGCAAACGCTTCGGCGTTGGAAGCAGAATGACAAATGGGTTTAGAGACAGCTACGGTGAACATTCTCACAGGAAGACCAGGCCTGTCATTAATGTCAGCTTAATCACTTTGACCTTCCTTCAAGCAGATTTCCATACCTATCCAATCATTTTGCTCTGGTTGTGCTCATGTTTGCAGATTGCTGTATGTGCTGCTGTTTGATAAGAGCCACAGTGATGATGTTATTGTCTTTATCTTTCACCGTATAGCTGAAATGTCCTAAATACATTCATATTCAATGCTCATGGTGTCGTTCTCTAATTTGACAATTTTGGCACATATAGTTGTAAGGTAAGGGAAAAATTACTTTAGGTGCTTTTGAATCTTTATAATTTACTCTTTTTGTTTGGAACTACAGTGTTAAAATATAAAACCAAAGAAGAACACTAAAGGAAAATATTCCTTTGTTGCTGTGACATAGGTTCCGGCCATCAGTCACAGCATTGAGCACACTTCGAACAAACCTCCACAGAGTAAACACAAATTAAATCTCTGTGCGTGTTTGTATTGATAGCATTGTGTAAGCCAGTGGGTCAGGTAGAGCAAATTATTGTTGTGCCACATTTTGTTTACCAACCTAATAGGCCACTAAAAAGTTAGCTGACCAACTGGCGAGTTAGGGCCAATTCCAATTCCTATCTTAACCCTCAATCTTAACCCTCAAGCTCAACCCTTATCTTAACTGGCCCTCAAAACCGAGTGTTGAGTGTTATTTTGTCACTTAGAAATGGGACACCCCTTAAATGCAGATACGTCTTCAGACTGTAGGGGGCAGAATAACACGAAAGCTGCGTCCAGTCTGTCAACTCCAAAAAAGAAGAATAAGAACACATTTACTTCACGATTATTTATTTATTATTTTATTTCGGTCAAGTTATTAGGTTGTTAGTTAGTTATAAGATGATACTCATACAAATACCACAACCACGGACATATTCAGCTGACAGTTACCACACACCACGACTTATTGAAAAGTAAACGATAGCAAACGATAGCTTGTCTGCACCGGCCGGCTATTGACAAAAGATCGTAAAATAAAATAAATGTTACGCAATAATGACGTCAGTAATCCATAATATGGGCCTAAACTAAGATAATAGATTTTCATCATTTTTATATCTCTATTAACAAAGAAAATACTTCATTTGTATCGCACTCGATTCACTGCTTTCGACGCCATCTTTCTTATGTGAAAACACGCAATGCATTCTGGGTAGCCCTTGCTACCAAGAGTGGTCTCGGAAAATCTCAATATTGAGGGCGATACAGCCCTTAAACTTGCCCCTCAACTTAATTTTTCTGAGAATCGGGACAGCACTTGCACTAGAGGGAGCGCATTTTTGAGATTGAGGGTTAAGATTGAGGGTTAAGCAAGGAATTGGAATTCACCCTTGGAATACTTTAAGTGGAGTTCCTGTTTTAGAGCGGGGTGTCCTCTGAATCTGGAGGACAGTGATAATGTATGATAATGGTGGATCAGAGAGAGATCACGTGTCCTGAGTCCTTCTTGTGAGCTGTGTTCATCGCAGCTAGTTTCTGTAAAAAGAAATATACAGTGAAAATTATTCACAGTATCTTTTTTGGGGGGGATTTCACTAACAGGGACACGGAAGGGGATGTTATTTTTTAAAATGGATGGATGATTTAATGCTATTAGTTACTAGGAAATCTTTAGCAGGTTCGAGATGCATTCAAGAAACTTCTTAAATTTCATCACATCTGCGAAAACACACCAATTCAGCTGACTAAATGCTTGCTGCTGCTGCCAATTTATGATGATGGATGAGCCACAAATTAGTCATTGTAGAAGAAATATTATATTTGTTCAGTATCTTTTTAATATATTACATTCAAGGGAATAATTGAACACTCACGTCAATCCCAATTGGCAACCTATTGTTTTGGCAAGTGAGTGTTTAGAAATCTGTCAATTGCTCAATCCCATTTCACCCATTGCCTTGACCACGCCTACTGAAGTGTCCTTGGATTCCGTGATCCAAGTGTTTTTTCAGCACTTTTAGATTTCAGATTTTTCAGCTTCTTAAACATGAATATTTTCTGGTTTATTTGCTCCATGTAACAATAAATAATTAAAACTGAATAATTTTGTTTTGTGAACAAAACATATGAGAACATCATCATTTCCAGGTTTGAGAAACACTTGATCAACATTTTTCAACATTTCTGACATTTTACGGACAAATACTCCATTAATAATATTTGATAATAATTATTAAAATAATCAATTATGAAAATAATCCTTAGATTTTACAATCAAAAAGCTAACATGGGTTAGGATTTTGTTAGCTAATCACACCAAAACAGTATTTCCAAGAAATATTCTGACACATCTCGACTTTTCTTTAGAGATACAGTATCTCGACGGTAGCTCAGTAGTAGCGAGCTGTCTTTCAACTGGAAGGTTGTGGGTTTGAATCCCGGCTCTGCTAGTCTACATGAAGATGTGTCCTTGGGGAAGACACTTAACCACAAGTTGCTCCTGACGGCTGTGTCATCAGCGTGTGAATGGGTATGAAAGATGTGTGAGCACATAGATGTGCTCTATGAAAGGGAGTGAATGGTATGTCCATTGGCCAGGATAGCAATATAAGAACAGCTGGTTATCGCGATTTTCTGAATCTCTGGCAAAGAAAATGTATGTGTTTTATCTGCTTATGTGATGAAGTTTCTCGCACTTGAAGGGTGTCCCATTTCGCAGAGCTAGAATATAAACATTACCCCTTATATGTCTGTTCCAAGGTGTAGGGAAAGGAGGTATAGGTAAAAATGAGAAATGGCCTTATTATGATCTGTTTGTCTGCAACACTACCCAACTTGGTATTGCCATTTTAATGTGTCCTCTTATGTAGCACTGTGCTAAAAAAGCAGTTCCTCCGATGTTTGAGCAGGAACGCCCCCTTGGCAGTTGACAGTGCTTCATATTTTTCATAGCAACGCTTTCTCTGATCTGCTGCCCCTAGGCTGGAGCAATTGCTTTGCAGGAGTAAATAACCAGCTTTAACAAAACTTCAGGGACACATTAGTCTGCAGGAGGATGGCTCCATGGTGGTAGGGCTGCCTCTTCTTTCCTCGCACTGAGGCAGGCGGAAGCATCACGAGGAGAGCGGTAATGGCTCATCGGCATGGGTATGAAGCTGCGTCCTCTCTCCCTGCTGACAGCCAGTCCCCTACCTGGCGAGTCCATATTGAGCTGCGTATCTTCACCTTGGCCTTGGCTGTGTTTGTTTTGACTGTCTGACACAGCGAATGTACTGGGCACCAGTCTTTTCTTGTGTATTTTTACTCGGCTTCCAGTAATCCCACTGCCATGCCTTAGGCTGAAACAATTACTTGATTAATCGATTCTCGTCAACTATGTTAATATTTGATTAATTGGAGTGTTTTTTCAACTTCTTAAATGTAAATATTTTCTGGTTTCTTTGCCCCATATAAAAAAGCAATCATGACAACTAAATAAGTAATTATATAATAATTATAGGACCACAATTATAGAGCGTAGTGGTTAGCGCTCTAGCCTTTGCATCAAGAAGACCTGGGTTTCGAGCCCTGGATTGGAACAAGGGCCTTTCTGCATGGAATTTGCATGTTCTCCCTGTGTGTGTGTGGGTTCCTACCACAGTCCAAAAACATGCACATTTGGGGATTAGGTGAATTGGCCACTCTAAATTGACCATATGTGTGAGAGGGAATGGTTGAATGATTGTTTGTCTCTATATGTGGCTCTATGATGGACTGGCGAATGTTGCCCTATGTTAGCTGAGATATGCAGAGCACCCCCCATGACCCTCCGGTGGGGTATAAAACAGTAGATAATGGATGGATGGAGAATAACAAAAAATGACATATTTAATTTCACACATCATAATTTCAAGGTTTGAGATTATGAAAATAGTCATTAGTTGCATCCCTAGCCATATCTCTCTCTCTTGCGCCCTCTCACTCTGCCTAGCATCCTGTAGCTGTGGCAGGTCTTGAATTTCACTTCTCTATTGTCCATTTTGTCCTCCATGTGCAAATACCAGGCTTGTATGCACAAAAATAGTGGATGGTTTGCACCAGGAAGTAAAAATGTAATGACTATCCAGTAGGGGGCAATACACCTGGTTGCAAAATGAACTCCGTCTATGGGAAAAACAAGCCTAGTCCTTGCTTGATTTATAACGCCAGTCAACATTTTGCGGAGGAGTTAATGGTCTCAGTTGCTCGTTTCAGGTCTTCTTCAATCTCTTCGTCATTAATCTAAAGCACAGCACATTTGGTTGAACACCAGTGTGATTGACAGGTAGTATTCTCCAATAGGTGAAGTCTGACATGGTGACATAGTTCCTTTTGCAACTGGAAGACTGTGTCCACTTTTGATATTTTATTCAGTCCATGGTGTGTTCTGACGTCGGTTGTCGTGAAGCATGTGTTAGCAAGGTGTGCAGGGTGTTCCTGGGCCTGGCACACTCATGAGATCAATGCTTCACTAACCTTCTCCAGCTCGTCTTTGGGGACCTCCTCTGCTCTCATTACGTGCCACAGCTCAGAGTGTGTTTACCAGGTTGGAGGAATAGTCATCTTGTGCATGCCACCCATTTGTGAGTCCCATTATTCCTCTTTTAAGTGGGAAGACTGAAGACCCAGGAAAGACAGCCTCTTGGTGGTCTTCCGAGTATTAAAGCAGCATTTGTTATTACTAAGCAGATGTGCTCTTATTTATCAAAATAATACAAAAGGTGTGTTATAGCAAAAGCAGATGGAACAGGCTTGTTGTGTTAGCCGGTCTTGTCTTTGTGCAGCTGCTACCCCCACACAGTTAATTACTCTCTTATTCATCCCCAACAATGGGAGGGGATGGAATAAATCTGAACCGTGCGCTCTCGCTTCTTCACCATGGAAGGTGCAGACTGGGACCCTGAAGCGAGCGAGTGGCTTCAAGAGGTTCAGTTTATCATTTTTAATGGAGAGGACCAGGAAGTGGAGACATGAAGCTGGGCTCTGTGATTTATACGCTGCCTCAATCGGGGGGGGGGGGGAGAAAAGAGCAAGTCTATCTCCCTGTCCACACCTCCGCTTTGCAGCGGTGACCGCTCGGATCATAACATCTCCAAAAACATGAGCTTCTCTGGGGGAAATAACACAAACGGGAGAATTTGCCTTAGTGACTGTAACATTTTGGAAAAAAAATATTGCCTTTTCATTTGTTATCAAATATTAATGTCAGCATTTATGTTAACACATATTCGCTGGTTTGGAGGAGGAGCAGTATCAACCCAAAAATCAGTCTGCATCTCTCTTCCTGCCTCCTGCCTCTGTCTGTATATGGTTTTGTTGTTCCCTGAAAAGCTCAGTGATGTCACGCCTCTATTGTCACCTGTTCATTTACTTTCGTAGTGGAGGGCATCGGTGTATTGATTAGGCTTTGCAACTGTGTTAGCAGCTCTGCCGGTGTGTAATATAGGCCCCGAGGCTGTTCTGTTCTTCCGTTCAGTCTCACGAGTGCTTTCCAGACCTTGTAATCTTAATTAAATATGCAACTTTTGATCGCAACAGGGTCACTGTTTTTTTGCATTCAAATGTGGTCACATACTCCCCCGCCTCCTCAGCAGAGAAAAAAAGCTGATATTTTGAATCTTAATGGAGAAGAAGAGAGAAAAGAACAAAGCACTGAATTGAGTCTTCAATTTCCCTTGTTTGCCTCCTGATGCATTCCCCTCTATAGTGTTTTCCCCCCATTTTTTTTCTTGATGAATTTTATGATATTTTTCTCCCCTCCCCTATCCCTTTCTCCCCCCCCCCACCACCACCACCACCCCTTCTCTCACACACACTCCTCGGCAGTTTTCCCCAGACAGGTTCCACAGTGTTTTAGAAGGGATGGATTTAATTGCTCTGTGGGGATTGGTTGGCTGTGCCGGGCTCGGCTGTTTAATTAGTGTACCCTGCCGGGATTGGTTTAATGCTTCATGATCTTGAAATTGTCTGATTGTTCAGCCCTCTGGGGACTCTCCCTGCCTACGTAGGCCAGCAGGTTTAGCTAAACATTGCTCCCGGCTTCTGCTGTATAGTGTTCTGCAGCAGGAAGAGTTTGCCTAAGGAAGGGAAATTTGGTTGTGCTGGGGGTTTCAGGGGGATGACAAACCAGGGGACATTCATGCAGCGTGGCTACTCGTCCTCTGGGTTTTTCCTGAGCAGTGGACTGCAGGATCTCTGCACAGACCTCATAGGAATGTTTACCCTCAGAGTATTTCATCTCAGCTTGACACTACATGGAAATTATCCAGTTGATTATTAATGCAGTACCAATATTTAGACTGTGATACAGTGTTTCTTAATGATAAGCAGGCATATGATTTGGCCCCTCACATTTTCCACATTTTTACTTGACTGTGTGAATGGATGTCTTTTATTTTTAAGGGTGGTCCTGTGTGTGCATGCCTTAGACCGACCTGTTTTCAATGTTTTGGAGCTGTGCTGCGATGAGGCCATCGGGATCATCTTGTGTGGCTCACCAAATGTATGTGCTTGGTCACCTTGAGTGCGGGTTGCTCCGGGAATTACATTTGTGTGTCTGCTCTCCCAGTCCTCTGTAGCTTCAACAGGATGCCCTTGGTTTGTCTCAGTCTTGGCAGCGACGTTGACCTCAGTAAGAGTAAATGTGCTTTGCATCAGATCCTGAATATGGGACGAGCATGTGTTGTGCCGGCGGCGCAGTCCAGGACAGATAATACCTGAGTTCATTCTGCTTCATCAGACGTATCAAGCCCACTCAGTCAAAGACATAAATCTCCTGTGGATGATAATAAGAACACCTTCCACTGCTGCTCTGCCTGGACTTTATTATGTTTTTGTTCTCTCAGTGAGTGATGCCTGAGTGTTCGGGTGCAACAATGATTACTTTGTCCATTAGGAATCCTCCAGGTAGACACCAGGATCATGTATTTTGCTGTTGTTGACTGGATCATATGTGCTTCACCCAGGGGGTCATTTTTTATGCCTGTGTTTACTACTGTGTTTACACCATCACGGACACTTGAGCTGATGCACATGATCACCAAGGCGATGGACCTCATAGCAACTGAGCTGCTCCCAAATGAGAGTCACAAGGTCCTGAGCTTCCTCCCCTGTCTCTCTGGGGGAGTTGCCCTGATTACTGAGTGACTCTGTGCTGGATTTGAGGGCCCTCTCCAGCTGTTGGGGTTGTTTGTGCAATGATGATAAGGAGTTGTGTTATCAGAGTTGTGTAGACAATCTTTTAATCTCTCTATTATGAATGTTGTTTAGCTGCTGTATATTGGTGAATTTTATCTAGGGCTGAAATATGTGGGTAAAATACCTAATTGCAATTTTTTTGGGAGGGTATAGTGTGCATCCGTATAGTGTGTATAGAATTTTAAAACAGATCATTGTTGAGCATTGCCACACGAGATACCATCAAAATATTACTTGCTATACTCAAATGCAAGGATGGGAATCACGATACACCACACGATACATGATCCCAATAACAATAACATACAATGGCAGTGCAGGGACAGGCGGGTACAACTTAATCATTTATCCCAACAATCTCCTGAACGACACTTTCACTAACTTTTTGTGGGCACTTCTTTGTGTTTTCATGGATCTCACTTAGAGGTAGCACAATGTTGCTATTGCCTCCATCTGTCTTAATATAAGTCAAGCAACTTCCTGTGTGCAGCACGGGAATGACGCCAGGCATCGAAGCACTGCCATATTATATATAATATATTTTAAAGCTTTAAAAAAAGGTCTATCAGCTTCACACGGCTCTTGTGTTTCTCCGTATAGCAGTGTTTAGATCTTGTGTTGCCCTCGCTGCATTCAGAATGTGATCTGTTTAATGTCAAGACAAACGGAGTCAACAGCAACATCAAGTGAGATGTGGAGTATGACTGAAAACATAAACAAGTGCACATAAAAGGCCCTGTTCTGCTGCTGTACACACACACACACTCCCTCACTCAGGCACTCATAAATGTTGGTTTGGAGATATTAATTGTTCCCTGTTTTTTAAAGGGGGGGGGGGGGGGAATCAAGTCAATTGTGTATCACGGTTAAAGTCAACAATATTGCTCTTTCATAAATAAGCCCCAAGACCTAATATTGGAGTGCTGGCTCTCCTTCAAAGATAAAAATATTATTGTTCCCCAGTCCCATCCCCCCACTGCCTTTTGGGCAGGGTGTTAGTCCAGCTTCCGTCTAGATGTGCAGCATCATTAACCTGCCGCGACCTTACCCCCCTGATGAATTTGCTCTCACATCCCCTGCAGCGCAACGCTTGCAGCCCTTTTTTCGTCCACTGGGAACTGGGGCTCCATTGGACTGGCCATTAGAGCCACCAGCCTCTACTTGCAGGCATTAATAGGCCAAGTGGCCGGAGCCTCTTTCAGACTGTTGAATAATTCAAACCGTCTGGGCCATGTCTAGTCCCGGGGCGCAGGGGGAAGTGAACTGGGGAGCTGGGTGCAGGGGGCTGCATGGAGGTTCAGGGGTTAATAACAGGTCTGCCTCTCTGTGTCAGCAGCTGCTCAGCCCCCTCCATCCCCAGAAAAATGCACACAACCCCACCCCACATATGAAAGAATCCTGTTCAGCTGATTAGATTTTTGAAAATGGATCAATTTTTAATCAGCGGAGCATCTGACTACAGTCAATACCATTGTCGCTGGGAAGACGGTTGCCGGACAGTCGTCTTTATTTACAGGAATATTTGTTTTTTACTTTATGCAGATGGAGAGACAGGAAACGGTTCGCTCAGATCACTGCACCACTGCAGTCCCTGGCCTGTCCAGGCCGGAGACTGCCACAACCAACCTCCACTGCAAAGCCAACACTCACTGATTTTACCCTTTTGGAAGATCAGTGGAGAATATTTATTCACATCAGAGCAGGAAGCTGGATTATGTCTTCTCCTGTGTGAATACGTCCATCCAAAGATACTTCTCTTAACCACTCACTTCTGCATAAGTAGTGGGAGTGAGGAGCCAACAAACTAGCTGTAGCTGCCATCAAATTTTCATTGGGCTGTGGGGAGACCCTAACATGTTAAATAATGAGGAGCCTATAAACTTAATGTTCAGAACCTCTCTGGAACTGCTGACGACGTCTAGTTATGACTTGATACGAAGGCAGAATTATGAGGAGATAATCCCTCTTCGATGCGCTCGTCATTTTAGCACATCTGGTTCTTAAATACCCCGTCGATAAGAATATTCTTTGCGTGATCTCACTCAAGAGCCATCTGCATGGGAAGATCTCGCCGAAATGTTTGTGTTTACAGGTGACATTTTCAAGATGTACGCTTTGTGCCCGAGTTTGGGAAAACTTAGAGACACTGTAGAAAACACCATTTCAACACACATTCATGTAAATCATGCACATACACAACACCATAAAGTTAAATATGTACATAAAATGGAATTGCTCACAATAAAATATATAAGTCATACATACTTCTCTCTTCATATGAATTATAAAAAATAACAGTGTCTTAAAGCAAAAGTATGTATTTGCAAGAGCAGTTGATTTATAGGCCCAGTGTGTAAAATCTTGGCAAAGTTATTTTAATTTGGAAGAATTTGAAGATAATTATAGTTATTTTTCATAAAAGTAAACAGTACTATAACCTGATTGTATGATTTTTTTCATGACCCAGAATTAGCCTTTTATATTTATATCGGTAGCCTGGTAAGCTTTACACAGGCTGCTATCTGCCCAACATAACACCTTTTGAGTTTTGATTCTAATTAAAATTTTCCAACATTTTGGAAAACTGGGAGAGCAGAGAAACTGGTCTTATTGTCATATCAATACCATTCTAGTCTGTTGATGCTTTACTTTTAAACTTGTTAACAATATCAATAATTTAGTTTTGATCTGCATCCTTCAGAAATATAGTATCTGCGTTTCTTTCACACAAATAATGCAAGACACTTCCTCCTTGTGGAGGCTTTATATCCTCTGCCACTGGGGCACACATTGACAGAGAATTTGTTGAAGCCTTCCACCATCTCCACCATGAGCAGCCACATCCCCGTCCCTCTTGAACAACAATGGTTGATTTGCAATGACATCTCAGTAGGAAACCTCCCTAAAGGGGCCCCACGTCTCCTCACGTTAACCTGTGTGAAGTTATCGTTCTGCAAGTTGTAAATGAAGCTGAAGGAAAATGAAGAGGAGTTATCAATCAGGAAGTTAGAAGAGGAAGAAAAAAAAGAGGATGAAGAAAAAAGAAAGACACAGTTGTAAGTGGCGCTGCTGGCGCAGATAATGATATAATCATAACATTAACAGTCACTGTCTAACTAACAGGGACACAGACAGCAGCTAACATTAGCGTCAGAATGCTAGCTGACGCTAATGCTAACTAGTAGAAGCAGTGCTTCAAAGTGCTGTTGAGGAATTTCCTGCTGTGGTTTAGTAAGAAAACTATTTAACTTCTATACTTTATATTTGTTTATAATGTGAATTATTTACAGTGCAATGTGTAATTTTTAAAAAGTTGTTTTTAAGTTATTTACAGTATTTTATTTTTTCTATATATTTATATTGTCTTATAATGTGGGTTATTTACAATGTAATGTTTATTTTTTACTCAGTTTGTATAGGTTTAAAAAAAAAGTTATTTACAGTATTTTATAGTTCTTTACATTTATATTTTCACATACTTTATTTATCTCTCCGTTCCTACAACAATATAAAGAGAAAATTAGAATTTTTCTGGCACATTTACGAATGATAATTAATCGTGATTAATCCACAGCTGCCCTGTGATTAATCTGATTAAACATTTTAATCTTTTGACAGCCCTAATTTATGTGTATACATGTATATATATATATATGTATATGTATTTATGTATATATATATGTATATGTATATACATATACATACATATATATATATATATATATATATACATATATATATATATATATATGTATATGTTTATATATGTATATATATATGTGTATATGTATATATATCTAATTTTGTTTAAATAATTATTGCACACTTTCCGTAAAATCATATAAACTTTATTTCACTTCTCAAATATCAACAACCAATGATTTATAAAGGAAAATCAAGAACATTTACAGGGGTGCAGTTTTGCATAGTACTGTATTTGATATGAACACTCCCTCTCAGTCATACTTATCCATTTTATCAGTATGCTTGCGCCACCTTTACTTGTAACATCAAATATGAATGAACACTCACCCTCAGTCACACATGCTGTCATCCATCCTTTCACACGCTCACTCTCGCACTATGTCCATTTTATGCTTCTTGTCCCTCTGGATGGGCTAAAGAGTTGTGTGATCCTCTAACACGTTACAAGTCCACAGTTCACAAGTGTTCCACAGCGACCCACGTCACACTTCGCATCCTTCCCATTGCGGGAGAAACTGCCAGACTCCTTTGTGTCTATTCCATATCCAATGTTCACCAAATCTCTGCGTAAAAGTCGCACCGTCTGGTTTTGTCTTTCTAATCACAGAGTAAAAAATGCAGCAACAATACGTCAACCTAGATCAAAAAATGGAGTATCACCATTTTTCTGAAGATCGTATCTTGCTCCGTTTTCTCATTTGTGGCACTTTACCGGCAATATCTGCATTCTTCTTTGTTCATTGATGTACACATCCATGCCCCTCAGCTTTCAGCCTTGTTTCAGCAGTGAAGTTTTGGATTTTCTGTTTGTAAACTTTAGCCTCTATGTTGTTGATATGCAGTGTCATTCCATGAGACTGGAAAAAAGTTGCCGCTTGACCCTCCACCGAGTCTGAATCTTTTTCAGTTTGTCGGCCTTCCTCAGTTTCTCTTCTTAATATTGCATGGGCGTAAGACCTCGGTTTAATATCCAAACCTATGATGATATTATGATGTCATTAATCCTTCAATATTGTTCACTTTGATTTGTTTCACTTCCTCTAGCAGCTCCTCGAGAATCGTCTGCTTGGCGCTCATGTTGGCAATTGATTCTTTGAGGCAGTGCGATTTTCTCATATCCTCGATCTCTGCGCTTAGATCTGTTTTCGGCGGCATGTCGTTGATGGAGTAGGAACTTTTAGGTGCGTTCATGCTTTTGCCCGGAATTAATCCATTAATAATCAAACAATCGTTGCAGCCCTGGTGTGTATAACCGGGTACAAATGCTTGTCTCCGTAGCAGAGAACACTGCCACACTGCCACTTTAAAGTTAAATATGGAGTGATATATTGTATGCGTTCATAATTTCACAGAAGAGCCTTTGATATGAGATTTGTGAGGTAATACACTTCAGTTGTGTACTGAAGTGTATTAATCATAAAGGCAATGCATACACACCATTTTTATTTGTAAAGAAGCACATCAGCAAAACATTTCAACCAAATAGATAAGTTTCTACATTACATTCACAAGTCAAATCAATGACTTAAAATATAATATACATATTGAAGCTTTACCTATTCTTCACGTTTAGTGAGCCAGTTTCTGCCTGACAGGATATGAATGATAATAAAACACACATCAGACATCAAACACAAGTTCAAATCTCTGTTTGCCGTCTAATCTCCCCTCTTAAACATCAAACCTATGCAAAAAGAAGCAATGCTTTCACTAAGGAGTACTGATTTTGTGCTCACTAATGAAAATTTGTTGAATATCTTTGCTGCAGTGCCATCGGCGTTGTTTTCCTTCTTCGCTCGGTGATTATGGAACTGTACTAACTGGGTGAGGTTTTGAATTCTTAGCTGATTGCATGCCTCCAGCCACGGCACATGCTCTGCCTTCTACTCTCCAGACCTCTTTCGCCTGATAGCCTGATTTTTTTTTCAGCTACAGAGGGGATGCAGTGCACTTCATATACAGTTATGCTGAATAGGTGCTGATGTATGTTGAAAACAGTTATGCAGGTGCCTTGTCAAAATGTGCAGTGGATAGGCAGTAACACTGTTCTGTTTAATATGCTATCAATCAGCCAGCGAATTCCCATTAGTCCATAAAGTATTATGAGTCTGCTCTTCCCCAGACTATCATGACAGTGCCTGTGTTTAGCTGCTCTCATGTCCTCCAACAGTGTGTCCCTATTGTCTGTTTGTCTGTTTAATATGCAAAGGTGGTCATTCAGGGAGTCATTTTGGACCAGTGTAAACGAATCGGCAACAATGATTAGCTGGCACTGCAGAGGAAGTGTCCATCATTGTGTTAGTGCATTTGGAGACCATCACTCCTCCCTCAGCTCATCTCGCCACTGCTCTCTCAGCTTTGTGGAAGACCGTCTCTGGAAAAAAAAAAAAAAAAAAAAAAAAAAAATACAACACCCAAACTGCACTAGAGTAAATACGCTGTAAGTGGAGTTACTTAATGGGAGATTTTGCATGCTTAATTGCAAGTATGGATTGCAGGTCCATTAAAAGACATCAGTGTCGTGGAGTCCAGCATACAGTTTGAATATACTTGAGATGGATTGATCCATTGACTTCCTGGCTTCTTTTCTGAGAGGTGTAATTAAAACAACGAGCGCACAAACCATTTTGAGGATGATTTGGAAAAACAAGAAATAAAACTAAGTATCCAGACAGTCCTGTTCCTGAGACCTGAGCGTTTTGTTTGTTCAGATATGCAAGCGTGCTTCAGGGTGGCATCGTAGACGTCCTTAGGGAAATATCAGGCTTATTTATTGGAGCCTTTTTAGCCCCAGCTCAATAGCAGAAGTCTGATGGCTGGGTTACAGAGGGACTATCTGGCAGAGAGGGAGGTGGAGGAGGAGCCGGGCCTGGCGTCAGCCCCACTGACAAGCTCTTATTTACCGTCCAGATCTATGACTCATTTTATGTACCTAATCGTAAAGCACAGAGATTTATCGGAGGTAACGGGACAGTAGGGAATACCCCAGGAGACTGGCAGATTCAGCTCCCTCCCCGTCTGCTCCTCTAACTGTTCCTCAGGTCCTCTCTACCTGGTCCACCACGCCATCACCTTCTGGGAACAGGGGAGAGTTGGAATCCGGATGATAAAGCCCATGTTTCTGCCAGATTTAGACAGCTGATAGCTCAACTAATAAAGAAGAGGGTCATAAAAATTGGATGGGCTAATGGATGACTCTGAAAAGATTGATAACAGCTTATTGGTCAGGTTCACTGACCTCTTACATAACTAACAATACATGGTCAACAGGGTTCAGCAATAGATATGGCAAACTAAAAAAAGAAAGGAAGTGAAGGATGCAGGAAACTGAAATTGCTCTTATACCTTTCGGTACCTACTGCATACCTCTTTTTTGACCTGTCATTTCTTGGTTTGTGAAGTGCAGTTGAATTTAGTTGGTTTATAAATAATGTATGAACTTCAGGGTGAAAAAATCCAAAGGTTTGACAACCCCACTTACCATCATTTTTGCCTCATGCCTGCCACTCCAGTAATGGCAAAGGGGGGAGAGGGGGGAAACAAGAAGGTATTATAATACTGCCTTTGTTCTGACAGGAGAGCTCTGAGAGCCTGTTTTATATTCCTGCTGAAAATTAAAATTAAACTTTCATTGTTGTGCATGCTGTTTAATCCAATAACGATCTGATGTAACAAACTGCTGTAATATCTCTCAGCATACTTAATCGGAGCAGACTTAGCCCTGTCACTTTATATTAACCTCTGCTGCAACAGGAGAAGGGCTTCACTAATCTGCCATTGTTGGGTTTGGCAGACTGTAGCTAGTGCAAAACAGATTTGGCAGTCAGCAGCGCTAAAGTAAAGGCTTTATAATGACAGCAAGGCCTCTCTGCTATTTGAGCTAATAATGTCAGAATCTAATAATGGTGTGGCCCTTGGAATGATGTGAGGTGAATGGGTGGGAATAGTGGTGATGTGGAAAAGGATTTTGACGTAAAGGGGGGACTCAGCTACTCCATCCCCACTTATTAAGTTACTAACTTTTTAGACAGTGAATTGACAAACAGTTGTAACCACAGAGACTTTTACATTCTCTGCGTGGGGGTGTTGTATTATGTGCCATTGCTGGCACTGACATGACACATTTTTTGTCTTGTATTCTCTGAAAACACATGTTGTTGTTGACTTGTTGTTAAATTGTGTAGCTCTTTTACATCCCAAATCATTTTGGGATACTGCCTTGTTATGCTCCCATTAAGGTCTGAAACACCTGGAAAAAATGCCTGTCAAACCTATGGGTGATTTCAGAAAGGACGTCTAAAACCTGAGGTTCAATGCCTACTAAATGACTGATTTCTCAGCCTCTGTAGCAGATATAGGAACACAATTCAAAAAGTATTTGAGAGCTTCCTGGGAAATGGAGTTTATTTAGATACAAAAATAATCTAACTAAGTAAAGTGAATAACCATTTTCAATTAAAAAACAGTAAGAAAATAAAGTAATATCAACTTGTGTCAGTGCCTTGATTTAGTCCTGATGGAGTGTGAAGAACAAGAACATCATGTAATGACTGTAACAGTCTGCTTCACGTGTGACAGTGATAGTGTTTACAGCGCTGTGGCATCTGCAGGTAAATCCACTGTCACCCCTGGTGCGCGGGTGAAAACATCGTAGTGATCGCCGATCTCGTCGTCTTCAATTGAAACTCGAAAATGTACGTATCTGCTTTACCGGCGTCTATGGTAGAATTACGCAGCCGCACTCCCGGCTCTAATGGTAGAAACACGGCAATGCTTTCCCGGCAATGAAGGTCATTGTTGGCCTGCATGTTTTGTGACTCTCATGTGGCTGTTCATCACAAGAAAAAGGACAACTGTTGCATGGAAGTGATGATTCTCTGTTGACCAATCAACAGATTGCATCAGGTGCCCCAGTGGAAAGGTGCCAGAAATGGGGATGGTGTGGATCAGTTGTTCAGTTCTTTTCATAATCTTAGCAATGTTTGTGTCGATGGAAATGCAAATAATTGTATAACGGACCAAACTGTAGCACTGGAATGGAAATGGGGCTTTTGTGACATTTAATGGTGAGACTGCAAATTGTAACAACTGGAGGACTCCACCACTCACCCACCCCCCAACCCCCAACCCCCACCATTTCTCAAATGTCAGTGAACTGCAGTGGCCTTCACATACCGGAGAGGATGTTCTTTGTTTTTGCGTCGTAAGCTTCTGCTTCAAAATGTGAAATTTGGACTGCAGTGGAAACATTGCAGCACAAAAAGGTAAGTATAAGAAGTACATATCAGTGTTAGGAAAAGCAAATTAATTTAAGGTTATAATACACATACACAAACATACTTATTCAGTTTCACTAATAAACTCTCCTTAATGTTACACTGTCACACATTTTGAACAGGATATTATAGGTTCACCAGGAAGTACAAGAGCATGGGACCTTAAGAGTTTCAGCTGACCGAGTGACCTCACAGTGCTCAGCAAAGTAGCATCTGCAGCGTCATCAAAGGACTTGACTCCTGTGCCCCCCTCCCCCCACTTTCCCGCCCACTTCCACATCCCACAACTGAATGCAGCCTTGTAACTTAAAACAAAAAAAAGCTGATTGGCCACTCTCTCAGCCTCCCCTCATCCCCACCATGGTGGATGAGGTCTCAGCCCGGGAGATAAAATAGCAGTTATTTCTCATGTGCTATGCCATTTTGTCAGTTTGACTGTTCCACTTATTCAGTGTTTTGTGACTTGCTGAGCTTGAGGGGATGTGAGTGCCATTTCGCAGCCAGATCTGAGTTGTGTTGATTGAATTAGACAAAGTCGGAAGATAATTAAGAACCGCAAGGCGCTGCAAAACTGTCTGCTTCCAAACTGGTGAAAATGAGACGCTGCCACATCAATGAGCTAGCTGGCTCTGCTTGATGTCAGTGGTGGGTTATATCACTTGACACCCTTACCTCCTGGTGCTGGAGCCCGTTTCCTCCTTTCCCTTTAATGTTTCTCCAAATATGATTAATCACGAGTCATAAATCTGTGCTTCTGACAGTTCATGGCGTTTGCACTGCTATGTTTGTTTCTCCCACAGTAGTAATATGATCCTCAGCTGCCAAGCCGAGTTTATGGCATAAACATTTCCCCAATGAGGTGTGTTTGGGCATCAAATGGGAACCACAGCAAAGTCCATGACATCTTCTTCTTCATGGGTAATACAGTAATTCTGCTTGTGGTTTTTTGTGTTTCTGTTCTAATAATATCCATGTTTCTAGTATCAACCCTCTGATATACTTAAATATCATGCAATAATTGGATTTTCCAGTCTTAATCACATCATTGTTTTTGTCTTAATTACATTCAGATCTACACACATTTGAATCCCCTCTCTCTGCATTAGAATGTCTTGTACTATCAAGTTAAAAGTTGTGGCATAGTGAACTCCCCTCTAACAGGCAATCTGATAATGTGCCAGCACCTCATGTGCATTCAGGCTCTTCTCAAACTTTCTTTTTCTTATTCCACCCTTTTTATTTTTCACCCTATTTTATAGATGATGGCCGTGTTGGGGCTCGTCTCGCTTTTCCAATGCTGGATAGGTAATGTAGCTGTGAGGTTAATGTTGAGAATCGTATAGCCCAGCCTCTATAAAATTGACACAGTGAGACGCAGAGAGGTAATGTTTATGGTAGCACCTAGCTATGTGTCTGCCTTTTGTGTTTGTGTGAGCCTGAATTTGAAAAAGGGTCAGGATTGTTCTGGAGATCCCAAAGGGGCAGGACAGTAAGCTAGGAGGGTGGGAGCGCAGTGGAACATGGGGTGTCAAAGGCTAATTTTCAAAGCCACTCACGGGCACTCATCTCTCACTGTGAAGTGGCAAGCGTGGCAAGTGGCTTGCATGTTGTCATGGATACCAAAGCATGGGACCCCAGAGGATGGGGAGCGGGGGACGAATGGCTGCCCTGTCTATAGGATTCCTGTCAGCCCCTGCCTGATAGATGGCATTGATGGATCATTTGTCAT
Source organism: Microchirus variegatus (assembly GCF_963457635.1). NCBI lineage: Eukaryota > Metazoa > Chordata > Actinopteri > Pleuronectiformes > Soleidae > Microchirus > Microchirus variegatus. The sequence goes on along the minus strand of NC_139804.1, from coordinate 10,927,097 downwards.
ACTGTAATTGTTCTCAGCAAACACAGAATGCCCACTAGTATAAACAGTTATGTGGCGCTGGGCTAATAAAGCGGGAAAATGGAAAGGGATTCACTGATCCACTGCCTCTTTCACTTAAAGAGACAATGGCTCTGTTGTCCAGGCAAGGCGGTCTGATTAGAGCTGTGAGGGCTGAGAAAAAGCCCGGCTGAGAGAATAAAACAAGGCAATCATAAAGCAAACGGCAGTCACTTCTCTGTATCGATGTGGCTAGGCGGGGGTGAAGTCTGTGAGAAGTGTTGACAGCCGAGGGAACAACAGGAGTAGGTCTAGGAGTGATTCGTTTTCTCCCCCCTCTCTATTTGGCCAGGGAAACAGTGAGGGTGAATGCTTGTCCAAGATAACAAATACAGTGCAGATGCATAGCCGGGACTAGGAGCTCGATCTGCCTGGCTCTGAGATAGCTAGGCGCCTGAGCTGGGTACAAATGATTCTAGGTACAAAGGTACTATTTGTTCACCCTTGTTTTGGTATGGGCCCTGTGTCTTTGCTATTACTGTTGGGATTGACCCTGTTCCATCTCTCTGCTCAGAATGCTCTCTCTCTACTGCGGCTTTGTCTGAGTGTAGGGGAGCTCAGACACATGTGACTGTTGATGTATGTACAGGACATGACCTGGGATTTCTAATGTGAGCTGGAATTAGCTGAGGCTCTGCTTCACTTTTAGATTAGATTTGTGAAGATCTATGAGAAAAAGAAAACAAATCCATCAGGAGTCACAGATTCATGTTGATGGCATCCTGCCAGGGCACCAGCTGGACATGACAGTTCAGAAGTCTAACCGCAGCACAAATCTTCACATCACTCATCCAATCTGGGACAATGAGGATTTTTGTCAAATTACATCAAACATCATCAATTACAATTTCATCATCAGGCATTCTCACTCTACCTCACTCATTTGCTCACTTTGTATGTGTCCAGGGAGCCTGTTTCTCTCTTGCCACTGCTCTGTAGTCCTGTTGTAAGCATTTTTATGCAGGAGGCGGTCAGTAGGTGTATGATTGTGTTGACTAATGTATGTGTTGGAGGCAGGCCTGTGTCCTGTGTTGTGCTGAAGCAAGTGGCCTGGCAGAGTCCTTGTGGAGCACTTTTCCCCTCCGACTGTACCCTGACACACTGTGACGACTCGAGCACTTTATGCTGACCCGGGTACTCACCTCCTGTCTGATGGACAGATTAAAGGACCATTAAGCATAATTACTGTTTCGGTTGGAGAGTCCAACTCATCCTGTCAGAACCTGTTACAAATTGCTGCAACTTTGCCCCTGTGTGACTCTTAAATTCAGAATTATATTGCATTTCGCTACTTTCTTACCATCAACAACTTTGAAAATGTGTTTGCTAGGGCCTGGGTCACGCTTTCTACGTCCATGTGTCCACGGAGGTCTGCTAGGGTCTGCATGATGTAAAGGTCATTATTTTCATCATTTTCAATGGGCGCTTGTGGACCCTTTGCAGACTAATGCAAGCAACTCCATATTTTGCAACTGCATCAACTGTACATGCCGACTGCACATGCACACTCCACTCCAGTTGGTCATGTGATGAGATGAGATGAGTCAGTACCTCAACATGTACACCTTGGTGTTAAAAAAAAAAAAAATGGAACACTGAATTTGGAATTTTTTGGAATCTATTACAAGTTGGAAACTCAGAGCAACCTAATCAACCCTCGAGTTGGGATTCCAAGATGGCTGCCACCATACAGACACTGCTTATTTTACTGTTAATAGAACGGTATCTCTGTTTGCAGGGCTAAAACACTGTACACTGTCTCTCTCCTCTGTTGACGTGAGATTCCATGTAGAACAATGAGCGAATAACGTTAAGCAAGAGAGAGCAAATTACGTTGGAAATGCAAATCCAAAAACCAAAGAAAATTACAAAGACTGACTTGCCCAAGATCCCAAGGACAATCACCTGTCCAGATGCAGAGCGTGCTGCAAATCAATAAAAGTGGACACCATGGGCGAGACGGCTCTTACAATTTGCCCTTCCATCGTAAACTGTGTCAGCACATTTCAGTCATTGAATTTGCGGAAATTGGTCCTTGAAACCCCGTGAAAAGTCCTTGAATTTGATGTCAACTAAGGTGTTCACCAAATAATGTGTACTGCTAAAACGTGGCTAGCCAGGGATACGTTTGTGTCTGTTTTCTTTGCAACCCTCCTCTGGAAATGGAGTGAAAGTTCAGTTCAGATCTCTTCTAGTCAGACTTCCTGACCTGGCCCTAAGGAGTACTAGAAAGGAAAAATGAAAGGAAATAAAACTTAAAATTTTGTACTTGGCTATACTGTAAGTTTGCTTTGTAATATTTGAGTTATTTTGAATTTGTGGTTAGGGCAATCAAAGTGAGCCTGATGGCTGTGGAGAGGAGTGTGTCAGGTAGTTGATGTGATGTGGAGTGGAGCTTCTGTGTGTGTGTGTGTGCGTGTGTGTGTGTGTGTGTGTGTGGTCTGCTGCACTGTCTGTCTGATTATGTAAAATGTGGTGAGGTGGTGTAACGTTGGCTGACTGTTGCAGTGGTTTGCCAGCTCCAGAGGGCCTTTTGCCAGTTTTACATGTGAACGTGCAACAGCGCCTTGTAATGTGCTCTTGTCTGTGTCCATAAGAAAACCCACACTGCCACCCAAGGGAAAGTGGTCGATACCATCAACCCAGCTGGAGGCCGAGGCAGCAGACAAGAGTTTTCCGATTGTTACATCAACGTTGATGTTTATGACGAGCTCTTCCACGAGTGTAACCTGTAACCTGTGCCTCCTTCTTTTCCTCATTTGGCAAATTATTACATCCATGGTGAGAACAAACTGTTTCCCTACTTAATAATTCACATCACTTTCATCTGATACTCAGTCACCATGGGCAATTTAGTAGTTGAATAATTTTGTGAAAAATTTATTTATTATCGCTGTGCGTTATGAATCTGGAGAGATGGTGGGTAGAGTGGTGGAGGGGTTTAAATTGGGTCTGTAGAGCGAGGGATCCAAGGGTAGGTAATGTGTTCTAATGTTCTCAGCCATATGCATTGTTTTCAGGGCTCATCGGTTTTACATCGATTCCCACTGAAGTGTTTAATTGCATCATGAATATGATCTAATTCTGTCCTTTTCACTGGAAACTGGAGCACTCTCTACAAATGATGTACAGCCTTGACAGCACCACATCAGGATGTATTTTATATGGAATGTAAATTATAGTGTTAAATTAGCCTGGAAAGATAACTAGCTGGCACGGGGGAATGGACTCAACAGTTTAATTTAGTGTCAAAAGACCATGAAGGGATAAATCACCTCTCTCTCCCTTCTCTACTATGCCATATTAGGCTTTAATCATTCTCTTTTTCTTGTAATATCACTTGTTTTTAACTGCTGTCCAAGAAGCTCTCAAGAAATGCATGTGGGTTTCTTACTGCATAATTTCACTGCTTATAGTTTGAGTATGTAGAGGACAATATTTTAGCTTTGCTCCATGAAATACACTTATTGTAACTTTACCTAGAGATCAAAATGGCACCAGGGGAAATCTTGATATTGTTTACCACCATCAACAGTGCTTCATTTTGGCTCTAAAAAAAGAAAAGAGGAGGAGAAAAACTGAGACTTTTCTATGGAGTCTTCATGAAACACATGAAAGCCACTTGGTTTATAAGAGAGACCTCTTCCCATTTCCTGTCCTCAACGCTGGAGTGTTTGTCGGAGTGGCCTTGCCATTATCTTGAGTTACCCTCTATGACCCGAATAGGCCTCAGTGCCTGGGAGCAGTCCTCTTGTAGCCTGGTCTATCTTGTCTGATTGTGTCCTTGACAACAACTTAGAAGAAACCACCTGGCCAAGATCTGGCGTTTAATGTGAGAACTCTCTTGACTTCGTGTTCCCAGACTTCTCGCTGTGAACTGATATTAATTTTAATTCACATATTATTTGCTTGGTGGGATGCAGGAAGCGAGAGGATCGTGAAAGAGCTGGATGGGGCCAGAAAACAACCCCTGGGTGACTTACATTCCCATACAGACTGATGGGTATGTGGATAGAAGCACTTTGTACACCAACTGGAAGACCAACCACTCACCAGAGCAGAGCCTGGTCACATTGTTGCTCTTTGAATTCCTTTGCTGCACTTTTGATTTTGACAGCTCTCTGGAGAACAGAGCCCTTAAAATATCAAGTGGTGCTGTAGTTGTTTTCCTTGTTTTTATCTCTGAGGAGGGGGTGATGGTGGGTTTTGGGAGGAATTGGTTTGTTAAATGAGCTATGGGAGGTCTGCTGAGTTTTTTTTTTTTTCCGTTTGCTTTTTTTGAGTACGGGGGAGTTCAGTCAGATGAGAATTGCTGTGTTGGGCATTTGAGGCAGCTGTGTGAAGTCATTTTCTGGGAGTGCAAGCGGGAGAGAGGTGCGGATTAGGCAGCGCCTCTGAGCCGGAACAAGTCTGTCTGGGAAGGGATGAAGGCTACAAACCATAGATCTAATTCCCGCTCACGCTGCTAGACAGCAGAGACACTCTCACACAGCCAGTGTGAATTAGGCCCATTTGCTCCCCTCAGTCTGAAGCAAGTGAACACTGGAGCAGACAGGGAGAATTTGACAGACTCCTCACATCCTGCCCTCTCTCCCCCAACTCCCCACGCTGTTTCCAGCCCATCTCTAAAAGCTGTCTCCAGCTCGTGCTCATTTTTATTGTTTCTTGTGCTGCAGGTCTTTATTATTGCTGACATTAACATGAACACACAGTGCAAAAACAGGTTCCACTGTGATGTTGCGAGGGAGGGGGAAAAGGGTATTCCACTGGCTGTGCAGAAAACGTTTGCACCTGTGGCCCCATTGATTGCGTGCTCGAAACTCCAATGCTCTGAAGTTCATGTCTTTTTAATGCGTGTAATGCTTTGCCTCAGGTCATGCGATTGCCCTGAGGTTAAGGAAGGTTCACAGGGGCTTGTGCAGTGGTGGATTAGCCAATTTGCTGTCCTCTATCTTCTCTCTACCTTACAAACTCTACTTCCCCTCTCTGCCTCCATGTGCACCAAACCAAACCTTGCACCCTCGCACCAGAATACAAAAACCTGACCCCAGAGCCATGCACTACAGAGCTGTGATCAATATGACCCACATATACAGTCTCCCCCCAATCTATTTTTGCTTGTGGGTCAACCACAGTTTTGGAATGGCATAAGGGAAAGTTGAAATTCAGAGCTGATTTAATCTCTTAAGAGTTGTAATTTGTAAAGAGGTCCTGATCAGCTTTAACATTTACTTTAAAATGGTTAGTAAAATAAATAACATTCCTGAGTTTCCAGAGAAAGAAGAATATACTCTTAAGTCATGAGTTGAACTGCTGAGACTGCAGGGACCACTGGTAGAGAAAGAGGTGCTACCAGCTCACTGTTAGCTAAACCAGCACTGTATTTGTGTATATGTCAGGAAATGTGTTCCAAAATGGAGAAAATATTGCTTTCCTACATGTTTGTTGAGCAGGTGGTTTGAGTCAGGAGTGTTGTGTATGTTTACATGCCATACAAAGGGATACGTGTTGTCGTGAACTGTAGTTACATCCAAGTTCCTGCAGTTGAACGTTGGTACACTGCAGCCTACAGGAGAGATTTAAATGAGGCATCATATTAAATTAAGACCAATTTTGTAAAATACAGGTAATATGAAATAAATGCCACAACAAGTCTGCCCCAAATAAAGCCCTGCAGCTGGCATAAATAGTGCGAAAAAAAAGTTGTAACTTATGTAGTCCAAGGGCCTGTAGGATCTGTGGCACTTTTACTGACAATGTAAACAGAGTTTCCCTCTTTAGTTCAACCACTTTTGCAACACTTGTTTCAGAGAACCTCAAAAAATCAATTGGACTGCTTTAGTTATTAAGGCTGGTTTTAGAGCTCTGCTGGTTCTGAGGAAAAATGGAGATGTTGGTGTGAGGGTGGGCCCCCTGTTCACCCCCCTGCAGTGCTTGTCTCTCCCATCACAGTCATCTGCACTCTGCGTGTCCAGTAATGAGTTGTATTACATGCTCTGTGGTGGGCAGGTCTTGTGTTAGGAGGTTGTATTAAATTTTTTTGTGTGCTGTGAATGGAGGGGAAGGCTCTCTGTGTGTCTTTGAGAGGCACTGAATTGAAACGGTGTGCACAGAGTGAAGCTGATGAGGGGAGAGCGAGTCCTGAGAGGAACACGTGGATGCCTGGCAGGCAGGGAGACACTGTGCTGTGTTTGTGTGCACTTGTGCGTCGACACGTATCTAACAGTGTGTCTGCAAATGCTCAATGTGTGTTCACTGCCAAGGATTTCATGGAAGTGTAAAGCTGGATATAAGCTGAATTAACCTTAGTTAGTCGGCTTTGTTAGCCCACAATTTTAAACCACGTTCCAAGAGATAGCATTTATTATATGAATGGAAATCTACTCCAGTCTCATCTCATTCATCATCCAGCCTTTCATTGTGACCCTACCTCAGAAATGGCCAGGGTCGTAGCTATGGGCTAAGTGATTTTATGAGCACCATCATGGGTCTTGGGTCTTATTCCTCTTTTGTAAGGATGCATTTTCTACTTAGATGGCAACAAACTGCATTTGCACTTAAAACATATTCTGTAATCTTCTGTTATTTTACATACAAATTGCATCCTGGGCAATGCATTCATCATTGCTCATATCCAGCCCACTCTTAAATGAAAAATGTATCTCAGATGAATAATGGATCCCTCCATAGTATAATTTTGTGTTTCTTGAATATAGTCGAGTGTTTCTCCTCCGCCTTATCCGCTAAATTCCCCCCCTCCCCCGCCTGGATGATGTTTAAGAGGAGGTAGATATGAAGAAAAATTACTTTTCTACCATAGTTATTGTTTACCTGAACATTTTCTCAATATGAGCCCTCTTCGAAACGCATAATGTGTGGAATATAGTGACAAAAAAAGTAAGCCGCCATTGGGAATCGTGGTGCAGTGACTTCAAGACACTGCACATTTGAACGGTAATCAATCATGATCATGTGCCGTACCTCTTAAGGTGTAAATTTAGTCAGTATGGAACAGTTGGTATGATAGGGTTTGTGAATAGGTAGTGCACATGGGGGGGCGTCGTCGTGGCGGCTTTGTGGGGTTCCTCTGAGGTCTATGGGTGGGCAGCCTTGTGTGAAGCCAGGAGAATTGAGGTTGAGTAGCCGAGCCCTTTGTCTTTATCTCTAATTACATGGTAGGGCTTGGGGAGAACTTTAAAGCCCCCAAAGATATCTTTGTGTCCCTCCTAGTTGCACCACAGCAGCATCTGAGGGTGTGAAGCAGAACCATGTCTAGTGGGGCTCTAATCCCACCAAAGACATTATCTCTGGGGAGCCACCGGTGTTCTCTACTCTCCATGGCAGCTCCACAGTTTGCCACATTCTAGCCCGCTGCTGGGGGAGAAGCATGCTGAGGCTGTGGCAACCCACTCTGTTGTGCTCTACTTGCTCCTGTCGGTTTTTGTCGTCCCCAAAGTGTCCTAGCCTGTCCCTGGGAGACTTCCTGACACTGAGTTTCAGATGGGAGGCATTGGACCGAGTCAGCTGGTGTCACAATGTGGATTGGAATTCACAGTTGGGATAAAATATGAAACAAATGTCATTATACATATGTTTTCTACCGTTTGCTCATTCATCTGTTTCCTTGCTTATCCTCCCACACTCTGCCACTTGCCCTGCCATATAAACCTGTGTAGGGTTGACTGAGAGAGAAAAACATGTAGAATAGGACAAATCATGCATTATTACCAGAGGGACCCACTTTTCAACACCTTTATAATGTGTCATGCTACTAAAGTACATGAAAAAGTCAATCACATCTGGTGGTGCAATTGACACAATTCAATGACCAATAAGTGATCATGACATTGTTTTTAGAAATGGAGGACAACATTATTGTTGTGGTCACCTGGTCATCGTGCCACTCTGCGATTGCATATATTGCATAAAAATGATCCCATGATCCTCATTACATGTGATTCTCGCATAGTTGCGAGTTTGATGTTTTCACTCTGGTGTTCTAGTGATATGAGGTGACACCATCAGACGAGCACAGCACAAATGAAGAAGGTTAAAAAAAGGCAGAATTATTCCCAGTCAGTTAAGTGTCCTTTGATTCCTTTGCAAGTTTAATCTGCAGAAATCAATAAAAGGATGCATGTTGGGCCTGGAAGTCAACAGCAATAGTGTTTGATGGGTAAACGGACAACCAAATGGATGATGTGGGGGAGCATTCATCTTTCTTTGCTAAATTGGGCCGTGAGGCCCAGACTAATTGATTGATTGCATGACTTGCTGATACAATCAAAGCCTGGCCTGATTTATAGCGATAAATCAATTGATAAATAAAGTTTTCTGAGCTGGGGTTGGTTTGTGATTGTTGGGAGAAGTGTGTGTGTGAGACACATCCGTCTTGGTGCCATCAGCCTTGTTGGTTTAGTGTGGTAATAAGAAAGGCCCTGATCTCCCAGCTGACATTTACAAAGAGCCGGCTGGCTATGACCTGCTCCCTAGATTAACCTCCACTTGTTCTCATAAGCACTACTGATATTAAAAGATGTGGAGCAGCAGCAGCAGCCGGGGGAAAAAAAATGAAGTGTGACTTTTTTCACTTCACTGTTTGCATACATCATTAGGGGGAACAACAAAAAATCAATTGCACATTCCAGAATAAATAAAAACAAATATCTTGTGCGGCATAATGCGAGGGGGACTCTTGTTGACTCTTTCCAGATTACATTTAGTCGGGCGTTTAAATGCTGATTTACAGCAAGATGGAGTCCGTTACCCACACTCGACTGCCTGTCTTGCCTGCCTGTTCATAATATGAAATGGAAGTTAAACACTGTGAATCTCCAGTGTGGGGAGGAGGGCTCTGGACGTGTGGGCAGTGTAGCATCAAATAGATTGTGTTTCCTCTCGTGTAAACCCCTAATGTGTGCCGAGTGCTCTGACACAGATGAATGTAAGGAATTTGCTGTAAAGACTTTACGGCCCTTTTGAGAGACATGGCTGAGAACTGGTAGAGGGGAACCTGCTCCACGCCCCCCTGACCACATGTCCACACACACACACACACACACACACACACACACACACACACACACACACACACACACACACACACACACACACACACACACACACACACACACACGCTTGCACAAGTGCTTACACATGCACACACGTCAAGGCACACAGCCCTCCAAGGAGAGCTGCTACATCAAACTGGTGAGGCTGGCGCGGACATCGGGGATACTTTTTATTTGCTTGGGGTCAGAAATGGCGGCCCTGATGAGGTGATGAGAATTTTCTCACAGACACTGTGTGCTGTCTTGGCAAAAACTGACACCACACTTATCATTTAACATGTGAGATCTACACATCTCCTTGTGCAAAACAGCAGAAATGATAAAAAAAAACAAAAAAAAACACTTTTTCAAGCGATTGCTCCCATTCTGGGGCAACGGAGCCCTTCTACCAGATCTTCAAACCTTTGTGACGCCTCTCTGAGCTCTCAGCTGCTTGTTGTCAACATTGGTTTTATTCCCACTCTCACCGCTCTATTTAGAGCCATTTATTTTTGGTTCAAATGCTGTAAAATAAAAGTGCAATGGAAAGTAGGAGGGTAAAAGAGTGTTCCCTGTCTCTCTCAGACAGGTGGCCCTGGTTCATGTCGCTTGGCCCCAGGGGCCCCGCTAACTGAGTCTGAGCGAGAGGAGGGACACATCTCTCAGCACTACACAGGTGGTGTGAAACGCAGGCTTCTCTCCACACCTGAAATATTCAGATTCTTCCAGCAGCGCTGCTTTGATCTCGCTGCAATCGACATGGGAAAACGGAGAGAGTAAGGGGGAGAAAACAACAAAAACAAGAGGAAGAGCAGCACACCTGAGAGGGAACAGATTGACATTTCTTAAGAGAGAATAAAGAATCGCAGGTTAGCTGTGTTGCAGTGCTGCAGCTCGTCAGTTTCAGGTGAAAGTGGGCCATTGCGGTGATGGCTGTGCATCTGTGGAGCCTTCCTCCTCTCCTATTAACTGACCTCAGTGGTGTAGCTTCACAGAAACGAGTCCCCTCGCTGTGCACTCTTCGTTTTCCCAGTTTGAAAGGAGCACAAAAACAAACATTGTCCCCAATTTTAATGTTCGAGTTCAACGCTGTCGCTGTTCCTAATTTATTAAAGCGCCCACCTCTCCAAAAACTTTGGAGCCACAGCAGCTCATTTGTGGCCTTGGTCATTTTAAAACCTCTCCTTTTCTCCTGCATATTCACATCTCCATTTTAGTTGATCATTTGGCCGATTGAGGTTATCATGGCTTCTCTCAGGTTTCAACCCACTAGTCTGCTAATGAATCATAGGACTGTGTAATTAGTCACCCTGCATGTACCGCACAATGACAATAGACACCCTGATTGTAACCACAGAGTTTGAAAGGAGCAGAACAATGGTTGGCCTTAATGATGATAAATAAGGTGTTGTAATTGGCCTTCGTATGGAGCATTCGGCCATGGATTGCAATTTGAAGTTTTTAATTGGAGGACATTTTAAGTAATTCTTTGGATTCACAGTGGATAGAGTATTCTGTGAAAGGGCTGTAACTAGATGTTTTCATGCTGCAACTTGATAGCATTTTGAATAAGACTCACCAATAAGCAGAATAAGAGCCTCCGTGATCAACTGAAGATCTGTCACCAGTACACCAATGAGGAATAGGAAGTGTGCGTGTGTGTCCAAGTGCGAATGCTGGATTTACAGTGAAAGAAGTGTTGACAAGTAGGCTGTGCTCTGGTGCATCAGGCGCCCAAAACTCCCTAAATGAAGCCGGGTATGACGAATAATGGCTGACAACACCAGTCACACCTTTTGCTGATGATTGTAATGCTCACACGCTTCTCCTTCCTTTTGTAAGATTTAGCATGCTGTTTGAAGACAGCCTGACTGACTGGGGATTAATTATTTTGGATGATTTATCAGACTTACCAGTCCAGAGTTTAGAGAGGTGTCAAAATGAAATGTGATTTTCCTCGTTGGTAAGTCTTCACAATCTATACACTACCTACAAATTTCTCTGCACAGTGTGCTCGGTATCACTGCTGCAGAGGAAACGTTTTCAAGATGACTATTTTAGGGCTTTCTGAAAAGATTTTCTTAAATGATGAATCTAGCAATGACTGTTAAAGAGACACATTTTTCAATTACTCTTTATTAATTGCTGACTAATTTGTTGATCAGCAATTATTTTTCTGTTACTCAATTAATGCAATTTGGAATTGTTTTATTTGTCGACTAATAGTATGTCAGTTACTTTTTCATTTGGCTCGTCCACACGCCTACGCTTAGTTTCACAGCCATAAGAATAAAACAGAAAGCTGTTATCCTTAGTTGAACTGCCCCATGGCAATCCAACCATTTATTTGCTTAAGTATTTTACAGTTTAATATTTTGCTAATGCTGTAAAATAATTTCAGCAGTTAATTAATGATATGCAACCCACAGAGTTAATGGCTAATGTTGGTAAGATCACTGTTATCACGGTGTGACATGCCAAACCTGTTTCTTTTGCATTGTGGGTGGACTAGTGAGAAATTTAGTATGCTAAATTTCTTGTTAACTGCAACCGCAGAAAAGTGTATGTGTGCTTCAAGTCACTCATTCATGGTCAAAACCATTAGTTAAAGAACAGAAAAAAGGACATGTTCAGGAAAGCCTGGCCTTTTATTATTTGTCACCGGCTAAGCTAGCATGCACTACGTTAGCTTAGCTCTTCCACACGGCACCTCTTACTACAGTTCAGCGCTTGAGGCCGCAAACATAACAGGAGGTTCATCATTCGGAATGAATGCTCATATTAATACAAGTGTTCAACAATTCATTGGTATATTTTCATTAAAATGCTCCCATACTGTTAAAATTTTTGTTTTAGTATTTTCTGCCCTTGTTCCTCTCACTCCGTGGTGCCATCTTTATATATTCTTCTTCATTAGTGAGTGCAGTCAAAGCAGAAGAATGTAGCCTACATGAAAATGAGCTAATTGTAGCAGTACTTTTTGTTGCGATATGAAATCATTTTACCTCCATGACCTTCTAAACATCATTAAAATAACTACTTTTCAGCTGAATGGGCTGTGAGCAATAGTCACATGGTCTCACTGACAGTTGGCTGCTAGTACATGTTGTTTAGAATGGTTTGACATTTAAAGAAATGCCTATTTGCTTTCTTCGCAACAGTTATATGTAAAAAATGATATGAGTCCGTTAGCCTAGTAGTCAGTGTGTTGCAAGCTTAAAGCTGGGGACACACTACACAACTTTCACAGTCATTACCTAGCATTTCAATGCGTTTTCTGTGATCAGATGGCTATCGTTTAGTGCATCACATGTGGTATTAACATGCTTCTCTGGTGTCCACATCAAGATCTGATTGCTGTCTGATCACGGTCACCTCTTCTGCAAATATTTCCAGCAGGAAGTTCAGCGTCATGCCCTGTGTGCGGCCATATCATCATCAACAACGTTAGCCACACGTGAAGTTGCGCCACTGTATGTAAGTTGTCTTTGACAAAGGATTACAATCCAATCATAGAAAACCCATTTAAATGCAATTTAGGGGTGGGGAAAAAAATTAATTTACATATGAATTGCGATTTCAAAAATCGATTTTTGAAAAAAAAAGTTTTTTTTTTTTTTTTTTTTAAACACCAGTTTATGTTATTTGTGTGCAGTTTATTTTGTAGCTTCTGAAAGAAAAAGGCAGCTAGCCTAAGCTTTTATTTATGCAAGTTATTTTTTTGTACAGTAAGTAAGTTTTTATTCGTTTTGAATGAATAAATGTTAACCTCTGTCTTAAGTTTGCCTTTGTGTATCTTATACAAAGTGTATTGTTTTGATGCCATAATTTGCCTCAAAACACTATGCATTGTATCAATTTTTGAATTGAGAATCGTATGAATCGAATCGGTTGAATCGATTTTGAATCGAATCGTGACCCTAAGAATCTTGTCGAATCATGAGCCACCCAAAGATTCACATCCCTAATGTTTGGTACTTGGAGCTAATATGACAGCTGCGACAAAACTGTACAGTCTCCTCCTGATCGGATAGCAACTGGATCACGGTGTGGATACTGGAGACACGTTACTACCAGGTGTACATGTGGTGAAGCGATATCTGATTTTAATACCAGGTGTAAAGGAGAAACAAAACAAACTCCACGATGTGAAGGTGATGGTGTTTTAGAGCAGTGTAATAGTGGTGTGGATTTAATAAGCTTTGGTTAAACTGATGGGGAGTAAAAGTGAAGGAGCATTAGTTTGTGGTAAATACAGTGCAAAAGTCTCAGGACACCACCAGCTTTGGTGTTTTTCTGTCTGTCAAATCCTGTGATCATTGGTATTTGTCTTATATTGCACTTTCAATCAGTTTAACTCATAACACATGTATGTTGATGCTCAAGCATGTCTTTAATAAACCTGGTGTACTAGACTTTTCACAACAGATATTTCTGTAACACACATTCTTTACCAGTAACATTATAGGGTTCCACTCCAGGGTTAGCCAGAGTCATCCTATTGTTCAAGTGTTTCTTAACATTTTCTGACATTTTACAGACCAAACAATTACTCAATTGATTGAGAAAATAATTGACAGATTAATCAATTATGAAAATAATTGTTGGTTTCAGCCCTAGTTCCAATAAAGTGATAGAGAAATAATTGGTCATTGTATAGTCATTATAGCTTTGCTAAAGAAACACATGTAATGGTCAAAGACTTTAGCACAGTACTGTAGATGGATGGCGATGCCAGGTGTGAGGTCAGTGGCACCTCCCACTCCCTCATTCTGCATGGTTCAGCACACATGCACATTACAGGCCTCACATATACACTGCCTATTTTCTCTTAACTGATGCTGAGACCAAGCAGGGCAGATAAGCTTTAGTTCTGGATCTTTTATACATGTATGGACAGACGCCAACGTCTCTTCCCCACATCACTCCATCCCCCCACCAAACATCTCCTTCTTGCCCTAGTGGCTGGAGAGGAGGGTGGGGGGTGGTGGCGGGTGTTGTTCCAGTAATAATGTTGAGGCCAGACTAGACTGCAGTGATTGGGACCATTGATTGTGGTGATTTGATTTATTGATCAGTCCCCTCTCTCAAATGTGGCGTCTGAGATGCGGGGCTAATCTGAGGTAGCTAAAGACAATCTTGTGCCTCACAGAGAACGGGAGGTGATAAGAAACGTATGAAAGGAAACTACACTTATCTTAATCACACGCCAGTGCCTGTTCTGTCTTGCTGCAGCCCCGGTGCGTGGACGTCAGCACACGTGTCTCAGTATATGCGTGTGTGTGTTTGTGTGTGTGTGTGTGCGTGTGCCCAACCGCTCTTTTGTGCAAGACCTTGTGCGATTGTGTGTGTGTATTTTTGTGTCGGTGTGCGAATGCGGTGGGGGATGTGAGGCAGTACAGTCACCAGGCAGAACAGAGTGGATCTATAAATTGATGGAATTCAAAGCCTCCAGCATCGATTACCATTATAACAAACAGCAGCACACAGAATGTCTGATTATTTTTAGACAAAGATTCTGTGCTCTCAGCAGCAATTCTGCTGATGCTGTCACACTTTCAGACATCTGCCTATGATTGCAATTAGATGGGATACAAAAAGAAAAATAATACCCCATCTGCATTTTCCCCTTTCTCCTCCTCCTCTCTATTTTTTCCTCTTTAATTTGTGCTGTCCAAGCCCAGCACACACACAATAGTGATTTTGACTCAGTCTACCTCATTGCAGTACCTTGGTAGACCCCCCCCCCCACCCAGTTGTCAACATTTTCCAGCCTGAGTTGTCTTTGTGAAAGGCTAGAAAATAGCTTACCACTACAGATGTAATCAAGATGAGCTAGGTTTAATGAATCAATGTCAAATCTACTCCAGCACAATACATTAGTGAGCCCTGCATTTTACCTACAATATTCACACTTGCACAGATTGTCCCAGTGCCTCTTTCCGCTCTGTTTTTGTGCCTTGTACATCTTTGCTAGATTTGATTATAGATTTTTTTTACCCTGACTTTGCTGCCTTTACCTAAAACACACATAATTTTCCAGCTATCATTAAAATGAAATAGTTTTTTTCTTGTATACAATCCTTAGTGCTGCGTCTTTTTTTTTGCACTGGACTCTGTAATCACCATCCAACAGGGTCTGGAATAGAGGTGTTGAAAATAATTGTATCCAAGATGAATTGCGATGTGGACATGGACAATACTGCATGGCTGCGGTGACAGCATATGATTATTTATAGCCGTGTACCATTGCTTGTTGAGTTTCCAGTTGCTATAAGCCGCAACACAACTGCAGGTCTATTTGGTTTTGTTTTTTAGGGATGATGCATTTCATTTTCATCTGTCAAGAAATGTGTTTGAATTCATATTTATCTGCCTATTGAAAAAGTAGTCATGCACCTTAATGTACAAAATGGAGGATCACGCCCAAATCAAACATCAAACCAAATTGTTGACATGATGATCATAATCAAATCAAATCATGGGAAAAGTGAAGATGGACAGTCCTATAAACCTGAGCCCTTTGAATAATATCAGTGGTTGTTGGATAATATAATAGCTCCACCATCACTGATCGGAAAGGCAGAAAAGCGTTGTGCCTACATTTGTAAGCCAAACAACATGGTTGTTGTTTTTTTTCTGGTGTTCAGTAGTTCATTGAGCTTCAAGTCCATTTACTGACTGCCAAAAGGCTGCAGGTCTATCCTGTTAAAACCAATAAGCTTCTTGTTCTCTGTTTTTGAGTCAAAAGTTCCCAAGATTGCTTTTCCCCTCACAGTTTGTCTTGAGCACATCGGGACTGGTTCCATGTATAAAATCCCTCTCTCCTGTCCCTCCAGCCCCAGTGACAGCTTCAGCCTCCCCAGGGGAAACTCATCAATTATAGCTGGATGTTTGACTGGCAGAGGCTTAATGACAGGAGCCCTGTATTGACCGCACTGCCACACACTGAAAATTTAGTCCCAGTTGTCCTTTTTAAATCCCGTCAAATTATTACCAAGAAGCTTCTTTTTGAATGGCGACGTTGAACTTGTCTTTTCCTCTATTTAAGAGTTTGAAACATTAGAAGCAACATGTGTTGATGCAAATAATCTCACAAAGGACGTTGATCAGTATAATGGGAGGTCAGGTTGTGGGATCTTCAGGTTGCCATTGTTGTTGGTTGAAATGAATCAAATCTGATTGAGAGGCAGAGGAGAAATCTTCTTCAGTGTCTTTGTGTCCCAAACTCTCTATTATGGATCTTCTTCCATCATTCGTCTGAGCAAGACACTCAAAATAGCAAACAGTCAGTCGTAGTTTTCATTTGATGGGCTGTTGCTCAGGCTTCCCTCCCTCCATAATGGGTTAGGAACTGTTGGGGTGCCTTTCAGAAATAACCACACCATTATGATCGCACTGTTTGGCTCTTATAAAGCACGAGCAGTCACTACTCTCATCAGCTAAGCTGCAGTAAGAAGTGAGCCCAGCTCTGCGTCGAGGCCACTGAAGCACTGGTGAACTTGAATCACCACACTGTTATATCTTAAGTACTTATAAAATCCACTCAGCCACTTCTAGTGGAATTTTCTCTTGGCAAGATTAGCTGGTCTGGGGTCATTTGAATCTAGCAGAGGTTGGCCAGCTTCTGAAAGCACTTTCTCTAATCTCAAGGAAGACTCATCCCAGATGGACTAACAGGAATTTATAAAGTACTGTCGACTTATCCACTTCTGCCATGGCCTTTTTCAACGACAGTACGTTTCACCAGGAATGACACATTTCACACAAACCAAAATGTAATCTAAACATTTGGATTCTTTCTAAGTGTTAAACTCGACTGTTTGTGATAAACAGACATTTAAATCCATCCCATGTCTTGCAACAAGTAGGAAATGGTGCAGAGAGTGTCCTCACCAAAAAAGATGAGTTTTTTAGTCCGGTTCCATGTTTTTACCGACAAATGTTGGAATTAAATTAGAAGTTGACCAATATGAGTTTTTCTATGGCTGATGCAGATGGCAATTTTTAGACATCAGAGTTCTTTTTTTGATAAATGATTACTGTTATCATAACTGTTATGATAACACAAGAGATAAACTATATACACAGTATTTTCAACTACAATGATCCATAAACTAAATATTTAATACATGAAACAAATTATTAAAAAAAGTAAAACAAAAGTTTTTACTTTTGGATGAAAAGTTTTAATAATTGTAATAATTGGCTGATTAAATCATGATAATTGTACCTAACCCATGGTTTACACAGCACTATACTATTAATAGTCTTAGTAAAGGTATTTAATATTTTAAAGTTCTCATCCTTGCAGTGAGACATAGAGCAGTCAATATTTTGATGGTCTTTCATGGTACAATATAAAAGGAAATGGTTTAAAATTTGAATCAATTATTACAATTACTGAACAAGTTATACTAAGTTATGTTAAATTTGAATGACCTTTCCATTATGTGATATAGAAAATGAAATTGTGCTTTATTTAACTTGCAGACCTTTTGAATGGACCTACATAATTAGTGTTAATCAGTACTTTTTGAGTTCAGTGATGCTGCATCACATTTTTTCATAATCATTTCACAGTAAATATTGACCTGAAACTTGACTTTAAACTAATGATTGCAAATCTTTCAGGCCTGTGATGACATTCTCCTCCCAACAACTATTGCCTTTGTTTGAAGTCAGCAGACAGCAAACCATTTTGGATATATATTTTATATGACAATATACAGGCCAAAATCTTAATTGTTGTATTGCATTATTTAAAGGGATACATCACCGATTTGAATGTGGCTTTGTATTGCTAGAATAGCAGTAGTGTTTTTTAGAAAATGTGCTTCCCTCCCTCAGTTTTTCACTGAGTTGTAAAAAAAATATGTTTTCCAATTTCAAAATTTGCCCTACTGTGATGCAAAACGCGTCATTTGACTCACAGTAGGGCACATTTGGATAAGGGAAAACTGATTTTTTTAAAAGTCAGGGAAAAACTGAGGGAGGGAAGCACATTTTCTAAAAAATACTACTGCTATTCTAGCAATACAAAGCCACATTCAAATCGGTGAAGTATCCCTTTAAGTTTGTGTTGTATTTTGCAATAAAATCCATTAGGGCTGAAACAATTACTCGATGAATCGATTATTAATCGTCTACTATTTTGATCGGTTTGAGTGTTTTTTAAGGAATTAAAACAAGTTTACTGATTTGTCTGCTTCTTAAATGGAAATATTTTTTGGTTTATTTGCTCCGCATAACAAAGAAAACAGAATAACAAAGCAATACATTTGAGAACATCATCATTTACAGATTTGATAAACACTGATCAGCATTTTTCCACATTTTCTTTAGGGACATAGCACTTTTTTTTTCCCGATGGCAATGATTAATAACTTATTGTGTTGTTAAAAGACTTGTTGCCAGTCTGTCTTTTCTCTGAACTTGTGATTTACTGCATTACACTGCATTAGCCGTGATTTATTTGCTAACACATTGTCACCCTCTTCAAAGTTAAACCTCCAAGAGTGTCAACAAACCTTGACAGCCACATTCATTGCTTACAAAACACATTTGGCAAGTTGTATTTTTTTAAGTGAAGCATCTCCCCCATAGATTTACATCCATAACATCAGACTGTGCACTCAGTCCTGCTTAAATGCACAGCATGTCATCTCTGCCACTAGGGGTCTCTCAATTTGATGACATCGGGGAGCTGCATAAGATCCTGAGCTTCAGCTCACTTTCGAATTAAGTGACTGAGCCTGTTATTATTTATGATTTCTGTCAAAGGGAAAACCCCTATGTAAAACAGCTGCAGCTCCACAAACTGAATTATTGCATTTGAATTATTAACTGAATGTAAACAGTCCATTTATCCAATATAAATACAGATGGATTTCTATCCATTTAAAGACAGTTGGAATCATTTTGGCTAATAAGCACTCAACTCAAAACTGTATATGTTATGTCTTATTGTTTTCGGGTATTTTAATTAGGGCTACAATGCTCATCAAAATGCAAAGAAATCATTAAAACCATTGAAATAATTTAACACTGAGTGTCAAACATATGGCCTGCGGGCCAGAACCAGCCTACCAGTGGGTCCGATCTGGCCCCTGGATGAATTTTGTGATTAATCATAATGTAAAATACAATATTTTTAATTTCCAGATACCTGTAAATGGTAAACTTAGGCATAATAGTGTTGAAAGTGCACTTCATTAAATACAGAACAGGGTGAAATGTCCGGTCCAGGGACTTGAACCAGCAGCCCTTCAATTAACTGCCTTCTCCTGACCGACAGGCTGCCGCCATCTCACGAGGCCACCGCTGCCAAACTTTCAAACTTCCATTTTCTCACCCCCCTTTTTTTTCCTCTTTTGTGTGATGATTTATTAAATTGCCTTTAAGTAAGACTGCAGATTAATTAAAACACAGCCAATTTAATTTCCCGCCGACATATATAAATTCACAGTGGTAATTGAATCCCCCTCTCCACTTTTATAATGTAACCCCTCATTTACAAGAGGAGATCCTCATCAATAACCTCGAATCTCAGTCAGAAAGGATGAGGAGGTGAATGCACACTTGTCTGTTAACAGCACTGCTCAGCACAGGAGAGTGGAGTTTGAATCTGTTTTCCTTTTTTCTTTTTTTTCCCCTTCCTGTTTGCTGAAAGAGCCGGGAATTGGACGACTGATCGATATTATCGGATTTGCGGATGGCATGTGGTGCAGCTGAGTCCAGCATGAATGCAAGGTTCTGTTGAAGGGGCTGGCTTTGCACAGACAGCTCTGAACACTGGATCAGACATGTTTGCTGGGGTGGAGCTCTCATTTTGCATCACACAAGCATGTAAACAGCCAATGTGAGGAGACATTAATGGTGAATGGTAATAGTGATCGGGCCGCTGTCGTTGTAGCAAAAAGGGTAATTTGGTTAAAGCTATGGGCGCGGCTGTCATGTATGGAAAATCAGTGTGGGATCAATTTAAAGATCGGTGCAGGCGATGGAAGAGAAGCCGAAAATAGATGTGACCTGTGGTAATTACAGCAGATGGTGAGGTGTTTGTATGTTTTGAATTGGCTCTTTGCCTGAGCTTAAAAAACAGCCCTTCATTTCAGGAGGAAGCGCTTATTTGTTTCTGAGGTGGTTTGTCAGTTTATTGGGTCTCTACACTCCACCCCCCACCCCTCACTCTCACTCACTCATCCACTCTATGTCTCTCTACTCCCTCTCTTCTCTTGCCCCACTCCCTCACTGGCGCTCTATAGCCGTTGCAAGAGTATTGATTATTTCAAATACTGATTATCTAAAAGGCCTTCTGCTACTGTAGGCATTGGATTTATTTTGGCTTAATTATTTATGGGCCAGGGCTAGCTGTAAGTATTACTGCTGTGAGATCATGAAGGATTACATTGTTAATATTCAGCAGTGTATTTTTATTTATGTACACTCTAAGCTTTACTGGATGAGCGTTGGCAGGCTGGCTCCCCAAAGTGCAGACTCTCTCTCTCTCTCGCTCTCTTGCTTGCTTCCACTCACTGCCTCTCTCTCCTTTTGTGTGTTCATAGACGGAGCTAAACTCTGTAGCATCTGAGCTGGCGGGTCGACAAGAGGAGAGTGAACATTCCCACAAGCACCTGGTAGAGCTGAGCAGGGAGTTCAAGAGAAATGTCCCTGAGGTGAGTCTGGCAACCCCCCCCCCCCCCCCCCCACACACA
Organism: Microchirus variegatus; assembly: GCF_963457635.1. Lineage (NCBI taxonomy): Eukaryota > Metazoa > Chordata > Actinopteri > Pleuronectiformes > Soleidae > Microchirus > Microchirus variegatus. The sequence continues at coordinate 10,906,273 of NC_139804.1, read as the reverse complement.
CACACTCACTTTTTTATAGCTTCATGTGTCGTTTCTCTCATCTTCACCTCAGCAGGTACTGCATCGCCAACGCTGCTCGAGCCCCCGCATTTACCTTTGTACTTAAAAAAACAATAAAAATCTGCATTAGTATATGGTAACATGTACTTTACTATACCCGCCTCTCACCCCCCTCTGCTTCCTCACTCCCTCCCTCCCTTCCAGTGAGCACAGTTAATATTTAAATGCAGAGGCCTTTCAGTTACGCCGTCTGTCTGGGTGGGGTGAGAGTACAGCAGGTTCATTTACAAATAGGTGGGCAAAAGCAGAGAAAAAGAAGTCACCACGGTGTCAGAGTTGGCAGCAGACTTTGTCCAAATGTCTGTGATGTAACAGGGAACAGGTGTCTCTCTCCAAACCCGCAAAAGCAACAGGACTCTGACTAAACACAGTCTTCTGAGCACTCCCCCCCCCCCCCTCCCCAGCTTTCCGACATGACTGCAACAAACACTTCCTGTGCTACTTTTCAAAAATAGTTTCATTGAAGATGAATGTACAGTGGAAATTCAGGCCAAAGAAGAAAGGAAGAAACACAGTGATTATTGGAATTGTAAAGGTGCAATTCGAGCTCATGTGTATATTAAAGCTGCAATAGACAGTTTTTGGCATGCACTTTTCATCAAGTTGTGACTGATTTCACTCTGGAGTGGTGACAGAAAACCAACACCACTGTTCCATTAGAGAGGGTTGTGAATCTGGATCTAGATACGTGGACTACGATTCAACTCAGGCAAGATACTTTCTATCATGGAACGAGTTCATGCAATACGATTATTTTCATAATATAGGCATTCATTTTAATAACAAACTAAGATCCAGATCTATTACTGCTTATACTTTCAAATACATATTTTATTATTAAAAGAACCAGATCATCCAGTGTATTTTCTTTCATTTTATGACAAAATAACTCCCCTCAATTTCACAGTTAGTTAAGAGCCTTTCATTGTGTTTACTTTGGCACAGTCAGATAAAAAGAGAAGGAGAAAACCTGAGGCCTAATGTATGAATAAACATTTTTGACGATTTAAATTTAAAGTGAAGCCTATCTGACCCACCCTTACCTGTAAAATAAAAATAAAACTGCCGTTTAGACACCTCCATTTTCTCATCTCTTCATGTCTGGTAAATTTTTTCACCTTTTTCTCTACAGCGCTCCCCCTTGTGTCTGCCACTTTATAACCCACTGTTGTTAAAAACTCACGGCTGGCTCTTTGCCCTCCTTTCTCCTCCACTCCCACAAAGTTGGTGAACACAAGCCATGGAGCCATGTCCACGCCGTCAGGTTTACAATATCTGCTCAAGCCCGAACCGCAGCCCTAAAAAGTCAGAACTACACGTCACCTGCGCTCTCTCTCGACTCCACTGCGTACTGACATCATCCATATGCAAACCTACACTACTGGTTATAATGGCCCACTTATTAAGGAAATGTTGGGTTTAAATCGGGCTCAGGCTCATAATTACAGTTAATTGGTTTGGTCAAGTCACAGATCACCTTGTGGCCTGCCTGAGACTTGCAACCAGCTCCTACTGCCCTGACGACAAATGACTAGCTTCCTCTTCCCAGTGCCACAGCACCATGGTAGAAAAATGCATACATTAACATGTTTCAGCAACTCACAAAATACGTTTTCTATTATATCTGGATGTGTCAGTTTCTTGTGTAACTTTGTAACATCATTGAAAGGCTGTCAGCAAACGATGACTACACGAACCAGTAGATCTGGATTAAACCCTCACCTATAACACTTACTGCAGCGGGATGGCTGAGAAATAAAATATAAAAGGCTAATTAATTTTTGATATACAGTGCATTCTTCTGTATTCATATCACTGCAAAGTATAGCATTCATTCAACGTCAACTCTGAGTTAGTGTTTGTGTTTCTAAATGGCATTTTACTACTGCTTCTATTCACATTGATACAAATGAATTTCCTAAACTAAACCTTTTTTCTGGTCACTGTAATTTTTTTTCCGCCTCTGATGTGATGTCAAGGAAAAAGATGATTGACAAAATCCTCCATCCTTAAGGTCATCAATCTGTGCATGTGGACATGTGAAAATAAAATATAAATTGACCACAATTGAATGTAGAACATAACGTGCACCTGTCGTGTCTTTGGTGTCCTGTACTACACTTCTCATGAGATTACGGAGCTCAAAATAATAAAATCATTGTATTATTGCTCGTACCGGTCAGTACCAGCCTACTTCAAGCACTGAAGTAATCATATTAATCTTGAACGGCAGATAAAGTTAATACTAGAAAAATAAATAAGGAGGCATGCAAATAGTGTAATTTAAGTAATTTAACCGATGAGTTCTTTGACTCGCCAAGTAATTAAAACTGCCGCTGACATCATAAACCTGACACTGATGAATGAATCACTCATGTGTCCATTATTTAACGTACTCTTCCATTTTAAAAGCCACATTGAGGATGTTTCATCTCTTCTCTCTGCATCGCTGCTGGCTTTCACTTTTCACCTGCCTCATGTTTAAAATGTGCCGAGACCTCATTCCGCTTGACTTTTGACGCAAAAATGCCTCTTGAGGTATTGAAGTGAATGCACAAAAGCTAACTCCGTGAACGATAGCAATATGAGTTTGTCCTTTCTTTCTTTTTTCTTTCACATCATCTTCTTTGAAACGACCATTTACTGGCATGAAGTCAAAGAGAATATTTGTATATTTTATAAATGAGCCCACTGGCTATTTGCTGTGGTGATGCTGGCTGCCTCTCTCAGCCTGCGTATGCAGTGTAGTGCTGTAATCTTGTCAGTATAATACAGGCGTTTAAGACCGGATCAGCCTGTCACCAGTGGCAGCACAATCCCTTTACCTGAGGCTGTGGGAGCTTGCACAAGTCTGAAGCACTGAGCTCTAACACAAACCACTGGAAAGCCCCGCTTTTCAAACATGCCCACTCAAACACGTTAGGTTTTACCACTAATACCCACACCCCATAACAACATACCTAACACTCGCATTCATGGAGCGTAAGTGGAGCCACGGAGAGAATCCATTAACATTAAAGATTTTCAGTCCACTTTCTTCTGGTGCTGTTTGTGCCTCACCTGGGGCCCAGTGTGGTTCATGAACAGACGGAACATCTGCAAAAATGAAAAATGCTGAGACGGAGTTTGTCTTTTTTTGTCTCTTAATAGGAAGTCCGGGAAATGGTGGCACCTGTTCTCAAGAGTTTCCAAGCTCAGGTGAGTCTCACGTCTTTTTCGTCTTTTTACAGGTTTATGAAGGCTTATACACAGCTTGCAGAATAAAACAGACACAGTCTGGGAATTGCTATGTAGGTTACTGACATCATTGGTAAAGAGCGGGAGGACGAGGACATCGCTCTTCACTTTGAAAAGAGAAAGCGTGTGTTTAAAAGCGGATTTAAAATAAATACATCTCCAATCCAATAAATATCCAAAAACATGCAAAAAAAATGTATGTTCTCCCCACCTTTTCCCTTTCTAGTGCCGCTGATTCACCAGCTTCCTGCAACAGTGTGAGTGAAATTATCGTAATAACCACACGTTGGTTTTGGCATGCAAACACATTTCAAAAAGCACAAACCGTTGTACAGTTACGGTAATGCAAAAGTGTGCTTGCGAAAACATGTCGTCTGCGATACCTTCGGTGTTAAAGGGTTTTTTGATGGTGCAAATAATAATATTCTGTACAATTAAATTGTACACAAGTGCATTTTTCCTGTTGCCTCAACAGGACAGAATATATCAACGTTCAACTCATTTGTTCAGTAACATACTGTCACATTTATTTGAACAAAAACAATGTTACTTTGTAGTTTTTCTCTGTTTCATTCTCAGGTTTCTCAGACAGTTTTTTGAAGGGGTGGGGATGCTAACTTCATCCACAGGTTTCTTTTTTGAACTTCAATGCTTACAGACAGGAATTAAATGAGTGTTGACCGCTTGGACAAAATTCACCATTAGTCAAGACAATAGAAAAATCACACCTTAACAGCTTGTGTTTTATGTGTTTTTAAAGATAAGACATGATTTCGCTTAATGGGGGTAGGTTGTAAGTAGCAGTTAGCGACCAGGGGGTGACTCAGTTAGCTGGTTGCAAAAATAACTCATTTTGAATGGAAGTCTGTGGAAAAATGAGCTTCTATATCTCCCTTGATTTATAACGTCAGTTAACATTTTCCTGAGGAGTTAATGGTCTCAATCGGTAGTTTCAGGTCTTCTTCAATAGCACACAATATTTGTATTCTTACAATTATTTTCTCATTTGGAGGAAAATAGACGTTAAGGCACAGCACATATTGTCCAATAGGAGCCTGGTTGTAAGTGAAAGTGTGAACTGGGACGAGAGACATTCCTGCTGGACGTCGACCGCTATAGATCACCGTGCTCCTGGAATGAAGGATCTGATAGATAGGGGCGAGGAATCCCTGGCATAGTTTTCATGTTCCTGCTCATCTGCTGCTTATTGACTGATGCCTTTTCTGTCAAAGTGAAGTAGCATCTATCTGCCATTAGATGATCAGATATCTGGCTTCTCATATTTTCTTGGCTGAGACAAGCCCTCATTTCCTGTTGTGATGGTGCATTCACTGTGCCCCCTCCTGACGTTGCCATATTGAAAAAGTCATCTGATACCTACCAAGACTCTGCTCCAGCCATTAAACCAAGGTCATAAATCACATTTGTGTGCTGCGTTATGGTCCGCAAAGCAGAGGCTTATGGAAATGATACCACAAATATGTTTCCAGTCTCACTCTCTGCCCGGCGCTAACCTGAAAGCCCCCCCCATCATCGGTAAACATGAGAACACTCAGCATGGATTGTTCAGTTCTCTTGGAAGTGATTATTGGCAGCTTCTTTTTAATGCTTTGTAATTGACTATGCCCAGGCAACAGTGCTCCCTGGCAGCAGCTATCACGCTCACCGCTGCACTCTGCAATGCTCTGTGGTTGATTTGTGTGCTAATTCAATTACTCAGACTGTAAAGTCGCACAAATATCAGAGCCACCCTTCCATATCTTTATTGTGCAAACAGGAACCCAAAGGATTAATTTAAGTATCATTGATGTCTGACAACTGGGAGTCTAGAGATGCTTCATAGTAGATAAAATAGATGGCTGATAACTGAGCCGATGATTTTTTTTTTTTTTTTTTGCTCTTGTTAGCTGTGAGTCTCTGTGGGCACCTCTCCGTCTCTGTTGTGTAACTTACACAGACGTACCAGCTGCACATTGATAAGTAAGCAGCAGTGCAGTGGAAAAAGGTCCCCTTTTTTTTTTTTTTTTTTTGATGCTGGTGAAGAGCAGCGCACAACTCGGCACACCATAATAATATGATCCTCTGGTGTTTTTCTGATACAGCTCTGACCTATTGGTAATGTCAAACAGCTTGCGGAGGATTGTGAACTTTTACCCAGCGGTAGTCTGCGCGACCTCGGTGTAAGCTATGGGACCTCGACCTGCTGCCGCTGCAGGGGGAGTGTGTGTGTGTGGAGAGGGTGGAGCTGGATGTGCTTGTTTGTCAATGTGGTTTGGGATAGACTAAAGCTCCCCTACAGCTGCACTGTACAGGTGGTGAACGAGAGAATAGTCCACACGTGTGCGTGTGAAGATGCCGATATGTGAGAAATAACTGGGTCCTCGCCTTCGTCACCCCCCTCCTCGTAGATCGGCCCACAGGAGCGCCTTGTTGTATTTTGGACCCTCATCATGCCACTTCTAAAGCACAAGGCGGCTCCTTTGAAGTGTTTGCGACATGACAGGTTCTCTTTCTTTTCTTTTTCATTTCAATGTTCCCCACCCACTTTCTCTCTCTTCTCCCGTCCAATCTCGCCTTCTAATTATCGCTAACCAGGCGACTCTCTTCTCCCGTCCAATCTCGCCTTCTAATTATCGCTAACCAGGCGACTGATTAGAAACACGTTGGCGACCTAGTTTTTCTGCGGAGCTGGAGGAGGAGAAAGGGTTAATCCCAGAGCTGGTGGCTGTCATTGGTCGCTTCCCTCCTTCTTCTCCTCCTTTTCGTTCTGCTCTCCTCTTTCTTTCCCTGGAAGTTTGCTAATGAGGTCCCGTCAGAGCTGAGGAGAGGTGTTAATTTGGCCTTGTGAAGTAGGAAGGAGATTAAGGACAGTGAGGAGCTGAGTTTACGGCTTAAAATACACCGCTGTCCTTATTAATCCACAGGTCCCTGGGAGACTGGCATTTTTGGTTTTTATAATGAACACTGTCTTATAATGAAGGTAATTTTAATAAAAATTTACGGCAAAAGAAGAAGAGACCGTACGCGTCTCCGCGGTTCTCAGGCACACCTTTGGGGCTGAGGGATATGACAGTTATTTCTCAAATAACTGATCGCTGGAGAGACGGGCCCACTGGGCCACACTGTTCACACACAACTTTCACACAAACCCTCGCTGCCATCTGAACACACCGATCACATTCTTCACCAAGTCTCACCAAGACTATGAAGGCTTCTCAATGCAATTTACACCTCCCTCTCACTTTGGAGTGTAAACTCCCCTCAGGATAAACCTTTGTGAGGTGGAGAAAAAAAAAGAACAGTGACGGATTTCTTGTATGTTTGTAGCCTTTTTTCTCTTTTTTTTCTTCCAGCTTCTACGAGTCTGGAAAATCAAACCAAAATTAACCAGTCATTCTATTTTTCTCCCCTCAGTCTGATGTCCTTTTGTGCTCTCAGGAAAAAGAAAACAGCAGTATGGGTCCCTAATTACTGAAACTTGCTTTACAATGATAATCCGCGGAGTAATTTAGCGTGCACAATGCGCAGATGGAGATTCTGATAAATAGTTTGTAACGTGTAATTAGCAGCTCTGCCGGTTACATACCATTAACCCCTCAAGCTCAGGAATCATTATTGGCCCTCATTATCAAGCAGCAAGGTACGATTGAGCTGACTAGACATCAAAAACATCAAACAGCTATTAAAGCGCAGCAAACTGGGGGCCGGTGGACACCTGTTTAAGAGTCTTACTGTGCCACTGCTTCCCCTGAGGTTGGGAAGTGATGATGTGTGGGGGTGGACTGTGATTTTTATGTATGTTGTTTGTCGTTGCTTGTTGTTTCTGTGAGAGCACAGAAGGTGTTTTGACTATGCAGCTTCTTCCATTAAAGAGAGCAGAGATCTCAAAATGGCTGCTTCGTCGCACCTATGCAGCCCAGTTCTGATGTTGAGGATCGAGAGAGGAGAGTCCAAAGCGAATTCTGTGGGCTTGTACCTTTTTTGATTTGTACTCCAGCTGCTCATGTAACACTCTTTTCTGTCTTCGTCAGACGTCACATTTGACTATGGTTGTAAAAACAAGGGATTATGTGCAACAGTGGCCGTAAACATCAGATAGCCATATCCATTTTCCCGTCATTTATCTGCAGCTGTTCGGACCGGAGCCGTGGAGTTTAGTTTGAGTCTCGTCTCAGACCTTTTTCACTTCACCTCGGCCCCAGGTTCACCCGCAGTGCAGCAAGGTAGACAAACACCGTCTTTGATCATCCATCGAGAGTGGACCAGGTCTTCCTCCTTTTGATTAATTCCTGAAGGAAATGATAATTTCTCTTGAATGTATGAATATGTTATGAATAGTGGGCTGAATCAAAGAGTAAAGGATGATAATTAATTACAGCGCTATGATAAAAGGCTGTGGGTGTTATGACGCAAGCTTCCTCCGTGTCATTATGAGCGGCTCCGTAATTACCTTTCTGCACGAGCCAGCGCTCCTGGCGATGCTGGCGGTGAGACTGCCGCTCACTGAGTGAGTCTAACGGCCATAAAGCTTTTCCCTGCCTAATTGTCTGAGGGGCTCTATGGCGCTTTCATAGATGAGGGACTGCGCCGTTAGGAAAAATGCTTGGCGACACTACAGCTTTTCCAGCTCAATGAAGACGTATCTTCATCTTGGGCTAAGCCTTGCAGTGATTAGGGTACAGATTGCTTGAGTGGATGGCTAACTTGGGAAGGCGCAGGTTGGGAAAAATGTGAGCAGCAGTTTGATACAGAGCTGCCTCTTGACCACATACAGTTTTAAAAGCAAGCAAGTAAACAATTGTGTTGTATTTTTAGCACATCATTGGCCTACATATTTTCATGGCAGCAGGCCAGAGCCCTGACATATAGTTATTATTAGTATTCACACATTATTAGTATCCACACAGCTTAATGTAAAGGGCATTTATTGCCTCTTTCACACTTACAAAATAATGACTATGCCAGGGATTTTTAATCCATGTGGTTGAAGCTGCTAAAATAAGGTGATTAACACCATTGTCAGTGGTTGTTCTGCCCTGTGGTGTTTCACCTGTGAATTGTGATGTCAAAAAGCAAGCGCCGTGAAAAATTAGTCAAAGTAGAAAAACACAACTCTATAGCTGTCAGTGATGATTCACGTTTAGGTCCATGGTTCTCAAACTGTGGTACGAAGCCTTTCTGTGGTGGTACTTGGAACATGAGAAATACTGTTCTACTGTATATACCAGGGTATACGATTGCAGTGGAGCTGGGGAATATGTGTTGAAAATGAAACAAATACAAAAATAAATTAAATAATAATAGCTTATCTCTCGCTCCACCGTAATCTAATTTCACCATACCAGTGTCTAAAACAGTTTTTCCCAACCCTGGTCCTCAGAGCACACTGCCCTGCATGTTTTAGATCAATTGGTTCTCAAAGTGCGGCCCGGGGGCCAATGGTGGCCCGCAGAAACATTTCTGGCGGCCCGCAATGAATTACAGTTGATAGTTTTAATCCAGGAGGTACTAAGTTTGTTAAATGTTATTGGACATTACTGGATACAGACCAATAAGTGTAAACAAAAATACTGGGTATTTACCTGGTTTCTATATGGTGAATTTTAGTGTATTATTGGGTTATAAGCTGGTAATAAACAGGAAGCTACAGCCCCCAATTACTAGCTATTTACCCAGTAAATATATCGGGTAACAGAAATGTGTTACTTGGTATTAACCTGTAATTAGAAGGTAAGAACGATGGCCAAAATACTGTGTAATTACCCAGTAAATTATAAAGCGTTATTATATTAACGCTTATATTACTTAACGCTAAACTGTAGAACTGCAATCTGGTCATTAAAATGATTACAAATGGGATTTCTTTCTGTTTTTTTTCTCCTTTTTTTTCCTTTGCGGCCCTCAGTCAATGTTGGGTTCTTAATTGGCCCTCAGGTATCAAACTTGAGAAACCCCTGTTTAGATGGTGCGTTGTCATCAAGCTCTGCAGAAGCTTGATGACGAGCTGTTCAGCTGAGGTGTGTTGAAGCAGAGCAACATCTAAAACATGCAGGGCAGTGTGCTCTGAGGACCAGGGTTGGGAAACACCAGAGGTGGAAAAAGTACTAAAATATTGTACTTAAGTAAAGTACCAATACTTTGATGAAATATTATAAGTAAAAGTAAAAAGTAGTTCATTTGAAATGTACTTTAAGTAAAAGTTACTTAGTTACTTTGTGTGGGGTGTGAGGGTAGTAGAAATAGGACAAGGGTCAGAAATCCAAAACTATTTTGGAGCTCACGTGCCCCGGCGAGACACAGGATATTACGTCACTTTTGGCCACGCCCTCTATGTTCACGCGTCAGTGCTGGTGATAATCACATCATCAATCGTCTGGTTCTGGTGTATATTTTCCCCCTGTAGGGTCTTCATTATGCTGAAAGTTTTATTTTTACTCAGTAACGGATAGGATTTATAAAGTAACTAAGTACAATACTTGAGTCAATAAGTACTCAAGTAAAATACAAAATCCTGATTTGAAATTGTACTTAGAAAATACAAAATACACAAAAAAAGTATTCAGTACAGTAACTTGAGTAAATGTATTTCGTTACTTTCCACCTCTGGGAAACACTGGTCTAAAGTGTGAGGAAGAGGTCTATTTACACCTTTGTATTTTACAGTTGGTGATGGTGCTGTTACTTTGAGAGCTTGATATTTTCTCAGGTGGTAAAAACCACTGGTTTAGATGATATGATTGGTGACAAATAATATTGAGCACTTTTCCAAGTTTTCCAGTGTTTCACACTGGAGGCATCACTGCTTTGCATTCTGTCATGTTTTAATTTGGGCGCCCATGTTAACAGTTTGGAGCGTTCACACTGCATGTTGTCTCACGACATGTGTCTACTTCTGAGTTGGAATCTCGCCTGTTTTTTTTACGTGCAACACACGTGTTTGATAATGATATCGACATTTTAACAGCATGATTATATAAACCTGACACCTCTTGCAGAAGTTTTAGTGTTTTGGCTCAATCCGAATACATTCACCCATCCATTTGTCTACCCGCTTTATATCTTCGCACCTGACGGTTGCAGGTCACTGGAGCCAATCCCAGCTGACACAGGGTGAAAACCAGGGTACACCCCTGGACAGCTCGCCAGTCCATCACAGGGACAGATAACAAATCACTCTCACACTCACACCTACGGTCAATTTAGAGTGTCCAATTTGCCTTATCCCCAAATCTGCATGTATTTGGACTGTGGGAGGAAACCGGAGAACCCGGAGGAAACCAACATGTGCACGGGTAGGAACATGCAAACTCCACGCAGGTTGTGAAACCCAGTTCTTTTGCCTCCTATTCAGGACCCCGCCACGGCAAACTGTGTACATTCTTTCTCTCTGTCTCTCAAAAATAATTTACTGTCGGTGATAAATCACAAAATAACCATAATAAAACTGGTGGGATGGGGAGGCAAGCAAAAGACGGCGTGCAAGTGAAACGCATCCGGTGTGAAAAATGTACACGCGAGCTGGACACAGCACAGCAGCGATGCACCCAGGCGTAAGGATCGCGCCAAGAAGACGAGTGTGCATCATAGCGTTGTGCTGGAAATGATGCTTTGCAGGCATTAGTAGTCGTTTGACCTGAGAGCGAATGCCGATTTAACACATTCTCAGTGGTGGAAAACCTGTTTAAACTTGGGGTTAACTGGGTTTTAGACCAGTGGAAATGGACTCTACCCCTCAGGCTAAGACTATTACTGCTCCTTCATACTGGGCTGACGAGGTGTCTCTAATGTGGGTCTCCTGCTCAGCTGTGTTGGGTTCATTGAGCAGCAGTAGTGGGCCGGGGCCCAGGATCTCCAGGCCATTACCTATTCACAGCACGTCCAGGCTTCCAGCCTATTGTGGGGATCATAAAGGCCTCTCGGGCCATGTAAACCAGCCGCTCTCTGCTTCTGCTCCTGCTTTTATCACTTGTGTCCTCTTCATCCTAAGGAGAGGGAAAGACAGTGGGAGGGAGAAAGGTAAGGGGAGGAGAGGGCGGGGTGTGGGTTTGGGGAGAGGGGATGTAATTGGAAGTTAGATAATTCCTTCTTGAATGGCTGACGTCCTCTGCGTCTCCTGAGGGTGAATGCCTGTTCACCCACATCCACTGCAGAAAAGGTGCTCTGACCCGCTCTTAATGCACTTCGCTCACTGTTGTCAGGCTATATTACTTTTTAAGTTTGCTTTTATTGATTATGACCCGTCAAAGACAAACACTCTTATATGTGGATTAGATCGAGTGTTATCCGACTGTCCATGTTATCTTTAATAGTCATGCCACAGCTCATGTGTGATAAATGAAGAAATGGCACAGCCAAGGCCTTAACGAGAAATCAGTTCACCGTCGGTTTTGATGGACAGACTTTAAACGTGATTTCATGTCACACTAGAAAACTATTCAGCAATTACAATTACCTGTTTTATATTCAGTTAATTAACTGTAATAATAATGATAACCCACCCATGTTTACTCTCAATAGGTTTGAAGTGTGGCAATTGTACACAAATAAAAAACACAGTGAGGGCTATGTATGTGGCAAAAAAAAAATCACAGTTACATTTAAAGTAATATGTATGTATATGTTCTTCCCGTAAAGTGTGCTGACACATGGCTGTGTATCTCTACAGATTTCCTGAATTAATTAGACTATAATGCAGTCCCTATTCAGTATGTGCCTGGTTTTTGAGGGTTGGAAGCGTTTCTACTGCTATCTTTTCTCCAAACAACATCAAGGTCAGCGCTGCACACACTGGTGCCCTTTTGTACGTCATCTGCCATGTTAGAAGCCTGTCAAGCGACGATCTGTAGCACACATGATGTATGAGCATAGGGTTTGAAGTGTAACTGCTGTGGCGCTTTTCCATGACACAGTTCTAGCATGACTCAACTTGACTCTACTCTGTTCGGTATCAGGCTTGTCGTTTTTCATTATTTCATCGTATCTCCTCAACACGGGCGGGGGTTGTCATAGCATGCTCGTCAGCCACCATACAGGAACGTCTCTGCACCTCTGTAACGCTCTTGCAGGTTTTCAAACACAGTGGTTTGATTCTTGTGTCAGATGACGCGCTCATGACTTTTCCACTGACGACACTCTCTGACCAATCAGTCTGTTGACATCACCAGAGCAGGTACCAAAAAAAAGGTGTACCAGGTACTGTCTGAATAAACAAACCGAGCAGTGCTAGAACTCTGTAATGGAAAAGTCCCACTAGTGTAGATTTGACGATGTGACTGGTTGAAAAGTAGCGAGTTATATTCAAGGAATACACATTCTAGAAAGACCAACAAATATGGAAAATATAAAAAACGTATGCTTTAATTAAACATTTTTTTTTCAACATAACTTCTTTGAAGTTATTTGACAGGAACATTTTGACTAGAACACTAAATCAATTTCAATTTCAAATATGATTCAATCATGCTATACACAATTTACAATAATAATAATTATCGGTAGCCTCAGTTTTTCAATCTGCAATGAAACATAAAAAAAATAAAAAATACTGCAAAAGAAAAAGAAAATCCAAAACCAAAAGTCCTTTATGGAAAATCTTACTTGAATTATTTTTTGCTCTCTCTTTTCCTCAAGGTTCTTCCTTTAGCTCACCATCCCATTGAGTTTTCGAAAAGAAACATGACCCACTTAATGCCAGCCATGAGGAATTTCAATACTTTTCCATATTTACAAGTTCACAAACAATGGGTCACTGAGGTTCTGCTGCAAGTCTGTCCAGTCAAAAAAACCTGCATTTCTATTGATATCACTTAAATTGCATTGGAGCATTTTTTGTTATCCAAACGTCATCTTTATTGTACTTTCACATGTGTGGCAACATTTTTATTTTTTTATTTTTTATTATTTTTATATTTCCTGTCTTATGACAATGTACATTTCCCCACTGCATCTTAACTTTATATGTAAAAGGAGGAATGTATTGTTTCTGTTACAATAGCCACATCTTCGTGTTAAAGCTTTATGTGGAAATATAAAGAAAACTGATGTGAGTGAGTATACGACAATAACTTATACAAAGTTTTTGTGCAGTGTTGGAAAACACAAACGTGAAACTATTTCTCTGTCATCAGACAAATGTGTAACTCAAGACAGTAACTTTGAAAATGAAATATGATCAGGTCAGTAAATGACTACATAACACAACAAAGCCAGTAGTTGAGTGGTGGTGGAGCATCATATTTCAGCTCCAGACTAGGCTTTTTGAAGAAGTTTAATGTATCTGACTGCCCTTTTTTTTGTTTTCCTGTGACTGACTGTTGTGATGCTGCTGGGTGTTTTTATGCTGAGAAGCCTGAACCTTTCCATCAGCCTTTCCAGTGTCAGTCTTATTCCTCTTCTGCTGTGATCTGATGGCGCGTGTGTGTTGGCATGTTTGTTTTCCTGTCCTGACTGATGCCCTGTCGGAGTGTCCCAGTTGGCTGTATTCATCATTATGGATGCGTGTTTAGAGCTGGGGATGAACACCAGGTGAAGAGGAGTGTGTGTGTGTGTGTGTGTGTGTTATAAATAGGCACTTGGCTCTCTAGCCATGTGGAATTGATGAGTTTCAGCACATTCTGCTTTGCAGTGCCAGGTTTAATTTCTACCGTCCTGACAGCACAAACCTCAGAGCCCGGAGACGTCACGCCTGGCTGCCGCTGCTGTGCAAATGTTAGCCATGTTTGAGGATGGACGCACGCACAGCACCAGGTGCACTGCTCCTATTGGACATCTGACTGCGTGTACATCCGCTCCTCTAAACCCCTGTCACCTTTAGAGACAGGCAATCACATTCCCCTCCTGACCCCCGCACCAAACAGACACTCACCAGCAGCACACAGTAACTAATCTAATAGGCAGTTCCTGAGACCTTGCTCGGTATAACATGGTCAACTGCTTGTTACGAGACAGGTGAGAGCCTCCCTCGCCTTGTCTGCTCTCTGTAGGCACCTCAAGTGAAAGAACAACAACACTAGCAGCAGCAGCAGCAGCAGCAGCAGCAGCAGCAGCAGCAGCAGCAGCAGCAGCGCTGTCTCTGAGATTCCCCGACTCCTGGCTCACTCTCAGCTGCTGGCAAGAGCACAGTCAAATTAGCCAATAAAAATGTGTGAAATCGGTGGCTCGGCGCCGGCAAGGACATGCCAGGAGAAATAAACATCAGCACTACAGCACAACCAGGGAAAGCTCATGTGAGGAGGAACTGCTGGAACGGGCAGAGCCCCTCCGCCAATTCCACAGCGCAATTCTCTGATTTCAGGCGCAGAATCAGAGCCGTGCAGACACAGTCTGAGAGGAAAAGTTGTTTCACCACTCCGGCGAACAGCGAGACGCTGCCTCAGATCAGGCCGGTGGCAGCACAAGTCAAAAAGAACATGAGCTTTTGTCGGAGGATACACAGAGCCCCTGTGCTCAAGTGAGTTCATTCCATCTGTTCGTCAGTGGTGTTCACCCCTTTGCTGAAGCCTGGGAACACCAGTCTTTATTTCACATGATACTCAGCTGTGAAGTTTAATTTCAGCAAAATCTAAACAAGCTAATTAAATATCATAACTTTCTGAAGAAGGCTCTTGTAAAGGTACCTGAAATTTTAATTTAGACTTCAAAAGAGCAAAAACTTTAAAGCAAATCTATTGTTTTTCATTTAGACTTGCAATTTTCTTTTCTCTGCAGAGCTGCAGTACGTAGTTATGATTGATCTGGTAATTAAAATATGCAGAGAGGGAAAAAAATATTAACTGCTCCTTTTTTTCCCCACTTTCTTTTTGTTTTAGAAAACAGTCGACACGTTTTCCTTCTCTTTCCAGCACAGATAATTAAATTTTGCACATTGATGTTCTTTACACAGTATTCATCGGCCTCATTATTTTTCCATTTTCATCTTTCTGGAGAGAGATCGATAGATTGATAAAATGACGGAGTCCATCTTAAATAATGCAAGCACAGAAAAGTTACACTTACTTTGCTGCTGGCTAAGTGTTTGAACTTTTATTCTTCTTTCAAATAGTATTTAATATCCCATGAAGGTAGAGCTCACATTATTACATGCTAGTGTGAATCATTTATTTCCATTTTTGCTGTCCGTTTGCAAAAAAAGAAAAGAAAAAGCTGAAGCTCGTCTTTTCTTTTCGTCGGCCTATGGTATATGAGATGATGCTTGTCAGGCCTAATATCCTAAATGATAAAGAAACTGGCAATTCAAAGAAAGACGGTGTAAAGTAGGCCAATTAGTACCTAGGGAACATTTTGCTAGAAGAGATAGCAGCTCCAAATGTCACATACACGAACATAAGGACTGATTGTTTATAATATGACCTGACAGTTTGGGTCTCTCTAATACGGGATTAACTACAATACTAATTAAAACGTGGCTCTATTAAAACAAGTATCTGCAAGTAAAAACACCCCTCGTACCGCAGTGGGGAGCAACTCTTCTGATGTACGGCAACATTAAAGTGTTGCTTCCTCATCACAAATCAAATGTGTTTTTGCACTTTTCAAAGATCTGCTGTTTTTGGTTCTCACTTCACACTCAAAATTCGACATCCTAAATGACAACACTGCCCTTAAAAAAAACAACAACCAGAAAAAAAGGATCTGAGCCCACAGATCCGTCTGTTCTTTGCCTTTGTCACTTACAGATATATGTTTTAAAGTCCCACTGTGGGGATCTCTGTTTCATCTGAGACATGAAGTGGCCGCGGTGGCACGAGGAAATGTTAAACACATCCTCAATTAAAGCAAAGTAACTTTGCATCTTGTCATGATTTCTCCTGCAGTCCCTGTAATTGGGTCTCAGTGGATTTCCTGCTAAAGCTGGAGCTCTTCTCCAGGATTGGGGCTAAAGGGGACAGCCAGAGGAGGGGAAAAAGCCACTGGCCTTGGATGCTTGTCACTGGCGTGAATAAGCCGCAAGAGTTGGCTGTAGCCAAACGGAGAGGACACGTGGAGCAAGGGAGCTCAACCATGCCACAGTCCTCAAAGAGAAGCACACTTTGCTCAGGAAACCTGGGTATCAGCAGGATATATCAAGGTTTACTCTTTGAAAGGAATTAATGTTTTTCAGCACTGATAGATTTGAGCACTTTTACTCAACTAATGCTTTAAAAGCTCTGTGACCAAAAACACTGTTTTCAATGAGGAGCACGCAAAGCTAATCCAGGAAAGAAATGACATGGACTGAGCTTCTGCAGTGAGGGATAGGAATGCTGCTATGAGGACATGTATTCTCCTGAAGCAGCCTTGAGAGGTGGGCAGGATTATGAGGAGTTGTGCTTTCAAGACATTTTCAAGACAGTCCCTATTTTTACATGCACAGTTTAATCAATTCATCTGGTGCGATCTGCTCTGTTGAAATTTACGCAGTTCAGCAGCGGCAACGGCAAAAATAGAACGACGACCTATCGAAAGCGATTCAGCGCGGCGAGCTGCTTCTTGGACGCTGCTGTACTGCGTAAATTTCAACAGACCAGATCGCACCAGACAGGAAGTCTGACACAGACTCAAAGTAAAACACTTCCGCCCCCCTTTCAAAATAAAAGACAATAGGCATGGTCATACAGCCTGTCATAACTTCACATCAACATTACGTCGTGACCGGTGCTACCAGGTCAACAGTCAATTAATCAGAGCGTCTCGGAGACTCATAATGTACGACGGGAGACTGATTGTTGAAGTGGAGAAACATAAAATCATTTATGACACCTGATCAACAGTTCTTCCACGTCGGAGAATGAAAGACGCTGTGTTGTTGTTGTTGTTTCCTTTATACACAGAGTCTATTGCGGGATCTCGCGAACTTACGTCCGTTCAAGATTATCGCGCGATCTTCCGTGAAAACCGCTGGCTCCCAAGGCAAAGCTGCGCTGCTGTAACGCACCCCGGTGGAAATCCGGGGTTACTCTGCCTCCGTAGGTGGCACTGTATAAGCTAGTGCGTATTGAAGCAGTTTCCTGTTGACCTTTACGTCACAGTAAAACAAACAGGGAACAGCGAGATGGACGGTGAGATGGATGGTGCTGTGGTCTTTATGTTTCATACCTTATGTACGTGTTAATCGTGACACAAATTAGATGGAGCACGTCTCTTGTTGTTGCTGTGTTGTATGGAGAAAGAAGCCACCGCCAAATGATGTCCGGCAACAGTACTGCAGTTTACACATAGTCTCCTTCTACAGCAGAAAGGTGCAAGTCCTACTAAGCGTATACATGCAGGAGTAATCGGACTATGAATCACATTATCCAGGTATGTTAGTTTGACTAAGACTAGCTTGATTTTAGTCAAATTAACGTCTTTACATGACATTAGGCAAACCAAATTATTATTGCCTTAGTCTGACTAAAATCAGACTTTTAACACACTAGGTTTCATCAGACGTCCCCATCTCCTCCCCTGAGCCAACTCTGGGTCCCTATTCCAAGTAGAGGTGGGCATAATTATTGTCTAAGATGATATCGTGATTGTTGTTTTAAAGATATGAAAATGGACATGATGGTGACAATGACTTCACAATGAAACACGCACTCAAATTCCACAAATTCTCTGAATGTGTGAAACCGTCCTTGCAGCAGCAGTTTTTTTAAAGGATATCAACTGATTATTGTTATCGTCCTCAAAAATAGAGGAAAATAACCAACACCTGATTCCAAGTGTGAAATATGTGTGAATCACTTTAGCTTTTAACCTTACACCTTTCCTTAGTCAGTGGTGATGCAAAACTGGGTGTGCAGTGCAGGAATGTCTTCCATAATGTATTATTTATTACCTTAACTTTTAATCACATGATGTGGATCACTCAGTCCTCTGTCGCCTCACTCAGGTGGAGCTCACAGGACAGTCTGCAGATTTGATCCTGAAATAGTTCCACACGCTACTTTTCACTTGCTTTGGTCTCATGATGATCTGCTCATTATAACTTCCTTGTGTCCTCCATTTTCACAGCAAACCACATAACATCACTGTATTTATCTGATGGGCCAAGAGGGCATTTAAAATTAATCTGCAGTCAAGCTACGCTCATAGTGCCCTCTGCTGGTCCACGTGGTAATTACTCTGGAGGGTCCAGTGTGCTTCTAGGCTGAAGCATTTTAGTAGGTAAAGGTAAATAGAAGCACCAAGTTAAACCACTTATGTGAAATAAAGTAAATCCATTTCACAGAAACAGATGTATGTATTAGATTGTATATAGATAGATAGATAGATAGATAGATAGATAGATAGATAGATAGATAGATAGATAGATAGATAGATAGATAGATAGATAGATAGATAGATGATAGAATTCAGGCAATCTAATAATAACTGGAAGAGCAATATTTCATGGTTTTCTTCGAAATGGCAAACTGAAGGCCTCCTTGGGGGTGGTGTGTGTGTGTGTGTGTGTGTGTGTGTGTGTGTGTGTGTGTGTGTGTGTGTGTGTGTGTGTGTGTGTGTGTGTGTGTGTGTGTGTGTATTTGTGGGCATGTGTGTCTTCTTCTGGCAAGACATGTGAAGGACAGCCGAAGGTGCGGTGAGATCCAGTGATGGGCTTGTTTTATTACATCTCATATTGAGACCAATCTCCGTCCATTCACCTGAAGGACAGCCAGCTATTCCCTAACTAAATTAGCCACACGCTTTGGTGTGAAGGATGGGCCTTCGTATACACACAAAGACACACGCAAGGCAGGTACAAGCAGCCACACAATGTTCCTCCCCTCCCCCATCTCATGCAAAAACTCACATGCATAATCTCACGTCCTGTCCGTCATGTTTCCTTTTTTCCCCTCACACATGGTCCAACATTACATCCTCTATCCTCTGCCTTCAGCACCTGCTCCCCTGTTGAAGGCAGTGGATGTAGGGTAATTGCAGTCATCATGGCAGGTTGCGTGTTTGTGCCCCTGTCATCCAGGCCTGCAGAGCAGACCCCCCCCATCCTTGTGGGACCTTGCGACACAGATCTCTGCACTGTTGCGTACCTGGCAATCACAAGTAAACTGCTTATGTGTGTGTGTCTGTGTGTGTGCACCTCGACAAAGCTTAATGTAACGAATGCATGGAGTTTTAGCTTTAAACGCACCATGACTGGGAGGGCAAAAGTTTCTTCATGTTCTTTCTCCCCTAATGAAAAGTCTTTTGTACAGTCTGTTTTTTTTTTGTTCACTCAAGGCGGATGTTCTAATGAGGCAGAGCCTGAAATAGCGGTGGGGCTAGCACTGCAGAACGATGACATCCCATGTGAGAACTTGCCTAAATCACAGCGGCTGCAGCTGTGCGTCAGGTTTCTTTATTTATAACCCGTACGGAATTGTCCTACACTCGGAGCATATGGAGGGTTATGTAATGCTCAGCATCCAATAGATAACCACTAAAGTCAGATCCTATATATATAAAGCTTGCTGAAGAGTTGTTTCTGAGGCTGCATTAAATTGATTTAGTGCCCTTGAATGTATACTTTACAATGATGTAACAAAGATAATGGGAAAGTGTGAAGCAATTTCTCTCCAGGGTTGGTTTCACCCAAATGAGAGTGGAGGTATTTAGATACTTAGTTTTATTTGTCCTGTATTGAAATATGAATATGTATCTGACACTCCTGCCTCCACACCTGACCCGTGGGTGTGAGTGGAATTCAGATGATCTGTCCCTAAAGCCTTGTGCCTTTTTTTTCAGGGTAATCCACAGACTTTGTACTGTGTGTACTATCCCTTGAAAAATAAAAAGCACTTTTGAAAACTGATGACAGCGTAGTTCTGTGGCTCAGTGGTTTCCAACCTGTAGGTCAGGACTCCCTGTGAAGTTTTGCCAGATGAATCTAAGGGGCAGAGAGAAGAAACAGAAAGTTGTTCTCTAATATTTGCTTCATTCTTTTGAAATCTTGTGTAACTTTAGGCCAGAAAAGCCTCTTAACAAGTAAATGGTAAATGGTCTGTATTTATAAAGCTCTTTTCTTGTCTTGATGACCACTCAAAGCTGCTTCACACTACGGTTTTTTCCATGCATTCACTCAAGTGGGGTTAAGTGTCTTGCTCAAGGACACAACGGCATACAGACAAACCACAGTCACCCTGTAAATATGAAAGTTTTTTATAAGGGAGAAGCAGAAATCTGTTATAGAGAGTTATACTTCTATAAACCTTTAATGGGCACACATACGGTATTTCTCCAAAGCTATACACACTTACTGGCCACTTTATTAGGTACACCTGTTCATAGTCTGCAGTGAAAGCCTGGAAAAGCATCACAAAAGAAGAATGCAAAAGTTTGGTGATGTCAGTGGGATGTAAGGATTTAAAGTAGACATATTATATCTATTTCTCCAAGTGAACCTAGTTGTCTGTGACATGCTTTGGTCAAAACACCATAAGGATGAAGCACCACAGCAGTTCAATCACCCTGCCAAAACAGCCCTGTTCACAACGCTCTGTTTAGTAGTATCGCTTTAGGTCCACCTTAATAAAAAGTACAATGAAACTTAAGGGACAGGAAATGACATCGGCAAAAGAGGCTACTGGGAGCTAACAGCAGTTAGCATTTGGGAAAGTGATCATTAGCAGGCTCTAGCAGGCACATTGCCGTCATATATAACATGTATCCACTGGACAGATAAATCCTCTGAGGCTGGAAGTTTGTGTAGGACTCTGTGCTGCACTGTGGAGCCAAGAATAGATAGAACTTTTCGTGGACTTCCAGTTTTCGGATACTGTTGCCCTTGCCAGCACTCAACTATTCCAGGAATTGAGCACATTGTGACGTCCCAATGAGTGCGGAAGTCAACATCGCATGTTTTATCTCCTGTACTTAGACTGAGGAGGACCACAAAAACACGACAATTTTTTTCTTTTCTTCTTTTTTCACACTTTGATGACTGATAGGACCTCGACAGTCCCAGATATAAGGATTTAAATGATTAAAAAGTTGATTTTGCATAATATGTCCCCTTTAACTGATTCTTGACTTTGAAGATGTATTTGGCAAATCAAGTAGCAATATGTAAAAAGATGTTTTACCCAAATCGTTTAGCCATACCTTAAATCAGACGGGAATCAACAGCAGAACACCTCACCAGACCTATTATCAAGTGTCCCGTGTACCTATTCAAGTGGC
Organism: Microchirus variegatus; assembly: GCF_963457635.1. Taxonomy (NCBI): domain Eukaryota; kingdom Metazoa; phylum Chordata; class Actinopteri; order Pleuronectiformes; family Soleidae; genus Microchirus; species Microchirus variegatus. Next base: position 10,884,856 of record NC_139804.1, on the reverse strand, counting down.
CCCCAGTGAGTGTGTATGGGTTTGAAAGCAACACCAGCAACAACCACCACTTGCTGCGACAGGCATCTCCTCTGATCAGCCATCATTCGCTCAAATTGAAATGCCACGGCGCGTCTGTCACATTGTATATGAGTGATCAGGCAGGAAAGCTGGTCATTACAATCATGACATCAAACGGCTGGCAGCACAGGTCAATCAACGCGCATTAACCAAACAGAGCTCATGTGTTTTACAGCCTTTAATGGCACGTTGGCACCGCTGAACATGAATTTTAGGCTGGCATCCAGCGGGCACAGCAGAGGGCCTCCCAACAGAGCCACAGCAAGATGGGCCTTGGCCAGCCCTTCAACAGAGGAATATGAAGGAGGCAGAGAGTGTGTGTGGGTTACGGGTATTACTCATGCTGTGGGGACATACATTTGTTTACACAGTTACATTATGGGGAGATTATTACATTTTATGGTGACGACATGTATGGCAAGGATGAGGGGAGGTGAAGGTTATGGTTGGGTCAGATTAAGTCTCCATGAAATGAATGTAAGTCAATGTAATGTCCTCTGAAGTCATGGAAACCAGACTGTGTGTGTGTGTTAATGTGTCGCTTTCCCTCCAACGTTCAGCCACTCAGCTGATTTATGCAGCAGAAATGGACTCCTTTTATACCGGGCGTTCATAAATACCTAAAAGGTTTTAAAATGACGGTCAGGTCGCTGTCAGAAAGATATTATGCACACTTTTTTTTTAAGGGGCAAAATCATTTTGGGAGGATCTTTACTGTAGCTGGGCAGTGTCTGCTTCCCGCTCTCGTCTTTGCCCCCCTACTCTTTTTAATGTCTCGGTGTTGATGTGTGGTCACACTGATGCATTAATGGCTGAGTTCTTGGATCCAGGAGGGCATGCACACACTGTCCAGAAATCACTCTTAACCCCCACCTGGTGCTAATTATAGCAGATGAAGGCACATTTCGGTGGCACTCTGGTGATCTGTCATCGACAGGCGCTCTCAGTCAGGCTGGGAGTGATATCTCTCTGTAAAATATGTATGACATCAAAAAGCCTTAAAGGTTATTACAAATTAATAATGAGTAGTGTGCCGAGAGCCCGTAAAAAATAGCCTCCCCTTGGTGTCGTGTTTGAATGTTTAATTCAACATGCTCCAGTATGGACTGCTTGTGAGCAGCATGTGCAGGGGCGGCGAGGCCTCTCCAGTGTCAGTGGTCTGCAACATAGAAACTAAAGCCGTGGTTCTACTGAGTGGTTCAGTTTGGTACAGTACGGTATGGTATGTGTTTTTTTGTGTTTCCATTCGGAATGGTATCAGAACCAGCTCTATCCGTTCCATTTCTTTGATAGTCTTCCCTTGCATAACCACTAGGGCTGTAAAGTCAAAGTCGACTGGTCGACAGGCTCTGGCTCGACCAAAATTGTGATTGGTCAACTAATTTTTTTTTTAATTATTATTAATTTTTTTTAATGGTGAATTTCATTAGGAGGAAAGTACCAAGTCTAATAGGGGTGTTTTAGAGCACCAGTGTTTCACAGGTAACAGCCTGTCTTCAGAGAACAACCCCCTTGTTTTCCACTATTTTGGTTTAGTCCAGCCCAGTTGGTTGTTGTCGCTCCGTGGCTCATCAGCGACAGACAGATTACCGTTGCCATTAATTAGACGTGAATTTTAAACTTTTCATTTGAGGCTTCAGTCAGTCCTCCTGTCTCATCCATGTCAAAGACATCAGCAGTGTGGCAGCATTTTTCAAAAGTAGATGACAGAAAAAAAGTTGAACGCAAACTTTGGAAGCAACAGTTTTTTCACAGAGCTTTTCACAGCTCTACTACAAACATGGCATATAATTTAAAAATGCTATGCTAAGGTTGCTCCGTCCGTTTTGAGTATGAACATATCAGAATTATAAGCATATTTCTATGTTTTAGTCTAATAATCGTTGATTGGTTTTATAACTGCAGACGCACCTGCGTGCAGCAGCAGCAGCGTCCCGCGGTCTATTTGTGTCTCAGCCACGAAGCTGAGCTCCTATGTTCAGTCTCGCTCTGTGTTCCTCAACAGTTATTGTGCTGATATTACTAGTTGACATCGTACATTATATTCGGATATCACGGGCTATGGTACTGCAAAACGCTGTCAGAGCCTTCGGACTCTGTTGAACTCCAGCCGCGGCTGCGGGTCTTTGCGGGTGCGGGTCTTTTCAAATTAAAATAGCCACACTCGCAAAGCACCCCCCCTCCCGATTAGTTGAAATTTCAGGGCTTTAGTCGACCAAGAGTTTCTTTGGTTGATTACAGCCCTAATAACCAGAGTAGAATGGTACAGGTCCACCAACGACAGTCCATCGATTGTGCTACAGAAAGCGTCACTCTCTTGTGATTGGTGTAGATATCCCATGGATGTCGAAGCGAAAACTCAGTCTACTCTCATTCAAAGCCTGACGTTTGTTAAAACAAACAGCCACAAACTGAGCAGGAAATAAACGGAGCTGCTGGATGACCTCCTTTGTTGTCTGTGGTGTTGCGTTTGATGTCGTCAAGTAAAGGTGCTGTTCTCAGTCAAAACTCATGCCTGACTCAGGCCTTAAAGGGATACTTCACCGATTTGAATGTGGCTTTGTATTGCTAGAATAGCAGTAGTATTTTTTAGAAAATGTGCTTCCCTCCCTCAGTTTTTCCCTGACTTGTAAAAAAATCTGTTTTCCCTTATCCAAATGTGCCCTACTGTGAGTCAAATGACACGTTTTGCATCACAGTAGGGCAAATTTTGAAAATGGAAAACAGATTTTTTTACAACTCAGTGAAAAACGGAGGGAGGGAAGCACATTTTCTAAAAAATACTACTGCTATTCTAGCAATACAAAGCCACATTCAAATCGATGAAGTGTCCCTTTAACCATTCCAAACAGTATCGTACTGTACCGAACTGTACCATGCCATGATGGGAACACAGCCACCAGGCTCACATATATTTCCCATAGATAGGATAGAAACATTCAGTTGTTTCAATTCAGTTAGCAAATGTGAATGATCATCTGTGGGGTGCCGTCAACCTTTGTCTTGAATAGGTGCATCGCTTCTGTCTGCAAGCCTCTAAGAGCATACAGAATTATAAATATGCTAAAGGAAGCAGTTCTACTTGCATCAAGTGCAAACTCTCTGAAGAGACTGAAGACATAGAAAAGCTTTTTCTTCAGAGTGTTTCTCTGAAGCAAAGTCGAATCATTGGCCCTGAACCGTTCCTCACAGTAATGTTTGAAGACACTGTACAAAATTGCCTTATTTATGCCTGTAATGTAAGCTGTCTGTTCTGGTGTCGCTCATTCTCCACGCAACTGGCGACAGTGGCAGCTGAGTCTGGAGTGAATTTGCCGAGCGACTACCTGGGAAACATCAACAGTCATTAATTATGTAAAACTCCTCTCACAGTGGGAACAGGGAGAGCTGCATACAACTGCAGCGCCCGTTCCTATTAGACTCAGTGTACTTTACAATGAGACCCCATTGCCTGAAGGTGTGGAGGGATTATCAGCCTACCGCCATGACCCCACCATAGAAAGACATACGCAGAAAACACTAAACGTGATGTCCTGGTAAATTGTGCGGCAATGTATGCTTGGGTTTAGCTGACAAGGAGAATAACAAGAGTCTCTGTGCTGTCTCTCCTCCCTTGTCACCCCATCATTCACTTCTCTCCTTTGCAAGTCCTGTTGGCTCTTTTTCTCTCTCCAAGGCAATTGTCTGCTTTTCTGCTTTCTCACTACGATGAATGAAATTGGCAAATGTGACAGAACAAATGCTGTGCCATGTTTGTCAGCGATGCCGTGTTAAAGGAGCCTGTTTTTCTTTGTTGATGGTGCTGCCACCAACACCACGCTAGTATTTGTTCCTAATCACACTCTGCGTTGTTCTTCACGGGGACTACCTGAGATCTTCCTCGGAGCACTGCGATTGACAACAGCAGATTTATCAAGCAAATAATGGACCTCATTTTTACACCATGTGTTCCCGATCCATCTTCTGCGAGCAACATATGCAGGACTGTTTGGCAGGCTTCAAGTCGTCTCCACAGCGCTTTAGTTTCCACCGTCAGCTGCGGTCTTCTAGCCGCGGTTCAAAGCTCGTTCATCAGTGTTGTTCTTTTTTAACGGATGCGGCTCTGGCACGATGTTCCTCCACGTTGAAACAAAGGCAGCGCTGACACCTGTAATTAATTAGGCTATTATGCATTCCGCAATGATAATTGCCTCACTGGAAAGTCACCAGCCTTCTAAGAGGGAGAGAGAGGAGAGGTGGATGAAGAGTGCTATCCATCATAGCGGAGCGCTCTCTTTCGCACCCTCCCTCTCTCTCCCTCCGTGTCATGCTGTCTCACCTTGACTAGTGTAGGCAGGGCTAGAGAAACACTGTCAACGTGTGTCTGAGGGCAAGATACGCAGCTGCGGCTCTCCCTTGCCAGAGCTGCTCCAACAGCGGCCTGCCAGGGTCTGTCCACTCCAGGGCTTTGGCGCACATTGGCACACTTACTCATGACACCCCATCTGTTGTAGCTTTGTTCACTAGGGCAGTACAACACCGGGATAATGGGGGCACTTTATTTTTATAATTAGCCCTTACCTCCACTTCTCCTCTCTCCTCTCCTCTTAACACTTCTCCTACCACTGAATTCTAGTCCAGGTACACTCATTACAGCCCTCCCTCTCAGCACATCAACCACTGCCTTTATCGTAGCCTCAGCACGCCCACGCTCCCTCCCATCGTGCCATGATAGATATATATTTTTTGTTTTTCAGCAGATGCACACTTTCCTCAAGGTTTAGGTCATTTGAAAGCGCACGCTGAAAGAAAACTACAACTTCCATCTTTTGAACGACAAAGACTTTCCGAAAAGATTTGTTTTCTTTCCTTCTTTTGTCTCTCGCTGGCTCTCGACTTTGACTTTGCAGTGACTTTGAGGTGTTGAGCTTTGAGTTTTGTCGAGAGGGCGGGTAACACGGCAGCTTGTACTGCCTGTTGATGGTGAGGGGGACCCAGAAGGCACCTGCTGTGCGGTGGAAACAGCAGGCCCTTTGATCTGGGTTTTATGTCGTGCCATGTTCTGTCTCTTATGTTGCTCTTGGTGCCGCATTCGACTGGATTGCGTCACCTTCGCCTTGATCTGTAGAGATCTGCTCTCTTCTCAGCCTGGGTCGTTATTGGCACGTACCACTGTGGCATTGACCTGAATTGTTGCTCATTTATTTTCGTCTGATATTCAAGTGACACACCTTACTTCATAGTGTAGATATATTTGAAGCCACGCTAGCACGATGACACATGGTAGGTCCATCTACAATGGTAAAGACTAAATATCTTTTTGTTAGATGGATAGCAAGGACATATTTCACATACATTCATGGAGGATAAATATTTATAACTTAATATTCCTCTCAAACAACAATTGATTGCAATTGCTGAAAAATGAATAACCACTAAACAGCAGCTGCAGCCTACTAATGTTTAGTGCTAATCCATGAATGCTAGCATGCTAACATTTTAAACTAATATTGTAAATCCGGTCAACGTTATTCTTGCTAAATAGCAGCATGTTAGCAAGGTCATTTAAATGTGTTTATTTAGGGGTTGCCACAGCTCATCGGTGGGAATTGTAAAGAAAATATAATAAGCCTTATTCACATTTCCCTCCTTGCCTTCTTGGACTAGAGGTATAATAATGTCTCTAATCCAGGATAACAATACAACAACAGCTGACAGTGGCTTATTTGGGCACAATGGCATTTGAATCTCTGACAAAAACAGACTATATTTTAAAGCTCCAGTGTTTAACTTCTAGGGATGCACATAAAGATTTGATTAGATTATTCTCTTGATTCTAAAAGTTGGTTCTTCGTAATTTAATATATATACATTCAAAACAGCCGTTATATTTCTACTGCAGTGATGACTAATTTGTGGTTCAACTATTATCACAGGGTGGCATTTAGTTAGTTACTGTGTGTTTGTTAAAGTAATGAAATTTAAGTGTTTTCTTACATCTTGAAGCTGCAAAGTGGTGGATCTAGAAAATTCTACATGGGGTGGTAAAGCGGTGGCAAGAGGTCTTGGCAGGGTGGCATGGGCGGACGGTACACAAGAATCCCCAAATGTTAATGGATTTAACATAACAAACATACAAATATTTTAAAACTTATTACTGTTTTATCATGAACAACAGGAACAAGCCCAGTGCATCTTAAAAAGTAAAAGTATTAATAGCAAAAGTAAAATATAAAAAAAAAAGCAATAATCAAAAAGAATAATAACAAGTTAACATGGATGTATAATATGAACTGTATAGAGCACCTCCCCTTTGGTTTTTGCCCGATTTCCCTTATGTAATTGTATCATTATTATAAGGAACAACAACAATGTGTTAAAGTATTTTTATAACAGGGTTCATACAGTCATGAAAAACCTGGAAAAGTTTTGGAAATTGAAAATGCATTTTCTAGGTCCTTGAAAAGTTAATGAAAAACTATATTTCCTGTTAAGTTTTGGAAAAGTCATGGAAATATTGCATGGATAATATTTTGGATGCGTAAAACATAAATAAAATGATGTAATGTGTCATTAAAATTTAAATTGCCAGGGAAGTGTCAAGCGGAAACAAGCAGATCACTGGCGCCGTGCTTAGCAACCCTCCAGTCCTCACATGGATTTTGAGCTCTATTCAACGACAAAATGCCAGCAAAGTGTAGTTTCAACGAGTGTGATATGATTTAACTGCGTCTATGCAAATAAGGCGTATGGAGACGATCATTCAGACCTGGATGTGTGGGTTTCGCCGGCTAACACACAAAAGCTTACGGAGAAGCTAAAAACACTAGGCAACACACTTCCGGGGGCGATTTGCAGTCAAAACAAATGGACATTCATGTAGGACTGTGGGATGGCACCAATTTTCGGTCTTGAAAAGTCAATGAAAAGTCATGGAAAACTATTGCTAAAAAAGTGTACGAACCCTGTTATAACTCCCGAATCTTTCACTCAACATGTTTATATTCAACTCTAATTCGCAGGTTCATCACATTTAACAGTCAGTCTCCTCTCCTCAATGAATCCACACAGCACGACATGGGCTGTTCTTGGTCGAGGAGCTACTGAAGATGACCGTCACATATGCAGGCTGACATCTAAAATTCCTGCCAACAAAATGGATAAGAGGTTTAAGCTATACGCTTCCTCATATTATGCAACAACAACCGCGGTGAAATCAGTTTCCAGCAGCACCCTTCTCCGCCTCTCCCCAGAGATAGGTGCACGATCACGGCTTGTTCAGTCTGACCCATCGCTCACGACTACCACGGTCTCATTTGCGGACCATCAATTGTCATTTAAACGGTAATTTGTTGATGGTAATTTGTTGAAGCCGTGATCGTGCACCTATCTCTGGGGAGAGATTGCAGGAGGGTGCTGCTGGATCTGGAGCGAATGTCTTTTGAATATCCAACCTGAAACTGATTTCACCGCAGTTGTTTTCGCATATGTATGAGGAAGCGTATAGCTTCAACCTCTTATCCATTTGGTGCCAGATATTTAGAAACGTGTTTAACCGTGATTTACTTCAGCGTGAGAAATCGGAGGTGTGGCGTGAGAGCGTGAGACGTCAATCAAATGCGTGTCTCACGGCCAATGTGTGAGAGTTGGCAGCTATGATCATAATATGGCAGGTTGTGCAATGTTTTTCTGAAAATGGCAGGGGCGTAATCAGGTAGAGGACAGTGAAAGTGCTTGTGGAACTAAGAAAAGGGCACAGATTATGCTTGTGTAACTTGGATGTACAGGAGAAATCCTCCTCTTCCTCACTGGCTCCATCCTATCACCTATCCTACTCTCCTCACTCTCCTAAATCTCTCTCTCTCCCTAAACGCTATCCAAACTCTCCACACTCCCAACTGACCACAACTCTCCTTCTCAAACCCACATTTTGAATGGAGCCTGAGGAGTTTATATCGCTGTAAAACCTCGGCAAAATCTGAACCACTTGCCAAAGCAATCACGTGGTACAGCCGGGCAGCGAGGCTTCGGACGTCATCATTTTGGCTCCTCCCCTAAATGAAGCAAGCCTCGATACGCGCTTCGGGGAAACGCCCCCTTCATTACTCGACACATGCTTTCGAAGCCTCGGCACATCTCGTAACATCACTAGAAGACACTGTCGCTCGTGAAACACCTCCACAACAGACGTTATTCTTCTTCTGTGGTTCAATGTATACAACCGGATGTGTCCGGACTAGTGCCCGGAGCAGGACCATCTGCTTTTCAGGAGAACTGCGGTTTCAGCGATTTCGCTGAGCCCGAGATTACAATACAAACACTGTTTGTTTCAAAACTTTAGGGCTTTGTAAACGAGGTAATGACGCAGATACACTAAAAAACAGCATTAATTGGATCTTCCGGTCGAGGTCCACTTTAATGATTTTTATGTACTGTTTTCAGTAGAAACACAAGACTTATTGCTTTAGTGTTCCAGACCATACAGTACTGTACCAAACTGAACCATACATGATGCAAACACTGCATTACTTTCACTATATCTCTTACGAGTTTAGCATATTAGAATATTCAACAAGTAGTACCAGAAAATACGAGAAATGCTCATCCCGTAACTTTGGTCATCAAAACACTACGAGCGTTGCTACCCATCCCCATCTCAAATCCAAGGGGTTGTGGTAGGGGCAACAAATAAAAATCCTATCCCAAAATCCTAAATGCTCAACAATGTCCTATCATATTTGCTGTACGTGAGCTTCTTTTATAAAAATGCTATGATTCAAGTTGTGTTTTGGCTTTGCATGAAGAGATATACATTATAGTAGTTCTGATGTGGTCAGCTTTGGCCATTTATTTGGCTGAGACAGCAGCTCTGCAGTGGCATCAGTCTGTTGTGAGCTCAGCATGTTGACTGACAGCCACGGCTGATTGGAATTGACATGGAGACGAGATGTGTGCTCTGACTGCTCATCTCGCTGGGCATCGAGAGATGGCCACCGCCACCGCCATGCTGTGCTACTGCTCTGAGATGGGTGTCACCCTGATTAAATCTGCCCTGAGAGGCAGTCTGTGTGTAGTGTGTATCTGCATGACTTTATTGTGAAGTGTGTGTGTGCCTCTCACCATCCAGACTATATTGCGATAGGGTCTACATCTGCCCCTCCTCTCCTCCACACACTCATCAGTCACTCCACACAAACTCATCTCTCTCCTCCTGCCTCTCCTTTGAACCTACACTCAACACAAAACAAACGCCTGCAGTGACTGCTCGACCAGAGCTGGGTGGCATGGATAAATTATGATCCTTTCCCCCCAATTGTCAGGGGAAAATAATGATTGCATGTGCTTTTCAAGTATCTTCAGCCATTCAAATACAGTCTCTTAATCTTCTTCAAAATCATCTAATCTGATCACTTTAAAGGTTTAATATTTTAATACATAAGTCGATATTATTGTATGTATGTTGTATATAAATGTGTACAGGAAGTGAAGAGACAAAGAAGCTATTGGCTTAGATTAACCTTTGCCTTGTCAAAATGAACTGTTATTGATGGCTATATTAAAAATGCATCTCTGTTTGCTTGCTTTGGAAGAGCTGAAAGAATTGGCTGACTGAAATAAATTTTTAATCATGAATAATTTGTTTAAGTCACGCATCAGGCAAATATGCTAAACGTTCCCCGTGTGCAGTCTTCATTAGACTATTGACGACATAATGTGGGGGTTCCACTCACTATGGTTTTGCAGCCATAAATGTATTATTATTATTGTTATTATTATTATTATAATAATTATTATTATTATAATAAGAAAAGCAAGTTCTACTTTCTTGCTCTTTGTAGTGTGTAGAATTTAGTAGGATTCATCAACAGAAATGTAATATAATACATTATAAATGTTCAAAAATGTATTGCTTGAACAATCACTTAACTTAAAATGAGTCATATTAAATTAAGAGCGAGTCCACCATGTCTGTAGTCCAGAATAGATAACACTGGCTCTTGAGAAGCCTAGTCCATAGTTTATTACACTTGCACAAGGCGGAATGTGACAAAGGTTATTCTATTGGTTACAATATGCAACTTCAAATGCAGAGCAGAGTAGAGTTCTTTATGCACTGAACCAAAAGTGATATTGTATGCTGTATATTATGTATGTTTGTGAAAGAAAATAAATTACAACATTAAAGATCCAGAGTCAAACATTTAGGAAGATTTATTGGCAGATTAACCCAAGTGTATAGAGCATATAATCACTGCCAGAAAATGTGCTTGAAGGGAGCATAGAAGATGGAGTGATTGGAATCCATGGATTGCACTTATTTTGTGATAACAGTGACAATTTTACTTAAATATTTTGCTTAAAAGAAAGTTCAAGATGTCGAGTTACTTCAGGTCTGTTGTAGACTGTGGCTGTTTCTACATTATTATTATACATACAGTGCTGTGCAAAAGCTTCAAGCTCTGTTGTTTTTTCTGTCTGTCAAATTCTGTGATCATGTGAATTTGGAATGAAGTGATGCGACGTAAAGCTGCTCTTATATATTAGCGAGCTGTCAATGAGTTTAACTCATGCAACATGTGTATGTAATGCTCAAGCATGTCTTGAATAAACCTGGTGTAATAGACATTTTTACGGCAGATCCTTCTTTAAATGAAATAGTAGGACAAACACAGGGTAACAATTAAAGTTCCACTCCAGTGGATGTGTTCCAGTACAGTGAAATAGAAATAATTATCCTGTATCGTCTTCATAGCATTGCTAAAACAACACATCTAATGTTGGCCTAAGACTTCTGCACAGTACTGTATATAAGAATCAGATACGTTCAGTCTGTCAAGTTGTGTGTTAATGGCCGCCACATCCTCGTCACTTAAAAACCACTATGAGCCATCGTGTGGCTGCTCCAGGTATTAAAATGTGTTTAAGGTATATTTTGCTAGATTTGATAGTTAAATAAGAAGCAGGAAAATGTGTTCTTTCTTTCTTAGCCTCTGAATGCTTCCTCTAATGCACTGCAACATTAAAAACTATGAAAAAATAAATAAATAAATAAAGGCAGCCATCAATCAGCCATCTTGCGCTGACTGAAAGGACAATCAAACTGTGTTTCGTGTTTTGAATGTAAACAAAGAAGAATGACCTCTGGTATGCGAAGGCCACCATAGTTTTGTGATGCACTCAGGAAAGGGAGGGTCAGAGTGTAGGTGTCTTACCATTAGATGCCACTATTTCTTACTCAGCAACAGGACTGTGTAATTATTGTCGAGATGGATCTATTAATATTTCATCTTTAAAATGTTTTACTAAAGCAAATTCTATAGAAAAAACTTTGATTATACTTGCTTCGTTTTGTGAATGCTTGTCTTGACACCAAAGACTAAATGTTTGTCAGGATGCAGCAGATTTTGCTGGTAGGTGTTGTGACGCGCAGTGTAGTGGTGGTAGTGGGCGTCCCACTGTTTTGTTCTAATAAGCAAGGAGCAGGACCTGGGTTGTTGTGACATCCTGTCAGCCTGTGGGCTGGACTGCCGCTCAGTGAGCACCACAGTAGGATGGACTCCCTATGATTGTGCACTGACCTTTGCATCATGGGGTAGATGACAGGTAATTTAGAGGCCTCAGGGACTGTGCAGCCATACATTTGCTGTCCCCAAACCACACACAGCAGCAGCAGCAGCAGCAGCATCCCCAGCCCCATTCACCTTGACATGAAGGCAGTGCATTCACTGCATGTACACACGCGCGGAGACATTCCACGTAAAGGCAGATATTTAAACTGCATTGTGTGTAAATGCAGGCACAGATGCAGACGAGCATTGCACACTTATTTTGCTCAGGCAGACTCTCACGATCTGCATTGACACCCTCCCCACACCCTCATCATCATCATCATCATCATCACACACTCTAATCACCTGCATCATCACAACCCATCCTCCAACAACCAAAACACAGGGGGTGGCAAACTGGTAAGGCAGAGGAGGGAAAAGATGATTTAGAGTGATAATTGCATAATCACCAGTTGTGATAATTGTAATTGATGACTGCATAATTGCTAATTGCGCTCTTTATGGGAACCTCTCTTTTCCGTTGTCTCTGTATGTCACTCAGTAGCCCTTCACTCTGCTTCCTCTACTTCATTCTCGATTTGTTCTCTCCTCCTTAATTTATGTCTCTCCCCTCAACACATGCTAGCTTGTTCTCACTCAAAGGCACACAAACACACACTTGGATGCACACACTCACTACCGGGTACTGTATTCTCAAAGGCTTATCAGTAAGTATTTCCCAGCAGCCCCGTCCCAGAGGCTGTGCTCTGCCCACTCTGTTGCGGCATGAAGAGTTATGGAGGAGCGTTAACAGGTTTCCTTTGTCTTTCTCACGCTACTCTGCCCCAGGCTTTACTTCTGCTTGTAAAATCAACCTGCGGCCAAGCCTGTTCCCTCGGTAGCCATATCCTCTATCACAAAAGGGGTGAAAACAAAGAATGTGCTGTGAGCCAAAGCCAGGGCCAGAGCCACATCGTGCTGCCCGAAGAGGAAGAGGAAGACATTTGCCAGGTCTAGTCTTTCCTCGAGCCGTACCTTTCTGCACAACAGACTTGTGCCGGGCTGACGGTGGATTAGCATGGAGATGAAAATGACTCCCTGATCAGACCATATTATGCACGACACCTCAGAGTGCTTTGACGATAGCAAGGGCGGGTTGTGTGTGTATGTGTGTGGAGGGGGGTGTGTGTATATACACGCATAGCGACCACTAACATGAGAAGGCACCAGGCAGGCGTGTGATTGATGTCTCTGCTTGCGTCTGTAGGCAGGTTAATGGTGTGATTGTGGAGGTAATCTTCGTGTTCTCTCGTTAAAGGATGATGGAGGGCCAGGAGACCTTGTGTGTGTGTCTCAAGAAAATGGAGCCCTGGCTGTTGCCTTCACAGAATCACAGCCTTTTTTTACATATGCATCTGATAGCCCTCATTTGACGTCAGGCTAGCCAGCTGACTGTCAGCAGAAAGTTGATGACCACAGTGGATCAGTTCATTCACCCTGTTTTTAGTGGCTATGTAGTTCAGGTGTAGGCTCTGGTAAACCCTGTTGAAACATGGTATACACACCCATCCATTGCATCCCCCGTGACATGAGATCAGATTTGGTTTTCACAAAAACACACACTGACTATGTCTCTTCACAAGAACAAAATGATGTGTTAAATCTGTTGCAGATCAGACAAGTCTTGCTCAGGAATGTGGACGTGTCCTCAAAGCATCTCTGAATGTGAACAATTACGAGGATGTGTTCAGGGTGGAGTGGAAGGGTACGAAACCCAAACACAAACTGGATTTAATTGGATCACTCAGGATGGCTGTTAATGCCAGACCTGAACAGAGTCGGAGATAGTAGTTTGTTTTGGTGCCACAGAGTGCTGTTGGAGATTTGCCCAAATTGCTCCTCTTTGTGGTGAAAAGGAAGCAATACATACAAACTGTGGGTATCAAACAAACCTTTGCTGAACCAACACCAGTTCTTCATGTACTTCAATCCCACGCTTGAAGCAGTTTATGGAGCCAGGGTGCTGTAGATATTATTGTAGATATTTTTGGTTTGTGGAGGACCAATATGGCAAAGAGGGGGGAGGTGAGTGAGCGAGAGGTTTGAGATTTGTGGGTGGGGGTGGGGTTAAATTGGGGTATATTTGAGTGAAAGAACAGCCCAGTGTAGCAGGGAGCTGGCTAAGAGCTGCAGACTATTGCATCTGTATTGATTGGACTCTAGCCTTTTCCATTTTCCATGAACTCCTCCGAGCTGCTCCAAGTGGGAGTGATGGGGGGGATTTGCTTGATCTTTATGATATTTCTTTAAACATGATGCTGTCGTTATGCTTCCCCTGGGGAAGACGCCAGCCAGCCATTTCCAGTAAATCAACGGCTCTCTGTCCCTCGCTGTTTTCCACACACCTTATTTATAACCCCACTAAACAGCCCCAGCACACCACCTCCTCAACCACCACCATTCACTTAAGTGTTTTCATTTTTTGCAAAATGAATGTTGTTCAAGTGCAGTCATGCCGTCGAGGAGCAGCCATACCACACACTTGACCCTCTGTTGTGACTGTCTATGGAGCCGGTCTAGTAGAGGATGTAATCAACAGTAACAGAAATGACATGGACAATTCCGTCTGCATGTGCATTGGCACATAATAACATGAACAGTTAAATTGAGTTAAGGCCGTAGTCCGACTAAGACGGGCAATCGAACAACTTGCCGAGTCTGAGTATACACGTGGAGGAGAAACTCAATATTGGGGCCAATTCCAATTCCTATCTTAACCCTCAATCTTAACCCTCAAGCTCAGACCTTAATCTTAACTGGCCCTCAAAACCAAGTGTTGAGGGTTATTTTGTCACTTAGAAATGGGACACCCCTTAAAAGCAGAATGCAGATACGTCTTCAGACTGCGGGGGGCAGAATAACGTGAAAGCTGCGTCCAGTCTGTCAACTCCAAAAAGAAGAAGAACACATTTATGTCACGATTATTTATTTATTATTTTATTTCAGTCAAGTTATTGGGTTGTCAGTTAGTCATAAGATGATACTCATACAAATACCACAACCACGGACATATTGAAAAGTAAACAATAGCAAACAATCGCTTGTCCGCACCGGCCGGCTATTGACAAAAGATTGTAAAATAAAAATAGACGTCAGTAATCCATAATATGGGCCTAAACTAAGATAATACAATGGTTTTCATAATTTTTATATCTCTATTAACAAAGAAAATACTAAATTTGTATCGCACTCGCTTCGCTGCTTTCGACGCCATCTTTCTCATGTGAAACACGCAATGCATTCTGGGTAGCCCTTGCTCCCAAGGGTGGTCTTGGAAAATCTCAATATTGAGGGCGATACAGCCCTTAAACTTGCCCCTCAACTTAATTTTTCTGAGAATCGGGACAGCACTTGGACTAGAGGGAGCGCACATTTTTGAGATTGAGGGTTAAGATTGAGGATTAAGCAAGGAATTGGAATTCACCCTATGAATTTAATTATCAAGGTATGTTAGTCCGATTACAACTAGCTCGATTTTTGTTGGACTAACGTGTTTAGTTGACATTATCTTATGAAGGAATGCCAAGTTCTTGTTGCAGGACGTTGATAGGCAGCCATTGTGCGTCCAACTGCAGGATAACCCACATACCCACCAGTGCAGGTGCCCTCTCCATGGGGCCAGGTGGTGGCTAATTTGCTTTCTTTGTCCCTCCTAATGAATCGTTAATTGGTTTGCATCTCCCACTGAGCTGAGGATAGCAGGTGCCATGTGCTGCTGGTGATGGAGGCCACTGTCACTGGCAAGCCTCCCTGTTCGCGCCGGTACCTACATTTAACAGGCCAAATGTCATGTCGCTACTTGCAGCAGCTTGGAGCTTAAACAGGAAGAATGTCATCACACAGCTTACATTATATATCTGTAGCTGTCTGTGTTTATTGAGTGGGTTGCAAGGACCTGCACTCTACTGTATGTTACACATATTGAACTTATAGTAAATATACAAGGCACGCAGGAGTGTTTGTTTCCTTTAATGGCAGAAGACTGTGAGGTTGACCTTTGCTCATGTTGCTATTGATCGAGAGTGAGCTATTTAAGATTTTCAGCATCTTCTGCTCTGTTTAAAAGCATCAATTTATATCTAATGTTTAAAATATGACCTGCTTTGTGAGTTATAAAAATTCCTGGTATTATATCAGTCAGTGTTTACCCTAATGGTGTCTCTTCCCCTGCAGGTGGTTGCTCTGAACAAGCGCAGTAAGGAGGCAGAGTCTGCGTTCCTTGGAATCTACAAACAGCTTATCGAGGCCCCAGGTGAGTCTCCTACTAGGAAGAGAGAGATGTGCATCTCCACAAACAACAGCAGCACACATAATGTATATATGTATATGTAAAGTAAGGCACACAACCACTGAAAGTAAGCTTGCCATTGATGGATATGGTGCAACAGCACATGGATATAGGATAGATAAAGCTGTATATACCCTGTGGCTCTTATCTATATTTCAAAGTATGTGCTCTCAGAATGGTTTCCAAAACTCTGCATGAGGCCACTTCAAAACCACAGCACTGGTCCTTGAGTGTAGCCTGGCTGAGGAGCTAGCATATCCTTGAGGAACACTGCTGTTGATTGTGGAGGGCCAATTAAAATCCCAACTGAAGCCTGGCTTCATGGAACGACAAAAAGAGAGAGAGCGAGCGAGGGGGCAAAGGCAGGAGGAAAGACATATTGTGTGTTTATTCATTTGTTATTTCAGTGCCAGGGCAGATGTACTGTATTGCACTTTGTTGCGGGAGACGGCAGCAAAACGCAGCCCAATCTCAGTCTAGATCAGAGAAACACTTGTGGCAGGAGTAGAGAATGCTGTTTACAGATTCAATGAATACAAGATAAAAGTCTGCATCAGAGAAACAGTGATGGCAGCGACTGACTTTTAAAGGTCTCCATTTTTCCTTGAAGTCCCCTGCTTGATATTGCACAGCAGACACACACACACTTTGAATGGAGTTATATCCCCCCAAAAAAATACAGGTCTTTGAAGATGTTTTCAGTTTGATTTTCTGACCTATACATTTTACATCACGGCTTTAATTCAAGCCTGCGAACATCTTCTGGGATTTGCTCTGGAAGTCACGAACTCAACGAATCTCAAGTAGAGGATAAACTCACATAATGTCAAAGAACAAAGAATTTGAAATAAAAAGAGAGGTCACCGACACTCATTACCCATCAAACATTTGTTTT
This sequence comes from Microchirus variegatus, assembly GCF_963457635.1. Classification (NCBI taxonomy): domain Eukaryota; kingdom Metazoa; phylum Chordata; class Actinopteri; order Pleuronectiformes; family Soleidae; genus Microchirus; species Microchirus variegatus. Next base: position 10,868,025 of record NC_139804.1, on the reverse strand, counting down.
CTAATACCTGATATTTTGCTCCCCTATATGTAGTCACACAGCCTGTCTGTGACCGGTCACAAAGGACCCTCCTGGGTCAGGTGACATAGGGTGATGTAACACTGGCAGACTCTTGGATCGTACATTGTCTCACAGACTCAACAAAGTGAAGCTTGTTGTTATCAAAGGATGTTGAGCCAGTGGATTGAGCAACGTAATAAATGAATAAGTTGTTATTGTTGGAAATGAGTGTAATTAGTGTAATAATGGGGGTCTTAGTGTAAAAAGTCTGGCTTATGAAGTGCTGACACACAAGAGGTGCCCGTGTTTGAGAATGTTATTGTATTAAGTTATGAAATGACCTTGATATGTCATCAGAGATTAAAGAAATGTGTTTAATTAAAATACATGCTTCACTGATAACAACGGTGCAGACAGTTTATTTGCAATTTAAATAAAAGCCTGCAAATATACTACAAATAATAAAGTGTAACTCCTCATAGATCATTCTTTTCGGTTGCATAGCTGGATGCAGTATCTGACGCAACCCTTACATTCATGGGCTTTGGACCGGCACATTGGATGTGCCCTAGTGTGCCTGAGTTGGGAAAGTTTCATGTTGGCTGTATTTAATCAGTGAAAACACATGAATCTTTCAGAATGTCACGATTCGATTAGATTCTGATTCCAAACGATTTCTGTTTCAAATTAATTTATGATTCAAGATTCACAACTATATTGAGTAACTAATTCCAGGGTCTCCTCTGATGTTGTGTGCCAAGAAAGGTTCTGTCTGTCGTCGTGAAATCAGAGGAAAGTGTTTGCGAGATTAGGAAGCGTTCTTATCTGGAAAAGGCAACGTAAAATTTACGTGAATGCAAGCAATTCAAAGAAGAAAAAAAGTATTTATTTCAGCTGAACTTGCACTGAAGTATCGTGGGTATAACCTGAAAACATGTAATCGAAAATCAAAAACTGAAGCCTTCATTTTCTTACGGTGCTGTAGCGGTGCTGTAAGCGACGACAATCAAAACTGAAGCATCGTTATTTAAAACAAAAAACTATTTTTTGGAAGTGTTGAATTGATTTAGAATCTTTGAGGATAATAATTTTTTTGACACTTCTAACTGTGACAGCCTGTCGTGGTCTGATGAATCTGGATTTCTGCTTCAGCTGCTTTTCATTGATGTAGATTTGTAGACTATAGCATCAGCTCAGCTGCATACAGTCATGGAGCCGCTCTACCTTTTGTCATCAGTTTTCTTGTTTTCTTGTTTGTGTTAGTCTTGCTTTGAACGTCACAGTCTTACCTACCTTTGTCGTGTTTCCAGTTTACCATCTCCTCACATGCTAATGCTCCATGTCACTAAGTAAAACTCGTCTCAAACTGATTTTCATGAACATGACAGTGAGGTGATTCCCTTCAGTGGCTTCCACACAGTCACGACAATCTTTTTGTTAGAGAACCTTTGGGATGTGGTAGCGCAGGAGATTGGCAGTGTGAATGTGCTGCTGACAAATCTTCAGAGATGATGGGTTGTGGTCATGTCAACATGGAGCAGAACAGAAAAGGCACAAAAGGAGAGTTTCCAACGTCTTGTTGAATCAATGGCGAGACAGAAGTAAGGTTGTTGAGTGAGCAAAGGGAGGAAGTACTCAGTACTATAATGATACTCCTGATGGAGTGTTTGTTGAGCATATGTCCCTACAAAAAGACAAATGTGTCAGTTCCTTTTTTACTGTCTCTCTCGCTGAGAACATTCCTCATGAAACTGACTCACAGGAGTGCAGAACACTGCTCTGTGCACAACTGTAAACATGTCAAGTAAAAGAGGAAATATGAGTGAGTGAGTGGGTGAGTGTTCATGATGTCCAGTGAATTTGTCTGGAGCATCACCTTTATAGAAAGAATGGCAAGTTGCTCCGTTAATTACTTTCCAGTTGTATTGCTCTGCATCACACCTGCTATTGTTACGACTCAAACACTGGACATAATATTGAACATGATACCATTAACTAAGACTGATTGAGGTCATTTTTGAAGTAACATGAAATTAGGACTGCGACTAACGATTATTTTAATTATTGATCAATCTGTCCATTGTTTTTGGTCCATAAAATGTCAGAAAATGGTGCAAAAATATTGATTGATATTTCATGAACCTCAGAATGATGTCATGCTTTATAGTGTGGAGGAGCAAAGAAACCCAGAGCATTTCAAAAGCTGAACAATTTTATTAATGTATACATTGTTTAGTTTTTCGCAAGCCCACAAGACATTCTTGTGCCAATTAAATGAAAAGGCCCAGTGTGTAAGAACTAGTGACATCTAATGGTCACACTGCAGATTACAACAAATTGAGGACAGTATTTTTTGTCAGTTTTTCCATTGAACTGGAGAGATAATAAAGTATAAAGTTATTTTTTTTTCTTGTCAAGACAAAAATAAAAAAGAATGAATAAATGAAAAATCTCTTTTCTCAGATTTATTGCCCTCACTGACTCTGGTCCATATTGCTTCAACAAAACAAAATTTAAAATGATATTACAATTGTTTATCAGCTGTTGGTCAGGGTTTCATTAGGTCAGGTGTCTGGTTCTGGACGGTGGTCCATCGTTTTGTGACTTCTAATAACAGCATCAAAGGTACAATGTGTAGGATCTACATTTATTGGTGACATATGTTGCAGCTGAATATCTCTCACCTCACCTCTTCCAAATGTTGCCTCAAAAACTGATCAAAACTCAAAAGAGTTTGGTTACAACCACTGTGTGAAATACAGGGGGGTTAACATTCAAGACCCTCTGAAAGCCTCAAATGCAAACTTTGAGGAGGGTCTGAACATGTTACAGTGTAATTGGAAAACATAACCTAAATATAAATTAAAAAATATTTTGGTCATTTCAGTTTTACATACATAATACACTTTGCATGCTTTCTTATCCTTTATAACCAGACAAAATGTAAATTGTTTGTAATGTTGTATTTTAATGTTTTAATCAATGGCTTTCCTGCTTTGTTAAACAGGCCATATTTACATTATGATCTGCATAGATAAAAAAATTAAAATAAAATGTAAAAACCAAATAATTCAAATACTATTAATTTTCTTCTGTTCTTTCTTCTGAGATCTATTTGGTTGAGGGCCTCTTGGGTTACATGGCTACTATAATTAATAATAACTAATAATGACTATATGACTATATATGACTATAATTCATAATTAGGACTTCACCTTTGCTCCAGCTGGCGTTGCAGTGATTTCTGCATACAAAATAATTCATTAATAATAGCACCTTCACCGGATTTCTTCTATAGTAAAATTCATAATTTGATTAATCTACACCTGTTTATGTTTGTTAGCTACCTGATGCCAGCAATTAACAGAAACCAGGTTTAGTTTGCTGATTGAAACTAGCAAACTGACATTAGTTGACTTCAGACTTGCTCACTTTATTTGATCATTTGTCATTGGGTGATTAAATAAAACAACATTATGTGTATTACAAGCCAGAGACAAAGAAGAAGACAAAAACATTTTGCCTTCAGGTGTGGACTGACGGCTCTAAAAAGTCACCGCTGTGTTGTCATCACCTCTCGTCTCCTCTGTGACTCACAGCGAAATTTCTGCTCGGCCGTGATGCGTTCACTGATCCTCATAAAATCTGCTCGCTCACACATACACATCTCTAATATTGGTAGGTACAATCTGGCTTTCTCCAAATAGTCCATATGCAAAACCTACACCCTTGGATGTTTCGTCAGTCTGCTAAAAACACGGTGTTCCTGATGTAAACTACACAAGGTTTATTCTGTGGTAAGGAACACTTAAATTCATACATTCATTCAAGCAGTTGTAAATAATTATTTCTGCCTTATGGAAATAATTCCACCTGAACCTTCCACACTGGACGTGTGAGTGCGTCCTCACAGTCTGCCTGCAGCCACAGCACTCACAGTGGATTGCATGTTGGGAGCCCTTGCACAATCTGCCATCTGTGTGAGGTCGGGATTACAGTATCCAGTGCCTGTTTGTCACTGTACGTCTTGCTGCCAGTGTCCAAGGTCACGACTGCCCTCCCACCCTCCTCAACCCCGCCCCTCCTCTCCTCCCCCACCCCCGGCTAGAATGGATGACTCCAGGTATGCCGGAGGACAGTAATTTGGCTGTGGCCCCACTTCATTTCTCTCTGGCCCTCAAACACAACACTGAGCTATCCCAACACCCCCCCAACAACCGCTGCAGCTCATGTATTTTTAATCTTTCGACAGGTGCAATTATTCTTTACACGCTGTGCTTGTTAATCTTAATGCAGTTATTACTATTCATTGTGGGAAGTTTTCCCCTTCTTCCATTTCATTTGAAAGCGCCTCCTCTCTTTCTCTTAATGTGTGTGCATGCGCGCACTCGCGTCGGCACACTCAGGCTGTCGGGCCAATCAGATCAGGCCAATGACGGAGTTAATGAATGCAAGAGGTGAATGAGGAACATGGGGGCACCTGGCAGCAGCTCAATATGTGACCTGTTGTATCGTGCTGTCATTAACATCTGGTCATATATCCGTTATCCACTTTGCTGAATGCAGGAACACTCACGGGCCACTTTATTAGGTACAAAGGACACTTAAAGTGGCAGGAGTGGCCCCCACTGTGGTCTGCTGTGCTGTAGCCCGTGTGTTCAGAGATAGTGTTTCCTTCTCTCTTTTTTGAGTTACTGTTGCCTCGCTATCATTTCAAACCAGTCTCGTCATTCTCCTCTGACCTCTGCTGCTCACTAGATATTTTCTCTTTTTCAGACCGTTCTCTGTAAAGCGCAGAGGTGGTTCTGTGTAAGGCCGGGCCATAATTCAGTAACAGTGTACTGTATATTGTGGTATAGTTTTTCATTCATTAGTTTTCTAATACTGTATCCTTCACATGAGGGTCATGGCTGGAGCCACTCCTGGCTGACATGGGGTGAAAGGCGGGGCCACAACCTGGACAGTCAGTCAGTCAGTCCATCACAGGGCAAATGCATGGAGACGAGCAATCAGTCACACTCACACCTACAGTCAATTTAGAGTTTCCAATTAACCTCTGTATGTTTTTGGACAAGGCAACATGGTTGGTGTAGTGGTTAGCACTCTAGCCTTTGCAGCAAGAAGACCTGGGTTTGAGCCCCAGTTGGAACAAGGGGCTTTCTGCATGAAGTTTGCATGTTCTGTGTGTGAGTTTTCTCTGGGATCTCCGGCTTCCTCCCACAATCCATAAACAACATGGGGATTAGGTTATTGGTTTAAATTGACCCTTTGTTTTTATATGTGGCCCTGCGATGGCTGGCGAACTGTTCAGGGTGTACCCCGCCTATCGCCCTATGACAGCTGAGATTGGCACAGCACCCCGGTCCTCCGGTGGAGGATAAAGCGGTAGAAAATGAATGGTTGAATGATATTGACTGATGTAAAACCTTTATGTTGTGCTAACATATTCTCCAGCCCTAACTGTGCGTGAAAATCCCAGTAGATCAACGGTCTCTTAAACACTCAGCTCAGCCCATCTGGCACCAACAACCCTGCCACGGTCAAAGTCACCTTTTATTCCTCACTCTGATGCTCAGTTTGAACTTTAACAGGTCGTCTTGACCAAGGCGAAGACTGACTGCATTAAAGTAGACATATTATGCAAAATCAACTTTTTAATCATTTTAATACTTATGTGGGACTCTGGAGGCCCTATCAGTCAGCAAAGTGTGAAAAAAGATGACTCACTCATGTTTTGTGGTCTGCCTTCAGTCTAATGCTGCGTTCCAGAGCCCATCCAAACCAGTTGGACGAGGGACTTATCCTACCTCCAACGAGAAAAAGTGCACTGGAATGCCTGTCGAAGTGGGACCTCCTACTCGCGAAGTCGGGGCTGATCGACCTACCCCGACGTCACCAAAATGACGTCGGAGAATAATGGCGGCTCCCATGGAGTCACATGAATAGGCTATAAACTTTACTTTTCTGTGTGTAGACTTGTTTTAGACACAGCAATTTTATCACAACTTGTTTTTCATGTTATGGCGTGAAATTATGTCGTTGTTGTTGTAGTGTATTTACATATATACCACCATAGTGCACTGCCCTCTTGTGGTTATCTAGGGCCATGACCCGGTCTGTAACCTGAGTGTTGACGTGCTGTTTTATTGTTGAGTAAAGCCCCCTCTTCACGCTCAGTCCTGGTCTCTGTTTCAGTTATTCCCCACATCAATATATTACAGTTGTTATCTGTTAGCATGAAGATATGTAGGGCTACGGTAAAAGTATACTCATGAGTCATGACGTTATATGTATCGCTTTTACATATACGGCTTGCTTGTTTATGTAAGTAGACTGAATTGCTGACAGTCATATTGCCTCTTCAAACATAAATCTAGATCGTCGTGATCGTCCGTTCCAGAGCCCATCCAAACAAATGGGATCTGGGACTTATCCTTCCTGAATTGTACTAGCTCCTACTTCAAAGTGTGCCAGCAATTGAAGTCGAATGTTAGAAAACATGGACGATCGCAGCGCTTTAGATTTATGTTTGAAGAGGCATTTTGACTGTCAGCCATTCAGTCTACTTACATACACAAGCAAGCCGTATATGTAAAAGCGATACATATGGATATGTAACGTCATGAGTATACTTTTACTGTAGCCCTACATATCTTCATGCTAACAGATAACAACGACGACATTTTTTCACGCCATAACATGAAAAACAAGTTGTGATAAAATTGCTGTGTTTAGAACAAGTCTTTACACAGAAAAGTAAAGTTTATAGCCTATTCGTGTGACTCCATGGGCGCCGCCATTATTCTCCGAAGTCATTTTGGTGAAGTCGGGGTAGGTCGATCAACCCCGACTTCACGAGTAGGAGGTCCCACTTCGACAGGTATTCCAGTGCACTTTTTCTAGTTGGAGGTAGGATAAGTCCCACGTCCAACTGGTTTGGATGGGCTCTGGAACGCAGCATAAGTACAGGAAATAAAACACGCCATGTTGACTTCCGCGCTCATTGGGACGTCACAATGAGACGTTTCTGGAATTTTTGTCTCACGGAGTTCAGCTTTGAGGGCAATAGTATCCGTTTGTGAAGTGTTCTATTCGTGGCTCCACAGTGCAGCAAACACAAACTTTCAGCCTCAGAGGATTTACGTGTCCAGTGGATACATGTTATATATGACGGCAAAATGATGGCTATTCCAAATGCTAACTGTTGTTAGCTGCTGGAGCCTCAGTGACGTAGTTTCCTGTGTCTCATTTGCATTTAAAGAGACAGGCTCTCAAAACAGAGCGTTGTGAACAGGGCTGTTTTGGCAGAGTGATTGAACTGCTGCGGTGCTTCATCCTTAAGGTATTTTGACCAAAGCATGTCACAGACATGTTCATTAGGACACCAGGGAACTAGGTAGTGATGGGATCGGCAGTTCATTTCTGTTTTCTGAATCCCTAGAATCCGTTCATTAAAATGATTTGTTCAAAGGATTCGTTCACAAAATCGTTCAGTGCTTGGCAGGAGCCCAGTGCTCTGCTACGTGACTCACATCCTGTCTTAGTGCAGTACGTTCGCGGGTCAGTGAGTGAGTGACTACACTCACCTGCCCTGACAGAACCCTCCCAAATTTTGATATAAAAGTACAGTTTAATTGCAAAACAGCATTATAATAATGAAAATAATGATGATGATAATACAAAATAATAATACTTATATATAAAGTAAAAGTATAAAACTATCATTATTATTTTTAGTATTTGTATTATTATAGAGGCACATAGAGGATAATATATATACATTTGTTATTATTTTAAATCTTACAGCTATTGGTGAGTCTCTCTTGTGTGTCTCCTCTCCTCTCATTACTTTGTGTGTACCTAAGTCTGTCAATGGGGCGATTGTGTGTGTGTGTGCTTGTGTGTGCTTGACTCAACATTAGCCGTTAGCATTAGCAGTTCTGTGTTCACGAATCAGTGCGAGTCAGTTTGTTCACTCAAAAGATCAGTTCTTTCGAATGAATCGTTCGTGACCGACACAATACTAGAAATAGGTTAACTTGTAGAAATAAGGTGTTATGTCTACTTTAAGTTGCTGCCCTGTGATTGGAAGATTAAACCCGGGTCTTCTTGCTGTGTATCATCATAACCAGTTCATTTATCAGATTCCAGTGTGATAATGTCAGATCATTCTACTGCTCAATAGCAACTTTAACGCTCACTGTAAAGTCAAAACAGAGAGAACTTTTTGATGAAAGTGATTGGAGTGTTTTTTTCTTCCCCTCTCTCTTCTTTTGCCTTTTATGAGGCCCCTAAGCCAACATGTCAATCCACCGGAGTGTTTCATTAGTGTTCTGTATTTTGATTTGCCTGTGACATCTCCCCATGCTGTGTATTGTAAACTCCCTCCTGTCTGCAGCTTGAAAGCCGCCTGTTAACGCCGTTTCCCTAACAATGTTTATGTCACCTCCGCACGGTTTTGATCAGTGTAGATAAACACACTCCCGATCGCTTTAAAAACAGTGGAAACTTCTGCCCAAATTCGTCAGGTTCTCAGTGATCCACCTGACTTCCCCCCACCGTTTTCTTCTTCTCCTTCCAGGTCTCCTCTCTGCCAGAGTGTGTGTCTGTGTGTGCGTGCTGCGCTTGAACGTCTGATTTGTTGCCACCTCCGCGAGAGCAGTTGAGGCGCTGTCGCCAGGGGCGTAGCCCTGAGACTGATGCTCCAGGTGTTTGCTCTTCCTCACCTCCTCTCAGTGCACACACTCATCCCTCAGGATCCACCCGCTCCCTCTCTCCTTTAGAACGCGACGTCTTTTATGTGAGCGTGGAGCTCACAGAGAGTTTGTGAAGATTCTCATCTGAATACACCCCTCCAAGAGTGTGTGTGGGGTTGAGTATGGTCGTGTGTGTGCCAGGCCTCAGGCATGTCTGAGGTGTGTGTGTGTTGAAATGTTATGGCAACAGTGCTTGCTAGTGGTGACCAGCAGTACTGCAGAGCAGAGGACTCAGAGGCAGCCTTTTATCACTCACTCGCGTGTCTCCTCGTGTTATGAGATGGTTATGAGTGCCTTGCATATTCACATCAGATGTTTCCTTTGGCTACGAGATTATGTGAACACAACACTCTGACCGTAGCAATTCAGAGTCATTCAAATGCATAAAGAATAGCTGTCCTTTTTCAACCTTCCTTATACATAAGCAAGTACCAGAAAGAGATGCCTGCGAGGCACAGCGAGCTGGTTTTATTGTAATTGTGTGGCTAAGTACCTGCAGTCAGAATGAGAGCACAGGAGGAGTGCTGCTGCTGCTGCTGCTGCTGCCGCTGCTGCTGCTGCTGCTGCACGCGTTTGTGGCGGTCTGTCGGAAAATAAGGGCGTATAAAATATGATGGAAAATGAAAGCTCTCTGGGCGGGACGAGATTATGCACAAGTGATTAATAAGAGCAGTAATAAACAAAGGCCCAGGAGATGTTTGAGGTGCTTAATAATGCATTATGTTCATAAAAGAGCCGGGCCTCTCCAACTGATCCCTGTGGAGTAGGAGACCCCAGAGGGACCGGAGGAGAGTGTGCTCTTAAAAGACAGCAGCTGTGTGTGTGTGTGCGAGTGTAGGAATGTGTGTGACTCTGAGAGAAGACACATCCGTGGGATTCATGTATGTATGTAAAGAGAGTAGACTGCTGTATTTGACGGTGTTAATCTATAGTGATTTGTCTTTCATGTGTCATAAGTAAGAATAGGTGCTAGGTTGTTTTTTTGTGTGTGTTTTCCTATGATTTCAGCCGCAGTTTGTTTTTTTGGATGTCATCAGCACCACTTTGTTCACCGCAGAAACCTCTGTTAATTTTAAACGCTTGAGAAAATGTCTCACTTTTGATGTCGCTCCTTCTCCGTCCTTCAGTCTGTCAAACAAAGACACAGCACAGCGGTGGAAAAATAACAGGTTAAGAAGTTTGTTTTGTTCACACACAAAGGCAGCAGCGTCCTACAATCATTTTCTTTCTCTTTTTTTCCCTTCCACCTATCTTTTTTATTTTCATATCTTCTCACTCTATCTGCCACATCAAGGTAAAGTGAGACTTCAGTTCACTACCTGAATGCCAAACGCTTAAACAGAGAAGTCATGCTCAAGAATTTGTTTAAGAATTTATTTTTTGTATTTGAAACTAACCCTTGACAAACAGAATAAAAGAGGCTTGATTTATCCTACATTCCATTATATCACTTGCATTGTCTATGGAGGTGAAAGTAAAGGGTTCTTTCAACCTAGTTTTGGTCCTTGACAACAATATTACAGCAGTGTTACTGTTTGTTGCAGCGACGGCAGCAGCGGCGGAGCATGTTTATGGACCTTGAAGTCCACTCGGAGGAAAAAAAAACAAAAAATACAACAAGACTGTTTTGAATGAAAAGAAAAAAACCTTGGAGCACAGCCTTGTAAATTAATTTGTTCGTGTTGTATGATGGGAACACAGCTGGCCTCATTAACATGCGCACAACAAATAATTATAGCTTTTTTTTTTTTCGCTCTTCAGCCAGCCAATGCTTGGCTAATGGGCTTGCTGGGTTAATTATGTCAGAGCATAATTACACAGGGCCCAGGGAGACATAATGGTGCACCCTGCTGCGCCCACACCGCCTAATGATGGTGTATCGCTGACAGGGCCAAGACGGACCGCCCCGACACACCTGCTTGTCTTGGCGCAAACTGCTCCGGTCCACCCCCTCCCACCTAGACACACATCCTGGACCGTCGCAGTGTCCTCTCCAGTTCCACCCCCACTTCCCCAGGAGCTGTCCAGCTTCTGAAACTCTCACCATCTTCTCAAGTCTCACCCAGATACAGTATCTGCCTCCTGCTTTGAGAAGAGCAAATATCACAGACGCGGCAACACAGTGACCACAAGGAGGCAGCTACAGGGTGGCAGCCTCATTATCCCTCAGCTGAAGTGATGAAACTCAAAAACAACAGAGCTGGGACTGTGCAAAAACAATTAAAACTCACGCTCAACTTTTATTAGCTATTAGCAAGTTAGGGTTCATCACAAGCTCTGCCCTATTTTTGGAGTTTGGATGTTTTCTTAAAGCCGCAGTGTGTAACTTTTTGTTGTTGATGTCATTATTCTGCCTCAGGTCGGTCTTCATGAACAGAACCCATGTAACTTTATTATTTTTTTATGTTGCATATTTCCTGTGAAAACAGGCTCTGATAAGCAATACTTTAAGACCTGACTGAGAGAGCATTAGTGTGTATACAGCAGCAGCGCAGGGATCAGTGGAATTCACTTCTTATGGGTGATTCATTGTATTTTCATTACAGTTGTCACTGTAATATGTCGACCTTTAAGCATAATTTAAACTTGTGTTGTGTCACTTGTTCACACGTGAAGTGTCTTGTTTTTTTTAAGAACATGATCATTACGTAGCATATGCAGTTTACAAGAATGTGGGTATGCACTTCAGCTTTGGGAAAAAATACTGTGGCTCGATCACTTAGTCAGGAAGTGAAATAATTAATAAATAATTGAAGCTGCAGCTGCTGAGAGAGGGTGAAAAAATAGTTCTGCTGTTTTCTGTGTGACAGAGTCACTTCTGGTTCATTTATCCTTCACAAACCTGAACGCACAGCTTGTATGAAACAGAGACGGCAATTAAACTGGAACTCTGTGACAAAAATTTAAGATCCAATAATTCTACACAATTTTTTTACAAAAGTGATCAATTTGATGAATTGTTGTTTTTCATAGCCCCAGAATGAGCCTTTAATATTTATATCATGAGCCGAATCAAGGTCAGCCATTTTGGACCATCATGTTTTTACAGTAGCCCACAATGAACAAACCTTTAACATTTCTGAAGCAGATACTGTTGTCAGACTTATTGCACTTTGAAATGTCAAATCATAAAGTCATTTTGCATTCATTTGATTCCTGAACAGATTCAGTGTTAAGAGTTGCTTAACATTAAATTAACTATTAAACTTCTAATGCAAATAATTGCATTTACTTAAAAATTAATTGACTTCCTGTGGTGTGTGGGAATGTCGCCGGGTGACATGAAATCTAAACAGATGAATATGGAGCTTGAGAGACTGCTCTGCAGTTTTAACCCTTTATTGCTGACGACATGTTTGCACCAGCACACTTTGCATTACCATAGTTACGCAGTTTGTGCTATTGGAGAAATTCCAACCGTTAACCTGGTTATTACGGTTATTTCACTCACACTGTTTCAGGAAATTGGAGAATCGGTGTCTCTGTCGCCGGAGAGGAGCGAGTGGGAAGAACACCTGTACATAGTTTCCATTTTTTGGCCTATTTTTGCACATTGAGAGGAAAAAATGGAAAGACTGGAGAGAGAGAGAGAAATTTCATACTGTTCAAATTTCAAATTTACCATCCAAAATCTGTTGATTGTGCAGTGTTTTTCCAAACAAACCATTTTCTTCATTTTAAATTGTTAAAACAATATTTTAACATGCATTGAATTGTAAATAACTGCCAGATATTGAAGATTATTCTGTAAAAAATGGGCAAAAGCACTAAGTTACAGGACATTCTCTGGTCCTTTCATGGTTAAAATAAGCAAATAGAAATAGAAACATATATAAATACATTTTGAGGGTTTGGTGTTAAAGGGTTAAGAACGCAAAACTGAAAACACCATGCTGAACCAAACTTAACTATCTTTTAGAGTCTGTAATCTTTTTAATACATTTTACAAAACACAACAGTGATTCAAAGACACATCAACAGATCTTCAATGCTTCTCTGTGCTCGTTTATTTGATTATTTTCCTTTTTTCTCGAGCATCTGCTCTCTTCAGAATATTTGTAGTGAAGTAGCCCTGACCTGTTCCAGTTTTATTTTTCTGGGAATACAAGGGTGATCAGAGTGACACGACACGAGCAGTCAGACCATCTTCACAGTAAACAAAAAAAGAGTTTTCAGACTCTCTGCTTCAGTTTTGCCCAGATTCTATGCAGTGTGGCATCATAACGTGCGTCATCATTACAAATGGGCTGTTTTTCTTTTTTTTAACTGAATGTCATTTTATCGTGAGGCACTTGCATTGAAATCCGCTCCTGAGAAGAGCTATAAAAATAGACTTATTATCATAATAAAAACACTTAAGATATGGATCCTTTTCACTTTCTACATGCATACACAAATTCTTCTTGCCTCATTGGACTCAACTGTCTCTACCTTCCCAGATCAGAGCAGATTATAAATGTTTTTGAAACAGTCAAAGCTACAAAAACACGAGCCAGGTGGTAATACGCCAGAATTAATCTTCTACTGCTCACAGCTCCTGGTCGTGTGTAAAGTGATACATTCACATTTTCACGATGACGTTATTGAACGTGAAGCTGTGTGTGTTACCCTCCAGAGTTGGACTCGGAGAAAATGATGTATTAAATGTCGTGTGATTTATTAGCTTAAACGAGCTGCTGTTGCCCAATCAGTTATCATGACCTCAGAGCAGACATCCAATCACCCATAATTAAGATAAGAGATGAATTAAAAAACGGAAGCGTTTATTTGCACCAGGAGTGATGTGACTCACCCAATGTACATGATGCCCTGTCAGCGCAGCTCATCTCCTGATTAACGCGACTGTGAGAAGTTTGAAGTTTGGTTAGTAGAGCATTCCTCATACATTCAAGACTTAATTTATTGTCAGTTTAATGCAAACAATGCTTTTGTTTTTCAAACACCAGAGGTAAATTTAAACTCGTCAAAGGCATAAAAAAGCAAGAAACCTGACCGGTACTTTAAAGCTGCAACGTTTAACTTTTAATTACAAACAAATTTCCTTACATTCAAACTATTGTCAGATGAGTTCACACAAGGTTGATTAAGCCTATCAGCTCCACACCACTCTCTCCCTCTCTCTCTCTCTGTTGTGTTGTGTTGTTTTCAATCTCACGACTCAAGATCCTTTATTTTCATAACCAGTGAGGAAAAATTCTTCCTCCCACTGCCGACTCAACTTAGCACAATAAATACAACATCAATGACTTTTTTAAAAAGGTATGAACTATAGAATAATTATAATACTCAAAAGTGTCCCCAGTGACATTCAAGCCCTGCAAGCAGGAAGTGATTAGTTTAACATTAAAATACAAAATTATTTTGATGTGTGTAGGTTGGCCTTAGATTTGATGAAATTGCAATGGAAATTATTCAAATGTATTAATGCTGTAAGGTGCAATGCATAAAGAATATACAGTATACATTTTGGTCTACAGTGTATTGCACATCACCTGCATAGGTTATTGTATACACTATATGGACAAAAGTATTTGGACACACCTGTTAAGTATTGTATTCAGGTGTTTGAATCAGGCTTTGGTCTCTATACCCTTTATCTCCAATGAAGGACAATTTTAACACTTCGGCAAACCAATACATTTTGGACAATGCTATGCTTCCAACTTCGTGGCAACACTTTGAGGAAGGTGCATAATTTTAGGCACCCTTGTCATTTTATTGATTTCAATACATTTAGCACTAATTATTGGAACTCAAAATTGGTTTGGTAACCTCAGTGTCCTTTGACCTCCATACACAGGTGAATCCAATCATGAGAAAGGTTATTTAAGGAGGCCAATTGTAGAGTGAAGAGTGGCAACATGGGAGCCTCAAAACAACTCTCAAATGACCTGAAAACAATGATTGTTCAAGATCATGGTTTAGGGGAAGGATACAGAAAGCTATCTCAGAGATTTAAGCTATCAGTTTCAACTGTGAGGAACATTGTGAGGAATGTGAAGACCACAGACACAGTTCTAGTTAAGGCCAGAAGTGGCAGACCAAAAAAAAAAAAATCTCAGATAAGCAGAGGCAAAGGATGGTGAGAACAGTCACAGTCAACCCACAGACCAGCTCCAAAGACCTACAACATCATCTTGCTGCAGATGGTGTCACTGTGCATCGTTCAACTATTCAGCGCACTTTACACAAGGAGATGCTGTATGGAAGAGTAATGCAGAAAAAGCCTTTTCTCTGCACCCGCCACAAACAGAGTCACTTGAGGTATGCTAAAGCACATTTGGAATAAGGTGCTGTGGACTGATGAAACTAAAATAGAGTTATTTGGGCAAAACAAGGCGCGTTATGCATGGTGGAAAAAAACCGCAGCATTCCAAGATAAACACTTGCTACCTACAGTAAAATTTGGTGGCGGTTCCATCATGCTGTGGGTTCCATCATGCTGTGGGGCTGATTCTGGAGAACAATGTCCAGGAATCAGTGACAAAGGTGAAGTTGTGTCGGGGCTGGATCTTTCAACAAGACAACGTCCCTAAACACTGCTCAAAATCTACTAAGGCATTCATGCAGAGGAACAAATACAACGTTCTGGAATGACCATCTCAGTCCCCAGACCTGAATATTATTGAAAATTTGTGGTGTGACTGTCCATGCTCGGAAACCATCAAACCTGACTGAACTGGAGATGTTTTGTAAAGAAGAATGGTCCAAAATACCTTCCACCAGAATCCAGACTCTTATTGGAAGCTATAGAGGCTGTTATTTCTGCAAAAAGGAGGATACACCATTTTTTTTGTTTTTCAATTCATGCACATGCCTAATTTTGTTTAAATAATTCTTGCACACTTTCTGTAAATCATATCAACTTTATTTCACTTCTCAAATATCACTGTTTGTCTCCTATATGATATATTTAACTGACATTTCTTATCCAAACAACCAATGATTTATAAAGTAAAATCATAAACATTTACAGGGGTGCCCAAACTTTTGCCACGACCACTGTATGTGCTAAAAAGAAAAGGAAGAGGAGTAAGTGGACCTTATTATCTTATCATCAATTAGTAGCTCCAAAGTTCTCAGCGCCGTCTTTCTGGACTCTCGCTCCGTCAGTAAGTGCAGATCCCAGGCCCTCGGAGAACATCCCCCGCTGCTCTACTTTGATGGGGTTAATTTTGTATACAGTCTTAAGTTATATCCCTTCACTTTAAATTTGACTTGACTTTACTCCGCTGCTACTGATTGATAATCCTGGCTTGCCCATGTGTGAGAGATCCCTTACTATAATCTCTGCACTTTGATCATTAAAAGTTGAAAGGATATATGGGAAAGAGGCTGATAAAGTGATTTCTGTGACAGTGGGTCGATGGAATAGCAGTGCTTTAAGTCATCCTGTTTGTCTTAGAAGAGTGCTGCTCTTAATAGTGATGTCCCTCGTGACTGATGCAATATCTCCACGCTCGGTGTAACAACCAATGCCGACAATGCTCGACTGTAAACAGGCCTGGGAAAAAATAGCTCAATCAATTAAATGGCCCAAAATGTTTTTGTCTGATGAAAATGCAGATGTGGCGAGCTGCAATGCAAGGCCAAGGATTTCAACAAATTGCATTTTGCCGAAGTTGCGGCTCTCTGATGAGCGTTTATTTTCGTGGCCCCCGTCGCCCCCAAACTCTGCATTCTCCCCTCGTGACAAAGTTTAAACGTCTGTGGCTCCAACTTGTTATGAAAAGCCACTTCAGTCGGTGCCCACACTGAAGAAGGGATCCAATTGGTTTCCACACAGAAGTCTAAGATGAGTGGATGAAAGCTGCGGGAGAAAAGTTTGTGCAGCAAAGCAGCGATTTTCCTCCTCTTTTAGAGTTTTGAAGGGCTGTGTGAGAGAGGGAGTGTGTGTGTGTGTATTTTATGTGTGCATGGAGCTACATCTTGCCCCCCCCCACCTCCCCCCCTCCCGTCAAGGAGCTCCCCTGAGCTTCCCTCTCTCTGCTTTGGCACTAGAAGTCACCTCCTTTGGTGTTCAGCAGGCAGGTACACAACAGGAGCAGCTCTCTCTCTCTCCCTCTCTCTCTCTCTCTCTCTCTGAGCTGTTGAACTTTTCGGGAGGGGAAGAAAGGGAAGGGGAAGATTAAAAACAGCGCTGTGATGTGGAGTGCCGAGCTGCCTCCTGAGAATTCCTGGCATAATAATTTAAATGATCAAATGATACAGAGGAGACTTGTTAGCTGAGAAACAGCCTCCTAGTTGGCCCCATGGGCCCGGTGCTGCCGCGCATGCATTGCAAAACAGCTCCTCTGTTGTGTTAAAGAATCCCGCTTTTTTTATTTCTCTTTTTTTTGTGCTCCTTTTCAGGAGCAGACTTTTTCTACACTTTGCTTAGGTGCATACTTGGGTATTAAGACTGCGTCACGCAGTCATTGGTGGCACTTCTTCATGTCTTCGCTCTCATTCATCAGCATGTGAGCAGACTCATTAGATGTGATTTCTCTACATGTGAGGGGTTGGAACAGCACTTGTGTCACTCGGTCCAGCCTGTGAACATTTCAAAGGCGCCTGAGTGGGGAAAGTCTAAGAGTCATTCTTTGGAAACAAGTCTCAGTGGAATAGTCTGCCTCTGTTGAAACTGCGATGCAGAAAACTCTGTAAAGTGCTTCACACACAGTAAAACAGCTTCTTTTTTTTTTTTTGAAAACTAGGAGTGTCTGGATGTCATATGGATCTCAGTAGATTTTTTTCTTCATAGATTTGTTTATGTGTCTCTGTGTGTATTGTTTTTTTTTTCTCCCCACAGATCCAGCTCCTGTGCTGGAGGCCTCACACACCCTGGAGGAAAGGCTACAGCAGCTTCAGAGTTCGGCCCCAGACAGTGAGGCCCTGGTACGAGAGATCAGCAGGCACTGGAAGAAACACTTGGAGTGCCTTGAAAAGACAGGTCAGGTCAAAAGCACTTTCCGTACAGAGCAACACTACTTAAATGCTAATGTTCCTTTAATGCAGGGCTGAAGTTGCTGCTGCTGTTGTCGACAAGTACTGAGAGGTTCATTTAAATGTACCAGTGTAGAAGAAAAGTTGTCATTTCAGATACTACTTTTATACTCTATATGGTTATTGTGCAGTGGTTCCTAAACTACTGACTAAATGAAACAAAAACAGCTTTTATTCTAAGAAACCAGAATTTAATTTTATATCTTTGATTTTTGGACAAAAATTATACCATCTTTTTCCTGCACACGCAGGGCTCACAGAGGACAGTCCTGGTGAAGCCGCTCAGTCCTGCTCTCCAGCCTCTCTGATGACTCCCAACAGCACACCCGCTCCTGGGGCCCCAGGCTCCCCACAGCCCAACTATCAGGACCAAGCTGAAGACCGAGGGTGAGAACTAGTGAATGATACATTTATGTTTCTTAACCAAGTTGTCCCAGGTATTTTTCCCCAAAATATGAATTTTTAACTGTTTGGAATAATAAGGAATTTTTGTTCTTGTGTTCTTATGTCATGTGCAGATCACGTTAAGTACAGGTCTGAAATATGTACAATACTGCAGTATTTTGAATCACAACTCACAATAACATTATGAAATGTTCATATTTAGAATCTTCACAAGAACTGTTGCTCTTTTGAGAAGTGGCTCCAAAACAACTTTCACACATAACACACCTGCGTTTCTTCTGTGTTAAGTTTCTCCTGATTAAGACGAACAGAGTTGTCTCTTTCAGGGAGGAAGAGGAGGAGAGCGCTGACGTTAGTTTGGCTGACAGACTATCAGAGGCCGAGGAGAAGATCAAGGGCCTGCATTCATGTGAGTGCTTTAAAAATAATGGCTTGTACAGTCGCTGTTAAATTTAATTTAAGCCTATTTAACAGGCGGCACATGTTTAATTGCAATACAGTGCCCCCTGCTGAAACACTGTTGCATTGTTTACACAAAATGTTAGATCAAATTAAGACACATTTACTGATGGAATTAGTTTTAGACCTTTATGGAACAGTGTAATATCACTTTGCAATTCAGTCTCTGACTATTATAATAGTCCTTACACGGGTTATGGTTAAACAAGGGCTGTCAAAGATAATGTGATCATAACATGTTTAAGTAAATTGATGTAAGATGATTATCACCTAATTGAAATCCAAGACAAGGAAAAGACACTGACACTCAAACACTACTTGACTATGAAGTTAGTTTAAAGGTGGATATCGCACACACTTACTCTTTATGTTCAAGTCGTGGGTTTGCTCTCTTCAAACTAACTTCACGGTGGTCTTTAGGAGGTACAAAAA
The DNA here is from genome assembly GCF_963457635.1 of Microchirus variegatus. Classification (NCBI taxonomy): domain Eukaryota; kingdom Metazoa; phylum Chordata; class Actinopteri; order Pleuronectiformes; family Soleidae; genus Microchirus; species Microchirus variegatus. Next base: position 10,848,988 of record NC_139804.1, on the reverse strand, counting down.
AAACAATGCAGAGATCACAGCATCTCGAGTGTGGAGGAGCAAATATGACATGCATTCAACGATCCTTCTGCAAACACACATGCAGTCCACGAAATATTGACTAACCAATGTCTGCTGCTGCCACCCTGTGGTTATAGATTCACTCCTTAATTGGAAGCAATTAAATAATTAAATAACTGTATAGTGCTACTTTTTTATATTTAATTATAAACATATTTGCATCAATATTGTCCACTCAAAAAATGACAATTAATGTGCTCGTTCAATCGAGCGACAGCCCTGGTTTAACATAGAGCTGACCTGCGTTTGTAATATTCTAAACATGTGTGTACTGAGCTTGAATTAGTCAATGAATTTAGCCGTATACTGTAAGCTAAAGGTCAATGTTTGTTCTAAAATGAATATATCCCACTGTCTCACCAGCTTTGAACACTGCACAGACAGAGCTGCTGGACCTGCGGTGTAAATATGACCAAGAGATGACGAAGAAGTAAGAGTCTACTTCAGATTTGATCACACACACAGCTGTCACATTTATATTTTATATCCCTAATGAAGTCCCTTCAAACCCTGTTATACCCCCCCACCACCCCCATAACAAGGCCCTCAGTGCTTGGAACATTTTAGAGCACAGGTGTCAAACAGGCGGCCCGCGGGCCGGACCCGGCCCTCCAGTGGCTCCAGTCCGGCCCGCCGAGCCCCCAGTCCGGACTGGGTCGGTACTACCGAGTATTTGCATAAAATGAAACGATTCCCGGAATCGGTACTTGAACGCATCCTTGTAACATTATCCCAGTGGAAGAGTAGGCGATTTCCTAAGCTGACTTGAACGCAGCACTAATCGCAAAGAGCGTGATGACGTAGTTTGTTAACGTCCGTCATTCATTGGCTGCGACGTTCGAGCGTCATGACGTCAATGTTCTGTGTTGCCGGCTGTTAGCTCCGGTGTGGCTAACAACAGCGCTAAGCAGTTTCAGTACGTCTGACGTTCTCTGTGCGTTGCTGTTATTTTATCGGCATTGTTGTCCGGTCCAACACAGTTGAACTGTTGGCGTGTCTTCGGCGTCATTCATTTCCGTGCCCAGAAAAGAATGACGCCGTTAAACGGAACGTTAGATGGGCACACGCTTTTGAGCGCCATAAAAGATGCCATGTTTCAGGGACAAATGTAAATGTTTGGTTAATTGTTATAGTGTTATTGAAATTGCACATACTTTTCTTAAAAATTCTTAGGCTGTTCATAATATATTTTGTAAAGAATAATTAATTTGATACATAGAATTTTATAATTCTTCTTCTTTGCAGTAATTAATACAAAGAAAAAAGTGGACTTATTATTACTTCAATGTCATTTTTGCGATGAGTTTACTGGTCCGGCCCCCTTGAGGTCAGATTAAGTTGGATGCGGCCCCAGGACCAAAATGAGTTTGACACCCCTGATTCTTGAGCATCAGGTGCTGAAGCTGGTTTTCCTAATTTTGCCCGCTTAAACTCATGTCCAGTGTGGAGCTGAGGAATGCCATTGTAAAGGCTGCGAGAGAGTGACTCAGCCACTAATGCAGGTCGATGAGAGAAGTGTGTGTTTGCCTTCACTGGCAGCTGGGCCTTGACAGCCCTCAAGAAGAATTGCTCCATTTAAAGATTGCTTCAGAAAACACTCTACCTTGTCCTGGTCTTTGAGCGCAATGTATCCACCGCACGCCTGAAATGAATCTGAGCTTGTATGAAGGATGTCGATAGACATTCAAAGCAAACACTCTTTTGTTTGGGTTGTGCTCCAGAGTACAGTCAGCCGCTGCTAATGGATTTTCCTCCCAGGCTTAATCCACTGATGGTTCTAGACCCACTGCCATCCATTTTGTCGGGTTGGATACCTTTTTCAGTTTGGGCTTACCTTTCATGTGCAGCAGCCGTTTTGAAAGAGCATCTCTGCTATGTAGTTTGTCATTTACTGTGCATGTGTACTGTTGTGGTCACATTTGTCTGTGGGCTTGACAGTAGCACCACTGACCCCAGAGCTCCAGCTGCAGTTGTCCGTCCCTGACCCTGAGCCTCTGAACACCGGGCTCCTCTCAATTACTCTCACTGACCGTTTCCTCAATGTTGATAAGAAAGACTATTTGTCTGCTTTGGCTTGAGTAGCCCAGCAGGTAATCAATACAAAACATTTTCCGTAGCACACAAGTTCATTAAAAGTGGACGTGACACCTGTTAGTGTTTGCTGTCAGCGGGGCGCCATATATCCTGGCCTTATTGATAGGATGGGGCCACAAGCAAGACCCTCTGAAACCAGGGCTGCGACACACTACACTGACACAAATCCTTTTAGTCTGAGTCTGACTGATTCCACAAATCACTGTAGAAATATTAGGAGTGTGTAACTTTTGAATGTTAACAAAATCTGTTTGCTGCAAGCCATTGTAAAAATTAGTTCACACGGTGCTGAGTCAGGGTCCATTCACAAGCTGCAAACGTCCGTTTACTCTGCAACCAAAACCTGGGAGCTGCAGAAATGTCTGAAGTTGCTGCAGTCACAGTGAAGTAATTAACCTTTCTGATACAATATCCATGTCATCGCCGACAGGATTTGGCATGCACACTTCTCATTACTGTAACTCCTTGACTCCTCGAAATTCAAAGTGAAAGTTATCTGCTGTTATGTTTCTACAGCAGCCCGAAAGGACATTGCGAATAAGCTGTTTGTCTGTTGTACTCTCACCATTTTCACTCACTGAATATCATGATGGTCATAAGAGGGTTAAAGCCTTAAACTGAGGGGAAAACAATTGAGACAAAGACAAACAAATGGATCACATGGAATACTTTGGGCCACCATGTTTGTGTGCATCCTCATCCGCATCAGCTGATTCAGGAGCTTCATATGGATGATACAGATTCAGAGTTTATGTCAGAGTAAACAAACGCCACTTTAACTGACTTTTTTGTCCCAATTATCAAAGGACATGCTGAAAGTACTACATTCCACAAAGTTGACATATTTTCATGTCAGAGCAAAGTAAATTGCTCGACAGAGACTGTCATCGGATGATGCGGCATACAATACCGAACAGAGGCAGAGAAATAACATCAACAATGACAAAAATCCACCAAAAGTTACGTACTGCCGCTTTAAGGCTAATCACACAGAGACAATTTGTACAGTCTGGTGTAAACGTGAAAGTCAGTGATTGCTCGGCTCGGTTTAATGTGAATTTGGGCAAAATAATGTGATATATGTGTGATTTATAAGTGATATCTCCATTGAACATTTTTGTTCCTTTGGTTTAAAAGACTACTGTGTCCTGAATCTGCGTGCATATGTAAATCAATCACAGCATCCTCGTTAATTCCGTATCCATATCTACCTTTTGAAAACCTGGTCCCATGTGTGCAAAATGAAACTGTTGAACTTCAAACAAACCTCATGAATAATCCTGCTGAGTCTCTGTTTAAATTAGACGACTCTAATTATTAGATCTTTGGAGGGAAGTAAAGTAGGAGTTCAACCTCAGAAGATGTCTGAGGAAACAAATCAGTGTGAGCATACAGTGTGCTTTTCTTTGGGTCCCAAATAGTGAATGAACACGGCTACAAATAAAGACCCGGAGATCATGCCACATGGTTCTGAAGTACTTCAGGGGCCAAATGAATACACATTTTATTATTTATTAAAGATAATGAATAAAACTTTAACATATATCAGAACAAAATGGTTTTAGTGCTTTAGTGAACTCTCGTCTCTTGTTGTTTCTTATTACAGATGACCATATTTCGAACTACAGGTGTTAATTCAACTGTGGTCATTTATGGAGCTGTACTTACTGTAATATTAGTCTACTGTGATTAATATACAGTAAATGTGGTAGAATCAACTAACAGTATACCTGACATGTCAACGTGTTATGGATTAACTGGTCTCAAAGGGCCAGTGTGCAATGTCGAGGTGGGGTTTTAATGGCAGAAATGGAATATTCATCCATTGTCTATGGCTTTATCCTCCACATGAGCAACTCCAAGTTGACTCAGGGTGAAAGGTGGGCTCACATTGTGGACAGGGCAAACACATGATGGTCAACTAATTATTCATTATTTACAGATTAAGAAAGTGTATTTTGTTTATGTCCAACACATTTGAAAATAGAAACTCCTCAAACTAGTCAAATTTAAAGTTTCTGAACGATTCTCACTTACTCATTTGCATCACATTTACAGTTCAACCCTCTACCGGTCTATCTGTCAGTGACATGAAGACATCATCTATATAATATTGTAGTAGTTTGAACAATGTTTCAATAGCAATTGATAACAGGTTTAGGGACCACAAGGGTTCTATGAAGAGGTCCCAGGGGGTTAGGAAGAAACGGGTGGTGGTGAAGTCTTGCGATGATGAGCTAGTGTTTAGTATTTACTGCTAATTTTTAAATTAAGGTGTGATATATTTAAGCAAAATTACTTTGCTAATGTGACAACTTGACTTTGTAATGGTTGCCATGTTCTGCTGTAATGTTTCTAAAGCCGTAATTAGATGTCACTAATTCTTATACACAGGACCTTTTAAGACAGGTCTTCTCAATCCTAGCCCTGGAAACCCATTGAACCCTAACCCTAACCCATTGAATCAGCTGTGTTAGAGCAGGGAAACATGTTAAACACGTAGGGTAGTCGGTCCCCAGGAGCAGGATTGAGAAACCCTGCTTTAAAACGATGACATGTCTGACCAGAAACAAATCTGAAAGTGGAAAATGTACCCATGATCCAACGTCATCCTGCTGTTGAGCAAATTTTGTGATTTTAATTTAATCTTTTAAAAATTATACAATGGATTTATTTTTATTTTTATTTTACATAGTTTTAAAACTTAAAAAAACCTTTTTTCCCCTCTCAAATGTACGTTTATTTTAGTGTTACAATGTAGTGACCAAGCATGTTCTAATTATATACATATTACATATATAGTGGCAACGTTAAAATAACAGCTGTGCACGGAGCAGTACAGCCCAAACAACAACAAAAAACAGCTGCTGTAGAGCTACAATGTCTGTTACCAACCAAATATTGGACATTTTTTGTTATTTCTTTCTCTTCTTACATTTGGTAGCATACGTCATGTGTCTTCACAGCTGACTGCTTTACTTCAACACTTCCTGACACACACTATACATTGAGAAAATAAAAATGGCCATGTGTCTCAGAGTGTACTGTACGCCATTAAAGTGGCGGTCGTGTTTGAACTTCATTTTAGGATGAATGATGTAATTAAGGAGATGTGCAGCAGCAGTAATGGACCTGTGTGTATGTGTGTTGGTCACTGGAGAGTAGTGAGTGTTTCCTCTCACGAACCCTGTGTCTGTGTCTGTGTCTGTGTGTGTGTGTGTGTGTTCCAGGGCAGTGGAGGTCGACGCCATCATGGCAAATCTGGAGAAAACAAACCAGGTGAGTACAGTCACCCCCTACACCTCTCTCTGATTGAGATTCTCCTTCGCTGAGGTAATCACTCCTGTAATCAAGCCTTGGCTTTAATTAGACTCTCTCCGTCCTGTGCACCCTCCTCTTCTTCCCGCTTCCTCCCCCTCACACCTCCCTCCAATGAGTGTGTGATTAGTGAGTATAAACTTGATCCTCTGTCGGTGGGCACACTGTGGCAGCATGGCTCCACTCAGCAGAGAACAGGAGGCTACCGTGCGCGATTGATGCTGGAGCGTCGAACGCCGGGGTTCTTAGTTATCTCATTGCCTTGATTGCTTCCTATCCTGGTGATACCTCTTCTCCTCTGCTCCTTTCTTCTCCCCTCTGCTTTTCCCTCTCTTTTCCTCACTCTGCTGATGTCTGCCAGCAGCTCCTAGATAAATGTCCTAAAAACGAATCATTAATTAGCAGACTGGGTGTGACAGAGCAGGTAAACAGTTTTTGGGAATAAAGTGGGCCGACTAAGCAGCACCCTCAGCAGAATAAACCGGCGGCTGTGCTTGTCTGCGCTGTTTGTTTTTTTTTGCTCAGCTCTAAATTTTCAGAGCACAGGCGCCTCCTTTGATTAATGTACAGTATAAGCTCTCACCTTGATCATCTCATTAGCCAATTGATGTAGCTGGTGTTTGGAAATTGTAGCACTGTGATACCTTTTTTTGTGCACAGAGAGCGGAAATGGCTCAGAGGGAAGTGGAGAGGCTAAAGGAGCAGTTAGCCAGCAGCCAGAGTGCCAGCACAGGGACCTGCCATCCAACAGAGGGCTCAAGCAGGGTAAGGATGATGTGGTGTCCTGTGTGTAATACTTGCCTCCTTCGGTCTGATCACACGACCCTCATTTGGAGGTGGTTTGAGGACATGTGGCTGCATTCCTGTGCATGTACACAACCTGTCCTCAGGATGGATTAGAGAGCACTCAGTGAACATCCTCTGACCCCCCCTGCAGTATAGTTTACCCTATTCAGCACTCATACACTAATTCACAGTATTAACCTTTGATCTTCACAATTTCATGTTGCAGCAGCGTGAGTAGAGTCACCCAAGTGTCTCCTGACTGTTTTTTTGTTTCTCTCTGTTCCTGTCACTCATGCAGACAGGCACATACAGATGAACACACAAAACACAAACACAATGACAGTGGACACTACTGTACAGTCAGATGCTTTCATTTAATTTTGTTATGACATTAGCATGCGTTCGAATTAACAGCAGAGGGAGCCAGATCAGATCTCATGCGGTTACATGGCAGAGATTGGCAGAGGCCATAGATCATTCATCCAGTCCATTACAGGGATAACATATGGATACAAAAAACATTCATTCACACACTCACACCTATGGTCAGTTTAGAATTCCCAATTAACTCAGTGGTTCTCAAACTTTTTCTGTTGGGCCCCCCTTTGGAGGAATAAAAAATCCAGGCCCTATTTTCCTGCTTTTGGTGTTCAAAAAGTGTATTCTTGAAAAACTTGAGTGTCTTCTGATGTGACTGTAGTGTACAGTCTCTAAGTGTGTTTCTACACTGAGAGACAGCACCGAGAGGTCTTTCTTCATCTCCTACCACATTCGCCATGAATCCAAGACTGAGATACTCAATGTTACGATTCACTCAGATACGTCATATCATATTTTCTCCTCTTGGATTTTGGTGGTGAGTCATCATTCATATCAGTTGACAATGACTTGCTAGTTTTGGAAACGTATGTTTTTTTCTTTTTGCCCCAGTAAGACACTTTTCCACTCTCAAACCTACACTCTTTGTCTCGACATTACCATGGCAGTGGATTTGTTTGTTGTACGTCCCTAAAATGGGTTCGGGGTGCTCCAACGCCAAAACATTAGTTCCACCTGCTCCATGTTCCAAAGAACAACCAGTAGCGCCCCCCACAGCTTGAGAATTGGAATCATGGAATTGTAGTCGCCACATCTTAACTTGGGCAGACAAACCTGTGAAGAGAGGTGTCATAGAGTTTTTAATTGGTTTGGAAGGATTGTATCAGATAGGTCATTATCAGATCCATTGACATTAATTAAAATAGTGTTACCTTATCATCTTTGCTAAAGTTAAAATCTCTCACTTCCCATCTGCCTGAATAACATCAGCACTGTGATTCACTGGCTGTCCTCAAACATTCTCTCACCTCCTCACTCCCCTCACTTCTCTCTTCACTTCTCACTGTGTCAGGAGAAGAATGCGAAGGGTGAGGTGTTACCATCACAGTTGGAGGCCGCCTTGCTGGCTAAAGATCGCGAAATCCTCCGGCTCCTTGAGAACATTCAGCGGCTGCAGTTCACACTGCAGGAAGTTCAGGAGACGTCGGCCAATCAGATCCTGGAGCTGGAGCGCCAGTTGGCGTACAAGACAGAAGCTATTGAGGTGAGAGGCTGTGACACATGACAAGTGAGAGAATGTGACGAGCAATCACTCAGCCCTCAGTGGCTCTGACAATTAATGCTGAATGTTTCTTGTTTTTTTCCGTTTCAGAGATTAGAAGCTAAACTGCAATCCCAGATTGATTATGAAGAGATTAAAACTGAACTCAGGTGAATAATTTGGGGCACATAGAATGTGAAATTCATTCATAATGATGTGAATTTAAATTCTAAAGCCTTGAGTCTGTCTGCTTGTTTTGTTTTTGTCCATAGTATCCTAAGGGTGATGAAGCTGGCCTCAGCAAATGGCAGCTCGTCTCAGGTATACATGCCCCTGCAACATTTTGTTTCCTTTTCTTCCAAAACAACAACAATTATAATCATATCTAAAGCTACTGTAATCCATTAATGACGATTAATAGCTTTTGTGTGCGTTTGTGTGCATAGGAGTCTGCCAAGGCTGCAGAGGCTCTTTTACTGGATAAAGAGGCATTTCTTCCATCTCACAAGTACCTGATGGAGAAGGCTCGAATTTTGCACAACAATGGTAAAACAAATATCGCTCATGTTTCATTTTCTGTCTGCATCTCTTCTGGTTTAAATACTTTATGTTTCAAAGTTGTGCAGTTTTAAGAGTTTATGAGTTTTGTCACATAGCTTTCTGACTGTGGTAAAGTCTAGACCAATACACAAATGAAAGATAAAAATGGATTCTTTGATAAAAAAAAAAATTAAAAAAAAGTTATTTCAACACAGCTTGTTTTGAAGTAATTTGCCAGCAAGAACTCTCTTTGCGTAGATGTGACAAACACTAAATCAATTTCAATTTCAATTTCAATTCTGATTCAATTGTGCAATCCACAATATACAATATGCACATTATTGGTAGCCTAAGTCTTTCATTCTGTAATAGAAATAAATAAATAAGTAAATCAATAAATAAATAAGAAAACAACCCAACCCAAATCTCTGTATGTGGAAATCAGGCTTGATGCCTTTACTCAGTTGGTAGTTGCTTCTTTTTTTCTCTTTTCTTTAAAGTTCTTCCTTTAGCTCACCATCCAATTGGGCTCTTAAAAAGAAACATGACCTATTTAATGCAAGGCATAAGGAATTTTAATAGGTTTCCAGAATTAAAAGTTCAGAAACAATTGCTCAGTGCACAATTACCAAGTGGCATTAGGCCTGTTAGCATAGCATAGCATAGCATAGCATAGCATAGCTGATTACCTTTAGCATTGCTAAAGCAGCAGTAAAGCTACAGCCAAGTTGTGAGCTGACACTTTTCAAAAATGCAGAATCACACAAGGGTTTCCCAAAAAGCTCAGATTCTTCGGCTGAATTGCACACTGCATGGAGCAAGTGACCCACATCTGATCATTTCCTCCCATGTGGCTCAAATTCAATACGACCCTTGAAGGGTTAAGCAGGAAAAATCACATGGATTCAGATCAGATTGTCGGATCAGTTTCAGGCCTCAATCATATGAGGAAATAAATGGCATATTCCCCTGTCAACGTAACTTACAATAAGTCACTAAACCTGTGAGTTACTATGAGGGCGTGCTTTCTGTCACCAGATGATGATCAGTCGGATGATGCAGGAAGGGAGAGAGGCAGACCACCTGGCTCCCACTCGTCCTCCTCTCAGGTGGATGGCCGTGGCTCCACCAGCCCTGGCCTCCCCACCCTGGATGGTTCCTCCTCCAGCCATGACCTCCTGCGTCCATTCTCCGTGTCGCCATGCTCCTTGGACCGACACTCAGGGGACCACATCCTTCACAAGCAGCTCCTTTCCCCACACTTTAAAAAGGAGAGCCTCATGGCTTTTCCCACGGCCCTCTACGCAGCCAAAGCTGCCCTCATGTCAGCGACCCAAGCATCTGCGGCAGCAGGCAACAGTGACGCAGGTTTGCCCAGCGACCAGTCAGAAAGTGGTAGCTCAACTGCAGGAGACGATGACCAGCTGGACACGGCCGAGATTGCCTTCCAGGTGAAGGAGCAGCTGCTCAAGCATAACATTGGCCAGCGTGTGTTTGGCCACTATGTGCTGGGCCTCTCTCAGGGCTCGGTCAGTGAGATCCTAGCAAGACCCAAACCCTGGAGGAAGCTGACGGTGAAAGGAAAAGAGCCTTTTATTAAGATGAAGCAGTTCCTCTCTGATGAACAGAACATCCTAGCACTTAGGACCATCCAGGTCCGCCAGAGAGGTGAGTGGAAATGGCAACAGTGACTTATAGTCTTTACCTTATAACCCTTATAATATTACTTATAGTTTGAAACACAATCATGTACATCATCACAGAAGATACCAACAAGGAAGTAACACGAGCAATCAAATAACTTTACACTTTGAATTTAAAACAAGATGCCTTCTTCAACATATTTCATAAACTACTAACTTAGTATCAGGGAACGACGATGACTTTTACATGCCAGAAACAATGTCATTCATCTTTGTTTGTGTCATATATTAATCCTCAAAATTGCTGTTTTTGTCATTTTGGGCTTCCAAGATCTTTAAGGGTAATAAAATGTTCTTATGTATGTATGAAACACGTACTGAAAAAAATGCACGTTGCACTCTTTACCAAACATCCTGTATATATGTCTATATCTGTGAATCCTTAAATAACTACTTGCCGTTTGTAACATAGAAAGTTTTAGATGTAGATGTCATGATGCATTTAATCATTTTCTTTAAGAACATCCAGTATGTGTTATTTTCTTGCAGTACAGCACCCTGCTGTTTTAGGAAATGGAGTCAAAACATGAATATTTGCATTTATTAAATAAAATCTGGGGGTTATATAGATGAACTTCATCATTCAGCCTTGTTTTGTGTTTTCAGTAAGGTTTTAGATAACCTGGTAGACGAGGTGATGACCTAAACTACCCTTACAAGAACCATGTAGTTTTTGAAAGGGTCTTTTGAGAATTGCTCATGGACCTGTGTACGTTTGAATCGTCTAATCTTCTTGGACCTCATCCGTGACTTCTTCACGGCTTCCTCTGCCATGTTACTTTTAAACTTTGTTTTCTCCCTAGATTCACAGCGTTTGAAAGTTGAGCTTCCCGTATACTGCAACCTCAGACAGCACGCGCTCAAAGGCAGCCATTGATCTACCAGTCAAAAGCAAAGCTTTGGAACTGCTCTCTGATCAACCATCCCACTCACCCCCTCCTCCTCTCTCCCCTCCCTCTGTCTCGATCTCTTTCTGTTACCCTCTGTGGCAGGGAGCATCACTCCGCGCATCCGAACTCCTGAAACTGGGTCAGACGACGCCATAAGGAATATCCTGGAGCAGGCCAAGAAGGAGATCCAGTCCCAGAGGGGAGGTGAGGCTGGAGCTGCAAGTCATAAGTCGTAGCTGAAAGACATGCTAAGTGATTTATTTTTAAATTAACAATGGTAATTAATATTTTTATCATACATTTGCTCACCTGCTACAAAAGTTATTATTACTAAAATATAGAATTCGTTAATTCACTCAAACATTTAACAACACCCTCAGAAAAAAGGTTTGCATAGAGGAAAAATCTAAGCCACCATGCACGTTTAGCAACAGGACGGACAGACAATTATCTGATTTCTTGAATGTTTTCATGATATAACTCACTGCCGATGAGAGCTGCAACTAACCATTATTTTCGTAATCGATTAATCTGTCGAATATTTTCTCGATTAATCGGTGGTCCATAAAATGTTAAAAAAAACATTGATCAGTGTTTGTCAAAGCTGGAAATGTCTTGTTTTTCCACAAACCAAAATGATTCAGTTTTAATGATTTCTTTGTTATGTGGAGCAAAGACTAAGAAAATATTCACATCTAAGAAGCTGAAACAATCAGAAATCTTGTTTTAATCATGAAAAAAGCTTCAAACTGATTAATCGATTATCAAAATGTTGGCGATTAATTTAGTAATCGATTTATAATCGATTAATCGTTTCAGCTCTACTGCCGATGTTGACAAACCTAAACACTTTATAATTTTGTACTGACTGACAATTGTCTCACGAAGATTGTTACAAAAATGGAGAAGCACGACCCATTTCTTGCCTGCAAAGACTAAGCTTTTGATGGATGCTCTTTTGATTCTCATTCGCTCAGTATCGAGGGACAACCTCCAAGAAAGTGTTTCTAGTATAATGTTTGTAGTCTTACTGTCCCAATTTTGCAACCGTACATATTTTTGCAAAATGTAATTAAGTGTCTTAGTGAAAATCTTTTCTTTGTACTTTTATAAGGTAAATAAAAGGTTAGAGTAATTCAAGCAATGACAGATTTGAGTTTTTATTGCAATGTTATAGTGTCTGAACTTTTCTGGAAATAGGGCTTAGTAATTAAATGGAAATCAAGGGGAAAAGTGATTTTTGAGTTGTTTATCTATTATTCATTTGTGGCTTTTTCTTGTTCAGGTGATTGCAAGTCATCTCTGAACAGCTCATCAGGCAGAAGCAGTAATGGAGCAGGCAGCAGCTCAGATGAAACCATAAAGAGCATTCTAGAACAGGCCAGGAGGGAGATGGAGGCCCAGCAGCAGGCCCTGATGGAGATGGAGGCCTGTGGGAGAGCTTCCACTGCCAGTTCAGGAGCACAAATGGAACATCTAGGACCTCCGGAGCGCTCCAGGAGCCTGTCTTTACCAATCTCCATCAAACAGGAGGAAGGGGGCTGCGTTACCATGTGTCTGGCTAACACCATCAGCAGCCCGCAAACACCTCTCAGCGTGCTCTCCCCAGCCGCTTTTGTCCAGAACATCATTCGTAAAGTCAAGTCGGAGATCGGAGAAGCGGGCACCTACTTCGATCAGCACTGGTCACATGAGCGGAGCTCGCTGGGGCTCAGTATCGGAGGCAGCTCTCGACCCTTCAACTCAGTCTCTCCCTCCTTGTCTTCCTCCTCCTCTGGACCCTCTGCGTTGCCCCGGCCATGGCCTCGACTGGAGAACGGAGAGTGTCTCCCCAACAGTGAGGAGGCCTCTGCCGCTGAGGAGGAGCTGGTGCTCAGCAGGCCGGTGGAGGTAAAGGTGGAGTCGGACACATCGGTAAGTGGCGAGTCTCCAGGACCCGGCACAGGACGCCTGTCCTACTACCCGGCGTACATCCCTCGTGCCCTCAAGCCCACCGTCCCGCCACTGACTCCAGAGCAGTATGAGATGTACATGTATCGAGAAGTGGACACCATTGAACTGACCCGGCAGGTGAAGGAGAAGCTGGCAAAGAATGGCATCTGTCAGAGGATCTTTGGTGAAAAGGTCAGATGTTGCTATTATCTCTTCATGCATACTGCACATGCATGCACACTTTGACAACATCTGTATTATAGACCTTAAATTAAACTGAGTATTAAAAACACTCACATCACCTACACAGAAAGGTTTCCTCTGCATCTGTCCTGAGATATTGTACATGTTTATAACAGCAAAGATGATTTTTTGGTATGTTGTGCAGTTTGAGAATCAGCTACTTTATATTTCCACATATAATCCCACATGTGATTTAAGATCTTAAGACAACATGAAATATCAGACGACCCACATTTACTTCAGGTAACTATTGTAAAAATACACTCAAACTATTCACATGGAAAGTTGATTGGCTCCTTGAACCATTATTATGTATCCCATCATTTCCCACCTCTTCTGCTGTTAATGTAATAATAACAATAGTAATGATGGACCTAAGCACTCACACAGTGGTGCAACAGTCCTGGAATTTTTTTTTTTTTTTTTCCGAAAGCGTTTTTTTTTTGAGGCTATAAATATGGGTGATAATAGACAAAAATTGGCATGCAAATCATAACTGAAACTGAACATAAAATGTTAGAAATGAAGGTTATAAAATAGCTCAGTAGTGCCCCCAAAAGTGAAACCCAGTAGGACAAGTTTTACCAAATTTCATGAAACTTGGTGGAAACGTCACAGCCCATGATGAACAAAAAAGGCTAATGGCCTCAACTCAACAGGAAGTCGTCTATTTTGAATTTGACATCCATCTTTGTGAGTTGCACGTTTCGTAAAAATGAATGAACTCGTCGCTAATCGTACCAACATAAAAAAAAGTCAATTTGTACTAGACACACCAAAGATGAGAAGATATCAATAGGTCTTTCAGATTCAAAAGGATTAGGCTATGGCCATGATACAGGAAGTGCGTCGTAACATCGCTGTACATTGACTCATCAGCTTGATAGTTCATACATGACATGAGACACAATCATCAGCACTAAGTCAAGAGCATAGCGCCTACTGCTAGCGGCACAGCAGCTGCGAGGGCCCGCACAATGCTGCTTGGAGCATTCATTTTGCACATTTTTAAAGGTACAGTGTGTAATATTTAGCAACATTTAATGTTCATGTTGCTGCTGGATAGCCCTCACCTCACACCTCCCTTCCAGGTGTGTTGGGAAACCAGTGCAACCATCAGTTATCATCAAAACCCAAAAGATGTTTTAGTTTGGACATTGTGGTTTTAGTGAGCAGAGCTCTCAAGTCACACGCATTTCAATGAGTTCACGCTCACGCACCACACATGACATTTCTCACACTGATAAGTGATAAAAGTCACTGCACATAAATTAGTAATCTATGAATCGATGATGCGAAGCCAGATTGCTCTGCGTGGTTCATTCATACAGCTGTCTTAAATTAGCAACCTGTCAGCCAATAAGAAAACAGTATTTATTGTTGCCAGGTTAATATACTGGTTAAAGAATGTACACGCTGCGCTCTGATCCACATCTCCGCCAATTTCCACTGCTTTCGTCTCACGTCCACACGCTTCTGCACACATGGATATACACTCTAAATGCTATAAACACAACAAACGGAGCAGTATTTCTACCGACCGAATAAACAGGAGCATGCTGAGCTTGCAAGGATTCTTTCTATGATGTAGTTAAGTGAAATACGATGTGGTGTCAACAGAGGATGTTTTATTCTGAAAATGTAAACTGGCTGTTTCATTTTCCTACTTCCTCTCCCGTTCATGCTGGTTTGGCACGATGTGTAGGCAGATGACTAGCATGTTCTCCCTGTGTGTGCGTGGGATTCTCCGGTTTCCTCCCACAGGCCAAAAACATAATTAGTTCAAGTGGTGCAGTTCATTTTTTAAAGTATCCAACTTTGTCTTTGTTCAAAAAAAGATAAAAGAAAAAATAGACATTGTATTTTTTGTTGATTTATCACCATGCTTAAATTCTCAGTGAATAATATCCCCATCAATCATTTATGATGTTGCTGTTAAAATGATCAGCGTATGGATTTTCTTTTTATCTGCAAGTTTATTAAGACGTGTGTAATGAGAGCCAACATAAACATTTGTGGTGTACTGCTTCCCTCTAGTGGTTGTTTTCAGAAAGTGTATCAAGTCATTGTTGGATCAAGTCATGTACAATCAGTTATAATAATAATAATAATAGTTAAGTTTAATGTATACAATTATTCTCATGAATACTGATAATTTGCCTTGTTTACTCACAATATATCAACCCGTTGTTGTGGTGCGGCACAGGTTCTGGGTCTTTCTCAGGGCAGTGTGAGTGACATGCTGTCACGGCCTAAACCCTGGAGCAAGCTGACCCAGAAGGGCAGGGAGCCCTTCATCCGTATGCAGCTGTGGTTACTGGACCAGCTCGGCCAGAGCCTTAGCCAACCCCCAAACCAGGGCCATGCTCAGGGTAAGCCTGCAATGTGTAACATGCTCTCATCTTCATGCTGAGAGAAGATGCATACAACATATTAAACAGCAATTCCGAAAAAGAAAGGAGAATGCTGCACTGGGTCACAAAATCTTGTAAAGTTTAAAAATCCTTTATTAGTTCATGATCAGGATACGAGAAAGATAGTCGAGTCAAAAATGTGTTGGTTTTTAAGATTTAAGACAGTTAAAAATGGTAATTTCATAGCTACAAGGCATGATTCTTTTTTTTATGTTATTATTTTGCCTCAGAAACAGACATAATGTTAAAACTATTTGTGTGCATAGTCCTGCAGCTGAAAGTCAAAAGCAAGTGTTTGTCAAGCAGTGCTATCAGACCTAACTGAGGGAGCATTGGGCAGTGTCGGGCCGACGGGGTTAACAAAAGTTTATGAAGCCAATTTTGAATAACAAAAATACTACATTTGAAGAAGTGAAATTGTACACATCCACACTGTAATGGATGTATCTAGGGCTTACTGTTTTTCTGTGCTGTTTCCCTCCTCCAGATAAAAGCCCAGTGACGGCCCACTCCTCACCCTCCCCACCCTCTAGTCCAGCAGAGAGCCACCCTCGTCCATTGGTTGAGCCTGTCTGCCTCTCCCTGGAGAGCAGCAAAGAGAACCAGCAGCCTGAGAGCCTCAGCCTGGGCCTTACCCCCCACGCAGATGGAGGGAAATCTACTCCCAGCCTCATAGCTCTGCATCAGCCCACAAACCCTCTGGGTATCCAGGAGCTGGTGGCCATGTCTTCTGAACTGGACACATTTGCCATCACAAAAAAGGTCAAGGAGGTGCTAACAGACAACAACCTAGGTTTGTATGACATTGCACTTTACAGTTTTTATGCTCATTTTAGATTTGCATATTAAAAACGTAATTGAAAATTTAGGAAAAAAGGAAAAATTTAAATATTGCATACAGGTGAGATTCAGTGAATAAAGGGTGATGTTCAGAAATCATGTGACTGGAACTGGATCACACCAGCTTCCTTATTTCACTGCACTGGAAAAAGTATATATATATATGTATATATATATACATATATATATTTATATATATATGTATATGTATATGTATATGTATATATATATATATATATATATATATATATATATATATATATATATACACATACACATATAATTCCATTCCTATTTTTAGCTTCAAAGCATTTGTGGGAAACAGCATTTTTGAAAATTAGACGGAAAACTAGCAACTGTGGGACTAAGCTGCTCACAGATGCAACCATAGTAAGTCTGTCACTGACTGTGTTTTTGTGTCATCACAGGCCAACGTCTGTTCGGGGAAACAGTCCTGGGTCTGACGCAAGGTTCGGTGTCAGACCTGCTTTCCAGGCCCAAACCCTGGCACAAACTCAGCCTGAAAGGCAGGGAACCGTTTGTCCGCATGCAGCTGTGGCTCAATGATCCTCACAATGTTGACAAGCTGAGGGCCATGAAGAAGATGGAGAAGAAAGGTGGGCACAAATAATAATTTTCTCCTTGAAAAAGTAATATTTTTCCGACACTTTTTGCTTATATCAAGGGCATTATAGTTTATTTTATTCATTTTTGGCCCACCAAAACCTTAACATGTATAGTATTAATTTCACAAACAGGCTAAACAGAACATAAGATTGCTGCAAAACTTAACTGTAAATTTATACGTTTGATTTATTTAAAAAATCTAGAAAACGTTGCCTTGAACAGAGTTAGTAAACGTATATCAGTCTTAAACTTTGTTGACTCATGATTGGACTGATGTAATTGTGTGATGGTGTTACAAATACCACATGTTAATTAAATTGTAATTATAAATATTATATGGTTGTTGGAAGCAGAATTACTCCTTTTATATACTGTTATTTCTGTGACTGCTTGTGGCCCACCTGCAGTACCTTTGCAGCCCACCAGGGGGATTGCACTGCAGTAATATACGTAACTGCCCACCTCTAATAAAAATACTAGTAATGTCTTGAGTTCAGCTTTGAGTGTGTGTTGTTGTTTTGTAATCTCTTTATACTAGATATCACTGTCTTCCCTCCAGCCTATCTGAAAAGGCGGTATGGGCTGCTGAGCACCGGCTCAGACAGCGACTCACCCAGCACCCGCTCCGAGTGCGTGAGTCCGTCCTTGGTCTCGTTGGACCTGTGCCCATTCAGCCAGGTGAAGAAGCCCCGGGTGGTGCTGGGAACAGAGGAGAAGGAAGCGCTGAGGAGGGCCTACCTGCTGGAGCCGTACCCGTCTCAGAACACCATTGAGATGCTGGCCTCTCGACTCAACCTCAAAACCAACACCGTCATTAACTGGTTCCACAACTACAGGCCAGTCAAGTGAACTTTATGACCTTTAATATAAGGGCCAATTCCAATTCCTATCTTAACCCTCTTAACTGGCTCTCAAAACCAAGTGTTGAGGGTTATTTTGTCACTTAGAAATGGGACACCCCTTAAATGCAGATACGTCTTCAGACTGTGGGGGGCAGAATAACGCGAAAGCTGCGTCCAGTCTGTCAACTCCAAAACAGAAGAAGAAGAACACATTTACGTCAGGATTATTTATTTATTATTTTATTTCAGTCAAGTTATTAGGTTGTCAGTTAGTTATAAGATGATACTCATACAAATACCACAACCACGGACATATTCAGCTGACAGTTACCACACACCACGACTTATTTAAGGGTAAACGATAGCAAACGATCGCGTGTGCGCACCGGCCGGCTATTGACAAAAGATCGTAAAATAAAAATAAATGCTACACAACAATGACGTCAGTAATCCATAATATGGGCCTAAACTAAGATAATACAATGGTTTTCATCATTTTTATATCTCTATTAACAAATAAAATACTTCATTTGTATCGCACTCGCTTCGCTGTTTTCGATGCCATCTTTCTTATGTGAAAACATGCATTGCATTCTGGGTAGCCCTTCCAAGGGTGGTATCGGAAAATCTCAATATTGAGGGCGATACAGCCCTTAAACTTGCCCCTCAACTTAATATTTCTGAGAATCAGGACAGCACTTGCACTAGAGGGAGCGCACATTTTTGAGATTGAGGTAAAGATTGAGGGTTAAGCAAGGAATTGGAATTCACCCTAAGTTTCTTTTGCTCTTTTCATTGTAAATTCAATGACAGTTACTACCCTTAACTAGCCTTAAAATGACTTAACTCTGTAACAAGTAGAAATAAAAAGAAACCTTGTAGTCTGACCTTGACATAAAGGTCATCATCTCATTTGTCTGCCTGTATGTTGCCCTCTAATGAGCAGTGTTTGTTTGCAGGTCCAGGATGCGACGGGAGGTGCTGATGGAGGGTCTGCAAGACAATGACACAGACCCTGAACACCACAGTTACTCCCCCCCAATGACGCGGAGCCCCCACTCTGACGGAGAGGAGAGGAGGCTGCAGAAGACCTCAGGACACATCCACTCCAGCCTTCCTCTCAGCGCCAGCACTGCTCTGCCTCATGTCAAACAGGAGGCAATGGACAGGGAAGAAGAGGCAGAGCAAGGAAAGGAAAGCTCAGTGAAAGAGTCAAGGGTTCAGTGTTTTTCTATGGCTGTTCAGTTCCCGCAGCTTAAAAGCGAGCAAGAGGACTCCATCGCCGGCTGTCGTGAGCCCCACTTGGCCGGCCAGGGACTCAGGCACGAAGATGGTATGAGCAGCCAAGCTCAAGGGTTCTACCCTGGCTCAGTCTCCATGGACGGACCACAAAGAGCCAATCAGTCCAGGCACGAGGTGGAAGATGCCGGAAAATCCCCTGTCGACCCAGTCAGCTTCAAGGCCTCGTCAGAGCCATGCCGCAGTAGCCTGGAAGTCTCCCTGAACTCCCCCTCTGCTGCATCCTCACCTGGCCTCATGATGTCAGTCTCCCCTGTCCCTTCCTCCTCTGCTCCCATATCGCCCTCACTGCCCAACCCGCCCTCAACGAGCACCAACCACAGCCTGGACCCCAACCAGAGCCCTCCCTTCCAAAGTCCCAAAATCAATAGAAGCAGCCAGAGACGCAATGAGAAAATGGCCAACCTCAATAACATCATCCATAGGCTAGAGAGGGCAGCCAATCGAGAAGAAACACTGGAATGGGAGTTTTAAGCCCCGTCTTTCCTTGTATTTAGTCCTGATGACCCTCGCGGCACACTGGAGAGTCTAGAATCTTCCTGAAGACTTTGAAAGGAGCCTGGCTCCTGGAGGTCTGTCCTCAGACTCATCACTTGATAGGAAACAGGAACATGTAGCTAAACATGCGGCTAAACTCCCTGCAAGAACTAAAAAGTTGGGAGGGGGAAAAAAAGAATTTATAAATGTGTATTTGTTTTTGATAATGCATACTCCTTTGAAATATATGTGACAGCATTAGCTGTTGTTTTACCTTTTGGACTTGACATGAAGACTTTTGCAGCGATGGTGTCATAAAATGTACACTGAAGTTCTGTAGATTGCCACTGGGTGAGATTAAAAAAAGACCCCTGTCTTAAGCCATTAAAAGCACTATAACTATTTGAAAAGAGACATTGACCAAATTTGCTACTTTTTGAATAGCAATTTTTCAGATTTTGTCTGTAAGACTGGACAGTTTAAGTCGAGTAACATGAAATCCTATTACTGACTAAGGGATAGTCCTTTATGACTCTAAATATTCAACATCCTGTATGTATTGGTTTCTCGGTGATATGTTTTGAAATATTTGTAACTCACACGTATAAAATGTGGTTGTACATGTTGTAGAATTGTCTGCAATAGCCTTCTCTAAACCTGATGTAGCATGGTACTCACCTGACCCTGTTATCCTCTGTAGTTAGTCACCTGTGATTATACTTGAGCGAAAACAAGAAAAAAAAAAAAGTTGAAAACCCTGCAAAAAATAAGAAAAAAGTAAACGTTCAAATCTGAGTAGAGTACTTTTAGTGTTTTATTTTATTTTCCTTGTTTTGAATAATCCTCGAGGTTTACACTTTAAGGCCCTTATGCTTCTGGTGGCACAGTTTACACGGTTTCTTTCAGACTTACCTCTCTGACCCTCTTAAGGCATTGGTTCTCAGACTGTAACAGGCCAAGACACAGAACACCTGTTTTACCTCAGATTATGTTGACACACATCAAGCTGTGACCATGTGTTTCATTCTTACATGCAGACATGACCCATGCATATTTAAATCAGTGGAGGGGAAAGTACTCTGCTACGATCACGAGATAAAAAACAAACAAAAAAAACATGAGTTCCAATAAGTTACACCAGTCTGTTTTTTTTTGAATATGCTGCTGTTTGAAGAGAAGGGGAGCTAATGATTCCTGCGTGTTATGCTCCTACTCAACCTGACTGAGTGCACTTTCGTAGAGTGCGTCTTTTACTGTAGCTACAATAACATGCACTTGACCAAACAATTCAACCTCTAAGTACAGTTAAAACTGTAGTGCGTAACTTTTAAACACAAACAAAGGTCCGCTATGCTATAACCATTGTCGGATCACTTCACACAGCTCTACAGGGTCTGGTCTGTCTTAGCCCTTTCACACTGGTACAGGTTTAACCAACAAAGATTAACACTGTAAAATCAGTTGTTATTGAACCTTTGGAAACCAAAGACTACCTGGGTTTTCCCTTGCGAACCATCATGTTATCAGTTATCAGAACATGAGTGGTATTTTGAAGAGGTGATTGAGGTTTCCCTAGAATTCCAGGAGAAACTAGAGTAGCACCACTGCTCACTGTCATCTTTAACCATGAACAGTTTCAGAAGCAAGGAAAGGCAAGAAGTGAATTCTAGAAAGCATGGTCGCAGTTTGACAGTATTATTGCCTTTTGTGCCCTGCTCTGCTGTATACACACAAATGCTCCCTCAGACAGGTCTGATAGTTTTGCTTGACAGAGTCTGTGTTCAGATTAAGGACGCAACATACAAATTCCGTTACATAGTCTGTTCATGAAAACCAAACAGAGGCAGATTAATATGAACAGCACCAATCAAAAAAAAAGAGGGAAAAAAAATCACCAGAAGTTACGCACTGCAGCTTTAAGATGGGCAGGCTGGAGGGTGATACTTCAGTCCTGAGATGTGACCTCATCTGGGGCTCAAGCGCAGCATGTGAGAGCATGATACACACAGTATGACCTCTCATCAACATGAAAACATTCAGTCTGTAAGTACACTATATCCAAGGACACAAAAAGGTTACAGGTATCCCCTCATATTTATCTTTAACCACTTGTGTATTGTGTCTGTAGAAGTTTCTTTGTCATGCTTGCAAAAATGTTCTTTCTGTATTTTGCCTCTATTTTATACTCGGAACAGTTAACTAGATATTCAATACCTCGTGTATGAACTACTTACAGCACTTAGATTTTGATAATTGTGAGGAAACATTTCAAATATCAACGTTATCCTAACTTAGTGTCCACACGTTTTTTGCCTTTACTGTATCGTTGAAGTTGGTAGTAAAAACACTTGCACATGTCTACATAGTTCAAAGGACTTGGATTGTATTATGTAGAGATATATATTACACATTTACAAAAAAGGAATAATATCTTACATTCTTGGAACAAAATGTGCTGATTTTATTGAAATAGAGTGTACAGATTTAATAAATCAAACCCATTTAAGCCAGTTCTTGTCTGGCAAGCTTGCCCACGTTTTAGACCTTCTCTCAGGGTAGTCTTGCTTTTTAAAGCTTTACTGAAACAGTTGCTGTCATCAGTGATTCCGACTATGATATAAAAACATGTGGCATAGAGAAAGGCTTCATT
The DNA here is from genome assembly GCF_963457635.1 of Microchirus variegatus. Taxonomy (NCBI): domain Eukaryota; kingdom Metazoa; phylum Chordata; class Actinopteri; order Pleuronectiformes; family Soleidae; genus Microchirus; species Microchirus variegatus. The sequence continues at coordinate 10,826,694 of NC_139804.1, read as the reverse complement.
ATGTATTAGACGGGCCTGTGGGAGCTGTAAGTAAAGGAGAATTGGAACTTTGAAAAAAAGCAGTGGTGTGTTGCGGTTTTGTAATTCATTACACACGATGTGTCAAAGTGCAGCGCAGATTGATGGGTTGCATTTTTGACATCAGTAGACTTTGCTCTCGAAGATACAACTCGTGTTTGGAGCCATCAACGTTTTTTTTCTTCTGATTTTTCGTACCACCTTTTTTGTGCAAAATATACTATATGATTAGAAGTTTATGAGGCATTTCTTTCACTGAAATGTCGTTGTCTTTCATGGTAAGATATGTTGAAAAAAAAGAAAAAAAGATTGAAAATGTATTTACCCAAACCATTATCTCTACATGTAAAAGCTCACCTCATTGTTTTTGCATGCAAATCCATTCTGGTCACAGGACAAGAGAAGGGATAGACTGTTTTTGTGTTGTTGTTCTTGCACAGGGATTGAATCAGCACTTAGTCTTTTTTTTGTCTTATTTTATTACATTAGTGAAGTCCATGCATGATGCAGCTGATTAATGTGGCTCTCACAAAGCCATGATGAATCCATTCAGAACCTCCCAAATGACCCGGTTAACTTGCAGCAGATTTAAATTCAAAATTTATTTTGTGCCATATCATTATGCCTCATGCAGGAATGCCTTGTGGTAACATGTGATTTAGGAGTGGTGTAGTGTTGTGTAGGGCTTCATCTCACCCACTTCAGAAAAAAAGCAAAGCTTTTTTTTGTAACCTTAGCCCTACATGTTAGATGGGTTTTATTTTATAACTGACGTTTGTCACTAAATAGAAAGGTAAATGGTCAACACAATTGTAATGACTGCATTCAGAATTGAGAAAGAAACAATTTACAACTTGAGATTTTGTCACACTAAGAAAATGTTTTCTTGGGACGCCATCGGTGAGTTAATAAAGAGAAGTGTCCTGCAGGCTTTGATAACTGTTTAACATGCCTCACATGTCAGACTATGAAATGTTAAAGAATGGACAAAATTATGCCAAACGTCTTGGAATTGAATTTGCGTATGTAAGCCATCATTCAATACATAATTGTTTAAGATCCTGCTGTGTTATGTTTTTATTTCTTTATGCTGAGGAATGAGCACACACACACACACACACCAGGGTTATAAGCACACATCATATGAACCCAAAAGGATTATGCATGAAATTAATTTACAAACAAAAAATAAGCAATTCCGTTTCAGTTAGTTATCTGGTTTTTTTTAAACTCTAGTTTTTATTTTTATTTCAGTTAACAAATATGTTTTTTTCAATTTTAGTTTTTGTTATTTCGTTCGTTTTCGTTAACGATAGTAACCTGCATCCACACACACATTCTTGTACTTGCGGCATACTGAGGACCAGCATCTCCACTTTATAAATCAACACAATATCTACTTCATGAATGACATCTATAAAGAACGAATGGGTGCAGTACCATAACATGTCAGCAGGTGGAACCGGGTTTTTGTACCAAATTGAGGATCTCTGTTAAAAACAGTATAGCATGTTTACAATCTAACGAAACGATTTCAATGAAAACAAAGTGAAGACCGGCCAAAATGTCCTCACTCTGTAAGAATTACCTCACTTTGTTGGTTAAAAACCCTCACAAGAACAAGAACACACACACACACACACACACACACACACACACACACACACACACACACACACACACACACACACACACACACACACACACACACACACACACACACACACACACACACACACACACACACACACACACACACACACACAGTGTTGATTACATCATGAATGTATGAGATCTTTAAAGAACGACTGGGTGCAGTACCATAACATGTCTGCAGGTGGAGCCCCAGAGCAAAACGTGTGTGAAACACCTGGGCTGGAGAACGGGTTTTTGTATCAAAATGAGGACCTCTGTTAAAAACACAGTAGTACAGCATGTTTACAACCTAAGGAAGTGAATTGAATGAAAACAAAGTGAGGCCCGGCCAAAATGTCCTCACTTCGTAAAAATGACCTCACTTTGTTGGTTAAAAACCCTCACTATGCCACACACACACACACACACACACACCAAGAGTGTCTGATTTCTATGACTGTTAATAGAGAACTTCTGCTGGCCGACAAGTTTTTATTTTTGTTGCAAGGTAAAAGGTCAATCTTCACAGGAGTGATCCTAGCTGGAGAAAGACCCAGAGCAAAGTGAGCCCTCCACATTTATACCTGAGCAACTCCCCTTTTGCATTCCTCCAATATACAAAGAGTCTGCCATTGAAAGCAGTATTTTTGCATCTCTTTGTCTACTGGAGGTATCTGGGAGCCAACTCTCTGCGGATGTTGTAGGAAGGTGTCAGTTCAGGCTAGACACAATACACTATATACAAAGGACCTGGTATTCTGTGTTCGGCAGTTATAGGGTGATGGGCAGTTTTAGCTCCGAGTCAGAGAAATTGAATTTAAAAAACACAAACACTAAAGCAGATAACGCCACCGAAATACATGTCAAAACGTAAATCAAAAAGAGCAGGGTCGTCGCACAGTCTGTGTTTTTAACATCCATAGGTGTATGCCATGGATGTATAATATGAACTGGATAGAGCACCACCCCTTTTGTTTTTGGTGATTTCCCTTTTATAATTGTATAATTATTATTAGGAACAACATGTTAAAAGTATTTTAAAAGGTCACAGAGTGGTCCTGTTGCACATAAATGTTAGTTATGGAGGTCTACTTACATATATTAACTTGTTTTTATGGTCAAAAATCTCCTAGTTGCTGTAAATGAGCCGATAGAAATCCTCTTTTCTGACGGTGTTCGTCAGCCGCGATGTTTCAGAGTGAACTCTGACCCCCAGTAGAGTCTTGTGATTGGCCAGTACTATTCAGCACACCCGCCCTCAGAAGCACAGCTCCCCCCTCTGGAACGGTGGATGCACTGCTCCTGATTATCAAAACATTGTTTTAATAGTGTTTAAAAATAGCTTTGTCACGACTCCCCGCCGCTGTCCCTTTTATGACTTTGACCCGGAGTCAGACCCAGAGTCAGAAGACACTGTCGCTCGTGAAACACCTCCACAACGGACGTTATTCTTCTTCTGCGGTTCAATGTACGCAACCGGATGATGCAATGATGTGCCCGGACTAGTGCCCGGAGCAGGAGGATCTGCTGTTCAGGAGAACCGCTGTTTACGTAACTATTACGGGATTTTCAGAGATCTCGTAGAGCCCCGAGATTACAATAAACACAGCGTTCTCAGCAATGGCTGAACTGTTTGTTTTGAACCTTCAGGGCTTCATAAACAAGGTAATGACGCAGATACAGACCAAAAAAATAGCGTTAATAGGAACTTCCAGTCGAGCTTTAATAACTCCCGATTCTTTCACTGAACCTGTTTATATTCAACTATAATTCGTGTGTTCATCACATTTAACAGTAACTTCATGAACTGATAGTGACGATAAGACAAACAGCCTCCCCCGGGAATCAGTGGTGAAGTGACCGCAGGTCTCAGTGCATCACACGGTCACAACTCCACAGTCCACACCATCATCAGTGTCACGATGTCCGGGACTGAACACAGTGATAAAGTGCAGCATGTCAGTCTTCTCTCCTCAATGAATCCACACAGCTAAGACTGAAGACTACTAAAGATGACTGTCACATATGCAGGCTGACATCTAAAATTCCTGCAGTGTGCATAAGTTAGCAGGAGGTTTGATATTCGCTGGATATTCGTTTTCGAAAGACATTTTCTCAATCAACAAATAGATATTTTCTCATTCTGATTGATGTAGTAGTTGCCAGTGGTTGACAGCTACTTACTACAGGTGACGTTTTGTTGATATGTGCCATTATTGTGAAACAGTATGAAATTAAATATTTAAAAAATTCACCAAAAATCAACAAAAATATATTTTCTCATTCTAATTGCTGTAGTTGCCAATGGAAGACAGCTACTTACTACATGTGACGTTTTGTTGATATGTAATATTATTGTGAAAGAGTATGAAATTAAATATTTTAAAAATCAAATATTTTAAAAATTCACCAAAAATCAACAAATGGACATATTCCCATTCTGATTGATGTAGTAGTTGCCAGAGGGAGACAGCTACTTACTACAGGTGACGTTTTGTTGATATTTGCCATTATTGTGAAACAGTATGAAATTATATATTTAAAAAAATCAGCAAAAATCAACAAAAATATATTTTCTCATTCTGATTGCTGTAGTAGCTGCCAATGGTAGACAGCTACTTAATACAGGTGAAGTTTTGTTGATATCTGCCATTATTGGGAAATGGTATGAAATTAAATATTTAAAAAATGTACCAAAAATGTTATGAATTCAATGAAGGTGGACCCGGAAGCAGACTGAGACGGTAAGTATGTGTGTAATAAATAATAATATTTATTTACAGAAAACTAAACAAAAAGCGACTTCACAATACGCGGAAGTGAATGGGAGAGAGAGAAGTGCCGCTGCAGCTGTGACAGGTTTGGCTCGGCTCGGCAATCAGGCAGAGTTCCAACATGGAACAAACTCACTGGTCGTAGGAGTCGGCAGGAGAGATTCCCAGGAAGTTTGGGAAAGCAGACAGTGACCAGTGGCTCTCGGACGTGCAGGAGACGTGGCGACCCGGAGCGAGGAGAGACGGGTAAGTTTCCAGCGAGACAGCGACTTTAAAGAGACAGCAGACTGACATGCGACTTTACCACTGAGTGTGAAACAACGATCTGACGCCGGTGACGGGAAACGGCTCCGCTTAACAGTCCTTCCTGATTGCTGATCTGGAGCAGGTGAGGCGGAGCCGCACAGGTGTAGTCAATCACCGGCGTCTTGAGAAAGTGGGTCAGCCACGCCCCCTGCAGAGAGAGAGGGAGGAAGAGCACACAGCAGCCACCAAACCAGAACACAAAATAATAATAAAACTGAGCGTAGGTGCAGGTGAGATCGTGACAAAAAATCAACCAATAGACATTTTTCTATTCTGATTGCTGTAGTAATTGCCAATGGTAGGCGGCTACTTACTACAGGTGAAGTTTTGTTGATATTTGCCATTGTGAAACAGTATGAAATTAATAACAGCACTTTTCCTGTAGTAAGTAGCCGCCTACCATTGGCAACTACTACAACAATCAGAATGGGAAAATGTCTATTTGTTGATTTTTGGAGAATATTTTAAATATTTAATTTCATACTGCTTCACAATAATCGCGAATATCAACAAAACGTTACCAGTAGTAAGTAGCTGCCTATGATTGGCAACTACTACAGCAATTAGAATGAGAAAATATATTTTTGTTGATTTTTTGTGAATTTTTTTAAATATTTAAAGCAGACCTAGAGCGGAATTTCCAATTAACACCGTTTTTTAGTGTGTATCTGCGTCCTTACCTTGTTTAAGAAGCCCTGAAGGTTCTAAACCAGTAGTCTCAGACACGCGGCCCGCGGGATGATATTTTGTGGCCCCCCACTTGATATCAAAGTTTAATGTAAGTGCGTCCCGCAGTGATGATGAGGAAGAGCGGCGCAAGAGGGAGAGAAAAAAAGCTGCAGACTGTAGAAGCTGCTGATTCAAAACAGCAGTTACACACACACACACACACACACACACTGGACTGCTGTAATGTGACAAGACAGGAGCCAAGTGCAGGCTTTTAGCCAGCAGGGACTCCCAGTAGTGCTGGGTGGTATACCGGTTCATACTGAATACCGGTTTATATTTTCGTTATGATATGTTTTTAATGTTCCACCATACCGGTGTATTTGATTACAACGTTCGGGACGATGTTCCGTGCGCAGAGAGCGCGAGGGGCGAGAGAGAGAGAGTGAGGTCTGCGCTCTTGGTCATTAGTTCATTTACTTATTTTTGTGTAGGTAATATGTTGTGAAATATGTTTAAACTTAAATAAACTACATATACAGCCAGTTATGTCTCGTTGTATTAGTTTATCCTGTTATTGACTGTCATCGCCTGACAGTCTGGCTGATTGAAAGCCCCCAGATGCAGCGGATGCAACACACCCCAGATGCGCGATCTACTTGGATCACCTGTATTTCATCGTGACTGCACTCGATCCTCATCATTAAGATCATTATGTGTCACATATGGAAGTGTGGATAAAACTGCGCATAGAGAAATTATCCATTCTGCGTTGGATACGCAGAGTCCCCTTGTAGCTGCGCACAATGCAGGAGAGAGAAGAGCAGCGTCAGCAGGGGCAGTGCGGAGAAAAAAAAGGCCTGCACCAGATGAGGGGCACCCTCTATAATTGCCTTGACTTTAGTGATGTCAGTACACACATTCCCAGCTATAACAACAAAATTAGATTAAAAAACAATGTTACATAATTGGCATAATAATTAATTTAGTTTTTTTTCCATTTTGAGTTACTTACCCTTACTTCCAACAAGCCCTCCAACTCATACGACCACATAGGTCTTTTATGCGTGCCCTCGAATACGACCGTGAGAGCGTTTCTTACAGGGGAGCATTGCATAATGTGCCATCATATGTACAGTCAGACAAGTAAATCTGAAGAAGAAGAAGTAAGTACAGTAAACGTGTTTAATTAACATTTGAGAACATGTTGAGACCCCTGTTCTAAACAAACAATTCAGCCACTGCTGAGAACGCTGTTTTATTGTAATCTCAGGCTCAGCGAGATCTCTGAAAAAACCCGGTCCAGTTACGTAAACACCGGTTCTCCTGAACAGCAGATCGTCCTGCTCCGGGCACTAGTCCGGGCACATCCGGTTGCGTACATTGAACTGCAGAAGAAGAATAACTTCCGTTGTGGAGGTGTTTCACGAGTGACAGTGTCTTCTGACTCTGGGTCTGACTCCGGGTCAAAGTCATAAAAGAAACTGTGGCGTTTTGATATACCGTTCCAGAGGGGGGAGCTGCGCTTCTGAGAGCGGGTGTGCTGAATATGTCGCTTCTGGGTACTGGCAAATCACAAGACTCTGTCTTCTGAGTGAGAGAGTTGAGTCTCAAATCTTGCGGCTGGTAAACACCGTCAGAAAAGAGGATTTCTATGAGCTCGTTTACAGCAACTAGGAGGTTTTTGACCATAAAAACAAGTTAATGTATGTAAGTAGACCTCCATAACTAACATATATGTGCAACAGGACCACTCTATGTGAGCTTTAATTTCATACTGTTTCACAATAATGGCACATATCAACAAAACTTGTAGTAATGTAGTAAGTAACTGTCTACCATTGGCAACTACAGCAATCAGAATGAGAAAATATCTATTTGTTGATTGAGAAAATGTCTTTCGAAAATGAATATCCAGCAATTATCAAACCCACTGCTAACTTATGCACACTAATTCCTGCCATCAAAATGGATAAGAGGTTTAAGCTATACGCTTCCTCATACATATGCGACAACAACCACGGTGAAATCAGTATCCAGCAGCACCCTTCTCCGCCTCTCCCCAGAGATAGGTGCACGATCACGGCTTGTTCAGTCTGACCCATCGCTCTCGACTACTACGGTCTCATTTGCGGACCATCAATTGGCATTTAAACGGTAATTTGCTGATGGTCCGGAAATGAGACTGCGGTAGTCAAGAGCGATGGGTCGGACTTTGAACAAGCTGTGATTTCACCGCAGTTGTTGTCGCATATGAGGAAGCGTATAGCTTAAACCACTTATACATTTTGGTGGCAGGAGTTTTAGATGTCAGCCTGCATGTGACGGACATCGGTTACTGTCATCTTCAGTGGCTCCTTGAACGAAAAAAGCACCCTGAACCTGAAGTACTACAACACGTTACGTATGAACGTAAATAACATTCAGCAAGCATACACCTATGGATGTTAAAAACACGGACTGTGTGTCCGTGCAATGAGCGACGACACTGGTCGTTCGCAGAAACAACGTTTCCGTTAATGTTTTTTATGTTCTGTGCTTTTATTTTTGTGTTTTTTGATTTGCGTTTCCGTTGGTGATGGGATCGGCAGTTCATTTGAGTGTACTGAATCACTAGAATCCGTTCATTAAAATGATTCGTTCAAAAGATTCGTTCACCGAATCGTTCAGTGCTTAGTAGGTGACTCCCCTGAATGCAGTACGTTCGCGCCGCGAGACAGTTAGTGAGTGACAGCGTGAACAAGATTCATGTCCTCAGCCACAGTTCTCCAGTTCTCTGTGTGTCAGTTCGTTCGTGATGCGAACGAGATTCACATCCACAGCCACATTTCAGTGTGTGTCAGTACGTGCGCGGGTCAGTGAGTGAGTGACAGCGCGAACGAGATTCATGTCCTCAGCCACAGTTCTCCAGTTCTCTGTGTGTCAGTTCGTACGCGAATCATGACTGAGTCAGTGACTGACAGTGGGAACGAATCACAGCAGCACGGCAGATACAGTTCTTCTTACTAGTCCCTCCCCGATTGGCGCACGTTGGCTGGCGTCGTTTGCCAAAGATTCACGAGTGAGTGATGGCGTCGGAGAAACGACTTCACGAGTGATTCACAGAACATTCCACTCCCAGCTGCCACGCTCGCTGCTGAGCTCAACTGAAGAAGAAAGGAACAAATCATTTCATGAAGTGATCCCAGTCAGTTCGTTCACTCAAAAGATTTCCGTTGTGTTTTAGTGTTTGCGTTTTTTGATTTGTGTTTCCGTTGTGAGATAATGTTTTCGTGTTTTGTGCTTTTGTGTTTGCGTTGTGTGATTTGCGTTTCTATTTTTTAGGTAATGTTCTTGTGTTTTTTGATTTGCGTTTGTGTTTTTTGATTTGCGTTTTTTTGTTTTTGATTTGCGTTGTGTTTTTTGATTTGCGTTTGTGATTTGTGTTTTTGATTTGCGTTGTGTTTTTTGATTTGCGTTTGTGTTTTGCACCTCAGAGCCACTGTAAATATGCCACAAAATCACAATTCAACCAGTTCCTCAGAAATGAGGTCCTGCCTCATTACGAAAAATGACAAAGAAACAGGACATTGCTGTAATAAAATACATAATCTGCAAAAGTAACACAAATCTGTCTGTCCGTCCATCCACCTGCAGCCACGGCGCAGCACTGTTTACATGATAGTAACACGTGGTAAGTCGGAGCTCCTCCTCCCGCCTCGAGTGTCGCTCTGACGCGGTGACGTCACGAACCACGTAGGTTGGTTGTTGGGTTGGAGAATTCGCTGCGATGGCGTCAACGGCTGAGTACTGGACTAGGATATGACTCATTTTTATTCAGTCGAGTTTTATTTGCTGCTCAGTAACTGCACGGGATTCGGGTGAATCTTCGGCACCTGACTTTTCATCGCCGTTTTGAAAGGTAAGCGACCCGGTTATGCTCGTTCCTCGGGTGTGTGTTTTGACAGAGGCCTCCGTTTTGGGGTCCGCCCTCCATCTCATAACAACAAAAACAGAGCCGCGCTAGCTCGAGCAGCTAATAGTGTTGTCGAGTCAGAGAACTGGCTGTTCTGCGTTTGTTTCAGTTCCTAACGTCAAATGCCAAGTGCTGTGACATTACAACACAACAGCGTACTACTCATAACTCATAACTCTTTTGGCGCTTATTCTCTAAATATCCTCTTGTCGACAGAGCTTAGCTTGCTAGCATTGATTTCGGTTATACTCGATAACCGTTAACTGCAAAACAGACGTTGCTTCAGAGAAAAATAGCTGTATTCACAGGTAGCTACAAATTAATGTTTGTCTCTCTACGCGGGCAGTTCTAATCTAATGGACCAAACAAACTCAAATTACAGTAACGGTGCATGGGTTCTCCTTATTTATGTTGCAGCACTTAGCTTGCTAGCGCTCATAGTAATATACCGATTCAGGCGTGGGTGGGGGGGTTTGGGTGACAGCATACTTATTTCGCCTCAGTAACGATCATTTATATTAATTATTTTCATTTAACAAGGTTTTTTAACTGTAAAGTGAAACAGTGATCTTCCCGTCAGCTGAATGTTTTTTGAAAGATTTCTATGTGATCTCTAATCCTTTAGGTATGTTGTTAAGCCGTTGAGCTAAAAGTCGATTATTGCAATTCATAGTTCTTAATAGATACTTTTAAAATTAACTTAAAATCAGTTTACGTCTTACTAAAAACGGCACAACTCATAATGCATTCAATTGGAACAGATAACTTGATAATAGAAAGTAACAAAAAAACTTTTACCCAATGGCTGCTGAGTGTATATTAAAGTGGTGAGTAAGCAAATGTCTTTTACACCCAAAATATGAAATGAGTTCACACAATGCCAATTAAGCCTATCAGCTCCAAAGGACTCGCTCTGTGATCCTTAATGAAGCAGAGTTGTTTTATTGTTATATGGAGACAGACTAATGCATGTCACATCATGAGTGAAGAAGGGAATGTAGCATAACAGCTACACTAGTAAAGCGAAATGGCAAAGCAATCTTTAGATTACAGAATTATCCCTGGTTCTCTGAAACATGAGTGAGGAAGTAAGATACTGAAATTAATAATTGCAATACAGATCATTCTCACTTGATGAGTGGGGAAAGTCTGGGGAAAGTGACACTAGCAGGTAGGGCTGCACGATTCTGGAAAAAATGTGAATCACAATTTTTTCTGCATAGAATTTAGATCACAATTTTTTTCACAAATGAAACAACAAAATGTTTATTGCACTCATGAATAAAATATTAGAAACTCAATTCAATTAGGCATTCAAGTAAAGTGCCAAACAGTGTGATTTCTTTAGGCCCTGATGGCCCTGCAAAATTGGTTTATTGTTATTGGTATTATTATTATTATTATTATTAGTGTTGTAGTGGTTCAAGTGACATGGCGTGTTTCCATTGGTTGACTCTTGACGTCATAACCAGAGAAAATGCATGGCATCGTCAGACTGCTGTGCACTGTTTGGTCTTATGTCATCATGGGAAGAGGCACAAGAATCAAATTTACAATGCAACAAGTCAGAAATTGAACATGATATTTCTAAATACAGTTTGAATATTGAGTAATGACACACGCAGACCAATCAATTCACTGGCACTGCTCCACTTAGGCCACGTTTAGTAGAAGCGCATCATGATTTGCCACCTGTAGTCTGTGCATGCCAGATTTCTTGATATTTGTCCACAAGTTTGCATTATACAGAGGTAAACAATATACTTTAATCTGAAACGTATTATCACACAACCCATATACAAACTGAATTTAAGTGCAAGGATGTTTACTTGAGCTTACATTTTGTAGTACTGACTGTACATACCATTATCAGCAGATGTCATCATTTCATGACTAATGCCCAAGATATTTTAAAATGTTTGTCAAGATCATTGCCCACCACTTTGGAAACTGGAAAGTTTGGTGTCTGATTCAATTTGGTGTGAGAGATTAGGACGACACATCGTATTCAATGTCTTTTTTAGACCCACACACAGCACAACTTGTTAAAGGCAGTCAAATAATGTTAATAATAATAAAGTTTTTTGCTCGTATAATGTTGCATGTTGAGTGATGGTCACAGGATAAGAGTAATCTCTAAGGGGCTTATTAGCCTTTCCTGTGTGACTTTGAACGCAGAGCGAGGCTGCATCTACGGAACATGAACACGCTGTGGTAAACAGAGCTGCATGTGTGTCTGCGTAGGGCAGATAGGCTTTATCAGGTAGCACCAGCAGTGAAAGCTGGACTTCCCAGTGAAGGAATGACATCCCCCTTGCTGCTTCACACTAGACTAAGCAGTAATGATGGCCTCTTCAGCAGTTAGGACAGCAGGCTTTTTTGTCTTCTCTGCCCTTTGGATTTTTAAATGTTCATGAGAAGGTGTGTGGAAGTCCTGAGCAGCTCATTCACTGACCTCTTCAGATCAGATTTCAGTCTCTGCAGGAGTAGCTGACCTTTACAACTCATCCTGTATGTCGAGTGAGAGATCGCCAACAAGTTGCCCATTTGTGAGCGAAATAGTAGTGCTGAACAATACATTTAAAAAAACAAAAAACCCTCAAATTTACAATTTCGAATAGTGTAATTGGCAAACCACCAAGTCTGCAATTCAATTGTTTTTTTATTTTGAAATATCTGTGTTCTCTGCCACTTTGAAAAATGAAGTCCATAAATCAAAACAGAAACAATTTATAACTTAAAGTTCTTTAGATATACATATATATATGTATAATAGTTAATAGTTTTGATGGTGTCTAATGTGATAAAACTTCTTTATAATTATATGATAGCAAATACGAATACATTTGAAATGTATTGCAACTCAAATTCAAAATGCAATATATATATGTATATTTGTTAAGGGATGCAGCGGTACAGTTTTACCCACGGTTCGGTATGTATCACAGTTTTGGGGCCACGGTATCGGTACAGTTTCGATATCTTAATATAAAACTGCTCAGACTAGCAAAGACAATATTACATTGTGAAAATAATTAAAACCACAGATATAATCACACAACAAACTTTATTTAAATAATAGTGTCGTCCCGGTTACGTCAGTAATTGTAATCGGGACGATCAATATTCTCTCTCGGGACGACCACGGGACGAAAGAGAATTTTGACTGACTAAATTTTTCTGTTTTCTGTGAACCAAAACGGGTTCGCGGTCGGTGGGAAATACTTATGTGAAAAGGTTAATGACTGGCGCGGTCAGGTTTGCGTTGTTCAATGAGACGCAGAAACTGCTGCTCTCTCATTGCACGCCGCTCAGCTGAGATACTGTTGCCGCTCGAGCTCAGCTGAGACGAGACGAGGATACTGTCGCCAAAGGTCTGCTGTCACTGTGCTGTGTTGCTTTATGATGTTGTGCACAGACATTCTGAGGTGAAAATTAATATTGAATGTGGAAAAACACATCCGCGGCACAGCTGTCTGCTTTGCGAGTGGGCGCACACTGCATGTAAACGTTTCATTAATGTTGACATATTTGTTTCAATCACTGAATGAAACCTGTCATATTTGGGACCTTAAATCTTGATCAGCACTCAGCATTTGTTTATTGTTCTTTTAAATAGAGATGAAACGATTAATCGATGAATCGATTATTAATCGATTACTAAATTTATCGGCAACTATTTTGATAATCGATAATCGGTTTGAAGCTTTTTTTCATGATTAAAACAAGATTTCTGATTGTTTGAGCTTCTTAAATGTGAATATTTTCTTCTTTTCTTTGCTCCACATAACAAAGAAATCATTAAAACTGAATAATTTTGGTTTGTTGACAAAACAAGACATTCAAGAACATCGTCATTTCCAGGTTTGACGAACACTGATCAACGTTTAACATTTTCTGACATTTTCTGGACCAACCGATTCATCGTTTAATCGAGAAATAATCGACAGATTAATCGATTACGAAAATAATCGTTAGTTGCAGCTCTACTTTTAAACCAGTATGCGCAGAGAGAGAGCGCGAGTGAGTCTGCGCTCTTGGTCATTAGTTCATCTACTTATTTTTGTGTAGGTAACGTGTTGTGAAATATGTTTAAACTTAAATTAACTACCTCTACAAGTAGTTCTGTCTGGTTGTATTAGTACGTCCTGTTATTGACGTCATGCTGTCATCACCTGACAGTCTGGCTGATTAAAAGCCCCCAGATGCAGCGGATGCAACGCACCCCAGATGCGCGCGTCATTGATATCATGCGCAAATACAGATATTCGAATATGTGTGTTTTTTCAAACATGGGACGGTTCAAAATGTTTTTCGGGATGTTTCCGGTACGGTGGTGAAAAAAGTTAGTTTTAATCCCTGGTACTATCAGATCAAATGAAACAGCAAACATGAAACCACACAAATTAAAAATAAATAAAGTTTAGTGCTATCCAACAAAAATGAACACAATTTTAACCCACTCACAGAAACTACAACTACAAATACACCATGTTACCCCAAGTGAAAGAGACGAGTGATGACGATGTAGATGAGAGGCTTGCTCTGGGTGGCGCTGTAGAGCCAGTGTCTGTCCAATATCCAACTTCACTGCACTGCATAACAGATGCTTGCACACCGTGGTTTGTTTGGTGACATTCATTTTCTCATTCTCATCGTAGTCTACGCTGAATCCTATTTGATCTCACACAGCAGACTTATACGAAGACGGTACCGAACAGGGTGTATATATATAGTCCGTCACCACGACGCAGAAGTATAAAGGCTCGAGGCGTCTCTGTGGTGACGCAGACAGATAACGCATACGCAGTCGGAGAAGTATAATGTGGCCTTTAGACAGGTCTTTATGTTGGTCGCTGGTCTCATATGAGACACCCGTGAAGGACTGCATAGCATTGTTGATATTTAGGCCTGCAACTAACGATTATTTTTGTTGTTATTCTTTGTTATTTGTTATTCTACCATAGTAGCCAGTAAATCGGATACGTAAATTTTATAAGGTATAAGGGTTCCTCGCGACATTGTTTTGAAATTACTTCACGCAAACATGGAGGACTTTGACAGCGGAGATATTTCTGAAGGCAGTGATTTTGAGGAGTTTCGTCTTCGATGGCGTCATCGCTGATAACTTCGAACACGCTGAACAAATCGACCAGGATTTATGGCATAATTATATTTGAAGACGACGAGGTCGCGAGGTTGATATTACTTTATTTTCTTACTGTTTTTTAATTGCAAATAGTTATTCGCTTTATCCCTCCATTATCTACTGCTTTATCCTCCACCAGAGGGTCGTGGGAGTGCTGTGCCTATCTCAGCAGACATTGGGCGATAGGCAGGGTACACAATGTATGGACAGTTCGCCAGTCCATCGCAGGGCCACATATAGAGACAAACAACCATTCACTCACACACTCACACATACGGTCAATTTAGAATGAACAATTCACCTAATCCCCATATCGCATGTTTTTGGACTGTGGGAGGAAGCCGGAGAACCCGGAGAAAATCCACGCACACATACAAAGTCCTTGCAGAAAGGCCCTTATTCCGAAGTTGTTTCACACGGGGATCGAACCCAGGAACCCGGGTCTTCTTGCTGCAAAGGCAAGAGTGCTAACCACTACACCAACCGTAGGCGTATTCACTTTAATTTTACATTTTTGTATCTAAATAAACTACATTTCACAGGAATGCCACAGGTGTAAGCTCTCAAATGCTTTTTGAATTGTGTTCCTATCTCATTTAAAAAACAATTTTTGAATTGTATTCAAATAGCTAAGTTCGTTTTGACAGCACTAACTGACAGCATGTTTTTAAGCAAATATATTAAAAATAATGACACATAAAACATTTATCTGTAACATAGTTTATACAGTTTTCAATGTAAAATATGAGTGTGTGACCACACCACAATAAAAAATAAATTAATAAAATTATACAAATTTGAAGTGCAAGTGGTAGTAATAGTGGTGCAACGGATCACAGCTGATCCGTGATCCGTATGGCTCACCCCCCATGGTTCAGCACGCACATGAACCGCGGATTGGCTGTCTTTTAGTCTGAAATGCAGTGATTGGTTGAAAACGCCGGTTACTATATGTTCACGTGAACGCCGCATTTTTAATCTCTTTCTATAGCAGTCTATGGAAACAATTGTGACAGCATGGCGAACGGAGCGTGGACACGTTCAAAAAAATAAAATAAAAAATAAACTGAAAGCAAAGTTATATTTGTCTTGAGCTTTGCCTTTTTGTGTAGTTTTTGATCCAAAATATGATCCGTTCCGTGACTCAGAAAGCGTGACACGATCTGAACTGTGAGTTTTGTGATCAAAAGACCCCTAGGTAGTAAACAAAATTCTTTATACAAGTAAATCAAAAAAGCTGCAGTTAACCTGCCTTGCAGTTGCAGGTTGAGGAGGTAATAAGGTTTACACAAACTAAGGTGCTTTTACTTTAAGCAATTAAGTCCATAAAAGTAAAAAAAATAAAATAAAACAAAACATTGGCAGTTGGCTTTTTTTTTTTAGTTCAAATACTCATACAAAGCTTAAACCTGAAATGCAAGTGGTAGTACACAAAAATTCTGTATAAACAAGTAAATCAAAAAGCTGAAGTTAACCTGCCTTGCAGTTGCAGGTTGAGGAGGTTACAACTAAGGAGGTGCTTTTACTTCAAGTAATTAAGTCCATAAAAGTAGAAAAATTAAATAAAAAAAACCATCTAATTTGGCAGTTGGCTTTTTTTTAAAAGTCCAAGCACTCAAACAAAGCTTAAAGCCTATGCGACTAAAAGGAGATATTATTTTATTTTTTTATTGCAGTGCAGGAACGTAAGCATGTCAACATGCTTAGGCGTGAGGCTGGCTCTCATCTTTGAGGCGATGTTTTCAGCTGCAGAGAAGAGACGCTCAGATGGTATCAAACTCAATTTGCCGCATGAGTTAGACTTTGGGTGAGGCTGGGCCGCATCAAGTAAGTTACCCCCCCCCCCCCCCCTCCCCAAAAAAATAAATTGCGAGGGGAAGCGGTGCTTTTGAAAATGTGAGATTAAAATGGGGCATTCTGAGGCTTTTTGAAAGACCATTATAGTGACTTATGGTGAAGGGCAAGTAACTCAAAATGGAAATAAACGGAAAAAACTAAATTAATTATTATGCCAATTCTGTTACATTGTTTTTTAATCTAATTGTGTTGTTATGGCTGGGACTGTGTGTACTTACAAAATAGAGTTGCACCCACGGTACACCGCAGTGCCAATTCGTAACGGTTCCTACGGTACTAGAAATTCTATGTGACGGTAATACTGTGGATTACGGTATACCAGTGCCAGTTTCCACTACATAGCAGCCACGTCTACTCTCCTCCCGACTTCTCACTGCATGCTACTCCCTTGTAAACAAACCCACATTGCAACAACTGCAACCGAACTCCACAGCTGCTGAATGATTGGCTGTTTGCCTGTTACTGGTGACGTCTGTGGATATGATAGGCTGTTTCCGCACGCTGGGTCCGCCCGTCTGTTAGCTGATTGGCTGTTTGTGTGTTTCTGCCCGACTCCATGAAGACAACTCTGCTTCGATAGAAATTCGCTACATAACAAACAACAAGCTAAAGTTCTGTCTCGTCCAGACGCACTCACGGTTTACAGTCACAAACACGGGACAACACACTCCTCATGTGAGAAGCACCGGGCCAGAGCGATGAGTCTGCCGCGGCGGCGTCGTCGTCAGTGGCTCCGCTAACTTTGATCTAAAAACCAAACTCCAAAAGTCACAGTTGGAACTATTTTGGCTTGAAACAAAGCCCAGACAGTAAAGAAATAGACGACGGCCGTCCACTGTGCAGGCGCTGCCACCAAGCTATAGGAGCCAAAGGAGGGAACACCTCCAGCCTCATAAAACACCTGCAGTGTCGTCACAGATTTATATGTTGAGTACCAGGTTAGTAAGCCCTGTTTATTTTCTCATTGGCTAATATAAGGCTATATGCTCCGTGTACAGGCTGAGGAATGAAGAGTTAAAAGATGTTAAAGTATAAAGCACCTAGAAAGTGCATAAATATATAGTTTTCACAGGGAATCAGTTCCTGTTTATTGTATTTTATAATCTTTGCGGGCCGCTAGTAATGTTTCTGCGGACCGCACTTTGAGAACCAATGGGCTAGAGCTTGGACTTTATTTTGAACACTGAACCTCTCCCCTGGAGTCAGAAATTTAAAGCGGAACTAGACCGGAAGTTCCTATTAACGCTGTTTTTTTTGGTGTGTATCTGCGTCATTACCTTGTTTATGAAGCCTGGCGGTTCGAAACAAACAGTTCAGCCATTGCTGAGAACGTTGTGTTTTATTGTAATCTCGGGGCTCAACGAGATCACTGAAAATCCCGTACTAGTTACGTAAGCAGCGGTTCTCCTGAACAACCGATCGTCCTGCTCCGGGCGGTAGTCCGGGCACATCCGGTTGCGTACATTGAACCGCAGAAGAAGAATAACGTTCGTTGTGGAGGTGTTTCACGAGCAACAGTGTCTTCTGACTCTGGGTCTGACTCCGGTTTAAAGTCATAAAGGGACTGCGGCGGGGAGTCGTGACGAAGCTATTTTTAAACACTGTTAAAACAATGTTTTGATAATAAGTAGCAATGCATCCACCGCTCCAGAGAGGGAGCTGCGCTTCTGAGAGCTGACGTGATAGATTACGTCACTTCCAGATACCTGGCCAATCACAACACAGGTGGGAAGGCTCTACGCTGGCTGGCCAATCACAACACACTCTGTCTTCTCGGGCGAGATTTATGGCTGAAATAGCGCGACTGACAAGCGCTTCGAAAAGGACAGATTTCAATCGGCTCGTTTACATCAACTAGGAGGATTTTGACCATAAAAACAACTTAATATATGTAAGTAGACCTCCATAACTCACATATATGTGCAACAGGACCACTCTATGTGACCTTTAAGTTTACTAAATCGTGGATCTAAGGCGGTGTGCAAGGGCTATTATCACTTGTGACTGTGACCTCGACAGTCCAGCGGGCAGTGGTCTATGAAGCAACTGCCTGAGCTGCATCATAGGTGGTGTGAGAGGACTTCAAAAGCCCTCTGATCAGAGGAAGAGCAGAAACTGTCACATAGCTTTCACCACTCAAGAAGACAGTGGCACATTCCAAGGCTTTAAGATAGGGATGTGAATCTTTGGGTGTCTCACGATTCGATTCGATTCCGATTCTTAGGGTCAAGACTCAACCGATTCTCGTTTCAAAAATGTATACAATGCATAGTGTGTTAAGGCAAAGTATGGCATCAAAACAATACAGTTTGTATAAGATAATATGATTTTTAAAGAAAATGATTCCAATGATGTAATCATACAAAGGCAAACTTATGAGTAGGGATGGGACTTTTTGTCTACAAAACGATCAACAATCAACACGTGCGCACCTCGACAAAAAAATAAAATTAAAAAAAGTCGAAGTGTCACAAACACGTAAAAGTTCAAGACCAACGAGGTTAAAGAAGCTGTGCACGAAAAGGTGAGCCTGCTGTCCAGGCTCCCTGCGCTCTCAGATGATGGTGCTCGCATTGCGGAGGATGAGTCACGGCCCGTTTTTGTGAATGGAGTAGGTGAGGGCGGGTCAGTAAGGTAACTATGGAGCTTCGGCCGCTGTCCGTGGTGCTCAAAGACTGCGTTGTAGGATGAGTGTGTGGTCAGTCACCTGTAACGTTAGCCTACATGGTGACAACTGCTGTTCTCTCCTCTTCTTCACAGCGTCAGACGCAGCGACAAAAGCGTCATAAAACCATATCTAACTTTAACAAACACAGACATGCTGCATACCCACAGAAAGATCAGAAACTCAGCTAAAAGCTCATATAAACCATTCTTATGTTCACGAAACACAGTTAAAACGCAGACGGATCAAACCAGTAGGCGCGAAAAAGAAACCGTTACAGCGCACACATTGAAAAGTGTGTTCAGTGTGATTATGTAAACAAAAAAAACCCATGTCGGCTGGACAGCGGAGAATCCACAGATTCCAGCAATACCATTTTTATCACTCTACGACCAAGATTCGCGGATCCAGCCCCAAAATAAGAGCAAAACAACAACTGACTTTAAAGAAATACAAGCAGAAATTTTGTCTTACCTTCGCTGTTTATCAAAACAAGTTATTTCCACCGGAACAAAACCTCTCCTAATGAAGAACTACACTTTCAAGCATGCGTATGGAACAAATCCCGGTCTGATTGATTATTACAGAGCGACATTAGGTCGTTCTGATTAGAGAAAGGCGAATGTTCGCACAAATGTGTCATATGCATTTATGTCCTTTTGACTCGCTAATGAAGTTATTCTCACGCATTTGGAGCTATGGCGCTGCGTAACTGAAGACGCTACAGAGTCACAGAGTTGTTATTACGCATTACTTTTTTTCAAAACAAGTTATTTTTAGATCTGTAGTGGCATGTAAATAAAATTAAATGGGTTTTTAATAGGGCTAAATTAACGCGTTGGATGATTAATTTGTGGAATTAACGCGTTAATTTATTTTAACGCATTAACGCACTTTCTCACTTTCATCGCGCTACGGGTAGACGTGCAGTTTATGAACAGGCAAGGCGGCGGGCAACTGCTTGGGGCCCCGAGCCGATAGGGGGGCTCCCGACTCTCGGAGCCTAAATGCATCAGTGACCAGCTGCATCCCCGTCTACCTTAAACAACAAAGGTTGATTTGCAATGACATCTCAGTAGGAAACCTCCCTAAAGGGGCCCCACGTCTCCTCACGTTAACCTGTGTGAAGCTGAAGGAAAATGAAGAGGAGTTATCAATCAGGAAGTTAGAAGAGGAAGAAAAATGTGGAAGAAAACAAAAGAAAGACACACAGTTGTAAGTGGCGCTACTGGTGCAGATAATGATATAATCATAACATTAACAGTCACTTTCTAACTAACGGGGACACAGACAGAAGCTAACATTAGCGTCAGAATGCTAGCTGACGCTAACGCTAACTAGTAGAAGCAGTGCTTCAAAGTGCTGTTGAGGAATTTCCTGCTGTGGGTTTAGTACCCCCAAGAAAACTATTTAACTTCTATACTTTATATTTTGTTTATAATGTGAGTTATTTACAGTGCAATGTATAGGGTTTTTTTTAAAGTTATTTACAGCATTTTATTTTTTCTATTTATTTCTATTGTCTTATAATGTGGGTTTTTTACAATGTAATATTTATTTTTTACTACGTTTGTATAGGTTTTAACAAGTTATTTACAGTATTTTATTGTTCTTTACATTTATATTTTCACATACTTTATTTATCTCTCCGTTCCTACAACAATATAAAGAGAAAATTAGAATTTTTTTGGCATATTTACGAATGGTAATTAATCGTGATTAATCCACAGCTACCCTGTGATTAATCTCATTAAAAATTTTAATCTTTTGACAGCCCTAGTTTTTAATAATTTGGTACCTAAGAAATCTGAAATGGCACAGATGGTGCCAAACTGTGCCAACAGAGAATGTCTAGACATCCCTTTGCTAAAACCTCTGTAATTTCACTCTGCTTCATTTCAACAGTATCAGACTTTGCACAGCTCATTTCCACATGTTGTTATGACCTCCATGTGTTTTTAAGCTCCTACTGCATATTTTAAAGGTGATATTTGCTTTAAAATGCAATATTTTGGTTGTGAGACAGAGGCTTGTGAGCTCCCAGTCATTACTTATGAAGTGACAAGTGATGCCAAGATATGCCTCTGTGGAAATGCTTGTCCAGGCATCAGCTGTAACGGCAATCTTGTTCTTATTTAATTTAATAGCATCTGTAATGTCACCGACAGCAATCTGATACTTTTCTTCTATTAGTTTTGTAAAATGAGTTCTGGATGGCACGGTGTAGCCTGCATGAAAGGTCTGGATCATACATGAACCTCTCTTCATGACAAACTCATCCACACACCTTTGCTTAACATAACTAAAACAAAAAAGGTATATTACTTTAAAGATTATAGACAATGTTTATTGTGGTGTAAATGACATTCATTGCTATGGAGTCTGTGCGTGATGACGTGAGACAGCAACGTCAGTCAGGAGTAGCAGGGATGGCAGGGGTTATAAGACTCTAAAAATAAACAACTCACGTTACACATACAGTGGACTAACGCGTGTGCACAACATTTATCACAGTTAAATACTTGATACAACTTATCCCAGATTTCTTACAGCCTAATTATCGACGCTTCGCCTGTAATTCACCGATTACCGCCGTAAAGTTGCATTAACGTAAGTGAACGAGCGTTCGCTAAGCTAGCTTCTTCATGATTTTCCGGCTGATAGACGTACGACACATACATATTATGTACTTGCATCATAGGCTAAAGGTTAATTAATAAATGAGCATGTGATTTAAAAATATCTACGAGGTATCAACGTTATTTGTGAACTCTGCGGTACGTGACGATACAGCGGCTCCGGGGTGTTTGCTTTTACGGTGTTCGTGAATGGCCTTAGTTTTGCCATGGAACAAGAGCTGAGCTTCACAAAGCTTGCATCTAATGTGTTTCCCTGGCTTATTTTCCCTGAAATGTTCCCACACTTTTTAAACTTTCGGTCAGAGTTTTTGCGTATCTTCTAGGGTTGGGAAGATTCACCGATTTGCATTGGTATATCGATATGAACATATACGATGCGATTGCATCGATGGTAAACGTCTGCATCGGTTCAAAATCCGAATGAACTCGAGATGTATCGTATCTAAAATATCTGCATCGATATAAACCAAATAATATCTATTATTACAAACGTATTTAAACTATAAAAACTGGTCTATTTCTCATTTGAGTTGTCTCCTCAGCCCGAGGCAGCGAGTCAGGTCAGAGATGGTAGAGACATGGAGGAACAACCTGACAATAAACTCGCTGGTTGGCGTCAAGTGTGTGGAAAAGTTTCGGCTTTTACAAGTGTGGTGGAGAACTGGATAAATCAGATGCAATATGTAAATTGTGCCGTGTCACTGTTAAATACACCGGTAGCACAACAAACTTAACTCCTCACCTGAAGCGGCGACATGACTTAAATGTTTCCCAATCCCTGTCGAGACAGAGTTGTTGTTATTTTGCTCCCGTTTACGTCAATATGTAAACACTTTTACACACAGAGCTACGCAGACTTCACTCACTTCTTCAGTGCTTCTTTTATTGTAAACAAGAACGTATGCACTAGTTGCTTAGTGTCATCTACTGGTAGCAAATGGTATAACACATTTCGGCTCATACATAACAGTTATCTTTTCAGATTTTTGTTAAAGGTTATACTTGTATCAGTTCCAGAGATACCTGTGAACAATCCATTGTCTCTGCTTCAAAACAGTGTGTCTCAGCACATTCAAGCTCTCTCTGATCTCTGCTGTATTTCCTATGTTTCAAAATAAAAGTCACAGCCAGCTTTAATGCTTTAAGTGCCATAACTTGAGAACTACTATGTATTCGATAGTATAATTTTCTTCTGCATAGCATCGTTTCATATCACACTGCATCGTATTGTGTTAAAATTAAATCGTACTCTATCGCACTGTATCGTAATAGGTGGGAGAATCGTATCGAATCGTATCGCTGGTAAATTTCATGAATCGTTAATGTATCAATCGTTGGCAGTGTATCGAGATGCGTATCGATTCGATGATGAAGATTCCCAATCCTAGTATCGTCATCTGTTTGTTCCGCCATAATGCGTGTGTTCTTCTTGTCTGCTTGCGGGATGTCAACAGCGAGCAATACTGCCCCCAGCACTTCCTGTGGCTAGCTCAAGTGTGTGTTTGTGTACAGTTACAGATGAGCATGAAGCAGCCGGTGTGTGATAACAACAACACGATGCGTTGACACTTACATTTTTGCGTCAACTAATTTTTGTAGTCGTTGTAATCGATTACGTCGACTAATCTTTGCAACCCTATTGATGTTTGCACTTGCTGGCATTGAGAGGACCCACACCAAGCGTTGAGTCTCTGTAAATCCTTTCCCTCTTGTTAAGCCTCCATGTGTTTTTACACTTCTCATAAGCACCTGCTCAACAATGAGATCGGTGGAAAGTCCAGCCCAATGCATGTTGCTCTGCCTCACTACATGAATAGTGCCATTGGGGTGTTTTGTTGCCTGGCCTTATTGCCACATATTTCTGATTGATGAGAATTTAACAAATTTCCTCCATTAGGATTTCTCAGGACTTTTGGTATGTTGTTCTGGACACCTCATAGAAATTATCTAAGATGAAAAACAAACTATTACAATTAGTCTGACAGAAAATGCTACTTTGCCTGGACTATGTAATGCTCAAGCATGTCTTGAATAAACCTGGCGTAATAGATGATTTTTTACAGCAGATATTTCTTGAAATGAAATAGTAGGACAAACACAAGATTTACCAGTAACATTAATTAAGGATCCACTCCAGTGGCCAAACCGTGATGCATACCGAACCGTGGAAAAATCTAGTGCATTTTGCCAAACTAAAATGCACTATAAATTTTACAGGTGAACTTAAGTTAACCTTCTCTAAACTTCTGAATGCACATGTCCAATTGTTCAATGTTTCAGTACTTGGTTAGGGGTTAGGGTTATGCTGTTATGCTGAACATTCTGTTCTCTAACAAGGTGATTAACTGCAAAACTCACAACTGTCTGATTTCTGGTTCTGCTTCAATGTATTCAAAACAGTATTCAAACAGTCCTTTTCATCATGATGTTCAAATTTTAACACCATGAGACCAAGACAACACTTTGAAATTGATCAAGTTATTGAGACATTGAGATTTTTTGTTGTGGTATTGCCACCACTGCTGTTAGCTCTTGTTTGATTGTTTGAGATGAAGACATTACCATTGCATCTCAGGGTTTCCCCCAGAAAACCTGCTAAGCCCGGTGGTACTTATCGGGCGATGAAGTGCAGGTGATCTGAGTAGATCTGAGTGAAACCGCAGAGCGCGCGGTTCATCGTTTTTTAACCGTAATAATGACGCACTTTATAGTGTGATTGGGTTTCAATCGGCACCTGGACAAGCGTGCACTGCGCTGATTACATGGGGGAGCATGTGCCCTTGTTCCCAGATATAGAAAAATCTATATCTGTGGTGTATACCAGTGTATAAAAAGCCTGCCAGGCTTATTATACACTCGGGGAAACCCTGCATCTGTCTACTTAAATGCCCTGCTTTCATGGTAGAATATCATTGTAGCATGAACTTGTCATCGGGATATTCTTGTTGAATATCCCTAACTATATCAGTAAAAATCACGATTACATATTTTTCTCAAATTACTATAGCCCTGGATGTCGGATGATATCACTTTAAGATTATAGTTTCACAAAACCTGGACAAAAAGTTGGTATATGGTGATCAGTGACATTTATATTTCAACTTTAAACTGCAGGAAATGAACACTACCCACCAGCTAAGTACTGTGAAATGTCTGGCTGTTTTGTGTGTGTGGGTCTGAACAGACATTTGGGTTAGTAACCACTAGCCAGTTGCTTTTAATAACCTCAAAATGTCAATCTGGGATTCAAATTTAATATTATTTAGTGTGTTTCTGAAAATTACTGTTAGATGACCGACTCATGTGACCAAACTATGCCTGTATGTTGACTAGAATATTAAGTGATTCAAGACCTAGTAGGCTTTTTAGCTTCTTTCCACAAGGAGTTTAAGTGATATCTCTGAGCTCACATGCAAGCCACTGTGGCCACCAGTACAGCTATATTTGCCAGGGAATCAAAAGAGCTTCTGTAGCTTGAATGTCTCAGTGAAAAAGTCTGCTGTCTGTAAGAGACTCATTTGCTCATTATTCAGTTGCATGTTTTTTCTTCAATTTCTACAGATTTTCATGCATTACTTTTGAGAGTTACCAAAAAGGATCACTAGGACTGTTCTTCGTCCGTCTCTTTGTCTCTGGTAAGTTTAAAAGGTGTTTAATTTGGCCTCCAGTGCTTCTGCTCCCCTTTACCATGCAATGGCTACAAGCTTAACTGTAGGACGTTGCTGCTGCCTATGTCTTTCTGTTGTAATGTAATTTTGTGTTGAATTGATTTGCTATTGAATGTTTTGAATGCGATTGCCCCACCAGAGCTTACAGTCTCCTCATCAATCATGACTTACAATTAGTTTTTTGCCTTCAGCCATTCTCTGAGAACATAGTTATGCAGTACATCCTACTGCTTTGGTACAACATCACAGTGAATCAATCCAATCATTCACAGTCACATCTTGTTATATGGGTCAATGACAAATAAAGCTTCTAAAAAGGTTTTTTTAAAAAGTATTTTATAAAATAGATGTAATGCATATTTTTGAGTCCAGAACAATGTGTTTGAACATTTCTCATATATTGAAAAACTATTCTAACTGTTTTAACTCATTTTTAACAGTATTTTTAACTTCACAACAAAAAAAATGTCAGGTGGCACAACCAACTATTTATAAATATATATATACATTCCTAATATTTATTTTAAAATGTATTATTTGGCAACTATACCTTAAGGTGTCTACACGAGATAAACATTATTATTTTTATCATTGTGTTTTTTTACAATAATGTAAGATTTTTGCTCTCTGTAGGTCAGGTTTTAAGCATCCTTAACATCCAATTTTACATTTAAAGACAGGAAAATAATCACACAAATACACAAATTCATATATTCAGTATAATAACTACACACATTACATTTATAAACCATTTGGTCACTTTGACGTATCATTTATTGGTTTAAATTGGTTGACAGATATTGGTTGCACCACCTGACAACATAAGTTATGACATGAAATATGCTGAAAAAAATGCATTTTCATTTCAAATAGTAACACGTGTTTTAATGAAGTGCAGGGGATCTGCGTAGATGTTAATAAAACATGGTAACAGACTCTTAAAGAGCAGAGCTCACTTTTCATTGTTTTCACTCCATGTTCTCAGAAGAAGAGGCTTCGGTGCTACAACTAATGGAATAACAGGTGCATCAGATGAGCTGATCTCTTTAGTTAACTGCTCAAAGAGAGATAATGTTCTCTGGTGTGAAGTCAATGTCACAGGGAGTTCATAATCTGCTCCTTATGCAGCCAAGTTTCGCTTTAGCGCAAAGAGACGTTCCAGCATTTAATAGGTGCTGTTCCACAGTGTACTCGATGTGTTTCGGCCGCCGAATTATCAGTGCATCCCTAAATATAACATCTTTATTGACAAGAACAATGTAACCTTAATAATGACATATTTGATGATGTGACTTGAGTTTCAATCAGCACATCCACAAGGGAGCGCTGCGCTGATTACTTGGGGGCGCATCGCCCTTGATCTCTGGTTTAGAAAAATCTGTGGCGTATAAAAAAATTTAAATTTAAAATAAATAAACACAAACAACTCTTAGCCTGGTGGGGGGCAAGTTAACCCTGGCGGCCCACCAGGCTTATAATGCACTGGGGGAAACTCTGTTATAATAACTGTTGTAGAACTTTCCAGCAGGTGAAACTGTATGTGTTAGATGAAGGTCACACAGAACACTTTAAAAAAAAGAAAAAAAGAGTTTTATGATTAAATAATTTTTTTTCTAGTTTTACATTGGCTGGACCACCTGACATGGAAAGTGTACCAACCTACATATAGTTGAAAGTAGTTATTTGTATCAGTATTTGACAGAGATCTACAAACCCTTTAGCTTAGTCCCAAGGGTCTCTGGGGTTCCTCTGACTGATGCAACATTTAGTTTACAGCTATTGTCTCTTGACTTGAAAATAAAGTCCAATGTTTATGGTTGCACCCCCCTGATATCTAGGAAATGCAAATTGCTGGACAAAAGTTTTGCAGTTATTTTAGCAGCTTTAAAACTATTGATATTAGGAAAAAAACATTCAATAGACCTAAAATTATGCCTGAGTATTTTATTTTGAGTTTATCATTATTAAAATAACATTTTTAATAGTTTTCTTAGTCTGCTCACTTGCTCGGACAGCTGCATCACCTGATATCTTAGGGGTTTGAGTAGCCAGAACATAAAATAATATAATTATTTGTATTTACTGAAAAATGTATGAAGTAATAGTTTAGGTATATAGGTTATATAGGTACAGGTTTTATAGAATAAAGTGATAGATGTCATGAAAAGATTAAATTATGTTTTTTTTATACACTTAGACACAAAAATATGCATGTCATGTCATTGACTCATATATGTTCCAAACTGCAAATTAATGCAGAAACAAGGGTGTTATTGTGGTCAGTCATTTCAGGTAGTGAAGATTCAGTGATCCTGTAAATGATACTCGCCATTTATTCTTTTAGACTGAGCATTTAGCAAAAGAACAAAACACCCAAATTACAGTGTTCAAATGAAAAACATATGTTTTGGGGGCATTTTGTGCCTTCATTTAGGATTGAACTGTAAAGGGATGACTCAGTACAATGAGAAAAAGATGCCTGGCCAAAATGAACTGTAGGGACATTGTAGTTTGTGGTTGCCTAAATACATTTTAAAAATATAATTTCATATTCATATAAAATCATATTCTCTTCCAAAAAGCACTTTAGCTATGTCTAAAATGAAATCACTTCTTATAAGTTTGTGTTCACTAGTGAATACTCATGGCATCACCTTTACTGTGTCTTCCATCTTCCTTGCCTGCCTTTGATCTGCCCTCTCAATTCATTTCCAATGGGAGAAAAAAAATTAAGAATAAGTTAGATGGTTCATAAAGTATAAAAATAGGAATAAATAGAGATAGTTACCAGAATATCCCCAACGTTTTGATGTATGAATAATCGGCTGAAAAGTGTGGGAGGAGATGGCAATCAAAAAAATATGGCAGAACATGATACATTATTCAAACCTGTATCCAGCCAATGTGAGCTTTCACATAAGTGACAGAATTTCACTGAGCAACATTTTTTTGGGCCGAGGTCGATTTTTTTCCAAAGTTCTTCCCACAGGTATACTTCCACCCATTCTTTGTATGTGTTGTTGATGACCTGACAAACATATTCAAATAAGCAAACGCTCAGAGCTGGGACTGTTACAAACTAATGCAAGCTTGTTCAAATCCTGAAGTAGTTAAGTGGTAAAGTTTAAGTTTCTGAACCAAGCAAGCTTTCCTCTCTTCTTCGGTTTTGTCTGAATCTGAATCAAGTATTTCTTTCCTTCTATTTATTTATTAAAATGGATTTTTAATGTTTAAAGTGGACCTGGACCGGAAGTTCCAATTAACGCTGTTTTTAGTGTGTATCTGCGTCATCACCTTGTGTACGAAGCCCTGAAGTTTCGAAAACAAACAGTTCAGCCATTGATGAGAACACTGTGTTTTATTGTAATCTTGGGGTCAGCGAGATCTCTGAAAAGACCTGGTCCGGTTACGTAAACAGCAGTTCTCCTGAACAGCAGATCGTCCTGCTCCGGGCACTAGTACATTGAACCGCAGAAGAAGAATAACATCCGTTGTGGAGGTGTTTCACGAGCGTCTTCTGACTCTGGGTCAAAGTCATAAAAGGGACTGCTGCGGGGAGTTGTGACGAAGCTATTTTTAAACACTGTTATAACAATGTTTTGATAATGAGTAGCAGTGCATCCACTGTTCCAGAGGGGGGAGCTGCGCTTCTGACTGCTGATTATGTCACTTCTGGGTATTGGCCAATCACAAGACATTTGGGAAGGATCTGCGCTGGCTGGCCAATCACAACACAGTCTGTCTTCTGGGTGTGATAGTTCAGTCTGAAATATCGCGACTCAGGACAGCGTCAGAAAAGACAGATTAAAAACAAGTTAACTTATTAACCATAACTAACATATGTGCAACAGGACCACACTATGTGAGCTTTAATATAATTTGTTTTGGTCCTTAAAATGTAATCACATAATTGTATTGAGCCTGCGTGAATATAGAGGATGGGTCAAAAATTATCCCAATTTATTATGGACTTTGATGATTTACATAAATTGTGTTAGAAGTAACTGTCAACTGTTTGTTGTTCTTTTACAGACTGGTCCAGGCCGGAGTTCCTCATTGGGTGACCCACTCTCCTTCACAGGGGCCATGGTAAAGTACCATTACTGCATGTTTGCTTTCAGAGTAGCTGCTGTCTGTCGGGTGGCCTGAGTGCAGTCAGCAAAATCGGAAACTCTCCATTGATTTTCACTTTTAGTCAGCTGTGTTTACCGGAAAGCAGACAGTCACAACAGCTAGAGCAGTTTCACAGGTTGTACAAGACTGCTGTCCAAGCAGAGCAGCTTCCAGTTTGCACAGCGCTGTTTCACCATGACATAACCAGCAGATTGAATGCATTGCTCGTGTGCTTGTTTTTTTGTTCTGGGTTGGCATGCTGCTCTGTGGTGGCTGCCCCCTGGTTGGCCTCAGCTCACTGCTCCTCCAGCTATGGTGGCTGTGTATCAGCCAACACAGCTCATGCTGAGCCAGCGTACCACAGGATGTACTGACATCACTGACGACCACCTGAATCTTGCTTTGCATCGTGTTGAGACTGCATTTTCTTCCCGACCAAACAGGCTTTAGATTCCTGCTGATTTATGTCAGCACAAGGCCAGACATTTTTACCCACAAGATTTCCCTTGAGGAAAGATTCCTGACCCCGCTTGTGTGTCCATGCTTCAAATTCCCCTCTGCTAGACATCTGTGAAATGTGCTTATCCTGTATAAGGCTACTGTGGCAATTCACACGTTCAGTCTCTAAGAAAGCCTGCTGACTGCTGGTGACAACTCCAGTTTTAAAGCACTTTATGTTATCAGCATCTGTAATTGCATGGCTCATTGTGCAAGCAGTGATTATAGTTAAATTAGCTTACATTATGTTCGTGAATAAAACGGTACTCTCAGTTTCACCTTGTGATTGACCAGTTTTAATCTAAACATAAATGCAGTATACCATAAGGTGTTGTTCACATGCAGTGACATTTGTGTATACAAACATTATTTGCAATGTAGATGTGTGTCAGACATGCACACAGAGAGCGACGCTGATGCAACATGCATCTGTTGAGACATACCTGCTTTTCTGGGCACATCCGCATCATAACAGGCTTTCAGTGCATCTTTTCATAAATGGTTTAAAGAAGATGGTCCAACTAGTCTGTGTCTACTCTGAAATAAATTCTGAAAATCCATCATCCAGACAAAGTCCCTAAGTCAGTTGGTCACTTTGTTCTCTACACACATATTGAACAGCAACCTTGGGTGAGGTAAAATAATCACTCGTAATCTGTTTTTCCTGGTTTGATGCATTAATTCAGTGGTTCTCAAACTTTTTACACCAACTACCACCTGAGAAAGTAGTGAGCTCTTAAAGTAACACCATTAGCACCAATGTTAAAATACAGTGGCGATAATAGGCCGGGCAAAGTCAGCTACAGACTTTTCACAGGAGGAAGATTTATTCTCAAGATAATTAGCTCTCTCATCATCCTCACATGTACTTCACACACTGGTATAGAAAATTAGATTAAGATGGAGTGAGTGATAAGGTGACTATATGTTGCTATATGTTTCATTTTCTACGCATTTTCATTTCTACTCCACGTTCCTCAGCTCCACTCCGCTCACATACCCTGGTACATATAGTGGGACAGTATTTTTCTCCCTCCCAATACCATGCGGAGGAAGCTCACATACCACTGGTGGTGCACGTACTACAGTTTGAGAACCACAGTGTTAATTAAATCAGTGAGGCTGCAGCAACTTAAGTCATCTCTGCACATCCAAGGTATTGGTTGCCAAGTAATGTCAAGCTTGGCAGAAACGCCAACATCTCTGGCTTCTTCAGGCGATTTCACATGTTTTGTAAATGCAGCACTGTCAAACTGGCTTTAATTAGTCCCTGTCATCACGGTGCTCATAACATGTCATAACGCATCATTTGAATAACGATCAGGTGACGGTGTGGCAGTAAAATCTAGGCAGTGACACTGAGCGTTTACACTTCCCCCCCAGAAAACGACTACTTTAGTCTCGTGCAGGGATTTAGCTGCAAAGCAGATGCAGGATCAAAGCTGGAACTGTCTCTGTGAAAGGAGCAGGAAAAGGGAGGACAGACATGTCAAAAACCATATTCAAACCAAAGCAGAGTGTGTGACTGTAAGATGTCCTGGCTGTTGAAAGTTGAGTCTCATTCAGTGAAAAGTTAACAGGCCTTCTTTCTGCAGGAGGAGGAGGGGCAGAATAGCTTGGAGTGTATCCAGGCCAATCAGATATTCCCCAAGAAGTCCCCTGTCCTGGAGGAAGAAAACATGCAGGTCAGGATATTGCTCGCTGCTCTGTTTGTGTCATAAATAAACACTGGGTAAAGTGACAGTTATATGTGTAAATATGTGTGAGGCTCTTCCCTTTAATCAGTTACATGACCACCCTCAAACATGAGACTTTAAATCCCTCTCTGTTTGACCAGTTTTAGAAACAAAGTGTTTGAAGTTAAGTGCTCCCTCTGAAAATTGCTCCCTCAGGCATACAGTGAAAACTAATTCGGAAAAAAATCATAATGATGTGACTATTTTGTCACCGCTCAGCTGGTCAGTCCGAGATATTTCTCATATGATTTAGTCATGGTATGTTGGTATTTAAACTTGCAGTTATATTACTTGGAAATCTTGCTTTGCATCACTTAGTGTTGTGTACATTTAATAACATAAACTGTTTAATATGCTATACAAGATTCAAGCATAGACATATGAAATTTGGTCAATGGAGATCTTATATATAGTTGCACTATTGTCATGCAGTACTGTAGTGAAATTACTGATTTTACCACATATGGCGTGTATTGCTAACATCACTGGTGATATCTGTGAGGCTGAAGTTTATTTGAAATATAATAAAATAATAATGTCACTTGTAATTTCTAGGTACCCTTTCCTGAGCTGCACGGGGAGTTCACAGAGTATGTGGGGAGAGCAGAGGACGCCATCATCGCCATGTCCAACTACCGCCTACACATTAAGTTCAAAGAGTCTGTTGTTAATGTGAGTAGCTTGGACCAATGTGCTTCGAGGTCAGATACAGACAGAGAATGATTGTCACAAGCTCAAAATAACAACAGAATGGAGTACATTTCTGGGGGCTGAGTGAGGGTGTTAATGTTTTGTGAATGGGAAGAACTGGGGCCATTGTGCCAACACAGGCGTGACCAGACTATTCACAGCTGGCAGCAGAGTCATGTGACTCTTCCATCACCTCCATTTCTACACCTCCTTGCCTGTCCGTCCGTGCTGCTTTCTCTCTGCATTTGCCATTGCCATGGTTACAATGGTTCCAGAGCTTATAACAGCAGCCTTCTCTATCTCCCGTTCGTTTTGTGACCAAATGTGGTCACTCTTTAAAAAATTTCTTCATTAGCACTTGTGACGATGTTCTCTGTTTTCATGTTAAAAACTACTCCAGTCCCTCTGTCTTTTATTTATATGCCGATTATACCGAAACGCAAATTCTCGTTTGTTGTATGCACCATCATCATAATTTATTTGCGTGCAATTCTTTTAAGTTTCTTTAAACTAAAATGTGTTCCTTAAAAGGAAATGAATATGGTGTGTTTAGATCACTAAGCTGCTCTTTTGCAGATATGTGAGGGCAAGAAAGTTGAGCAATGACAAATGCTGTGCCACAGGAAAACGGTTTGGTTTGTTTCACTTCCTTCTCTTATTAACTATCACCATTGTGTAAAGCACACGTCACATTCATCCATATTATTGTAAAGCCATGAAAAATCCAACACAAGCAATAATTTTTTTTCAGCAAATTAAGTTTTGTGGTTGGAGCATTGATTCCAGCTGCAGAAATGACTAATACTATTCCTAATATAGCTGAACATATTACTGCTTTCTGGGTAGTAATAGCACAGAAAAAATTTAATCCTTTCAGAAAATTCAATTATATGTTTTTGAACTGTAAAAAAAAAAACATACACACAGTTGATTGCACAGACAGGCACCTGTTCTTCCAAGAAGTCTGTACTGTTGGTGTTAGACTTATATACTGTAGTATATAAAGGAGTATAGATGAGCTGTAATACTTATAGTTGCCCACAAGACTAGAAACATGTCATATAAATGCATTCCATTTGATTATGACTTAACATGATTCGGTATTTTCAAGGAAATGCCTATTAAGATAAAGCTATGTATTGTATTATATTCAAAATATCAAAGGTCAACATCCCACTAATACTTTTCATATGAGAGAATTTTGGCTTGTTACCAGAGCTCATTTATATTACTGGAAATAGTTAAAAAAATGTATTCATTGGTTCTGATGAAAGTGCTTCCTGTTGCTACTGGCTGCACATCATGCATGGTCGGCCTTCACTGCGACCTCAGTGCTTCTAGTCACCGGCTCACAAACCACCTCACTGTGTTCACATCGTACAGAGCCAGCGTTCTCCTCACACAGATTTAGATGTGTCGATGAGGCATCTGCTTCACATACCAGAGTTGTCAGAGCTCACAAATCAGGAGTGGGAGGTGCAGAAAGAGAGTGAGAGGCTGTTAACAAGCAGTTCAGGAATTTTGATAGTGGCCAGATTTAGTATGTTGATTAAAAGTCAGGAATCCAGTTGTGGCAACAGGATGCTTGAAATCATCCAGAATACACTCATCCATGTTGAGACAGAAACTATTCCCCAATCAGCATGTACTATTTTGACTATTGTCCTCTCTGTTTTGTTTTGGATAGAATTGTTGTTGCGAGGTGTCAGTAAGTACCAGCAGAGCTGCATGGTGTGGCGTGGTTAACTGTGTAATATATGTATGTACATGTTGTTTGTGCCTGTTCAATTAACACCAGGTACTGG
Source organism: Microchirus variegatus (assembly GCF_963457635.1). Taxonomy (NCBI): domain Eukaryota; kingdom Metazoa; phylum Chordata; class Actinopteri; order Pleuronectiformes; family Soleidae; genus Microchirus; species Microchirus variegatus. Next base: position 10,792,517 of record NC_139804.1, on the reverse strand, counting down.
ATTAAATTGGATGTGATGAAAAAATATATGGGGAAAAATCAATTTACACAAATATTAACCAGGCTGTGTCACTGTCATTGCACTAATGTAGTGGGAGCGTGGCCCGCTGATGACTGTCTATTGATGGTGCATGTCTCCAGACTGTGTGTGAACAGCACATTGAGCACACTGCACTCCTGAATATGCTCTTAGTTTAGCTAATCTCTCACAGAGCTTAGTCAAAAGCAGCATAAGTATTTCACTGCAGTATTTAGAGAGTATGTGCTGAAGTCATACGCACATGACTCTTCTGTACTTTGGATAGTGTTTGCCTATAAAAAGATAAGAATGTAGCTCTGGGACAAAATTGAGCTCTGCATGATCTATGGTTGATTGTTTGCGCTTCAATGCAAATGTAAGAAGATCTATATTTACTCAACTCACGCAGATGTGATGTTAAAAATTAATGGAAGTGCACCTTGGACAATATATCTGTGGCACAGTGTGGCTGAATGGCTTTGGTTATGCAAAGAAATACGTTCATTAAAAATGTGATGACTAGCTCAGCATGGAGGCGTTTTACTCGGTTGACCACGGCGACTTTGCTAAATGATTTTAAGTTGCAGTCTGTCACACTGTCTATACTGACTCCATGGATTTGGTTGCTATACTACACTCAACAAAATTATAAACGCACAAAGAAAAACTTGTAGTTATTGTTATGTGACAAAACAGAGTAACTATATAAAATACAGTACAACTTTATCAATAAAGTGGCTTTAATTTGTGAGCATTAGGATCGATTTCAAAACAAAAGTCATGGGTAAGAGTAATGGCAGGAAGAACACAATGGGGGTCAATGATCCAAGTTCACAAACTTCAATAACGTGCGTGTCCACCATTAGCCTCACGCAGAGCGGTACACCGGCGACGCATGGACATCACCAGGTTGTCGATCGTGGCCTGGGGGATGTTGTCCCATTCCTCCTGCAGAGCCACTTGAAGTTGGCTGCCGTTCTGGGGAGCTGGGACCCGGTTTGCTGTCGTTCTAGTCTCTCTGAAACGAGTCCACAGGCGGCTGACAGTGGAATGATACACATTCAGTTGTGTTGCCACAGCTGTAACGCTCAACCCACCACTCAGCATGCCAATGGCACGCTCCCTCATGATTTGTGACATCTGTGGCATATTGACTAGGGATGGGAATTTCACACATTTTTAGAGTCGATTGTCAAGGTCTAAGGTCGTGTCGAATTTTTTGTCTACTTTTTTTTTTTTTTTTTTTTTTTTACATCAGCAGTAACGGCAGCAACGCGGGTAGGAAATTATTCTACAGTGTACTACTTCATTTTAGGCTCAAAAACATGGCTGTAATGTCCATTATTGACCATCAGAACAGCGATAATAAATATGAGGGGCAAAAAAAAGAGAAAAAAGCGGACTCTCCGCTGGAACGCGTGCGTCGCCACTCGCCAGCTGGCTCAGGTTTTTGAACCTGCGCTCGTTAGGTGTCCACCAGAGTGAAGTACAGTGATCCTGACTGGGTGAGATGCCGTCTTCATTTAGCACTCGTGTTATGTCCCCCACTCCTGTCCTAAACTTCAGCGCAACCTTTTTCGCACTGCACGCACGCACACACACACACGCTTGGATGCGCACAGCCACTCGAGAGAACGAGCCGGTGACGCGCGCACCATCATGCGCAGATCACCTTTTCGTGCACAGCTTCCTCAACCTCCGTGGTCGTGAACTTTACGTGTTTGTGACACTTCGACTTTTTTTTTTAAAGTCCCATCCCTAATATTGACAAGTGACAAAAGACCAGACCATAAGGAGTGTCTGGGCACTGGTCACCCATATTGACCACCACGCTGCCATGCTCCATGACTCTCGTGAGTTGAAGTACTCAATTGTAGTCAATAGGAGTGGCCAAGTGACACTGGACTACTGTGGACTACTTTGAACAAAACAAATCATTCCATAAACAAATGCATCAAGAATCTGAGCAAATGTCATGACATTCTATTTTTGTTCACCATTTCAAGTTTGTGCGTTTATATTTTTGTTGAGTATATTTAAGCTACATCGATGCTTATATAAAGATACATGTATTTTATTTCAGCATATCACCAATACACGTGTGCACTAGTGTGAACATGATGTAGGTCGTATTCTCTGCATTGATTGCTTAGTTGCTGAAAATGCACCAAAAAAGGAAGTGCTATATCAAAAGTAAGAAGAGGTATTTCTTAAGCCTGATTTCCACTGGGTGTGTTACGGCAGCAGAACGTCAGTGGCGCGGTCGCCATTGTGAGCATTTCCACCGGGCGCGCTGTGGCATGTCTCAGCACCCGCCCAGAAGCGGCTCGCTGCACCGCAGCGCTATCGATAGGTAGCAGTTCTATTTTTGCTGTAGCCGTTGCTAAATCATGGCAAACTCAACAGAGCAGATTGCATCAGACAGCAAGTCCAACACAGAATCAATGTAAAACACTCCCGCCCCTCTTTCAAAATAAAAAACAAGCAGGTCACATAGCCTACCACAACTTCACCTCAACATTACGTCATAACCGGTGCTACCAGGTCAACAGTCAATTCATCAGAGGGGCTCGAAGAGTCGGCACGATGGACGATGAGAGACTGATTGACTGTAGTGGAACAACACAAAATAATTTATGACACAACAGATCCTTTTTAGATGGCCATATCAACAGTTCTTCCACGTCGGAGAATGAAAGAAGCTGTGTTGTTGTTGTTTACTTTATACACAGTCTATCTCGATTATCACATCATCTTCCGTGAATATACCGCTGGCTCCCAAGGCACCGTTGCGCTGCCGTAACATCCAGAGCAGAGGGCGGTGGAAAACCGCGCCACTGACATTCCGCTGCCGTAACGTGCCCGGTGGAAATCCGGCTTTAGACGGACAATTAATTGTTATTGTTAATAATGCTAACAACATTATGATTCCTTCCTCCTGACTATTAAATCTTAATCTGGACATGGACTTTGGTGTCTTGGTTTATGCTTGTCCATACTAAAAACACAACCTCACTTTTCAAATTAAAGGGGCAAGTAATATTTCCTATAGCTGCAGCTTTACTGTTGTGAGGTAAATGCAAGGTAACTGTAACACTTTTTTAAAACACCTTATATTCAATGTATCTGTAGAGTTGATGTTTCCTCTCTTTTACTTTGCAGGTCCCTCTTCAGCTTATAGAGAGTGTGGAGTGTCGGGATATGTTCCAGCTCCATGTCACCTGTAAGGACTGCAAAGTGGTGAGGTAGGTCCCACCCTTTAAAAAAATAAATAATAATAATCTAACTATTCTCACGGCTGTCCGGAGAGCAGTTGCTAAAGTTTCTTTCACACTACAAGAAAAGATGGTATAATACCTGCGATTTCTGAAACTCAACTGGAAAAAAGCCAATTATCACCATTGCCAGTGGATGGGCTGATTTTCACCTGTGTGTGAAATGTGATCACACAATGTGCTAGTAACAAAAATACACACTGATGCCATTCGAAGATGAAGCTGATTTAAAACTCTGCTAAGTTAAACATGTTAGTAATGGTCAAAAATTTATTTAAACCCTGGATTTAACAGGATTTTGACCAGTTGGAATGATGTATAAGATTTAAATATGGCGGCACAGAGAAACAAATTTGTTTGATTTGAATGCTGTGCTGCTTCCTGAACAAAACTGTTTACCAGTTCAGTTTGTAGAATACTCCATTTGTGTCACTTGGAGTAAACTTTCTGCCACATTTTCTCTGACTGTATTCACTGCCATACACACACACTTTTAGGAGACACAAACATGTTGAAAAACACATAGCTGTTAAATTGCAAGAGTTTCTCTAATGACCACATTCATGATTAACACCCTTTTAGCCAAGTCAGTTTTTTGAGCATCCTGTTGGATGGAAAGTTATCTTTGATGTGACTACTGTCAAGAGTATACAGCTGCCATTTATCGAGCTAACACAGGCAGTTATTTACTCTTTGGTGGGGAAATGTGCTTTCAACTTATGTGTGTTGTACATATCTTTATTGAAAGGCACGTTTTAAGCACCACTCTTGCAACCTTATCATACTTTGTAACCTGATAAAGGTAACACAGGCCTTTGCATTCCCTTGTTGCATTTCCAGGTGTCAGTTCTCCACATTTGAACAGTGTCAGGAATGGCTTAAACGCCTGAATGTCGCAGTACGTCCTCCCTCTCGCCTGGAGGACCTCTTCTCCTTTGCCTTTCATGCCTGGTGCATGGATGTGTATGCCGGTGAGAAGGAGCAGCACGGTGAGCTGTGCCGGCCAGGTAACCTACTTTCACATGTCCCCATGTTACTCCAGCAGAACCTTATCATTGCACTCCTCTCATCTTATCAAACATCTCTGCTCTCTCTCTAGGCGAACATGTGACCTCCTGGTTCAAGAATGAGGTGGAGAGGATGGGCTTTGACACTCAAAACGCCTGGAGAATATCTGACATTAACAGCAAGTTCAGGTAAAAACAGCTTCTCATGCAGGATACAAAACCTGCTGTGTTGATTTCCATCACTCTCAGCTTTGCTTTCATTGGCTGACATCACAGTGCAGTGTATGTGTTTTTGTGTGTAAGACAGTTGGAGGTTGTGTTATTGTACGCCACTGATGCTGCACCCTGGGCAGAAAAGGACCATGACTGAGATTAGGTGTCCATAGACACCTGTTTCCACTTTTTCTCTCTCTTTGTTTAGCCATTGCTCTATTTTTCTCTATGCTCTGCCAGACTTTGCCCCAGCTATCCCCAGCAGCTCCTGGTGCCAGCATGGATCACTGACAAGGAGTTGGAAAATGTGGCGGCCTTCCGCTCCTGGAAGAGGTTTCCTGCTGTGGTTTATAGGTTGGTGTGTTTGTTTCTCCCTGTGCTCCTCAATCCACCAACATAACACGTTACCGCCATACACAGATGAAGAACATGATTATGTGCTGCTTGGCTTTATTGTTTGCGAAATCATTCAAAACCCTTTTTTCTAATATCTTATAATAGTGGTTCTATGGATAGAATTTCAATTACGTAAATTCTGTGCATAAATTCAGCGAAATTCAGCACGAGTGGGAGAGGAAGTACGAAAATAAAACATCCGGTTTGACTTTTCAGAATAAAAGCTCCCGTGTTGACACCACATTGTATTTCACTTTACTACATCACAGAAAGAGTCCTCAGGAACACAGCATGCTCCTGTTTATTCGATCGGCCAAACTGCTCTGTTTGTTGTTTATAACATTTACAGAGTATTTCTGTGCAAGAACCCCCAAACAAACATTGTCTCTGTACTCCAGCTGTGTAGCCGTGTGAATGCAGGCTGCCCAGCAACAGTGAATACTATTTTCTGATTGGCTGATCGGTCGCTAATTCAAGACAGCTGTTTGAATGAAATATGCAGAGTAAACTGCCTTTGTGTCTTCAATTCATAGATTACAAATTTATGTGCGGTGACTTTGCGGTGACCGCACATAAATTTATATTCTATGAATCGAAGAAATACGTTTTTTTTTTTTTAAATGTCATGTGTGGCGTGTGAGTGTGTGAACTTATTGAAATGCGTGTGTCTCGCGCAGAATGCAGCTCTAAGCTGCCACTGTGTTTGTGCTTACTGTCACTCGATGATCACGCTCTCAGCGGTGCTCACTCACCCCTCCTTCCCATCCCCACTCACTGATAACTCCCTGCCCACTTTTTGAAGATTTTCAAAATCCGATATTGGGTGGAGTCAGCTTCAAAAGCCGGATGGAGTTCCCCTTTAATCATGGGCGGACAGTGTATCGGGACGATATGGGCGACGCCCTACCAACTAGGAGTAGAAAGAGAATTTCTTTTCCTAACCAATTCCAAAGATCCTTAGTACTAATCCATCAGTCGTGTCTGCCAGCAAAAGTAGTTATTATCAGTGTTCTAGACATATTATCTGTCATTGTCCAATCAGAATTGTCAGATTCAAGTCATGTTTTGAATGGTCGCCTCTTTTGGGGTGATTTGATTGACGTGGAGAATCACCCCAGCACTCTCCTAATGACTCTCAACTTATTTTGTTCGGAAAAATTACTCTCCAGTGCATTTTCAATAAGCATCTTGGGGCTAGCCCAAACATACTTGCGTCATACGTCAAACGTCCCGATAAGTTGTTCGCCTCTCTGCTCCCAGTGCCCGAAGCAAAGCTCATTACTTTTTTATTTCTATTTTATTTTTTTATAGAGCAGGGCAGTCACTTGAATCTAAATTCTGTGCTTTACAGAAAATTTTTGTTTTGGTGATTGTAAAAGTAGTGAAGTCAGTGATGACAGCTTTTTTAACTTTTCCAATTTCTATTATCCATATAATTGCCATTGTAATTTGTGAAAAAGACACATTTCAATCACCAGTCACACTGGTCCATAACAATCCTGATTGTCCAAAACAAAGTTAATTTGTTTGTCACACAGGCACCTCAGCACAGGCGCTGTGATTGCCCGCTGTGGTCAGCCCGAGGTTAGCTGGTGGGGCTGGAGGAACGCAGATGACGAACATCTTGTCCAGTCCATTGCCAAGTCCTGTGCTATGGACAGCAACTCCCGCAAACACATCCCCAACGGCTCCTACACCAACGGCTCAGACCTGCCTGACACCGACTTTGGTGAGTTCACACTCAATCAGCCTCAGTCACCCTCAATTTGATATAATGTGTCCACTTTCACTCACACCTCCAGCTGAGCACACACCTAACTTGACACTCGCACAGTATTTCCATGCAAAGGTCTTGCTATCTGCATGCAACTGCAGCAGACAGTGTTGTGTAATCTGGCATGTCATAGCTTGTCTGAGGCATTGAGTTCACTCCGATCACGGTAACCTCTGACAGATTGTGATGATTGAGTCTAGGTACAATGGTTTGTTTACATTTTTCTTTGGTCATGATAAAGATCTCTGCCAAAGCCTTCAGCACTCATTTCAGTTGAAATGATTTTAACCTTTTCTGTTTGTTTTTTGTGTGTCTATTAGAATCTTCCATGACCAACAGCTCAGAGGTGGAGACGCTGGTCATCCAGGCCCACAAGTTACTTATCCTGGATGCCAGGTCCTATGCTGCTGCTGTAGCGAACAGGGCCAAGGGGGGAGGCTGTGAATGCCCTGGTAGGTGCTCTCAGCGCAGTATCAGATTACAGATGGAATTAGGACACACGGTACATTACCATGCACAGTTAAGTCAAGCTACTATTGTAGCTTGAGCACACCATTTAATTCTTTAAGGTGACAGAACATGAATTGTCCGCATCAGTCCAAAAATGCACAGGTTTGCATTTTCCCATTCTCACTGATTTGGATGCAGATTACTTCTCATAGCTGAAATTCTTGCAATGGTGCATATCTTGCATTTTGAAAATTCCATTTCCATATAAAATGTAGTAGTATGTATGAGTGTAACGTAAATTCAGCTTCTCTGTTACAAATGGATTTTTTTGTGCTAATCAGAATCGGAAGTTTTGTCATTGCAGTGTACGATGAAATTTAGCAGCATCCAGTTTCCACTCAACATAAATAATAAAAAGTACAACAAAATATAGTAAAAAGTACAACAAAAATAATATTAAAATGCTTTTCTAACACTTTACTTCTAATACTGCTGCTCTAATAATGCTTTCTTCCTGTTCCTTCCTTCCTTCCTTCCTTCCCAGAGTACTATCCCAACTGTGAGGTGGTGTTTATGGGCATGGCCAACATCCACTCTATCCGCAAGAGTTTCCAGTCTCTACGTTTCCTCTGCACCCAGATGCCTGATCCAGCCAAGTATGTTTTGTCTTCTATGACTTCTGCAGTGCCTCTAATTTCCCCTTGTCATTAATCCACAGCCTTGCTGGCTCAAATTATAAAATCCAAAGCTTTGCTGTTATAATTGTGGGTAACTGGTAATCACAGCTGTGTTTTGGCCTTGGCCATACATTTGTGCCTGATTTAAAAAGTCTGGCCCAACCCCAAATGGAGGATCCCTTTCTCTATCTGCTCTCCCTCGTTGCCACCGGTTTTGGGGTAGTTACTCTAATTACTAATTAGTTACTAGTCATCTCTGTAAATTGTAATGAGATTACTTTACTAGTTACTGTATTTGAAAAGTAATTTCACTACTTATTACTTTACATTCCCGTTTCTTAATATACCATGTATATATGGACAAACATCACTTAGCCTGCCCACATAGTGTTTATTGTATAATGTATACATAATGGCATGTAAAACCGTATGATCCAACGCAGACTGGATAATTTCTCCATGCGCAGTTATATCCCCACATATATAATGATCTTTATGACGAGGATCGAGTACAGTCGCAATGAAATACAGGGGATCCGAGTAGATCTTAGTAAAACGTGTTGACAGATTCTCAAGAGTGCACTTTTTCATTGTTTTCACTCCGTGGTCTCAATCTTTGTGTAGACCTTTAGCGCTGTAATTAAGGGAATAACAGATGCATCAGATGAGCTGATCTCTTTAGTTAACTGCTCCACAGGGTAGAGTAGAGAGTTCTGTCGCAGGGAGTTCATAATCTGCGCTGTTTGCAGCCAAGTTTCATTTTTGCGCAAAGAGACTTTCAAGCATTTAATAGGTGCTGTAGCACATCTTGTTGGAATAATTTTTTTGGTGTTCCAAACTGATCTTGGACAGACTCTAAGCGGGTAAAGACAGGCACGTGTTGGCTGTGGTTTTTGCATGCGTCATCACAGCAACGTTTCGGTGGTTACCGAGGGAAACGGGAGGAAAAAATAGGGTGTTTTTAGGATGTCCTGCCTAAAAGTAGGGTGTACGCCCTGCTGGCTAAAAGCCTATTCTCCGGCGTCTCCATATGTATCTCCATTTTTCTCCTTCGCACCAGCAGCTATGTCACTCAAATAGATCTCCCATGACAACAGTGCCCAGGCAAGCACACACACACAAGCAACACCCATGCACACATCATTTAAACAGATCAGAACTTAACACACAGGCAACGCAGAACACGTAACCCATGCCGTTACCCAAACAGGTAACACTATTTTTAGTGTAACACGTTACTTTCCTTTTTTTTCGTTACCCAAAAAATGTAATATCGTTACTGTAATCTGTTACTTTGTAACTCGTTACACCCCCAACACTGGTTGCCACAATAATATGTTATTGAAACGTTCTGTGCTGGCTTAAGAGGATTCAAGTGATCAGAAGAGGAGAGCAAATAAAAATGGACTCAGAACCTTGTGCTTTCATAGGTCATACAATTCCTGTCCATGTGCTGTTATAATTTATTAATTGAAGTATTGTGCACAGCATTTATGATACAAAACACAGCCAGCTCCACAATATAAGCACCCTCCCTAACAAAGCATCCACATCTGAGGTGAAAAGAAAGACACTTATTCATTGCATTCCCTGTGACTACATTGTAAAGTAAAAGAAAAAACCTGCTATGTTTAGTCAGTTTAACACTTTTAATCTGAAGAGGCAGCAGTAAAAAAATAGAAATTTATTTTCAGTCTCCACTATCCACTATATAATATACTGCTCTATAGATACTGAGCATGATCTCATCTTAAATCCAGCATGGTCAGTATCTGGCCATTCTACTGTGCCCCAGTGGCAGCATGCATGTTCATAATGCTGCTTGTATTCATTTCTGGGGGTCAGTGTTTTTCCTTTGAGGACATCATGGATGAAGCAAAGCTGGTCCTTAAGACCAGAGTTCCGATGCAGCATGGAAAAGTATGGAATTTAATTTGAGTAATTTACAGGCCTGGTTAAGTATGGGAAAAGGGAAAAAAGTATGGAAAAATGTTAGTGTTGTTTCCAGACTATTATCTCACTTTCTAAAATTAAATATATTAATATATACAAATCAAAACAAGCTACTAATGCAACGTAGCCTACCCGTAGATGATATGAAACTAATCAAGCTGGCTGTAGAATGGTGTTGACTTACCATGGTTACTGTTACTGACTGATTCTCATTTATTTATTATTTTTCCATACGTGTCATCAAGCCAGCCACCTATTGTCGGCAGCATCAGTGTCATGGATCGAGGGCTGGCTTCATGAAAAATTAGTGAAGGATTTTAAAACCATTTATTTACCTAATAAGCATCTAAAAAATGGTATTCAGATGTTTAATATTGACTGAAAAATCCTCTGAGAAGTCTTGGAATTTGAGTCTGGAAAATTATGGAATTTTGAAATGGAAAATGTGTAGGAACTGTAAGACATATCTGATCCTGGCACTGTAGGATGCCCATGTGTGACAAAGTATCAGAGACATATAGGATCATCAGATTTTTATTTTCTTTTGCTTTGCTGCTGTGTCTATGCGTGCAGCTGGCTTTCTGCACTGGAGGGTACCAAGTGGCTGCAGCATCTGTCCTTGCTGCTGAAGGCAGCGCTGCTTGCAGTCAACGCCGTGGATCGAGACCACAGGCCTGTCCTGGTGCACTGCTCCGATGGTTGGGACCGCACACCTCAGATCGTTGCTTTGTCCAAATTGCTTCTGGACCCCTATTACCGCACCATTGAGGTAGGACCAGGACTCCCTAGCAATTTTTAAATGTTTGTATTTTGGGGCACATTCGTGTTAAAACCATGAATAGTAGTCTGCATTGTTGTTATTTAATAAATCTGACATTTGCTGTGTAGCTAGGACAACAATTTAAAGTAGAAAAACTTGATCTGTTTACATTTGACAGTTGTTTTGATATTTCTGCAGGGTTTCCAAGTTTTGGTGGAGACTGAATGGCTGGACTTTGGCCACAAGTTTGCAGACCGATGTGGCCACGGGGAAAACTCGGAGGATCTGAATGAGCGCTGCCCTGTCTTCCTGCAGTGGCTGGACTGTGTGCATCAGCTGCAGAGGCAGTTTCCATGCTCCTTTGAGTTTAATGAGGCCTTTCTGGTGAGCACAAGTGGAAATCAAACACCACATTTGTGAAGTAATTTTTTCAGATTTCAGATTCTGAGGGCCTGATTTACTAAAGCTTTGCGCGTGCAAAAACGTGCACATACTGGATTGCACACTCATATATGCGTTGATGCTGATCTACTAACAGGGTGCAACAAGGAGTGCGTCCCTCAGACGGGCAAAATAGCACTCGCAACCCATTTAGCGTTCTTGCCTTAATGCATATGCAATGTGGGGCGTTTACACGCAATTTTGCGTGTGATGGGAGGACATAATTTAAATATGTTATTTTAGCACGGCCAAAGTGATTTATCAAACCTGAAACTGTTTGCAGTGCTTATTTTTGCGTCTATATTTAGCATGTTTGAAAGGCAGGTCTTTACTGGCACAGCGGTGCGCACACATGGCTGCGGTACACACATGGCTGCGGTACATACATGGCTGCGGTACACACATGGCTGCGGTACACACATATCCTCTGAGAAATCCATAAACAAAAATACTTTTTGTACCCGGGGAACAAGGATGTCATATCCCTCGATCTCAGTTATCTGCTCATCGCAGAACGTCAGCTGTACTTTCTGTTCAGTGGCTTCCAATTTCATTCTGCGCTTCTGTTGAGTCTGCTCTTTCTCTATGTTGACAACCCTTGACTAGCGCAAAATCCTCATTTAAATAGGGCGGTCTTAACTACTTCTGCGCCTGTAGTCAATTGAGGTCGCAATCTTAGTAGGTCACCCGCAGTCTTTATGCTCGCGCACGCAATTAAGCGCTCTCTATTTGGAATCTTGGTAAATCAGGCCCTGAGATTGGACACTGCAGAATGTTTTCATCTATGTTGTAATGCCTCTCATTTGAGTGTGGTCATGCTGATTTTCCGGTTGTGAGACACTAATGTGCAGTTTGGATGTATTCATGACTCAACAAGGAACCTCCTGTCATTTCTGTTGTTATTATCATACCTGTGGTATCTATACAAGTCTTTACATGTTTGTTTGTGTGTGTGAATGCAGGTGAAGCTGGTACAGCACACCTACTCCTGCCTGTTTGGCACATTCCAGTGCAACAGTGGCAAGGAGAGGAAGGATCGCCATGTTCAGGAGAGGACCTGCTCTGTCTGGTCACTGCTGAGACCGGCCAACCGCACACTGAGGAATATGCTTTACTCCTCACATTCTGAGACTGTACGTTCATTGTTTCTGAACCATGTTGAAAAAAAGGGTTTTTGTACAAAGCTGAGTGAAGTCCAGCTTGGCAAAGTATGAAATAAAATGTGTCAGTGGAAATAATTGAGAACAAATGAAGTCCAGCCCTCTTACTTCAGGATTTTCCCAAGTCTTCAAAATACATTTTAGGACAAATGAACTTCAGAACATAGTGTATTTCATAATGTCTTTTTAGATTTATTTTTAATTGTTGTGGTCTGAAGCCTAATTTAGAAGTCTCTTGCCTTCTAGAGTGGAGTTGCATTTTGTGGTTAGTGCTGATTTTGTCTTTGAATTTCTGTGTGTGGTCAGGGCTATGAAGTGTTGTTGACTCACCAAGAAAACCATTCTGCCTCAAGTGCATTCAGATATACTTGTCAAATCTTGCTCATTCATCCATAATCTATTTGTTGTTGCAGGTTCTCCACCCAGTGTGCCATGTGCGCAACCTGATGCTGTGGACAGCAGTCTATCTACCCAGCTCCTCCCCCACCACCCCCTCAGATGACTCTTGCGCCCCCTACCCCGTACCTGGTGCCAACCCGGAGGATGCACCACTGGGCAGGTGAGTCCTGTTTTATGCTCTAACTTTTCTCATGCCTCATGACAGCTTTACCATGGTGGAAGAACAACAGGAAGTTGCTTAATATTAATGATGACATTGTTTGAGTGCTTGCAGAGTTAAAGAGACTTTACCTGAGAATTGACCTGTTAATGTTTCTGCTGCTTTTCTTGTTTTGATGAGGCCAGCATGTGATTTTTTTGCTAAACAAACATTTTCTAAAGGAGTTGTGGTGATCACAACACATTGAGCTGTTGTTGTGTAAAATAAAATACTGGCCCTGTGTGTAATTCTTGTTTTTTTTCTTCAGATGTACTAAGACTCGCTCCTTTGACAACTTACCCAGTGCATGTGAGCTAGGAAGCACCATGGCTCCCAACCGCCGTTCGAGTGACCCGAACCTCAATGAGAAGTGGCAGGACCACCGGCGCTCTCTTGAGCTCAATATGGCAGCAGGGCCTGAGGGAGGGGGCAATCAGGATGAGGAGGTGCTGTCTAATGCAATGGAGCCATACCCAGACGGTGTGGACTCAGAGCTGGAAGACAGCCCATACCTGCAGGGGTCACGTGCTGACCTTGAACAGGCAGCCTACGAGAGGCCTGCAGCCACAGGAGAGGAAGCGGAGGAGGCTGAGCTCTCTGTGGCAGTGGGTGTGGCCGAAGGCCAAATGGAGAACATTCTCCAGGAAGCCACGAAGGAGGAGGTAGGAGGAGATCAGAAGGAGGGAAGCACTGCTGCTCAAGTTATGAACACTGTTGACACAGAGTCAGAGAGAGTAGCAAATGTTGGAGATGAAGATGAGTGTGCTAAAGTCAACGGGACTGAGATCCAGACAGAAGCCTCTGCTAATGGTCACAATCACGAAAATGGCATGATAGAGGCTCAGGAGGATGGTGAGTCTCCTCTGTCCACAGAAGAGGCAGAGGAGCAGGATCAACAGGCACCTCAGGTGACTCAGGCATCAGAGGAAGTTGTAACGCCGGATGTTGAGGAATCTTGCGTAAAAGAGGAGGTTGCACATGAACTCAGTGAGTGTGGCTCTGGTGAGCTCGAGCAGCCTGCAGCGCTTAGAACTTTAAATAATGGCTTTATAGACAGCTCACCTGAAGAACCAAGTGAGGATGAGGTGACCTGTCCTGACTGTGAATCTGACCACGATGTATCTGCTCCAGTGGAGCTGGTGGAGAGCTATAAGAGAGCTTCACTGTTGGAGAGTTCAACAGAGACTTTAACTGAAGAGGCCTGCGGCAGGTTGGAAACCCCCACCCAGCCGCCCGTTTGTCTCATCAGACAGCCGTGCATTGACGGCATGAGCCAGCCGCCCTGTTACAGGAAAGAGAAAGGGTTTGAGGCAGGTGAGCTCAGCTTAATCAGAACTTTAAACGGGGGCACCAAGCAACCCTCAGTCAGTGCCTCTCAGTCAGTGAGTGCTGACCTAAGCAGGGATGGCGACAGCTCTGACGGCGAGCCCTGCGCAGGGCCTCACTGGGCCAAAGTGAACGGGGAGCGAGCCCCTCTGAGTCGACAGATGTCTCTAGCAAGCTGTAACTCCCTGATCCTTCATCAACGGGGCAGTTGCTCCCAGCATCGATGTTGCCAAGCCTTGGTTGGCCGGGCCGTCATCAGCCCGGAGCAGCCGTCTCGCAGTCACCTTGATGATGACGGCCTGACACTGCATACTGATGCCATCCAGCAGAGGCTAAGGCAGATCGAGGCGGGGCACCAGATGGAGGTGGAGACTCTGAAGAAGCAGGTGCAAGAGCTGTGGAGCCGCTTGGAAAATCAGCATCACACGGGCTCCCACAGGATCAACGGAGATATTGGAGATGAAGTGGTAAGATGTTGACAGGTTGATCATTAATGAACCCCTGGGTAGGGGTGTGTGATTTATAATATTTAAATCATAATTCAAAATAATAAATAAAAAATAACTTGTACTCGATTGTAATTAAAACCCCTTCACACTAAACTAAACTGTGTGTGTTTGTATATATTTACATATATATTACTCTTGGTTGGTAGCAATTGGTATTAAATATAATATTGCCTCAGTGCCAGAGATGTATGGAGTTATTGTACGTTTACAATTCTTGTAGTGAAGAACTGAGAGGAGTATTTTCTTTCTAACAGCCCAGGTGGGTAAAAGCTTGTCTCCCTGTACTTGTTCATGGATGCAGCCTCTTGCCTATTTTTGGACTGGTTTCGATATTGGAGTGGAAACCCTAACACTCCAGCTTTAGTTTTAGCAGCATCCATTACAATGCTTTATCTTTGCAAAGCTACTGGGTCATCAAACTTCACAATCTCTTATCACATAAAAAATGATATCTGTATTACCATGAGTAATGTGATGTGGCATAGCTTTACCTTTGGGACATAACTTGTAACTGCTGCCAGAGGGAATCTTATTTGCTCATTCTGTCTCCCTCTATGTAGACCTCAATGATAGACTCTGAGTGCAACCTGGACCACAACTGTTTGTCACGTTGCAGCACAGAACTGTTCTCTGAGGCCAGCTGGGAGCAGGTGGACAAGCAGGACACTGAGGTGAGCAGCTGGACTAACCTAGATCCTCCATTTATAATGGTGGGAAGGAGCGAAGCTCTCGTAGGAAATCTGTGTTTCTTTTTGAGTTTGCCTTCACTGACTGCAGTACTCTGTACATTACAGGTCACTCGCTGGTACCCTGACCATTTGGCAGCTCAGTGTTATGGCTGTGAGAGCCGCTTCTGGCTCGCCACAAGAAGGCATCACTGCAGGTAAAGGCTTGACAACCATCAGTGACATCTCCTCCTCTCCTGTTCAGGCTTACAGAGAATAAGCGCAAAGCTTTGTGTTCGGATACATGGTTCAAAATAAGTTCAGCTGAGGCAGCTTTACGTGCACACTAAATGTGTCTCATTATGAGGGAACTTGACTTGCAGACCTAACATTAAAATTAGGCTATTGATGGATTTTTGTTTTGCAGGGAGTTGCCTTATTGATGAAATATTTTAATTTGTGTTGGTTTTGTATCATGTTTACATTTAGAGTAGGTGTTTCAAAAATTCGACATCTGTCCACAAGGTGTCCTTCAGCATCAGGTTTGTTAGATAGTGCTTATAGAATAAACAAGTAAACTGAACAATGTCCATTTAGTTTAAATGGAATTCAAGATGTCAAAAGGTGCTTCAGTTGGTCGATTTGCTGTCTCCTATTATAAGCAGCTGATATTTCCTCTGTTGTTATCACTTTCTCATATGATTGTTGTTGTTTTTTTGGGTTGGGTCAAGTAAATCACTGTGTATCAGAGACTTGAGCAAGATGCAGTTTTGGATGTCCAACATGGTCTGGACTGTAGACAGATGTCAACAGTAATCTGTAGGTTCCTTTTTATTTGTAGAATGTTACAGATGTGTCACTTTTTTGGATTTTGTCATTTTTATCTAATGCTGAATGTAAAACAAAAACGTATCTTAAATAGGAATTGTGTTACAAAGTGTTGTATTTTAAAGGGGATATATGTAATGGCAACTTTAAGCATTTGAAATGGATTCTCCAATTCAAAACACTTTAGAGTGTTGGTTGCCAAAGTTTTCGAAACATGAAAGCAAGGAGTTGCACAAACCGGCGTAACATCCGGTTTTCATACACTTGCACATATACGTTTGATTTAATTTCAAAGCTAACAGCAGGCAGAGAGTGAATGTGAAAGACTGTCTGCTCTAAGTAACCATATGATGAGAGTAGATGACAAGGTGACATAAAAATGCTGAAATAACATTATGTATGTTAAATATGAGGGGAGAGAGAGAGCTTTAGCTAACCTTGGCTGAAGCTCTTTGTTTTGTCTCCCTGCCCAGGACAAAAATATCCACACTTCCTCTACATTTTTCAGCCGTCTATATTTTATCTCATCTCCACTGTTGACCCTTACTTTGTGTCTACTCTGGTTGAGATGGTTTTGAGAGGGGTAGTGAGCCTCTTTGACATTTTCAATGTGCAGTTGCAGCTTGCTGTGTTTGGTTGACTCTGCTGGTAACCCGGGTGTTGAAGAGCAAGTAGACCAAAACACCAAATCAAAAGTGCGTGTTTGTGACCCACAAATGA
This sequence comes from Microchirus variegatus, assembly GCF_963457635.1. Taxonomy (NCBI): domain Eukaryota; kingdom Metazoa; phylum Chordata; class Actinopteri; order Pleuronectiformes; family Soleidae; genus Microchirus; species Microchirus variegatus. The sequence goes on along the minus strand of NC_139804.1, from coordinate 10,775,747 downwards.
AAATTTAAATTGTGTACAAACTTGCTGCACCATTGTTAACAGTGAAGCCAGTATTTAAATTTAACTTGATCCTTTCAATTACATGTCATGGTAATTTTATTGCTTAATAAAATACATTTCTTACATGTAGCACCTTTAAATTGTCTCACCTGTCCAGACAGTTCTTATCCATTGTCTGCCCCTTTCCTCATCCACAGTGGCAGAGAGACTGTCCAGGAGCTGTGGTGAGATCCGGCTCCTCTCCCAAAATCCACCCACCCTCCACCTCTGTAACCAGATATCACGATTCACTGCATCCCTTTCTCCCTAATCCTTACCCCACCTCGCCTCCCCCCATCCCACCTGGCCATGATTGCATTTGGTTTTATTTTATGTGTTATAGTTTTTGGCTAATTCTCAGGGAAATTGTTCTTCATTTCTCAGACACATTGACTTTACTGTGTTTTCATTCAGCTGTTTTTAATTAGCCGTGACTATGAGCAGGATGCTGCCAGTGGGTCGGCTATGTTCGGTCAAGGTCTGATTATTTTATAGGTGGTTATTAGGGCTGCAACTAACATTTATTTTCATAATTGATTTAGGTGTCGATAAATCAATTAGTCATTTTGTACATGAAATGTCACATTTTGGTCATTTTCTGAAATGGTGGTGTTCTCAAATGCCTTGTTGGTCCACAAATCAAAATGGTTCAGCTTGAATATAATATAACATAATATAATGCTACATGGAGCAAAAAAAGAGAAAATATTCACATTTGAGAAACTGAAAAATCTGAGACCTTGTTTTAATTATTTAAAAGGAAACGACAAAATACATACAACATAACATAACAATTAATTGATTTCAAAATAGTTGGCGATTCATTTAGAAAATTGATTAATCATTGCAGCCCTAGTAGGAATCTCTGGGTACCTCACAATTTGATTTGATTATGATTCAGAGAGCAAAGATTCAATTATTAAAAGATTATCAAATAATAACTTCCATTTTCAATACTTAGAGGTGGAAAACGATAGAAGGACACCAGCTTTTAATACTACTATTTTATTTTGGGGCTGAGAGAGAGCAGAGGCAGGTAGATACGTTTGAGATTTGGCTGGGAAAAACGATGCATTTCTTTCTCACCCCTGTTATTTCTCCTAAAAAATCTGAATAATAACTATAAAACCCCCCACAAAAAAGCATCCTAAACCTTAAATCTCCTCCTGCCATATCACCAACCTCCCTTCACCCTCAACACACACCCTGGCAGCATGCGGCCCCAAACCACCCCCCTGCATTGTAGCATGGTACTGAATGCCACTTGTGGTGTAGACGGCTAGAAAATTCTAAGAGAATTAAATGACATGTTTTTCATGTTCTGCTGAGGGTGAGTACAGACAGCTAGAAACCAGCACTGTGTACATACAAGTGTAAGAGTGTGAGCATGGCCTTACAGCTGAGTCTGAGCATGGGTCTCTGAAGCCTCCAGTGTGACCTGACTTCCTGTTCTCTGATGGTAACTTGTGTTTTAACAGGCTGAGCACTGCCGAGTGTAAGAGCACCTCTGCTAACCCAACGTTAAGTGAAACTCAACAGGAGACTATAATTGTAAACAGGATCAGTGTGTGAAGTAGAGGTCTTCATGGGTCCAAATATCAAATCAATAGGTTTCATAAAAGAGAGACACGCAGGGACCGCATGAGAATGCAAACATTGACAGTACATTACCTCAGATTTCATCATGAGGTAAAATGCATCTGTGGTGGAAAAGAGACATCATGCATTATATATTAAAAGTAAAAATGTCCCAAGAAACTTGCTGCACTTGTGTAAAGCCAAATTAAAAGTCCAGTAACATTTTGGGCAGTGATAATAAGACTGATTTGATGGCTTGATCTTTTTTGATGTCTTCAAATCAAATTTAAAGCAGTATAATATATAGCGTTTAAATAGAAACAAATATCCATTTGATTCAAACCATCATCAGAATGCTGAGTAAGACTTTTGCAATTAGAAAAAGTCGCCTGCTGACATTCCCACGTTGCACACAGGAAATGATTTGTTTTATGCCAAGACAGACGGTCTTTTGACAAAAGGCAGTCTCATCAGAGTTGATAACAGCGTTTGGTGGCAGCCACTCAGAGCTGAATCCGGCTGCGTGTCAGTGTCTGTGGAACTGTGGAACTGTGAAGACCTCTAGTGCAAAGCTCTGGATGATCCACTCAAACCTGCTTGTCTTTCATGTTTTATCATGTGTCACTGTGATCATTGTTATCAACACACGGCTAATATTGTATAAGAAAACAATGTTAATTCTGTAGGCAGACATGTTTATATCAGGGTGCTGTTCTTCAAAGTTTGCTCACTAATCCAAGTCAGCAATCATCCGGCTTAACCAGGATCTTTAAACACTCAGATTTGATTCATGAATCTTTACATTCAGTGTGCTCTTATTTTGAAATAAAATAATTATTTAAACAAAATTTGGCATGTGCATAAATGTAGGCACCCTTGTCATTTTATTGATTTCAATACCTTTAGCACTAATTCTTGGAACTCAAAATTGGTTTGGTAACCTCAGTGACCCTTGACCTCCATACACAGGTGAATCCAATCATGAGAAAGGGTATTTAAGGAGGTAATTTGTAAGTGCAAAACAATTCTCAAATGACCTGAAAACAATGATTGTTCAAGATCATGGTTTAGGGGAAGGATACAGAAAGCTATCTCAGAGATTTAAGCTCTCAGTTTCAACTGTGAGGAACATTGTGAGGAATGTGAAGACCACAGGCACAGTTCTAGTTAAGGCCCAAAGTGGCAGACCAAGAAAAATCTCAGATAAGCAGAGGGTAAGGATGGTGAGAACAGTCACAGTCAACCCACAGACCAGCTCCAAAGACCTACAACATCATCTTGCTGCAGATGGTGTCACTGTGCATCGTTCAACTATTCAGCGCAATTTACACAAGGAGATGCTGTATGAAAGAGTAATGCAGAAAAAGCCTTTTCTCTGCACCCGCCACAAACAGAGTCGCTTAAGGTATGCTAAAGCACAATTGGAATAAGGTGCTGTGGACTGACAAAAAAATAAAAAGAGTAGAGTTATTTGGGCAAAACAAGGGGCGTTATGCATGGTCAAAAACGAACACAGCATTCCAAGAAAAACACTTGCTACCTACAGTAAAATTTGGTGGTGGTTCCATCATGCTGTGGGGCTGTGTGGCCAGTGCAGGGACTGGGAATCTTGTTAAAGTTGAGGGTCGCATGGATTCCACTCAATCAGCAGATTCTGGAGAACAATGTCCAGGAATCAGTGACAAAGCTGAAGTTGTGTCGGGGCTGGATCTTTCAACAAGACAACGACCCTAAACACTGTTCAAAATCTACTAAGGCATTCATGCAGAGGAACAAATACAATGTTCTGGAATGGTCATCTCTGTCCCCAGACCTGAATATTATTGAACAATTGTGGTGTGATTTTTGACTGTCCATGCTCGGAATCCATCAAACCTGACTGAACTGGAGATGTTTTGTAAAGAAGAATGGTCCAAAATACCTTCTGCCAGAATCCAGACTCTAATTGGAAGCTATAGGAAGCGTTTAGTTATTTCTGCAAAAGGAGGATGCACAAAAAATGTCTTTTGTGGTGCCTAAATTTATGCACATGCCTAATTTTGTTTAAATCATTCTTGGACACTTTCCGTTTTCCACACATGAAGAACAGAGCCTTGGTTTGCATGTAAACATGAGCTGAAAAGGAGACATGTGTCACTTGTTAGGTGTGAAGAGTGTGTGTGTGTGGGCGTGCGTGTGAGAGTCCAGCACTGACTGGTCTGTCCGTTCTTCTTGCAGGAACTGCGGTAACGTGTTCTGCGCCAACTGCTGTGACCAGAAGATCCCAGTGCCAAGCCAGCAGCTGTTTGAGCCCAGCCGCGTCTGTAAGAGCTGCTACGGCAACCTTCAGCTTGGCTTGGTTCCTCTGGACTTGGAGCTGGAGAAACCCATCGCAGCCAGCTCCAACTGAGGGCAACAGGGCGAGGGGGGGGGGGCAGCCACTGACACAGACGCACTGCTGATGTTGGAGCACAGGAGCTACACAGAATGTCCCATGTACTTTGTGTGTGTGTGTGTGTGCAGCACATGTGGAGATTTTAATGTGTATATAGAGAGGATGATGTGGCAGCGGAGTTGAATGAAGCGTTTGCCAGATGCTGAGCGCTCTGAATAGTGTGGGTGTGTGTATGTGTGTGTTAGAGGAGAAATCGCACACTGGCCACACAGAGCATCAATGGCAATGATTGGACTGCACTCTGATGAGGCTAGAGGGGTGTAAATGGACGTCCTGGTGCCTTAAACCAGGCAGGCAGAGAAGGTCGTCTCACTTTGTCCCCGAAGTCTCTTGGAGGACTCCAAGGACATCATCATTTCTCCACAACATGTAAGATCAATGTAGGAAAACTTCCAGGATTCACGAGAAAGTCTCTGAGCATGAGAAATGTCTGGATTTGTTGTTTAGGAAGAAGCGAAAAAGGGTCAGTTCACACAATTTACCAGAAGACGGAACAGATTTCTTCAAATCTGGATCTCATCAGATTTCTGCTGCCATCCCAGCACAGTGGAGGTGAATTAAATTATGTCTGCATCTATGATTTTCTCCATCACTTAAAAAGCTGAAAAAAACAAAACAAATAGTTTTCTGTTGAAATGGGTCACCACTCCATCACGGGGCCAACACACACGCACCAATAACCATTCACTCTCAAATTGACGCTGAATTAACCGAATCATAAATTGAGATTTGAACACTGAAGTGAAAAAAAAATTCTGTATCTACATTTCCCACAATGCAACTTCACAGTGTTCAAGTAACCAGCCACATTGTTTTAAACATCACTGACATCACCAGCGTTATTTGTTGAGATTTGACAAAAAAAAACAACAACCGGGAAGCAAAACGATGTCATAATTGAGTGAACTGACCCTTTAACACTCCCTGGGCTCAATCTCAACTCTGGTTATTTGCTTGCTTTCATTTTGATGAGTTTTGAATCTGCTTTTTCTCACAGAATGACTCGGATGTGAGTGTGTAAAGTTAATGCTTGACTTGAAAATACAGGTTAGTGTTAGTATGGGTCAGTTGGTGATTTTAAATGTTGAGGTTTAGCCCAGGCTCACGTTGGACACTTTCCTTTAACCAAAACATTTCACACTGTCTTTTCCAAATTACACTCACCAGGAGAGTAAATAATCATTATTTCAGTTTGTTTTTTAAAATCTGCCACGTTGGTCTAAAAAAAGGCTTTAAAACAGCTGACAGTGGTTCAGCTCTTCCACACTGACTGACTGTTATTCCTCATCTGCTGGGAGTAGAAGCTGATGTAATTTGTTTAATCTCTCCTGTGAGTTGCACCTTCATGCCCTTCACTCACTCACCCCCCTCTTTTTTAAATATTTTTCCCAGCAGGCACTGGGAGCTGGACTTCTCCACACACATCAGCTCTTTGATGGAAATCAGAGCTGATGGTGTTTATTGGACACGTTTAAATGTCCATGTTCCTCTTATTGTTGTTGATAATTATTTCAAAGGTGGTAACCTTAGCTGTGACTTCACCTGTGATTGGCTGAACAGTGGAGAAGCAGCAGCAGAAAGGGCTTGATCTTTGCGTTTCTATTCTTTTCTTTCCCCCTAAAACTGAAAGTGAATCCTGTCAGAGAAGCTTTAGTGAGACGCCTGCTCTGCCTGACACCTATCCACTCACACACACACACACACACACACATGCATAGTTTTTTTGTAAAATAAATGAAATAAATAATATATTCAGATACCTATATAGCATTTAAGAAAAAATGTATGGAATCCTTTAATAGTGGCTCACTTAATTAGTCACCAAAAAGGTTTTGTTTAAATTTCTGTTTTCTTATGTTGTCAGTTGCAGATGAATACATATGTTTTGCAGCCTGTTTAAAGAATGACAGGTATGTTTTTGTTGTTGTTGTTGTTTTTTCTTCTTTTTACATAGAGAAGCAGGGTGTCCTGTTTTGATGCTGCAGTGTTTTTTTTTTTTTCCCTTTTAAATGCGATTGAAACGTTTAGATTTTTAAAATTTACTTGCTGTTGAATTGCTGATCGGAAATCCAAACAGTTCAAATTTGCCCCGAGATAATCAGTGTATCTGAGCAGGGATGTGGAAGATTGTTCTAATGTGTGGCTGCGGTCACGCTCCTCATTTCTGTTTGTTTTGTTTCGTAACAGCCAGACTAGAGGACGGAGTGATTTCCCAGTCTTCCCGCACAGAAGTAAGCAAGCCCGAAACTGGAGGGGTCGCACATGTGTGTGAGAGACATCACGTCCAGACAAAACAAAACAAGACAAGTGTGTGTCTGTAGCTAATGAGACGTCTATGCACTGAGTGAATTGTGGTCCAAAACAAGCAGCCTAAACCCAAAACACAAGTCCCAATACACACACTCATCAAACAAACACTACCTCTACTTTGTACACACACACACAGTCATTCATGCACACACATTCACACTTAGCTTGTAGTTGCTGAATTACATTTTTTTCAAGACTGGCCTTTGTTGTCGCTATTCAGCTGGAGCATTAAAGGTACACCATGCAGACACACATTTTAACTTGAAGCGTGACAGCTGGAATAGTTAACGCCCCCTGGTGACACTTTATGGTTTCACGTTATGATTAGCTATAGCAGCAACCAGAGGGAGGTGGTGTCACTGTCGTGGCTGATCTTTATTGTGTCTGCTGTTCGGTTGGAGCAGATGATTGATAGAGCTGCTGTTACAGGAGCCAAGTGTGTGGTGTTTTTTTTTTACCCAGCTCCCCCTAAATCTTCCAAATGGAATAGAAAAAAAAGACAGTTCTCTACATTACTTGAAAACTGGAATAAGTCATACCTTTGAAAGAGGAGTGATGCGTTCACTGACTTAAAACAACACTGGAAACCGAGTGTTTGCCCCCTAATGGAGCAAAGGCGAATGAATAGCTTGTCCACGAGGACAGTGTCAATAATTATACTAGAGTAAACACAAAAGTTTGCATTACACCCTGAGCCGCAGCTCTTCGCACTCTCTCCATCTGCTCACAGCTGAGTGATCTGCAAAACACAACGCTGATTTTACATCTTGGGAGTTCCTTTTAAATAAACAATCTAAATCTGGCCTTAAATCAAAAGTTCAGTGCTCCTCATAACAGTTGATTGATTCCACAGCTTCACACTCCTCCCAATGTGACTATCAGATATGGACGTGAGGCTGAGGCTCCCCCTCCCCGTAGACACTGACACGCGGATGGCAGCAGAAACGTCTCTGCGCTCGGCTTGTTCAACAATCCATGAATGTGAATTTGTCTTTACAGAGAGAGAAGAAAAAAATAAGAAAGAAGCTATATTTTGCACATGATATTATATAGACACTGCCACAGAGTGCATCAAAAATAAAGCTGAAACGGAAAGCGTGCCATGCTTTTCAGTATTGTAACAAGCATGAGGGTTGCAGCGTGCGTGTGTGAAAGAGTGATCCCCCCCCCCCCCCACACACACACACACACTCATGTGTCACCAGGGTGAGCCCTTGCTGGGGGTTTTTTCTCTACCGTCTCATTTGTAAACATTGTTGTCACAGTTCTCTCCATCACATTGACGTGTGCATCATATTTGTCACTGCAACAGTCCAGGAATCACTTTGACATGAGCGTGAACGTATGAACGTATCAGTGTGACTGTGTGTGTGTGATTCTTTCAGTGGAGACTGGTGCCAAGCAGTTTTATTACAGGTCTCTCACAAAGGGATCACTCTTGCATTTGTTTCATTTCCACCCTTTATTTTCTGTTGAATAAGCACTTTGATCCTTCTCACGTCTGTCAGAGGAGTGTGTAGCTGTACATAGCATCTTCCTGTAACAACAAGTGCTCCTTGTTCAGTCTGAATATTTTGTTTTGTTGGATTTACTTTACAGAGCATTACATTGTTGTAGAATTAAAGGAGAAATAAACTAGATGAATTTAGTTTGTTTGCTGTCTGTTGTCAGAACCTGACACCTGTTGTCCAAGTCAATACCAATAGAGTGGAGTATTGTTTTTGGCGGCTCCGTGTGTCTGTCTGTCTGTGTTTCCGCACTTGCCACTATAACCAGCAGAGGGCGCCAGAGACTTGTTGCTTGAATGGGGTGAAGTCTGCCACCTCTGATGGCCTTGTTTATATTTGAATCAGTACCATCCACTCAAAGTAGGATGACTTGAGTCCTGAATTGAGTCTCACAGAGTCTCATGTTTCAGCTGAGTGTCCCTCACATTCTCTTCCAGGTGTTGTTGAACCTGTGTGGCCATCATTTAGCATCAAAACTCCAAAATGACATTAATATTAAATATGATCATTCTGGGGTATTGAAACAACAGTTCATACAATAAGGTAAAAATATGTTTGCAAATTCTCCCCTTGTGTGCGTGGATTTCCTCCCGCAGTCCAAAAACATGCAGATTTGGGGCTTAGGCAAATTGACCATTGGTGTGAATGTGAGAGTGAATGGTTGTTTGTCTCTTTTGGCGACCTGTCCAGGGTGTTCCCCACCTTTCACTCTATTATAGCTGTGTCCCATTCCATGGACTGGACCCAACGGAGGACCCGGAAGTCAAGCGCTGCGAAATCAGATAGATGTATAAAACGCTCATACTGCTACAATCACATAAGGTTAGGTAAGGGCTACCTGATGACATACACAGCACATCATTAGTAAGTTATTAATGAAGACCTAAATTAATTGTTTTTTAATGCTCAGCCAGGTAACATCATGGATGTATTATAAAATCTGGATAGAGCTCCGCCCCCTCTGCCTTGAAGACAATTTTTACATGGTGGCCACTGTGGGTACTGCAACAGAAACTAGTCATGGGGCCTAAAAAGCAATTTCCCCTTTGACCGCAATAGTAAAAGAGTATATATATGTATCATCTGTCCACAGGACAGCTCAAGACATGGACGAGGGGTTGTATCAATCTTTATGTTTAATATTTTTGATTCATGGAGTTTCATATTTGAAAAAAATTCCTAAAGGCCATAAAAAGCCCAGACAAATCTTATTTCCCAGAGTGACGTCACAGCTGTGTACGAGCACAGTCAAGCGCGGTCATGTGGCAATAATGGCAATAAAAACAAAAAATAACCAATCTACTTGCACTGCTGCTGAACTTGCATCATAGTGGTCATAGACCACTTTATGACTGAACAAGTGATTGAATAAGTTGGTCATGTTGCCTTGAGGAGCAGACACGACAGCGCGAGAAACTTTGCAAACAATATCCTTTTGCTCAACGTCTGTCAAATTGAAGCCAAAGTGTTTCCAGGTAACTGATATTGTCCTACCTTTCTCAGAGGCGATTCTAGTCTGTAGGGGCCCTAGGCAAAAATTCCCAGGGGGCCCTTCCTTCAAACCAGTGTTTATCACCATTAGGTTACAAATAATCTGACACCAACGAAAAATGTATGATTCTTTTTTCAAAATGAATGAAATAACATGGAAAAACATTGTAATTAAAAAGTATGTGAAAATATAAATGTAAAGAAAAATAAAATACTGTAAATAGCTTTAAAAAATATATATAAACTTAGTAAAAAAAATACATTACATTGTAAAGAACCCACATTATAAAACAATATAAATATATAGAACAATAAAATACTGTAAATAACTGAAAAAAAAACATATAAACTGAGTAAAAAAGATATGCATTACACTGCAAATAATCCTCTTGATTTTCCAACTTGCAGAACGATAACTTCACACAGGTTAAAGTGAGGTGGGGCCCCTTTAGAGAGGTTTACTACTGAGATGTCGCCCATTGTTTTTTAAGGGGGACGAGGAGGCGGCTGCTCACTGCACATTTCAGTAAAAACAGCCCTCAGGCTCCAACTGTCGGGGGCCCCCTATCGGCTCGGGGCCCCAAGCAGTTGCCTGCCTTGCCTGTTCACAAGTTGCGCTTCTGACCTATCTTCTCAATCAAAGGCTGCCTTTCTGCCATGTTTTCAATGGCTCACTCCTCATATTATTGATCCACACACGTCACATGATTGCTGCAGCTGCACGTAACACGGGTGCATTCAAGGTGTTTTTCTAGCATGGGAATTTACATACACGCCGCGCCAAAATCTAAAACATGAATAAAATTCAACTAATCGTCCAGCCCTAGTTTAGACCCCCCTCAAATTGTGTCTTTGAGGCTTTCAGGGGGTCTCGAGTGTTAATCAGGGGGACTAGCCCCCACAGACCCCCCTGTATTTCGCACAGTGTATCCCACTATACGAAGGTATACATTACAGTATATGTGAGGAAGAGGGTGATGATGAGGGAGCAAGTTATCTTATTGTCTGCCTCCTGTGAAGCACTGAGCTCAGATATAGGGTGTGTTTTGTAAAAGGGAGATTATGTGAAAATATGGTCGCAGTGCAGTTGTACCACAGTAGATACAGCTTTCAGTGTTTTACAGAAGTATTTTCAATCACATTAAACACATTGTTTGTATGGCGTATTTGTAAGCGTGTCTTTGTGTCCTTTGAATATTGCTTACTAAATCAGTAATAATTCAAATTCCTTCAGAATCATAGCGACACACACTGAATAACTAGAGCAGCATCTTCCTGTTACTGTGTGTGTTCTCTCCTTATGTAACATCATCATCTCTTAGTCATAGACGCCTGACTCTGCCTTTTTTCCAACCAGTCCAAGTTGTGGCTGCCTGTTATGTAACAAACGCAGACCTCAGTGTTTCTCTGCGATAGCTTTTAGCTTATAGCAACATAATAACAGGCGGGACAGAAAAAGGAAGCAATGTAAATGTTTTGCCAGCAAGTGGCAGCATTTACTGTAAATGATGTTCTCCGTGATATTTTTCCCCAGTGTTGACGGTCTCTGCTATTGTTATAGGATATGGAATATCCACCATTTTTTGTGAGCTGTTTAATTTTTTTGTTGTTGCTGTGGAAAAAGTTTCTTAAATGAACAACAGTGTTTGCACTGCAGAGACACACCATTTCAACACAGTTCAAAGTCATACATAAGTAATTAGATGTACCAAAACATCTGAGTGAAAACCCCTAACCCTCCATTAAAAATGGATTGGTTTTTTCCATCTTCACTTCAGAACTAAGCTGGAATTGGCCTTCACCACATACAGCACCTTGTTGCTAGGTAACGTCAGAAGGAAGCCTCTGCCTCAGCCTAACAGTGGAATTGCAATCATTTTCATACTGATATGAATAATAATCGTTAAGCTATTACAAGCATTTTTTTTCCTTTTACATCTACTCAAATGTGTCACTTTAACGTGAGACTTTTCACTATTAATAAAATCGACTGCAGCAAAGGAGAGTATGTATTGGCCTATGAAACATTACCTTATTATACTATGGAGGAGTAAACAGGCAGGTCTATTTTTACATTACCTTTACTGTTAATGCTCAGTAATGGAAGTAGTCCCATATCTGTAAAAACATGCTCTATTATGTAATAGCATAAGCCAGAAGTGGGAAGTTCTGTTTATAAATTATTAATGTACATATTTCTCCTTGTATATTTAAGGATGGAAAAGAAACGCCGTGTTACGCTTCTGCAGATACATCAAGTCGGACAACCAATGTGGCAGATGCGAACCTCATTCTGAGCAAGTTATTAATTTATTGTTTGTTTGTGTGGACACCGATTCCCCCCTGAGTTTACAGTAACAGATCTGAGCTCAGAAACGTCACTGAGTCAATTAATTGAATCAACTCCTGACAACAGGGAGGAAGGATGTGTGGGGATGGAGGTGAGCGAGTGGAGGGGACCAGCATATGTGTCTATTGTGACACAATAAGACAAAAGATTTCACATAAAAGGTAATTAAACACCCATTTGTTCTTTATCTGCCAGTGATTACTTTAACTGTTACTGATGAACAGTAACATGTACACACTTGTCTGTAGTGTAGGTCAGCTTCTGCCATCTGTTACTCTATGTGTGTGTGAGTGTGTGTGCATGTGTCAGTATCACAGTGATGTGTCACTTGGCTTACAGGAGCCTGGACTGCTATGCTACCCACTGGGGACCTTGTTAAGTTGTGACATGACTCATATTTTTTCTGTTTCTATTATTTGTTTTCTCTGATTTGATATTACTTCAATATTTGCTACATATTGAACATTGTCCTGTAGCACCCAGATCACAGCTATACTGAAAGAAAGGCTACACTCTGTGCACATGTTTTTTTATTTTAGAACATATAGAATATAAAGCTATAAAGCTAAATATGATTGTAACCAATTGGCATAGAGAATTTTATGTTTATATATAAATTCTCCACTCGCCCACTGGGGCAGTCTCGTGTCTGATTCAAGCTCAGGTCCTCTACCTCAGAGGCAGTATACTCCTAGGACTGCGCTTTTCTGGACAGAGAATCTGTTGGAGTCACTCTCCTAGTGACTGGGAAGGGATTACGGCTCCTTGTGTTCTTATTGCCACTGGGACCACAGTTGCCTTTACTCACCACATCTTCTCTAGTTCCTCTTTCAGCCCTTGGTATTTTCACAAGCTTCTCGCGTTCCTTCTTCTTGATGTTGATTAGCCTGGATCGACCAGTGGACCATCAGTCTGTCCCTGTACAGAATTCCAGCCACTTGGTTGTGGTTGTGGCATTCCATGTACACCTTCCCAATCAGCAGCTTACACCCTGCTGTGATGTGCTGCACTGCCTCAGGGGGATAGGTGCCAAGTCTACACCTTGGGTCCTGTCTGGTGTGGTAGACCCTATTAGTCCAGTGTTTAGGTCGTGTTCCTGTGTAGCCATGATCTGCACATCATGTGCTGTTTAATCAGGCTTGTCCAAGTGTAATCTACATATTTTCTGTTAGCGATTCTGAGTGCAATACACATACTTTAAGAATATCTTCAAAGACAGGAAAATATAGTCCATAGCTTGATCTAAAAATAACATTCACACATGATTATAACCATGCGAAAAATCTAAATTCCACCCCTAAGTGTGTCAGGCTAAAAATAACTTGAGCGATTGCTGAATTTATGCAGTACAGGTGTGTACTTTATGCAGTACACACCTGTACTTTATGTTTACAAACAAGCAACATGGCGCTGAATACTCCATGTTTCAGTTGGACATACAATATTTTTTTTACATTTTACATATAGCATTTATCACAAATTGTTACACACTGGACCTTTAACCTGTATTTGGGTCAATGACATGACGTGCATATTTTTGTGTCCAAGTCCATTATATAAAAAAACAAAATGTAATCTTTTCATGACATCTATCACTTTATTCTATAAAACCTATTAATTTTCATAAATTTTTCAGTAAATTCAAATAATTATATTATTTTATGTTTTGGCTTCTCAAACCCCTAAGATATCAGGTGATGCAGCTGTCCGAGCAAGTGATCAGACTAAGAAAACTATTAAAAATGTTATTTTAATAATGATGAACTCAAAATAAAATACTCGGGCATAATTTTATGTTTGAAGTCTTTTGAATAATGTTTTTCCCCTAATATCAATAGTTTTAAAGCTGCTAAAATAACTGCAAAACTTATGTCCAGCAATTTACATTTCCTAAATATCAAGGTGGTGCAACCATAAACATTGGACTTTATTTTCAAGTCAAGAGACAATAGCTGTAAACTGAATGTTGCATCAGCTAGAGAAACCTTGGGACTAAGCTAAAAAGTTTGTAGCCAAATACTGATAAAAATAACTACTTTCAACTATATGTAGGTTGGTACACTTTCCATGTCAGTGTGGTACAACCAATGTAAACCAATGTAAAACTAGAAAAAAATTATTTTATCATAAAACTCTTTATTTCTATAAAAGTGTTCTGTGTGAGCTTCATGACAAGGGTAGAAAATAATGCTTGCATCCAAACAGAAGCTGTTTAAATTGAATTTAGTTGCAATTGTCAGGTGGCACAACTGTTAATGGGGAATGTAAAGGAATGTCACTATATAATGCTATTCAAAGCTCTAAGGTTATCCACTACACTTCTACAATGTTTATTAGTTTTGAATGGAAAGATATTACACACTTTAAATCATTTTGCATGATAATTTGTACATTTTAGATGCCACTATCACTATCAAAATTTAGTTAATTATTAACAATGATCCAGCTGATAACTGTGCTTTGATTACGAACTACACATGCTCCATGGACTTAGTCATAACATCTAACACCTGCTGGAAAGTTCTACAACAGTTATTTTTATTATTACAGAGTTTCCCCAAGTGCATAGTAAGACTGGTGGACTGCCAGGGTTAACTTGCCCCCCACCAGTCTAAGAGTTGTTTGTGTTTATTTTAAATCAATTTTTTTTATACACCACAAATTTTTTCTAAACCAGGGATTAAGGCCACTGCTCCCCCATGTAATCAGCGCAGCGCTCCCTTGTCCATGCGCTGATTGAAACTCAATTCACACCATCAAATATGTCATTATTACGGTTACATTGTTCTTGTCAATAAAGATGTTATATTTAGGGATGCACTGATAATTCGGGGGCCGAAACACAGCGAGTTCACTGTGGAACAGCACCTTTTAAATGCTGGAACGTCTCTCTGCATCTGTTATTCCATTAATTGCAGCACTAAAGTGTCTTCTACACAAAGATTGAGAACATGGAGTGAAAACAATGAAAAGTGAGCTCTGCTCTTTAAGAGTCTGTCACCACGTTTTATTAACATCTATGCAGATCATTGCGACTGTTCTCGATCCTCATCATAAAGATGTAATGTTATGTGAATTGTTTTTGATGGGTTAGGGTTAGGTTTTACTGATGTCTAAAACACATGTTACTATTTGAAATGAAAATGCATTTTTTTCAGCATATTTCATGTCATAACTAATCAGATCAGGTGGTGCAACCAATATTTGTCAAGTGGTGCAACCAATTTAAACCAATAAATTATACGTCAAAGTGACCAAATGGTTTATAAATGTAATGTGTGTAATTATTACACTGAATATATGAAATTGTGTATTTGTGTGATTATTTTCCTGTCTTTAAATGTAAAATTGGATGTTAAGGATGCTTAAAACCTGACCTGCAAAAATCTTTTATTATTGTAAAAAAAACAAAAAACCACAATAATAAAAATAATAATGTTTATCTAGTGTAGACACCTTAAGGTATAGTTTCCAAATAATTAATTTTAAAATAAATATTAGGAATGTATATATTGTTTTATAAATAGTTGGTTGTGCCACCTGACATTTTTTTTTGTTAGTTAAAGATACTGTTAATATATATACTGTTAATATTAATAATCAATCAATCAATCAATCAATCAATCAATTGAATAGTTATACAATATATGAGAAATGTTCAAACACATTGTTCTGGACTCAAAAATATGCATTACATCCATCCATCCATCCATCTTCTTCCGCTTATCCAGGGCCGGGTCGCGGGGGCAGCAGTCTGAGAAGGGATGCCCAGACTTCCCTCTCACAGGACACTTCCTCCAGCTCCTCCGGGGGGACCCCAATGCGTTCCCAGGCCAGCCGAGTGACATAGTCACTCCAGCGTGTCCTGGGTCTTCCTCTGGGTCTCCTCCTGGTGGGACATGCCCGGAACACCTCCCGAGGGAGGTGTCCAGGGGGCATCCGATACAGATGCCCGAGCCACCTCAGCTGGCTCCTTTCAATGTGGAGGAGCAGCGGCTCTACTCCGAGCTCCTCCCGGGTGACAGAGCTCCTCACCCTATCTCTAAGGGAGCGTTCTGCCACCCTGCGGAGAAAACTAATTTCAGCCGCTTTTATCCGGGATCTTGTTCTTTCGGTCATAACCCAAAGTTCATGACCATAGGTGAGGGTAGCAACGTAGATTGACCGGTAAATCGAGAGCTTTGCCTTTCAGCTCAGCTCCTTCTTCACCACAACAGACCGATACAACGACCGCATTACTGCGGCCGCTGCCCTGATCCGCCTGTCAATCTCACGCTCCATCCTTCCCTCACTCGTGAACAAGACCCCAAGATACTTAAACTCCTCCACCTGAGGCAGGATCTCTCCACTGACCCGGAGGGGACAAGCCACCTTTTCAGGTCGAGAACCATGGCCTCGGACTTAGAGGTGCTGATTCTCATCCTAGCTGCTTCGCACTCGGCTGCAAACCGCCCCAGCGCACCCTGGAGTTCCTGGTGCGAAGGAGCCATCAAGACCACATCAACTGCAAAGAGCAGAGATGAAATCCAGTTGCTCCTGAACCAGACCCCCTCCGGCCCCTGGCTGCGCCTAGAAATTCTGTCCGTAAGAATAATGAACAGAACCGGTGACAAAGGGCAGCCCTGGCGGAGTCCAACATGCACTGGGAACAAATCTGACTTACTGCCGGCAATGCGAACCAAGCTCCTGCTCCGGTCGTACAGGGACCGCACGGCCCTTAACAAAGGGCCCCCGACCCCATACCCGCGGAGCACCCCACCACAGAATACCACGAGGGACACGGTCGAAAGCCTTCTCCAGGTCCACAAAACACATGTGGACTGGTTGAGCAAAATTCCCATGAACCCTTGAGAACCCTGCAAAGGGTATAGAGTTGGTCCAGTGTTCCACAACCAGGACGAAGACCGCATTGTTCCTCTTGAATCCGAGGTTCGACTATCGGCCGAACTCTCCTCTCCAGTACCCTGGAATAGACTTTACCCGGGAGGCTGAGGAGTGTGATCCCCCGATAGTTGGAACACACCCTCCGGTCCCCCTCTTTAAAAAGAGGGACCACCACCCCGGTCTGCCAGTCCAGAGGCACTGTCCCCAACTGCCACGCAATGATCTCATCCACTCCCGGTGCCTTGCCACTGGGTAGCTTCCTAACTACCGCAGTGACTTCGGCTTGGGTAATGAATGAGTCGACCTCTGAGTCCCCAGCCTCTGGTTCCTCTAGGAAAGACGTGTCAGTGGGATTGAGGAGATCCTCGAAGTATTCCTTCCACCGCCCGACAATGTCCCCAGTCGAGGTCAACAGCTCCCCACCTCCACTGTAAACAGTGTTGGCGGAGTGCTGCTTTCCCCTCCTGAGGCGCCGGATGGTTTGCCAGAATTTCTTCGAGGCCGACCGGTAGTCCTCCTCCATGGCCTCCCCGAACTTTTCTCAGACCCGAGTTTTTGCTTATGCGACTGCTCGAGCCGCCGCCCGCTTGGCCTGTCGGTACCCGTCAGCTGCCTCAGGAGTCCCTCGAACCAGCCAGGCTCGATAGGACTCCTTCTTCAGCTTGACAGCATCCCTTACTTCCGGCGTCCACCACCGGGTTCGGGGATTGCCGCTGCGACAGGCACCGGAGACCTTGCGGCCGCAACTTCGAACAGCCGAGTGTCCAAGACATACGGTCGGAGGTCAGATGACACGACCTCAGAAGCTCAGGCTCTTTCCCCCCCAGCGAGGTGACATTCCATGTCCCCATAGCTAGAGTTGTTGTCCCGCGATTGGGCCGCCGGGGCCCCCGCCCACGACTGCCACCCAAATCACACAGCACCGACCCCTTATGGCCCTACATGCAGGGGGTGAGCCCACTTGGAGAGGCGCCCACGTCGCTCGTTCGGGCTGATCCTGGCTGGGTCCCGCGGGCAAAGACCCGGCCACCAGGCGCTCGCCTGCGAGCCCCACTCCCGGGCCTGGCTCCAGGGTGGGGCCCCGGTGACGCCAATCCGGGCGACGTAAACGTCTTCCTGTTCTTCTGCTTCATAAGGGTTAGTGCATTACATCTATTTTGAAAATACTTTTTAAAAATACCTTTTTAGAAGCTTTATTTGTCATTGACCCATTTACAGATGAAACCAACAATAAAGAGGGTGGGGGATACGACTAGACAAGTTCATTATCATACACCGTAATGACACACTCCTAGTTCCAGTAGTGTATCTAGTTGTATTAGAACCATTTCTTTTAGAATTGATTTTACTCACATTATTAAATGAATAATAATAAAGCGGCATCTAACATCTTGGAACTTTTAATACACCATCACATGGTGATGCATTTGCTGATGCTGTATTTTTTAGCAGCTGCCATATTTGCCTACAAAACCAGTGGAAAAACTGCACCAAAATTGTGCACATATGTATTTCAATGAGACAGGACGAATTGGCCTGTTATTTACAAAATGTCTGAGGAAGTTTTTATTTTATTTCCATTTTCCTTCCTTTCCCTTACTGTATTCGTATTTATACTTTGATGCACTAAGTAATTAAATTAAATTAAATTAAATTAAATTAAATTAAATTAAATTAAATTAAATTAAATTAAATTAAATGTTTTCTATATTGTTATTTTGTCAAGTCAAGCGTGTTGTCTTTTCTCATGCGTTTTATTATCATTTCAAATTTTGTACAAACCACCTGGAGCTGCATTTTATATTTGAAAGGTGCTATATAATTAAAATTAGTAAAGGTAATGGGGATAGTTAAGAGTGGAGAGAGTGTGAGCAGGTGACAGAGAAGAGATAGAGTGACATCTCTCTGTACAGTATGTAATCACTGATATGCTGCATTACTCTACAATGTTTTCCTCTGTATCCCTCCACTCCCTCCCTCTCTCTGCTCTGTCTCTCTCTAAGCAGTAATCTGTGGTTGCGCTCACTGTCTTATAGCTTTCTGCCCTGCTACAGCACATCTCTCTCTCTCTCTCTCTCTCTCTCTCTCTCTCTCTCTCTCTCTCTCTCTCTCTCTCAGCTTCACTTTCTCCCCAGTAAGGATGACATCCCTGAATTTGATGAAGCAGCGCAGCGCATATTCTGGCTGGTTGCTTCTGAGGGAAACCCCACATGAACGCTTTTACTGGACGAGGAGGTGCCGCATGTGAAGAAGACCAAGTAGACGACCTGTCAGCTGTAGCAGTCTCTCTGTAAGTGCATCACTATTTTACTTAGTCCATCAAAAATAAGGAAGGGGCTGAGGGTGATTTAAAACTGTATCTCTGCTTCGAGCCTCTGAACATCTACAGTGCTTTGTTATTTCCCCAGTGATCGTGTGTGGGTGTGTGGGTGTTGGGGGTTGGGGATAATGACATTATTTGTGTGATCTTACTATGAGTGTACTTGATACTTTTTAGAGTTATTATTGCTGTGACACAGCATGGTTTTTGTTTTCCAAATGTGTTTTTGTTTTTTCATGCAAATCACAATCGAGTTTCTTTGTGATGAAATATGCTCTATAAATAAAGTTGCCTTGCTTTGCCTTGCCATCTCAGCATGGTTGGACTACTGCCTAATAACGAATAGATTCTCTCACACCTCAGCTGAGGATTCACAGAGTGATGAGATAGCACTGGTAGCAGTGAGCTTATGCAGCAGCTGTATCCTGTCTATCAGGGGGTTGAGCGATATTCTTCGGTCACGACACTGAAATACCGTCTTTGTTTGCACATCTCTCTTCACTGGCGTGCTTACAGCAGCATATTCTCATACAGATGGCTATCACTCCCTGAAGTGGTGTTCAAACTCCCCACCGCTTATGTGTGGTCTTAATGAGAGCACTGCATGTGTGTAATTCATCTGTACTGACTGATGTCAGAAGACAAAGTTTGTGTGTTCGTTTGTGTGTGTGTCACACAAGGGTTTTCCCAACTCACTTTGAATCTCAAGTAGGTAAGGGTGTGACAGTCATTGAGAATGAGATTCAGTGCAGCCAGGAACAAGGGTGAAATTGCAAAGTGCTTGGGAAAAAGTATGAGAAACTGAAGACGAATGGATCTCTATGGTAACAGCAGCTTGAGATGAGAGGAGAGGGAAGGTTTGGTTTATTTATTCTGCTTGAGTACAAATTAGAGGAATGAGAGGACGTTTTGGACAAAACACAACAGAATGTTAATGTAGAAAGTACATTTAAGATGTAGATAGATGGACAGGTCGATATTGACAATAAATACTGCGGACAGTACAGTGCAGCAATTGGATAATGTAAATCATGTGTAACAACGCAAAGCATCTGTTATTTTTTCAATTGTATTGTGGTTCCATCTTTTTTTTTTTTTTTTTTTTTTTATTTATTTAATTTTTACTTTTTTAAAGAATACTAATACATTTATTTATATATTACACCCTCTTTCAAATTCAGCTTTATTTTGTCATAATTTGCGCTCCCTAAACAGTGTTCTGAATTGTGTCCTGAAATGTTATGACTTTTCCAGTCTTCTGTAACTTGTTTTAAAGGTCCAGTCTGTCAAATTCAGGGGTATATTGGCAGAAGTTAAAAATGTCTATAATTGTTTTTTGTTTCCTTTTATGTGTAATTTAGGCCTTGCTTTTTGTGCCGCCGTGTTTCAACAGCAGCCCGTATGGACAAACCAGCCAGTGTGTTTTGTAAGTGTTTTCTGGTGGAGGCGTAGTTGTGTCGTCCCTCGAAGTGTTCGTTAAAGACCTCATCATTTGATGTCACTATACACTGGACTCACATATGCATTGTGTTAACGCTTGACTGTGGTCTGACGTTTGATGTTGGAGGTACAGTATAGGAGGTGAGCAGACGAATGTCTGTCATGGCTAACAAACTACAATGATACCAAAGCCATGATGATGAGATGTCCACGATTGTTAGGGTCAGGTGCACTTACAACAACCTTGTTGTACTGAGAGATTGTGCTGTGTAGAGTTTGAGCTAAACATTAAACATGATCTGCTTTTCGGCAAAACTTGGCGTTGCTCCTCTTAAAGTGACAGAAGCATTTCTGTTGACGACTCCACCATGTTGAATCACACACTAGAACGCTGTGTTTTTCACATTATGATACGATGATAGTACGTATCTTTGCCATTTAAGTCTAATGTGTTGAGTGTCTAGATGCAGAGACCTTTCAATGGCCACCAACAACCCCCTACCCAAAATATACACACATTCAGGTTTTATTTTATGGAAAAATGGCTAAAAGTTTGGAGGACTGTGCAGTCATATCTGTTGGTGTTTATTTTAACCCGCAGTTACCTTTTTATGTCACTTCAGACCGAAGTGAAGGTGGATGATACAGGGGGAATGCAGAGCAGATTTGTCGGTGCTGATGTGAGTTGCGATGCTCTTAAGTGTCATTTTCCCAAGAGCCTCTTTCAGAAGCCCACACTGATCCGCTTTGTCATTTGTGTTTGTGATGTAATGACGGACCGGATTTTTGAAGCACTAGCTCGCTCTTGCTGTCTCTCCTGAGTGCTCACCACACTTTAATAGATTGCAATATCCAGTCAACTCAACCACAATAAATGCTAGTATTCACATACTCACAGGTGTTTGTCACAGGTTGGTTGTCACAGTGAAAAGAAAAAAAAGTTTTTAGTGGCAGATTTAAGGTCAGTCCCCATGCAGCAGTTTTGTGATTGGAGCATTAGTCATTAAATGTTAATTGCAGCTGTAGTTGAGCAGGTTTTTGGCTCTTTTATTATGGTTTGTTTGTATTTATATAGCGCTTTTCTAGTGTTGATGACCACTTAAAGCTGCTTTACACTACAGACAACTCGCTCTACCACTGAGCTACTGTTCAAAAACATAGCCCCCTGTTGGCAGTTGACTGGGAACTGCAGGCCTAGATTAGGCTTTGCCTCTATTACACCTCACATAGAGTGGTCCTGTTGCACATATACTGTATGTTAGTTATGGAGGTCTACTTACATACATTAACTTGTTTTTATGGTCAAAAACCTCCTAGTTGCTGTAAACAAGCTGATAGAAATCTGTCTTTTCTGACGCTGTGCTCAGCCGCGATATTTCAGACTTAAATTTCACCCCCAGAAGACAGAGTGTGTTGTTTTAGGCCAGTCAGCGTAGAGCCTTCCCACATGTTTTGTGATTGGCCAATACCCAGCAATAACCAGCGCAGCTCCCCCTCTGGAACGGTGGATGCACTGCTACTCATTATCAAAACATTGTTTTAACCACGTTTTTAAAAATAGCTTCTTCACGACTCCCCGCCGCAGTCCCTTTTATGACTTTGACTCGGAGTCAGACCCAGAGTCAGAAGACACTGTCGCTAGTGAAACACCTCCACAACGGACGTTATTCTTCTTCTGTGGTTAAATGTACGCAACCGGATGTACCCGGACTAGTGCCCGGAGCAGGACGATCTGCTGTTCAGGAGAACCGCTGTTTACGTAACCGGACCGGGTTTTTTCAGAGATCTCGCTGAGCCTGAGATTACAATAAAACACAGCGTTCTCAGCAGTGGCTGAACTGTATGTTTTGAAACTTCAGGGCTTCGTAAACAAGGTAATGACGCAGATACACACTAAAAAACAGCGTTAATTGGAACTTCTGGTCTAGGTCTGCTTTAACTCAAAATGTAGTTATTTCTGACTAGTGTTGAAGTGTTCCATTGAGTGTGCTGTGAAGAACATACTTTATATGCATCCATGGATTGTTCCAGGTTAATGGTAGTGACATCGAGACTGCAGATTGCAACAAACTTGTCAGGAAACTACAGTGGCCTTTCACATATCAGAAATAATTGTTGTTATTTTGTAAGCTCCCTCTTCAAAATGTACACTCTGGCTGGTTTGTCCATTCAGGCTGTTGTAGAAACATGTCAGTGCAAGATGTCTGCCTCGCACTTTTCCCCAAGCACTTTGAACTGTCATGACAATTGGCATACATGTCTGTTTCTATAGAGAGGTTGGGCTTAAAGATCAAACTACAGAGGGATATGATCTGTGGCACTACACTAATGCAACAGGTCTGTTACTCACTGCTGCCTACAGTCCACACAGTAGCACAGACTACTGGTCACCCTACAGACTGAATGTAGAGCAACACTATGACTGGGATGCAACCTCTCCACTCTCCTCCTCTTCAACAACACTGACTCACAGTCCAGCACACTGTATTCAACCCACGAGAAATAATTATTCTATTGGGTTGGAGGCCAATGTTCCTCTCCTGTTGTTGATGGGTTTTCATACATAAGCAGCGTTTGTGGACCATTTCTGATTTTAAGCACTGCAATTATTATACTGCAAAGCAAAAGCAATGTGTTCTGGACTGGAACAGGCTCCATGTTAGGTTAACAAGGGTTTGCAAATGTTTACCAAACACAGGCCGGCTCACTCATTAGTCAAAGTGTCTTTCTCATAGTTGTAATCACTTTTTAAAAAAAGTAGAGTTATTTAGCGATTGTTTTTAGGGAGCTAATTATTGCAGTGGAGGAGCCCATCTGCACAGTATGGTAGCTCAGTTCAATATGGACTGTCAGTTAGTCCTACAGTCTGAGAGTAAGACAGTCAGATCTGAGTCCCATCTGCTGCCTCAAGCTGGAAAGACAGAGTGTAACACCAGCTTTATCACTGGCTGGTTGTGATAAGTTTTCCACATTATTTAGTAGTAGTAGTAGTATTAGTAGTACTAGTAGTATTAGTAGTAGTAGTGGTGTCAGTGGTATTCAGTTGCATGGATAAAAACAGCAAAGTCAAACAATTACAGACAGCAGTGACTGAATTGGCACAGACAGAAGCAAAGTGCGTAAACATGCCTGTCCTACATTATCCCCCCCAAAAATATGCCACCCTCCTGGAAGGAAAAAAAAAAATAAGTATGCACATACATAAATATACTTACGTATATGGACATGCACATACATAAATATACTTACATATATGGACATGCACATATTTAAATCAACTTATACCCCTCAAAAATAAAACCGATAATTCCGGTCATGAGAAGAAATTATTAGAGAAACTGAGTAAAATGGCACCTGATTTGGTCTTCTGCTGCTGTAACCTATCTGCTTCAAGGTTTGAAGTGTTGTGTGTTCAGAGATGGTTCGCTTCATACCTTGGTTATAGTGGTGAGTTGAGTTGCTGTCTTTCCATTATTTTCTCCTCGTTCTCCTCAATCCTCAGAGCTGCTCACAGGATATTTTCTCTTTGTGGGATCCTTCTCTGTAAACACTAGTGAGGTCATTGTGCATTACAATCTCTGTAGATACTCAGACCAGCCCGTCACCAACAACCACATGTGTGATTTGGGTGGTCAAACCTAACTAAGGTTACAGCAGTTTCTGTTACAGCTTGATACTCAGTCTTGGGGCCAATTCCAATTCCTATCTTAACCCTCAATCTTAACCCTGAAGCTCAACCCTTATCTTAACTGGCCCTCAAAACCAAGTGTTGAGGGTTATTTTGTCACTTAGAAATGGGACACCCCTTAAATGCAGATACATCTTCAGACTGCGGGGGGCAGAATAACACGAAAGCTTCGTCCAGTCTGTCAACTCCAAAAAAGAAGAAGAAGAACACATTTACTTCACGATTATTTATTACGATCCGTTTGTCAGTCAAGTTATTACGTTGTCAGTTAGTTATAAGATGATACTCATACAAATACCACAACCACGGACATATTCAGCTGACAGTTACCACACACCACGGCTTATTGAAAAGTAAACCATAGCAAACGATCGCTTGTCCGCACCGGCCGGCTATTGACAAAAGATCGTAAAATAAAAATAATAAATGTTACGCAACAATGACGTCAGTAATCCATAATATGGGCCTAAACTAAGATAATACAATTCATCATTTTTATATCTCTATTAACAAAGAAAATACTTAATTTGTATCGCACTCGCTTCGCTGCTTTCAGCACCATCTTTGTTATGTGAAAACACGCAATGCATTCTGGGTAGCCCTTGCTCCCAAGGGTGGTCTCGGAAAATCACAATATTGAGAGCGATACAGCCCTTAAACTTGCCCCTCAACTTAATTTTTCTCAGAATCGGTACAGCACTTGCACTAGAGGGAGAGCACATTTTTGAGATTGAGGGTTAAGATTGAGGGTTAAGCAAGGAATTGGAATTCACCCTTGGACTCAAGTGCACAAGATGTGAGCAGGTTTCAAAAGTTTATTGTGTCTTTCAGCAAATCAAAATAGCAACCAAAAAAACAATAACAAAAACTCTGGAAGGGAGCGAAACGAGGGGAACCTTTAAAAAGCCACTGATAATGAACACCAAGTGCAAGTGATAACTAATCAACAGGGATGCAGTGAAGACAGATCACAGACAGAGGAAACGCATCACCAAAATAAAACAGGAAGTGATGTAATAAAACCAAACCCTTAACTAACATAGACGCTGCTTCGTGACAGTTTCTATGTAACCACCTTGCATCTGCTCTCAGTGTAACTATTACAAAAATAGGCACTTTTTTAAACATCTCATGAATATGTTGCCGTGACACTGATATAATTTGCTCAGAGGCTGACGATCAGCAGGTGTTAGAGAAAGCTCACCCCAGCAAACGCTCTGCTCATGCCGTCATCATTCATCATAAGCCACCTGCTCCTGCATCATATGCTGCCAATCAGACTAAAATGCCAGTTATGATGCGGCTTGAACGCAGTCTGTGTGGCCTATTGTGCAACTGAAGCCCCCAGTGACCCCTGAAGCATAATGAATACAGCAGTCACATTTCTGAGCAAGTATCATTATAATGTCTATTTTTGTCCGGGGCGTTTTGCTTTTTGACACAGATGGTTCTGAATGCCATCCTGCCCTGCTGAACATTTGAAAGAAGCACAAGCCAACAGATGATATAACAACAGACAATATACATTTTTTTTTTTTTAACAATTCACATGAACACAATCATGCACCAGAGAGAAGAGCATTTCTCCAGCTTTCTACATGTTAGTGAGCTTGAGCATCTCACTGTAGGGAGGAGTGGGAGGTGAGCCTCTGCTTTTAATAGACATTCTCCCTCTGTCGCTCATCCTTGTGCCTCCCTCCCGATCACAAAAACTGCCAAATATATCCAGTGGTGGTAAAAGAGGCTGTTGTGTGAACACGAGGAAGATATTTATAGCCTCCGCTCGGCTATGATGTATTACATATTTAGTCCGCACAGTATGGATGTAGTGTGTGGTTTACTCACTCCACACCTACACTGTGAACAACATGCTACAGTCATTGTGTGGTCTTCGCTGCTCCATTGCTAAATGATAGGAAAATAGGGCTGAGCAATCAATCATTTTCAAATAGCAATTTGTAACAGTGCAATTAGCGAATTACAAAGGCTCAAATGAACAGTTCTAGTTCTGTTTGTTCCATGTTTATAACACTGAAAAAAGAAACACATACATGTTGGAAAAAATTTATATACTTAAGTTGTAATCTTTGCATTAGTATAAGAGTTAGAATTTTGAGCTTCTCCATCTTGTGTTCAGTAACAGATTGAATAATTAAAGCTGGCGTATGGATGATGTTATTATTCTGCTTCTGTTTGGTCCTTGTGAACAGAAATGATGTAACATTGACTGTATGCTGCGTCCTTCAAGCTCTGTCAAGCAATACTATCAGACTGAGGGAGCGTTTCAGTGTATGCAGCAGCACCACAGATACATTATTATCAACCTACTGATTTTTCTTGTGACAGTTTGACGTAACATGTTCCAGCAGCAGGTAGCAATCAGAGCTGCAGTCTAGCTCAGGACAGTCAACAGTCTACGTGTATGTCCGTACATGTGTCCATATTGATCCGTCATGAATGACAACAGTCTCGACTTGTTGCCTGGGATGTCACAGCGTCACAAAGGGTTCCAATCGACAGAGCTCATTTCAGTAGTGTGATTATTAACTTGGATGGTGTAAGAGCCCGTTTCTGTTTCTGTTTTTATTCATCCATCTCTTCTGCAGCTTTCGCCACACTTAGCTTCGCCATTTCCTGTCGTTTAGCTGCGTCCGCTCGCATTCTTGCCACATATACTCGCGATTTGCGGAGATGTCAGAGTGCATCCCCACCACAGCACTCCGAGTTGTGGCGATGTCCACCCTCGCACTGATCTGCTCAGAGGCGATCTTTCTCAGTTTCCGATGTTGCATGAACATTCCACATGCCACGTTGAGCATCCCAATTCTCGACACCATCTATATCCAGTGCAGCAAGGCACAAGACTTTCCACTTTCCCCATCCATCCATGGTGTAGTCGGCCGGGAAGGTCCCGTCCGGGCATGTGGGTTCGTCGGAGCCCGCACTCCTTGTTGAGAACATTCTGTCAATTGCATTCAGTGACCAGCTTAGAAATTCCATCATGGAACAATTGGTTCTCCGTAGTGTCTCGATTGACAGGAGTCAGCTATATATATATATATTATACTTCTTACATGTTGACATTTGTGCTTTTCAATCAGCTATTGTTTGGGTACAATTGTTTTTTTTTCCCTCTATCTCAACACAATGTCTACTGATGTCTGTCTCTGACCTTTATCCACATTCTTCCTCATTCTGTAACGATTAGTCATATTTACATACTTCTACATACCATTTTGCTGATTTTCTGATCTCCTCATCTAAGTTATTCCACTGTCTGGTAAAGGAGTTTAGTACCTTTCTCTGTCTGAATCTCATGTTCCCTCTCAGATTGTGTCCCTCCTCTCTGTTCAGGAATAGTATTTATATCCGGGCGACGTAAACGTCTTCCTGTTCTTTTGCTTCATAAGGGTTAGTGAACTGCTCTTAGTCTGATCCGTCACCTAGGACCTGTTTGCCATAGGAGACCCTACAGGGGCATTAAGCCCCGGACAACATAGCTCCTAGGATCATACGGATACTCAAACCCCTCCACCACGATAAGTTGGCAGTTCAAGGAGGAGTGAATAATATTAATTTCAGAATATTGGATACTTTGCGTATGTCATTTATATATAGTATAAACAGTTTTGAACCCAGAACTGACCCCTGTGGGTCCCCACAAACTATGTTCAAGCAAGTTGATGTGTTAACACCCATTTTGACGTATTGGGATCTGTTGTGTAAGTAGCTCTTGACCCATTCCAGTGCTATACCTGTAATACCATATCTCTCTAGTTTAGCTATCAAGATACCATGGTTTATATTGTCAAATGTTTTTTCAGATCTATGAAAATTCCTATTGAATGTAGTTTTTGATCAACAGCATCAGTAATGATTTCAACAGATTAAGTTAAAGCTAGAGCAGTCGAGTGGTGTCTTCTGAATCCATATTGGCTATCGTATAGCAGATTGTGTTTGTTGATGAAGTTGTCTAGCCTATTGTTAAATAGTTTCTCTAGAATTTTTTGACAATTGTGGTAGTATTGAGACTGGTCTGTAGTTAGTACATTCGTGCATATCACCTTTCTTGAATAAAGGCACCACTTTTGCAACTTTCATTT
Source organism: Microchirus variegatus (assembly GCF_963457635.1). Lineage (NCBI taxonomy): Eukaryota > Metazoa > Chordata > Actinopteri > Pleuronectiformes > Soleidae > Microchirus > Microchirus variegatus. Next base: position 10,747,602 of record NC_139804.1, on the reverse strand, counting down.
TGGTGGAAAATATCCCCATTTGAAATGACAGGTTGTAGATATATGTTAAAGGTGACAAGATTCCATCTTGTACTTTTTAAATTAATTTCATGTCGAGGTCATTGACATCTGTGGATGTTTTTGCAATGCATTTGTTGACCAGGTGTCTAATCTCTATGTCCTTCACTGGTGTGAGAAACATTGGGGTTTCTGCCTATTTCTGCAAATGCACCATTAACATCTGTTTCATTGTAGACATTGTTCCAGTTTTGCCTCAGTAGTTCAGTGTAATCATTCCTTCTTCAGTCCTGACCCTTCTATATGTGTTTTTATTCTGTGTCTGTCTCACAGTGTCTTTCCAGTCATAGATGTCAAAGATTGGCTGGTAGTCCCCTTGTTATGTCCTTCCCTGTAATATTAGTGAACATATTATCGATTAAGGTAGCACTGTCAGATACATTTTGCACAATCTCACACATAATATTATTGTTAATGAACAGGGCCACTCCTCCACTTTTGTTTCTTCTGTTAACGCAGACAAGTTTATATCCATCCAGGCAAAAATCTGTACCTTTGTCTTCATTAATCCATGTTTCTGACACCGCAATGGTGTTGAAAGGATTTTTGAAGTGATGTAGGTATTCCTTAATGTGGTCGAAGTTAGTGTATAGACTCCTGCTATTAAAGTGAATTATTGACAGCTTCCCATCCATCTCAATGCTCTCGTTGTACTGATCTTCAGTGTAGTACTAGCATTTCTCAGTCATGTTAACGTAGATATGATTATCCGGGTCAATTCCTTCGTTCGGGTCTGTTAAGGTGTGGTTCACATGTTGATGTAAAATCAGCTCCTCATATTCAAAACATATTCAAAACCCTTGACCTATGGAGTGTTGGTGAGCCATACCTTAATTGCTGAATTTCTCCAGGTCGTCCTCGCTCCCGATTTGTGTTATTTTGACTTCTTCTGGTGAAGATACATTCGTTTTTATGTTAGAACCATTGTGACACTTTGGTTGGAGTTTTCAATGGGGTCACATTTGCCTGATGAGCTATTTATAAAGAGCATTAATATGTATATTTTTGATTGCATGAATAATAATAGCGATCTAGCGCTGCTATCCTTGCTTGCTTGTTTCATGGTCTTTGTTTATGATGAGTGCCAGACGTGTGATTATAAAGGCTCATATAAAAGTGTATGCATTCAGTCAACCCTTCAGTGAGACCTTCTGCATAAACAGTCAAATGTGATGTTTCTCTCCTGATTCTTCCCTTCTTCTCCTTTTCGTGCAGATTAGAGACTGGATCCATCGACTATCCAGAGAAGACCAGACTCATTTGGAAGAAAAACATTCATTCAAAACACGACAGAGCCAAAATTGCCGAACACATGTCACAGGTATCACTCTTCTCATGTGTGTTTCCTGAGACATTCAGCCATCTGTTGTCAGCTTGCCTTCACACTATAGCTGAGTTATAAGTATGTGTCTGTGTATGTGTGTGTGTGTGTGTGTGTGCGCGCCCGTGTGCATGTGTGGGTGTGTGTGTGTGTGTGTGTGTACTTGTATATGTTACCTCTTTAGGACCTTTTCTGGCCAGTCAGGACCAGTAGTCCTCATGGAGACCAAAACCTGGTCCTCATTTAGAGGAACTGCTTAAATTTAGGCCTAAGATTTGAATTGTGGTTAGGTTAAGGTTAGGTTTAGGCATTAACTCTTTACAGTTAAGGTTAGAGATGACACAATGTTCAGGCTGTCCAACTGAATGGAAGTCACTGCAGTGTAATAAGAAGAATAGCTGCTGTTTTCCCCTCTTGTCACCCATGTGTCATGAATCTGTTACTGTTGAATAGACTGCTGAAAAATCAATCAATCAAATAAAGCTCCTTGATGAATATAAAGAGAAGAATAAAGATGATGAATGCATTCACAGAAGTTTAAAAAGTAGAATAATGGGGGGGGTAATTTACTTATTGTACATCAAGGCTATATAATGAGACCAGTGTAATATTGTAATAATAGTAATTGTTAATGAAATAATATTAATTAAGTACGTAATGGTAGTAATAGTCACACTGGCTGCATTCTGACAGTATGTGTGTCCTTACACACTACGTGCTGTGACTGTGCTGTTTCTCTGCTTTAAAATGCTTTACAGGCGGCTGCAATGGTATATCTAATTATATCATCAATCACTGCCAGTAATGTGTGCCTCCAGACAAGTGCAGCTTTGTAGAATTACAAACACACATGTCAATGTTGATACAGTACGTTTTATATGAGAGGAAGGCATTTTTTTTTTTTTTTTTACACAGATACACTCTGAAGAGAGGCTGTAATTAAGTATACGTCTACTTAGATCTATGGTGTTTGTTCATTGAAAGTTTTGTTTGTGCTGTCTCATAATCGTTTCTAGGTTGAGCAGGAGATCTCACTTGTTCAGAGGAAAATGTCGGACCTTGAGTCAGTGCTGCAGCAGAAGGACATAGAGTTGAAGGCCTCAGAGACCCAGAGGACAATCCTGGAACAGGACCTGGCCACCTATATCACAGAATGCAGTGTGAGTTGAGTAAAGTTTCCGCTCCTTCTGTCAGTTCATGAGACAACAATGTTATGTTTATTGTTAATATAATGTTAATTATTGCTATCACAAAACTGTCTCAATACTGTCGTGGACCTGTGAGGTATTCTGTGAAAAAACTCTGGTTTATTTCTGTGGTTTGTTTCCATCCCAGTGGAGCAGAGCTGAGGAAAGTGAAAGCATCATTGCAATAATGTCGGGGTCTCTTAAAACACCACTGCAAAATTGGATTCAGCATCTATCATATTCAGTCGAATGGCATTTATTGAATGGCATTAATTCTTATTTGCTGACAAACTGAACATATTTACTGCCTGTGCTGGTTGCAGAGTCTGAAGCGCAGTTTGGAACAGGCCCGTATGGAAGTGTCACAGGAGGATGACAAAGCGCTGCAGCTTCTCCATGACATCCGAGAACAGAGCAACAAGCTCCAAGAAATCAAAGAGCAGGTAGGAAGGCGGCCTGGCTGTTAAGTTCTGTTTGTCATATTTTCTCTAAATGGTTTGTTTGGAATGGAAAATCAATTAACAATTCAATTCAATTGTTTGCTGTATTGGGCACTGTATACAGAATATGCAAAACAGTGCATAAGACAGGAATGGTAAATAATTTGACACTGAATCACTGAAAAATAGTAAATTAAAAGTATTTCATAGTGACAGTTGGAGCAGGTCATATCATTAAGGCCAGGTTAGTGTGGAGATAAGTGTTAATTAGACAGGAACATGCTGTCTAACACCACCGCTCTATATCTGTGCAGTCAGTATAGCATTAACACAGAAATGCCTACTATAGCAGAACCTTATTAACTCAAATTACCGTTGACACCTTTTTAATCCTGAAACATTTTTGCAACAAATGTACAACATATGCAACATAAAGATGCAGTTTGAGACATATTGATTTAAAAATTAAACATTACATTACATTATAAATGAATACAATTTGTAGTTCTCTGTTGAAAGTATAAAGACTATATATACCGCGTCCCTTTTATTATACCCATTGTGAGGATATTATTGTTTGAGGAAAAGGCAGCATAGCTTCACATGCACATCTTAATTAGTCAAATCAAATGCGATGAGTGTGTGACATGCATGGGTGTTTGTGCATGTTCTTTCATTCCTGCATGTGTGTCAGCATCACATGACGCCATGCTACCAGCTGTTAGAATTAAGCTGTTCCAAGACAGTTTACAGATCAACAGTATGAAGAATCAACTTGGCTTGTGCACCATTTTTTTTTCTTTAAAAGGTAACAGAAAAGCAACCTATTTTTCTCAGCCTACACTAGCTCTGGTTACCGAGCAGTGAATACATTGTGCAATGGTTGCTATGGTGATGAGAGCCATATACCTACAAGTGAAGAGTGCACTGATGCAGTGGGCATGCTGTCGTGATAAGGTACTAGGGCCGAAGCTCATGGTGTTTGAGAGACTGATTTTTTGACAATCAGTGGATATACTGTCCAAAACATGTTGATGTTTATTCCATTATACCCTTATTATTATCATCATCTGAATAGAATTAACATTTATTTTCTCACAATGTTAAAGGTACAATATGTAGTATTTATGGGTTTATATAACCCAAAATCCACTTTTTTATACATATTATGTGCTCCTGCATTTTCTAGTCGCTGTATAATAGTTTTTGTTTCATTTTCGTAGTGTTTCAAAAAGTCATGTTAAATAACATGACCGCGGTTGCATAGCCACTGTTAGCAGCGAGACGCCATGTTTCTACCGGAGCCTGTAAGGACAAAACCGAGAGAACAAAAACTACTTATTTCCCCTTTAAAGAAGTCCACGGGTTAAAACACAGGTTTTTCCTACATACAATAATGGTTGATGTGAACTGCATTCGCTCTTATTTTTTGCTTGTTTATTTTGTTGCTGTTGTTAGCTTCTTTATTTGTGTTTTTATTCACAGAAAAAAACCGGTAAAATGCCGATGTCTAACATTACTTACAACATTACATACAAAGACATCCAGAGCTTGGGATATTATCTAATCTCTTAAACGACGCACTGTTTCAGGGGAAGGTGATGGTGGTGGTGGTGTTGGTCTCTCCTGATGGTCACAGAAGTATCATAAACGAGCATTTGTTGGGGGTTCATCAGAGGGTTTTATTTTAACTTCCTTATCAAGTATATTGTGTTTGTGAGATTAAAGTTGTAAGGGCTGATAAAAGGAGGGGTTCAAATGGAGGTAAAAAAAAGTGGTAAAACTCCTATGTTTAGCCTTACTTCCTTTGTTTTCAACAACTAACGCAGCATTGGTGGTAATAATGATCTGAATGGCATTCATTTTCTCATCATGTGAAACAAATCCTCAACAAGGGATTAAAGCACTATGTATTTTTACTAGTTTCTTATTCTGTTTTTAAAGTTGTGTTATCTGAAACACACATTTTCACTTGTTTCTTATTCTATTTTTAAATGTGTGTTATCTAAAACACAAGTAAGGGTGTTTTTTCAAAAACTAACACATTATTGGGGGCTAGTAATGGGCTGAATGGAGGTAAACTGCATTTATTTTTCTGTTGTTATTTTTCTTTAATTTAACTTTTATTCCCACAAAAAAAGTGGTAAAACTCCTATGTTTAGCCTTACTTCCTTTGTTTTCAACAACTAACGCAGCATTGGTGGTAATAATGATCTGAATGGCATTCATTTTCTCACAATGTGAAACAAATTCTCAACAAGGGATTAAAGCACGAAAAGTCAAATTTAAGACTTTTTAAAGACCATAATGAATACAATTTAAGACCCATTTCAAATCTATACTGGCAAAAAAGTACAAAAGACATGAAGGAAAATTGGAACCACAAATCGTTGAACAATTCTTCTTAGCTGTGGGCTTTCATTAAGTTTTCTCCGCTTCTATGCTAAGCTGAAACACACCGTGGCGCGAGCACAGCACACTAGCTAGTGGTGCTCGATAAATTCTCTCCAGGCAGCACAGGTGACCTACTTTAGTTCTGTGTTGTAGTAGTAGTTGTAGATGTTATTGCATCCTCAAAAATAGAAAAGTTTCAAAGCGAGACTGAAGTTTATGCATGTTTTAAATAAAAGTAACGTTGATAGATTTTTAAGACCTTTCAAAATTATATTTAAGACCTTTTATGAGATTTTAGGAGAATTTAAGACATTTTAAGGCCTTAAATTCAAATGATTGGATTTAAGACTTTTTAAGACCCCGCGGATACCCTGTCATTCCTGACAAGTATGCAGGGATAGGATGTAAGGGTTAAAGGAGGTGTTAAACTTCATGGTTCCTCCCCACCACTCTGACATCACTGTTTATGAAGTGATGGAAGTAATAACAGGCTACACATTTTTTTTAAAAAGAGCAGCACAAACCTGTTTATATTGTATATATCTGGATGATCTGTACAAAGGCCAGTGTCGTTCATGCACTGAGTTCAAGAAGATTTGGAGTGAAACGTTAAAAGGGGAAACACCACGATCAATCTATGTGAAGACGCAGTACACTATGTATAAGTTGAGGATTTTGTAGCGTGATGCTATGTACATGGCATAGATGTTACAAAATGTTGTTTCAAATTTAAAAGACAACCAACAGGCGATTGGTACTTAACCGTGCAAACAGTTGCCAACAAATACGCACATGTAGAATATATTCTTGTTGATGATTTAAACAGGTTTTCTTTCAGACGATAATGATTTTTGCATAAAATCTATTCTTGTTGATGTTTTAAACTGTCTTCCTCCAAATAATGGGGACATGGAGCATGCTTTTGTGCCTTTAATCTAGATTTATGTGTTTCGATGTTAAACAGAATGCAGGATTTTGTGAAATGATTACTTTGTAAAAATCCTAATGCTTATGAGTTTTTGAAATGTTTATCTTTTTAAAATATGTCTGATTTTCCTACAAAAAAAACTGTTTAATATGTCGGATATAACAACTCACTGAACACATACAATGAGTGTTCATTCTTATAACAAAAGCAATGGAGGTGGTTATGAAACAATATACTATGACCCAAAAAATGCAGGAGGATATGGTGGTATACAAAAGCTAAAACAGGCAGTGTTTGAAAATACCTGTATTTTGTCACACAGATTCTGATATAGCACATGGGCACTGAAAACAAAGATGGTTACACACTTCACAAAAACGACTGTGCATTTTAAGGGAAATGGGGCTTTAGTAAACAAAATAGACAAGATACATTTGATGGGACCTTTAATGGACCAGAGCTGCAAAACCAGTCAGAATATGGCTCGAGTCAAATGGGTTGTATGGCCTGATGAATTTAACTTGTGGATTTTTGGAGAGACAAATCATTCAATTGCAGTGACACATTCCTAACAAGTTGCATACTGAAACTGCAGAGGATACTATATTAACTGATGAAGAAATGCCACAAATTGTATATGACACCACATCCTGCAGATATATGTACGTGGGCATGTACAACATTTTAATTATCAAACTGTAGGGGACAGCTACGTGCTCCTTTTAAGAATCATTCATATACCTGGAGCAAAAACTCGAATGATTGGGCCTTTTTGTTGAAAGAAGCATGCAGGCTTGCAATTGACAGGGAATGCAAAATGAATCTGGTCTGATTTCTCCAACAGGGGTGCACTCCCAGACGGGCCCCTTTTTAAAATATTTCTGCTTCACGTGTTACTGCAGGCTGCAGTTATGTTGTTTATATGCGGTTTGTTCTAATCATGCTGTTATGCCATCAGGTTCTGCTCCTGTCCACTACTCAGTTCAAGACACTGAGCTTGTGGCTCTTGGTGAAGCCTTTAGATTAGCAGTTGGCTAGACTGTAAAATCTACACTGATTCATGCTATGGCTGTTACCAATCTAACTGTTAAATTACTTAAAGTGAAAGTGAAACTGAAAATCCTCTTATAGTTACTTAAACAGCAGTTTCCTGAACAGCAGATCCTCCTGCTCCGGGCACTAGTCCGGGCACATCCGGTTGCGTACATTGAACCGCAGAAGAAGAATAACGCCCATTGTGGAGGTGTTTCACGAGCGACAGTGTCTTCTGACTCTGGGTCTGACTCCGGGTCAAAGTCATAAAAGGGACTGCGGCGGGGAGTTGTGAAGAAGCTATTTTTAAACACTGTTAAAACAATGTTTTGATAATCAGGAGCAGTGCATCCACCGTTCCAGAGGGGGGAGCTGTGCTTCTGAGAGCGGCTGTGCTGATTATGTCACTTCTGGGTTGAGAGAGTTGAGTCTCAAATCTCACGGCTGGGAAACAACGTCAGAAAAGAGGATTTCAATCGGCTCGTTTACAGCAACTAGGAGGTTTTTGACCATAAAAACAAGTTAATGTATGTAAGTAGACGTCCATAACTAACATATATGTGCAACAGGACCACTCTATGTGAGCTTTAATGATTATTGTTCTAAATCTTAACATAAGATGCTGCAGAACTGATAATAGTTCATGTTCAGTGGTAATATTTAGTTGTGGTCTAATAATCCGTTGAGATTCATCCAATGTTTTGGTATTTATATGCTATGGTGAGCATGGGATTAAAATACATTTTAGCTTTTTGCTTTAAGTCAGTATCATTACATTTTTTTAGATATAGTTATTTGTGTTGACAACATTTTGCTCCCTTTACTACACAATATTAGGTTAGTTTTACTATTATTTTTGAATATTGGGTAAAATTTATTGTAAAATCTAGCAACTGCAATAAAAAACAGCAGATAAGATATTATTATGCCAAATGTTTGCAAAATGCTTAAAAAAGTGTGCTAATTACTTGACTAAAAAGAGTAATAAAAAAAACGTAGTAAAAATAATATTTTTATTTTTAATTATTATTTTGGCACATTGTAAAAAGTGGCAATTCACTGACAGAAAATATAAAGTAGATATAAAGTAGTAGTTGAATAATTTTCTTTGAATTCTCATGTCTAACTTGACAGATTCCCTCGTGATGAAGATTATCTTTTTTGTTTTTGCTTTCAATAATTGGAATTTAATGTTTCTTTGATGAGCTTGTGAGAGTAATGTCTTTAATGTAGGTATAACATTGAAGAGTAAAACAAAACTACTAATGGTTCTTTTGACATGTTTACAATATTTAGTAAACCCATCCCAAACAAATACTAATCATTGTATTAACAAACTAAATCAGGATATTTAGTTATAGTTACAAATTATTATTATATTATATATAATAATAATAATAATAATTATTATTATTATTATTGTTGTTATTATCATTATTATTATTATTATTATTATTAATAACATCCTATATAACATCAAGCATAACATGATAGTATTTTAGAACATTTGGTATTTATTTAAACTTATTTGAATAGATTTCAACTGGTATAGAAATAAAAATATATAAAAAATATGTATTGAAAATAAAATTCACACTTTGCATTCAAGGGCACAATTAAGACACACAAATGTATACCATGTGCTAACCCCCCTTACTCCTCGTGTTGGTATTTTATCAAGGAGAGCTCTGAATGACTCAGACTCCACAGTTGACAGGGGGAGCATGTTTTCAACAACATCCCTTACAATCAGCGTGTTCAGCTCGGCCGCAACACAAGCTTTGATTGTGTTAACAGAGTGGCTCCATCTCCTTCTCTGGAGCTCACGCTACCTGCATCTGGGCTTGGGATGGGATTAGCAGCGGCAGCAGCAACAAGTGCTTCGTGTTGCTTGAGGCAGACTTGGATAAATTATTTTTCCCCTTGCATAGTGTGCATGTTACATACACATTCTTGACCTCAGTAAGCAAGAAGTCGTGTTGGTACTTCCACTTTGGAAACGCTACGTTTCCCTGGCTTGTCGCCATTGTCTCTGTCTTAGAGCGTAAAGTGAGACAGAGTGAGCAGAGCAAGTGCCCACCCATGTACAGCATTATTAACAGCATCACGCAACAAAATCCTCAACTTATACATTGTGTACTGCGTCTTCACATAGATTGATCGTGGTGTTTCCCCTTTTAACGTTTCACTCCAAATCTCTAGAGATTCTTGAACTCAGTGCATGAACGACACTGGCCTTTGTACAGATCATCCAGATATATACAATATAAACAGGTTTGTGCTGCTCTTTTTAAAAAAAAATGTGTAGCCTGTTATTACCTCCATCACTTCATAAACAGTGATGTCAGAGTGGTGGGGAGGAACCATGAAGTTTAACACCTCCTTACATCCTATCCCTGCATACTTGTTAGGAATGAACAGTGACTCATCGATTCATTGATCTCCTGAGATTTAAAAAAAAAAAAAAACACCATTACTTGTGTAAGGTTTAGATAACACAAATTTAAAAACAGAAAAAGAAACTGATAACAAAACATAGTTCTTTAATACCTTGTTGAGAACTTGTTTCACATTGTGAGAAAATGAATGCCATTCAGATCATTATTACCACCAATGCTGTGTTAGTTGTTGAAAACAAAGGAAGTAAGGCTAAACATAGGAGTTTTACCACTCTTTTTCTGGGAATAAAAGTAAAATTAAAGAAAAATAACAACAGGAGCAAAACAAACGAGCAAAATATATAAGAGTAACTTCTTGAGGATGCATTCTACATCAACCAATATTGTGTTTAACAGTGTGAGAAAAATAAATGCAGTTTACCTCCATTCATACCATTACTAGCCAGAAAAATAAACAAGTGAACATTTGTGTTTTAGATAACACAGATTTAAAAACAGAATGAGAGACTAGTGAAAATACTTAGGGCCTGATTTACTAAGATCCCAAATAGAGAGCGCTAAATTGCGTGCACACGCTTAAACATTGCACCTGCTGCTGGTTTGCGTTTTGCAGGTGACCTAACTTAGATTGCCGCAGCAATTGACTACAGGTGCAGAATGGTTAAGACCGCCCTATTTAAATGAGGATTTTGCGCTAGTCAAGGGATGTTAACATGGAGAAAGAGAAAACTCAACTCAACTCAACAGAAGCGAAGAATAAAATTTGAAGCCACTGAACAGAAAGTACAGCTGACGTTCTGCGATGAGCAGATAACTGAGATCGAGGGATATGACATCGTTGAAGGGGCCGTACCTATGTTTCCTGGGTCCTTAGTACATCCTGCGTCAGTATGATGGACAGCTCCATCATTGCCTGACGTATCAAACAAAGAAAACTATGGACTATAGATGTTGCCATATAGGAAAAAAAAGGTGCTGCGCTCTTCTCCTGACTCACCTGGAGCTCACTGAGAGCTGCCAGGGAGCGCTCTGCTGTTTCTCTCAAGATTACACATTGGCCTACTTTCAATAGATGTGTGACATGTCCTCAACACTTTTTTTGTCAATAAGTAAATAAATAAAGCGGATCATCACAAAGGCAGCTGTGACTGCTTTTTAGTCCGAGTGCGTCCTTGGTTTCATTTATGCTGATTCAGATAGTTACATTAAATAGTGATTGTTGTGATTATTTATTGCATTTAAATGTGCCTGGAACTGTGGAAACCTGCCTGTGAGGTTTTGGTGACGTTTGCGCACTGTGCAGCCTGCGCTTCGCCGTGCACCGAGAGTAGACCAGGTTAGAACTGGACCCGTTAAGGTAAAGCGGGGTTCCCCGTTCCTCCGGTCTTAACCGGGGAACATAGGTACGACCTCTCCTTGAACCACAAACTGCAGACCAAGGTAAGCCCATACCAGTACAAACACACATTTCTCCTATGGATATCTATATTTAATTTATTCAGATATACCAAAGAAGAAATTAATGTGCGTCATCTGTGAACGCGTAGTTGAACATGCACTGGAAAAGCATAATTTCCTGATTTACAAAAAGTCTGCAGGGATGCAGAAGTGTTTGTAACCGCAGCCATTTGTGCGCACGGCTGTTCCAGTTAAGATCTGCCTTTCAAACATGCTAATTATATTTAAAAATAAAGAAACAGTTTCAGGTTTCATAAATCACAAAACTACATATTTACATTTTCTCCTCCCAGCACACGCAAAAATTGCATGTAAACGCCACACATTGCATATACATTAAGGCAAGACCACTAAATAGATGGCGAGAGCTATTTTGCCCGTCTGAGAGGCGCAATCCTCGTTGCGCCCTCTTACTAGATCAGCATCAACTTTGTGTGCACATTTGCGTGTGCAATCCAGTTTGCACCCGTTTTTGCATGCGCAAAGCTTTAGTAAATCAGGCACATAGTGCTTTAATCCCTTGTTGAGGATTTGTTTCACATTATGAGAAAATCAATGCAGTCTACCTATATTCAAACTCTCCCTTTTATCAGCCGTTACATCTTTTAATCTCACAAACGCAATATACTTGATAAGGAAGTTAAAATAAAACCCTTTGATGAACCCCCAACAAATGCTCGTTTATGATACTTCCGTGACCATCCGGAGAGACCAACACCACCACTACCATCACCTTCCCCTGAAACAGTGCGTCGTTTAAGAGATTAGATAATATCACAAGCTCTGCTTTTTCTTTTTCATTCTTCCTGACCGCCAGAGACAGTATGAAATACCTGGATATCCAGGTTTTGTCGCCTACGCCAGTTGCTTCATAACCTCACTGTTTGGAGCTGTGGATACACCCTCCAGAGGCTGTATAGCCGGCTCTTATCACCGCTGTGCGGATCACCAGGTAAGTATTGATTTCTCTCGCCAGTGGTCGTGCTTCATTCCCACTTCGTGCGTCTCTGTTCAGTTCCGGTGACAAAACACTATTGCTGTCGTGACCTTCCAGCTGCTGCCTCCCGGTCTTGTGGAGGTGCCTCTGCCTCTCTCGCGGCCACGCCTCGGGCTGGATACACGACCCACGGTAACGTGGAAAGTGTCTGTAACCGAGTGTTCCTGCTCTGTTGTTACATTGTTATCTTGTCTGAGCTGTGTTTGTGCGCATCGTTAGCTTGCTGTGGATGAGTTACGGCATTAACTTTATTGCAGTGTTTTCTCGCTCTGTTGCTGCACTTTTACGGCACCAATGGTAGCCTGACTGGACTCATAGCCGAGTGTTCCTCGCTCGGTTATTTCCAACACTGCTGGTGTTTTTTCTCGTTGACTGCACCTTGTCTATGTGATCGTTGCTGGGTGTTACCCTGCCACTACATCGATAGCCTCGCAGTAGTTTGGTTTGTCAGACTTCGACAGCCTCTGTTACTATGCTGACTGTGTGTACGTCCTGCATGGCTCCTCTCATTCCAGAGTACAGGCATGACAGATGCCCTTCATGTCTTGGCATTGAACACCTCAGGTTGGCACTAACTGAAGACACTTGCCATTGGAAGAGAGGATTGCAAGGTTGATTAAACTTGACAGTAACTTTGCTGAGTCTGGGTTACCACCTTCAGGGACCCCAGCATATAACCCGGAGCCACGTACAGGAGGACGTTTCTGTCTCAAATAAGAGACGAGAGGGTGTTGAACCCTTAGCTAACTTAGCGATAGCCTGGCCTCCCTGCACGATGATACAAGCCAGCATGATGAAGACTCTGTCTCTGGAATTTTTTTTACTGGGGATAAGGCAGGGGACAGAGGTGAGCTGGAGGAGGGGTCCCCCCTTCCCTCGGTGACTGACTCCCATGGGTTGGGTGCAGGCTCCTCAAGGGATGCTGAGACTGGTTCTGGCACAGTTAAGCAGCACAGATAGCCATCTCACTGCTTGGGTTGGACGCTGCCCCTGTAGAGGCTGCTCCCTCCAATGCTTTTTTCAAACATACCCCACAACCATCTGCCTTTAAGGTTCCACCCTCTTAGCCATACATTAATGAACTGCAGAGGTGCTGGCCGGACTGCAAAGCTTTCCTTCCCCTACCAAGTGACTGTAGTGCTTTGGCTGCCAGTGATAGTGTCTCCAGATGAAGCCCTTAGGCCTGATGCCTGTTGTCCACGCCCACAGTGTAGGATCACCGATGACCTCCTCACTAAGAGCTATGATATACCAGCTCAGATGGGATGCATCGGGAACTCCTTTTCCCACCTGGTCCTGGCTTTATCTCAGACCCTTCCAACGATTGGAGCCGATGTCCAGACATGGAGTCTAAGTGATGCTTCACTCCAGGCATTTTCCTTCATGAGCAGTGAGCTTGGGAGACTGATTACCACCCTGACCATGGCTCAGCACCAAGTGTGGCTTGCACAATTCCCCTTATCAGAGCCATGTAGGAGGACACTGCGCACGCTACCTGTCATATTAAGTCAGATGTTTGGACCTGCAGCCCAGAAGGCTTTGGAATGAAGTGTGCAGGTGACCAACACACGCTGCTGCTCCCCGTCCAGCAGTCAATGCACAGGGTGACTCCAGAGCCAGCTGCCCCTCATTCCAACAGGGGTGTATCCACAGGTCTCCTCAGCCGCCTGCCTTTCGGGCGCCTAAGGGCAAGGCACCCAGATATGGGTCACCTGCTGATCAACACTGCCCAAACGTTGTGGGAGTCAAACCTGACTCCTTGGACCCAAGCACCAGCCATTTCTCCCCACAACATCTCAGCCAATGGGAGGCCCTGACCTCAGACCCTTGGGTGTTATTAACTCTTTCCAAGGGGTACAGTATTCAGTTCAGGCGTCGACCCCCCAGGTTCCCCCTGGTCGTTAGTTCTAGAAGGGGAGATTTCAGTGGTCCTGGGGAAAGGTGCCATACAGTGTGTAAAGAGTTCAGATCGATCGAGAGGTTTCTACTCAGCATATTGTCTTGTTCCAAAAAAGGACCGTCCCATCCTCAATCTCAGACGGTTGAACAAGTTCCTAAAAGTTCTTTGTTTTAACATGCCTCACACTACAGATGTTCTCTGTCTCAGAGAGAGACTGGTTCACAAGCATTGTTCTGAAAGACGCTTATTTTCATGTGCCGATAGCACCCCATCCCATTTCTCATGCCTAAAGGGCCTTCAGATCCCTCCAGTGAAATGTCACTCGACCAGAAGGGTCTCCACGTCATGGGCTGCTGTGAAGGGTGTTCCACTGAATGACATCTGAGCTGCAGCTGCGTGGGCTTCTTCCTGCACCTTTGCCCGCTTCTACAGGGTTATTGTGGCCATGCCCCATCCTATGGGACGGCTGTCCTGTCTGTTCCTTGGGTGAGGAAACTGAGTTTCGGTGTGTGCGGATTCCTCATGACTTTGTTGGTACAGGTCATCCAGGTATCTCATACCATCTTTGGTGGTCAGGAAGAATGAAATAGAACGAGAGTTACGGATGTAACTAAGGTTCTAAGAATTCTGGATGACCGCCAGAGTTTGTTGTCACTCGGAATCTTGAAGAGAAGATTCTGTAGGAGACTCTGGGTGCCAGCCTTCTTTGTACAGGTAGCTTGCGTCACCCAGGTCACATCACTTTGTTGGTATTACGTCTCAAACTGCGCATGTGCGTGATGGATATCCATTACCTTATTTACATCCGTAACTCTTGGTAATATTGCAAGTAATGTTAGACATTGCATTTTACCATTTTGCCACTGTGAATACGAATACAATTAAAGAAAATAACAGCAACAAAATAAACTAGCAAAAATAAGAGTACCATCTGGTATTTTGCCGTTTTTCTGTGAATAAATATACAAATAAAAAAAATAACAGCACAATAAACTCGCAAAATTAAGAGTACCCTCTGGTATTTTACTGTTTTTTCTGTGAATAAAAATACAAATAAAGAAACTAACAACAGAAACAAACTAAACTAGCAAAAAATAAGAGTAACTTCTTGTGAATGTAGTCTACATCAACCATTATTGTATTTAACACTGAGAAGAAGGAAAGAAGTAGGAAAAAACTGTGTTATAACCTGTGGACTTCTTTAACATTGTGAGAAAATAAATGTTAATGCTATTCAGTAGATAATAAAAATCAGGTTATAATGGAAGAAAATAAATGAATCCATATCCTACAACCACTGATACATGTATCGACATGTTTGACCCCTATCTCCCACTTACACAAATTCCAAAATATGTTTTCCTATGAATTCACCTGAGACAGTGAAAGAGGGGGAATTTGACACTTTATATCAATCCACCACTCCTTACAACCCTTACATCTTTTACTCTCACAAACACAATATACTTGATAAAGAAGTTTATGAACCCTAATGCTCTCCAAAGAGACCCCCACCACCACCAAATGGCACATTCACATGTATATGAATGCATATGCATATGTGTGCACGTCGGAAAAAGTGTACCTTATATTCTTCTGGTAGGTTGAAGACAACAGCACTCAGCACATAAAGGCAAAAAGCCTATGCACATGTGATGACATGACCATTATCATTCATGTTGCATTGCCACATATTAGATATATGTGACCTAGTGATCACACTTCTATGCTGGTGCAGCTCTGAAAAAAAATCTGATCTATGTTACGTGAATGGGGAAAAATCAATTATGAATCACTTAAGCCTGAAATGCGAATAAGGTTTTGATTGTTGGATCTGTTCAGAACAATACAGAAATGAATAGATGCAAATGTGGAAAGACCATGTCCTTTTGATGTATGCGCCATACTTGTTTGTCCCTTGAGGATCCTTCAGGATGAGAAAAAAGAATGTCATGTACAATCAGAGTTATCAGATCATTTGTGTTCATACCAACAGAAATTACATCAGTGTGTAATTGCTTACATGGCGGGAAAGGGAGATCCAATCACATGTGGTCATTGGAGAAGCATTCAGGAAACACAGCCAGTCAATGTCCACAGCCCTTGGTGGGAAGGTGCTTGGGCCCTGTCAACCCTTGTTGCTGTTGACAGGTATTTAATGACTGATTCCGAGACCCGGAAATGACAGCAATTAAATGTCTTGCAAACAAGAGCGCACACACAAATGGCTCATATTATGTGCAATGCATATAGTCACTATCGACTTCCATATCTTCCTTATTACATAACGATGAGCTGGAGCAAGCGCCTGTGTGATGTTTGAGTGACAAAATGTTTGTATTCACTGCTGCTAAAACTGTCATCCAGTTTCCCCTTTTTCAATGACAAATACACCATCCGTTGGTAAGGAAACAGACGCAGAACGTACAGTATGTGCTGGTTTGCTTGTCGGCTATAGTCGATGCAATGTAGTTATGTGATGTGAGTTTAACTGACACATGCTAAATTCAGGCAGTGTCATGGTCGATCATTGTTCTTTGCCATTGGCTGACCAAAAAGACAGTGTATTAGTGTTTTAGTTTGTGTAGCTTGTGTTTTAAACCCAGCTTATATATGCTGTGATATCTGCTGTAAAGTAGAATGTTGTAGTTCCTTTAGAGGCATGGACCCAAAACCAGAAGTTAGATAATGCCACTACTGATGCAGACCTGCTCAGACTTTAACAGAGGTTACTGTACATTCACTTTAAGTCGATGTGCCATCAAAATAATCTTGGAGATTATTTGAAGGTTGAAATCCTACATTGTGTCGCTTTAAACTAGCATCACAAGCCTCGTATGAGTTAAGACGAGTTTGCTGTTGGACATCGTCAGCAGAACAGCTTTTCGTAAAGATTAATTTAGGACTGTACTGAACACTGTGCAACTGGAAATACTTAAAACTAATAGCTTTCATAAACCTATAGTTAGAAAATTATTAAAACTAAACAGAAAGTACAAGCTGTGTCTTTAATTTTTAAGAGGGTAGCTTATGTAATTTATCTGGCCTCTGTTCCCAGTGGTCCCCATTTGTGCCAGTTAAATCCAGTATTTCATCTTGAAAAGCATCTGTCTCCCACGCACTGTCATATGACTGCAGTGTTTATCATTTTCATGCAGAAGCCATGCAGTGTTGGATCAACAAACAGTTGAGATTGTGGATGGATACATTTTTAGAGAAAAGCAATCTGTGCAAAAGCTATTAGGGCCTGAAAACACATGGGAAGAGAAAATGACACAGGAGCGAAGAAAAAACTTCAGAACAACCAATGTTCCAGGCAGCTCCAACAACAAAGAACACTTACAAAACACAACAAAATAAACGGTTTCAACTCCTAATGATAATATGTGTCAAAGTATATTCATCAAGGGTTTCAAAGGAGGATCCCTGAAGCCAGATGCTGAATACTGAATATATTTTCTTCTATAAAATATAACAAAGTCAGTGTTCCATGTTTGTTTACTTCTTTAAATTGCAGAGAGGAAGAAAAGCAAGCGGGACATAGTTTGGAGCGAGACCTTCCTCAGACATTTCAACACAGTAATTGTAGTCATCAGTAGATTGAAGTTTTTACAAACAACAAGTAATGATTAGGTGGCTGCTTGTCCAACAAGCACTGGGCTTTTAGAGCTAATGGAGTGAAGCACTGAAATAACCTAGTTCTCACCATGTTCAATGTTCAAAGGAACTAACACCAATGAGTTTTCTACATTTTTATATCCATCTTCCTTTGTGTGTGGTCCAGCCAGTAGTGGGTGGACAATCTGCATCCACGTCTGCATTACAGAAGTGGCAGTGGCAAAGCACGAGGCTAACGGCAGGCTCATACTCAATCAGATCATTGATCGTGATGATGTATGTAGAGTGAAGGAAAACGTGTCAACCAACTTGCTTGTAATTTTCTAGGAGTGATGGCGTCTAACGACTTTTGTCTGTGGGAGCTCTGTGGAGCAAAACGCTTGAAATGGAAGTAACAAAGTAAAATCTGACCTTTAACATGCATGGAAATGCAATGTATATCATAATTTAATTAAGTCTGCCTCTGGCATGCCAGAGGAAATCCCTGTTTGTTATTGGTTTCCTTTTTCAGGAGATTCTGAAGTTGGCCAAAGCAGTGTCCTCGTCAGATGTGTCTGCAGAGCGAAATCAAATCACTGGCAGGCTCGACTGGGTTCACCCAGGCTAATAAAGCATAAGATGCCGCCCCCTGTCTGCTGACCGTGGGCAAATATGTAGTCTTTAGGTGAAGATGAAAAGTGAAGGGAATGGAAGTTGAGGTGACTGCTGGTTGCAAAAAGAAGGCAAGAAGGTATATAAGACCAGCCCACAACCCATCTGTGGGCTCCAGCTGTCCGGTATGACATCCTGAGTGTGAATGATTTTCCGCCGCTGACCTCCGAGTTGGAGCCTGCGGCTGTGGCTCCTATGTCGGTCTTCATCCCTGCGGCCTCGATGTGTTCGGAACCTGGGCAGATTGCATCCCCTCGTGCTGGCTCATTGGCAGTCACAGCTTGCTCAGGGATGCAGTGCGATGGCACTCGCTGTGCGGCTTTCAAGCCATATAATCCAAAGAGAAACCGGCCTCCATCTGACCCAAGCGAGGCTAAACCGGCACCCCCTCGTCCCCTTTTACCACCAACCACCTTAATTGTGGGGGACTCCATCATCAGGCCAGTCCGCTTCTTTAAGCCAGTCACTCACTGTCTCCCCGGATCTACTGTGCCTGTTATTTTACATCACCTTCCGGAACTTTTACGCTCCCTGCCCTCTACGGTCACTAAATTATTGTTCACGTCGGATGGAATGACACTGCTCGTAAGCAGTCCGAGCTGACCAAAGCTGATTTTAGAGATCTCTTCAGCTTCCTGCGCACCACAGGTAAATCGGTGTTTATATCCGGCCCGATTCCAACATTGGCTCGTGGAGCTGAGCGCTTCAGCCGGGTCCTCAGTCTCCACACCTGGCTGTATTCCACCTGCAGAGACTTCGGCTTGGCATATATTGACAACTTTAACCTTTTCTGGAATCGCTACTCTTTTTACAAGCGCGACAGAGTACACCCAGACCATCTGGGCAGTAAGATTTTAGCTGCTAATCTGCAACATACTGTATAACATGCCGTACAAACTGCCGCTACATGCCCTGCACATGACTGACGGTTGTTTACACCACACTCCCCCCTCCAGACTTCTTCCTCCCCGCCCCCTGTGGCTGCTCAAAAACTTCTCTGAAGTGGCAACAGGGGAGCCTCAAAACAACTCTCAAATGACCTGAAAACAATGATTGTTCAACAGCATGGTTTAGGGGAAGGATACAGAAAGCTATCTCAGAGATTTAAGCTCTCAGTTTCAACTGTGAGGAACATTGTGAGGAATTGGAAGACCACAGGCACAGTTCTAGTTAAGGCTCAAAGTGGCAGACCAAGAAAAATCTCAGACCTACAACATCATCTTGCTGCAGATGGTGTCACTGCATCGTTCAACTATTCAGAGCACTTTACACAAGGAGATGCTGTATGGAAGAGTAATGCAGAAAAAAGCCTTTTCTCTGCACCCGCCACAAACAGAGTCGCTTGAGGTATGCTAAAGCACATTTGGAATAAGGTGCTGTGGACTGACAAAAAATAAATAGAGAAGAGTTATTTGGACAAAACAAGTTTCCACCAAGTTATGCATGGTGGAAAACGAACACAGCATTCCAAGAAAAACACTTGCTACCTACAGTAAAATTTGATGGTGGTTCCATCATGCTGTGGGGCTTCGTGGCCAGTGCAGGGACTGGAAAGCTTGTTAAAGTTTGGGGTCGCATGGATTCCACTCAATATCATCAGATTCTGGAGAACAATGTCCAGGAATCAGTGACAAAGGTGAAGTTGTGTCGGGGCTGGATCTTTCAACAAGACAACGACCCTAAACACTGCTCAAAATCTACTAAGGCATTCATGCAGAGGAACAAATACAACGTTCTAGACTTGAATATTATTGAACATTTGTGGTGTGATTTAAAGTGGACTGTCCATGCTCGGAAACCATCAAACCTGACTGAACTGGAGATGTTTTGTAAAGAAGAATAGTCCAAAATACCTTCCGCCAGAATCCAGACTCTAATTGGAAGCTATAGAAAGCGTTTAGAGGCTGTTATTTCTGCAAAAGGAGGATGCACAAAATGTTTCTTTTGTGGTGCCTAAACTTATGCACATGCCTAACTGTGTTTAAATAATTCTTGCACACACTCTGTAAATCATATAAACTTTATTTCACTTCTCAAATATCACTGTGTTTGTCTCCTATATGATATATTTAACTGAAATGTCTTATCCAAACGACCAATGATTTATAAAGGAAAATCATGAACATTTACAGGCGTGCCTAAACTTTTGCATACTACTGTACATATGGAAGGTCAACATGGTCTAACTGGTTAGAGAGGCAGTGTCTTCTCTCATAGTTACATATGTAATCACCCAGTCCACTTTGTTTGCACCATGTCTGATTAGGTCTATTTTACTTGTACCAGTCTGTGTTGCAGTCTCTCTTTTTATCAGTGTGACTGACAGGCTGATGTGCCACCACGTAGACAAGACTGAATGCAAGCTTGAAATAAGGTTGAAATTAGGCCGTGTCTAATTGCTGTTAAACAGACAAGCACATTAAGTGACTTTGGCTTATCAATTTTTTCTCTTCATATTCTCTTCTGTGTTCCTGACTTTTTCTTTTTTCTTTTTTTTTACCTCTAGTACTGTTCAAAAGTCTAAGGCCTTACCGATCATTTATTAAGACACAACTAGAATATACAGGAAGTATGCACACTAAAATAAAACAACAACTATTAGGGATGTCAGCTTTGTTTTGGCCTCAATCTTTTTAAAATTGAAAAAGTACTGTGTGGATGCCAAGTCCTGATAGTCTGTACAGTCCTGAAGTCTGATAGCTGTGTTTGCCAAATAACACAGATGCACAATAAACCATGAGAGACTGTCACTTCAGTAACGTTCTGGTAAATAATACCAGGCTTCTTTAAGGTTTTCCTCTTTAGATTCAGGTTTTAGTCATTTGTTTATTTCTCTGTCTAGTTGATCCCACACTGCCTCTATAACATTCAGGTCTGGAGTCTGTATAGGTCAGTCCATGACCGCTGATTTCTCCGCATGCCCAGTGTGCATTAGCATGCTGAATAATGCAATCATTCCTAATGAGGAGCTTTTCCATATGAATGGCAGACATGTCTTTATGAAAACATGAATTCTACATCATATAGTATAATCATAATATGTTCAGTCTAAATAAACATAGGTGTTACAAATGGCATTCATTAGGCTTCTACTCCATTTATGTCTAAACAAGCCAGATTTATTGTTCAAGTGTAAGATGAAGGTCACACTTAATAGTTGACATTTTGCCTGCTGAAGCTGTTCTCTCTGAAAATGTTGTTTTTAAACTACTTTTTTAACTACTAGACTTTTGCACAGTACTGTACTTACTGTAAATGACCTTGATGTTAAGTTAAGTGCTCATGCTTTTACTTTGAAATTACCACCAAAGTTGTTGGAAAGAAACACATGCTCTGTACAAGGTCAAAGTTAAGTTTAAGGTGTAGTTTTTTTTGGTTGCTTAAGGTTCATCAGCACCCGGTTGATAAGGGACAAAGTTGAAAGGGTTTGTAAATACACAAGAATTACATATTTATAGCACTCAAGTGATTGTAAAAGCTTTAAGGCAATTCATTTAAGGTAATAAATATGGTACAAGGTTAAAGGCTAATTGTTTTAATTTCTGTGTTTACATTGTAGCCTTTGTGGTGTGTTCACATGCAAGGTTAAATAAAGGTTGTGAACCATCAGTTCGAGAGACCATCTTTTCTACCGCGGCTGCTACACTTACACTTGTACACTATTTGAAGTGCTTCTCACTCGTTTTTCAATTTCTTGATATATAATGGCACTCGTGCGCTCTTAATTCCTGGCAAGTTTGAATGCAGCATATTTGAAGCACATGTCTTATGAAAGAGTTTGCTCTTATGAATGATGCAGGGGCTTTTTTTGAAAAAAGCATTCGTCAAACTGGATCCGGTCAAACTGCACTAAGGCTGCTCGAGTGCCATTTGCACCTCAGACGCACAGTAATTACGCTGTCATTTCTGCTGAATAAAATCCATTGATTGGTTTGTCACATTTGAGATTTTATTACCTATCATGCTTGTTCGTTTTGTGTTTAAAACTACTTTCCTCTCCTCCCCACTCCTCTCCTCTCCGTTTCCAGTGACCGTGAGTGTGAGTGGTGGTGGTGGAAGTGTGAGTGGTGTGAGATTTTTAAGGGTTTTCTGTCCCTAGTCTTGGATTCTCTTGTGTTTTCCTCATCTATTTAACTGTGCATGATCAGGGGTCTGTTTCTCAAAGCAGGTTCAACAAACTCTGAGTCTAACCCTGAACTCTGAGTTGATCTACTCTGAGATAGGAAACTCTGAGTTTTTGGTTCCACAACAGCTGATTGGAGTTAGTTTGTTCAACTTGGAGTAGTTTCACCTGGAGTCAAGCGCATGCACCACAAGTATAAAAAGACAGCGGAGGGCGACGTTCTTCACCCCCCTGGAGTTGTAAATATTAACACTGCTGCAGCAGCAAAAGAGAAGGAGACACATGGAGAACCCTGCTGCTCGGGTAAATGTGTAAGTCTAAATGTCGTCCTTTGCAATCACAATAATAATACAGGGGGAAACTGCTTGAGTGGTAGCTTATTCATTTATTTCATTTATGTGTAATCCCGCGGGGGAGAAGCGCACTGCAGTTTAAGATGAAACATAAAAACATTGTTCAAACTAGTGATGGGATCGGCAGTTCATTTGAGTGTACTGAATCACCAGAATCCATTCATTAAAATGATTCGTTCAAAAGATTCATTCACCGAATCGTTCAGTGCTTAGCAGGAGCCCAGTGCCCTGCTACGTGACTCACGTCCTCCCTGAGTGCAGTACGTTCACGCCGCGGGTCAGTGAGTGAGTGACAGAGCGAACGAGATTCACAGTTCTCCAGTTCTCTGTGTGTCAGTTCGTTCACGATGCGAACGAGATTCACGTCCTCAGCCACAGTTCAGTGTGTGTCAGTACGTACGCGGGTCAGTGAGTGAGTGACAGCGCGAACGAGATTCATGTCCTTGACTTACCTCCCTTTGAGAAATGGAAAACTCAGTTTCCCTCATTTCAGGGTTAACAGACTAAGGCCCTGATTTACTAAAGCTTTGTGCATGCAAAAACGTGCGCAAACTGGATTGCAAATGCAAATTTGCATTGATGCTGATCTACTAGAAAGGCACAACTAGGATTGCGCCTCTCAGACGGGCAAAATAGCTCTCGCAACCCATTTAGCGGACTTGCCTTAATGCATATGCAATGTGGGGCGTTTACACGCAATTTTGCGTGTGCTGGGAGGAGAAAATGTAAATATGTTATTTTATAATAAGTGATTTATCAAACCCTAAACTGTATGCGGTGGTTATTTTTATGTCTATAATTGGCATTTTTGAACGGCAGGTCTTAACTGGCACAGCCGTGCGCACAAATGGCTACGGTTGCGCACATACTTCTGCACTCCTGCTGAATCTTCTGAGAAATCCATCAACAAAAATACTATTTGTAAATCAGGAAATTATGCTTTTCCAGAGCATGTTCATCTACGGGTTCACAGATGACACACATTCATTTCTTATTTGGTATATCTGAATACATTAAATATAGATATCCATAGGAGAAATGCATGTTTGTACTGGTCTGGGCTTAACTTGGTGTGATAAATAATCACAACAATCACTATTTAATGTAACTATCTGCATCAGCTATAGATTTATATCTATATCAATTGTCTTGTCGCATCTGATGTCAGATCAAATGCTTTTGGCATGCGTAATGGAAACTCGGCCTGATTGAATTAACACAGATGTGAACTCTGATTGGTTTTAAAAGAACAGTATTTCATAACATAATGAAGCACAGTTAGCATGACACTCGGGTGAGCATTAGCATCCTTACTGGAGCTATCTTGAGGAGCTCGCAAATTTGTGCGGCTCGCATCTCTCTCTCTCACAGCTTCCAACCTAATAGACAATATTTCAATAGTTGGTATGAAGTTTTATGCATTTCTATGCTTCAGAGGATATTTCCATACCAGTCCTTGTTGCTCTCTGGCAACGTCTCCACTGGAAGAAAGGAAAAGTGAGTGCTCCTACAAGATTCCTAGGGGTGTATACGCCACCCTCTGGCGGAGTAGAGGATTACACTGCAGTAAAATTGTGAGGATTACACATGAATTGATCGTCTTTTCCACAGTAACACGGTCCTCTATAAAGGACACTCTTTACAATGCCGTCCCGTATCCCACCACGTCCCTCAGACATCAAGCAATAACGGAGGCTGTTAGTGTGTTTTGCATGTTGTAAATGTGTGCAAGTTGTGCAGCAGTGCAAGTAGATTGGTTATTTTTTGTTTTTATTGCTATCATTATTTTAATTTACTATAATTATTTTTAGTTTTTTGCTTGTTACTATTGTATTTCTGGCTGTTCTTTTAAATATATTTAAAGTTGAGTTTTGGTGGGTATTTCGCACACTGCCTTCAAGGATGTCATATCCCTCGATCCCATAGTTTTTCGATGAAACATTTGGAAAATCGGTCACAGTAAGCAGTTACTTCGACAACATCAGTAAATTCATCAGATCTGTGGCTGTTTTAAAAAGTGAGCTTTGACAAACTTGACGAAAATAAAAGATTTAAACTAAAAAAAAATTCCTAGTGGTGTATACGCCACCCTCTGGCGGAGTAGAGGATTACACTGCAGTAAGGGGGTTGTGAGTGTTACACATGAATTGATCGTCTTTTCCCTGATTTCAGGGTGGTGCCCCGATCTAAAGTTTATTAATTAAATAGTAATTAATTAATATTTATTACTTTTATTTTTATCAATCAAATTATTGCCACTATTGTTGATCCCCAGCGTAATTGTTGCCCCGTGTGAGGGTTTTAAGAAAATTAATAACATTAATTAATTATTCAAATTAATTAATCATTCATATTCATATTTTCTTACCAATTACAAAGTTAGATCCTAACACAGGTAATGATGGAGCTGTCCATCATACTGACGCAGGATGTCCTATGGACCCGGGGAACATAGGTACGGCCCCTTCAAGCACTGTGCGAAATACAGGGGGGTCTGGGGGGCAAGACCCCCTGATTAACACTCGAGACCCCCTGAAAGCCTCAAAGGCAAAATTTGAGGGGGTCTAAACTAGGGCTGGACGATTAATTGAATTTTATTCATGATTTCGATTTTGGCTTTTCATGATCATAAAACATTATAATCGAAGAAAAACGATTAATGCGCTACACGGTGCGGCGTGTATGTAACTTCCTATGCTAGAAAAACACCTTGAATGCACCAGTGTTCCCTGCAGCTGCAGCAAGCGTGTGACGTGTGTGGATCAATAATAGGAGTAGGGAATAGGAGGAGCGAGCGATGGAAAACATGGCAGAAAGGCAGCCTTTGATTGAGAAGAAAGGTAGGACAATATCAGTTAACTGGAAACACTGAGGCTTCAATTTGACGAACGTTGAGCAAAAGGAAATTGTTTGCAAAGTTTCTCACGCTGTCGTGTCTGCTCCTAATGGCAACACGACCAACTTATTCAGTCACTTAAAGTTTAGTCATAAAGTGGTCTATGACCAGGCGATAAGGTAAAGCTCGTCATTCAGCGCCACCGCAACACAGTCCTCTATTAAGGACACTCTTTACAATGTGTCCCGTATCCCTCCACGTCCACAGACATCAAGAGATAACAAAGGCTATTAGTGTGTTTTGCATGTTGTAAATTTACATTTAGGGCATTTAGCAGACGCTTTTGTCCAAAACGACTTACAATAAGTACATCTGTCACAAGAAAGAAGATTGAAAACGAGGCGCACTGCAGCGTTCTGGATATGTTTAGTCGGTTTAGTCACAGAGGCTGGGAGTCTAGCCAATAGCGAGTTGCAGTAGTCGAGGCGAGAGATGACCAGGGATTGAACCAGGAGTTGCGTTGCTTCCTTTGTGAGGAGGGGCCGGATCCTGCGGATGTTGTAGAGGGCAAATCTGCAGGATCGGGCTACCGCGATGATGTTGGGGGTGCAGGAAAGTCCATCGTCGAGGATTACACCCAGATTCTTTGCAGTTGATGATGGCGATACAGTGACGTCTTCAACAGTGACGAACAGGTCCATGTGAGGGCAGTCTTTTCCCGGGATGAAGAGAAGTTCAGTTTTACTAAGGTTGAGCTTGAGATGATGATCAGTTGTCCAAGTGGAAATGTCTGCCAGACATTCCGAGATGCGCATGGCAACATGGGTGTTGGAGGATGGGGGGAAGGAGAGGAACAGCTGGGTGTGATCTGGTGTATAGTGAAAACAGAAGCGGTCCTAGTACTGAGCCTTGAGGGACACCAGTATCCAGGGAGCAGGGTTTGGACAAGGAGCCATTCCACGTGACCTGAAAGGTGCGTTCTGTCAGGTATGATGTGAACCAGGTTAGGGCAGAGCCGGTAACGCCAAGTTTGGCCAGAGTGCAGAGGAGGATTTGGTGGTTGACTGTGTCAAACGCAGAGGATAAGTCGAGGAGGATGAGGACCGAAGAGAGGGACGAGGCTCTGGCGGCTTGGAGCGACTCAGTCACTGTGAGGAGGGCCGTCTCAGTGGAGTGAGCCGTCCTGAAGCCTGACTGATTAGGGTCAAGGAGGTCGTTTTGTGAAAGGTAAGAAGACAGTTGGTTGAAGACAGCACGTTCCAGGGTTTTTGAGAGGAATGAGAGAAGAGATACAGGTCTGTAGTTTTGAGTATCGGCAGGGTCTAGAGTGGGTTTCTTTAGGAGTGGCTTTACTTTCTTGAAAGGAGCTGGAATATGGCCAGCAGTGAGGGAGGAGTTGATCAGGGTGGTGAGGAAAGGCAAGATGTCATTCGAGATGCTTTGGAGAAGAGGGGAGGGAATCGGGTCGAGGGAACAGGTGGTGGCACGGTTAGATGTCACTAGTGTGAACATCTTCAGAGGAGAGAGGGCTGAAGCAGGTAAGGCTGACATAGGTGAGGGTTGGGGGAGGTGCTATCTGGGAGGGCGTCGCAGTAAATGAGGAACTAAAGTCTCTTACAACTTAAGTAAGTTGCAAAGTCATCAGCAGTGAGGAAGGATGGAGGGGGAGCAGTGAGGAGAGAAGAGAATATGGAGAATAGTTTCCTGGGGTTGGAGGCAGAGGAGTTGATCTTTGACAGGTAGAAGGCAGATATTAAATGTTTGCAAGTTCAGCAGCATTGCAAGTAGATTGGTTATTTTCTGTTTTTATTGCTATCATTATTTTAATTTACTACAATTATTTTTTTTTTCCTTGTTACTAATGTATTTCTGGCTGTTCTTTTAAATTATATTTAAAGTTGAGTTTTGGTGGTTCAATAAATACTCAAGTTTTGAAATCAATGAATATCGTGTCCATTAATCATGATTTCAATAACAGTCAGAAATAATTGTGACTAATATTTTTGCCATAATCGTCCATCCCTAGTTTAAATATGTTACAGTGTCATTGAAAAACATGTTTTAATTTCAGTTCAGACCTGGACAGTGTCTCCACCGCTGGTTCAGTATCAGAGATAACACATACTACTCTCTTGATGAAATGAATAACTTCTTACATGAAACATCCAGACAGGAGGACTGACTGTAGCCTAAAATGAAAAGCTCAAAATTCACGTCTAATTAATGGTAACGCTAATCTGTCTGTCTCTCATTAGCCACTGAGCGACAACAACCCACTGGGCTGGACTAAACCAAAATAGTGGAAAACAAGGGGGGTGTTCTCTGAAGACAGGCTGTTACCTGTGAAACACAGGTGCTCTAAAACACCCCCATTAGCACTTGGTACTTTCCTCCTAATGAAATTCACCATAAAAATAATACTAATAATGATAAAAAAAATTTAGTCAACCAATCACAATTTTGGTCGAGCCAGAACGTGTCGACCAATTAGTCCATCAGTCGACTTTGACTTTACAGCCCTAATGTCCTCTCTCAGGTCAGTTGTACAGCCTCACCATTGAGCCGTTGCTGTGCAAACTGAGAGAGCGACACAGTGGGTTTTGGACTTGACTAGGGTTTTCCTGCCATCTCTGCTTATGCAGATAATGTTAATATTCTTGTGTCTAACCAGCAAGACGTGCAGCATGTTCAAGATCTCCTCACATCTATGAGAGAGCATGATGCCCAGTCTGCCTGGAGGGCTTGAGTGGGGAAAGGAGGGTTTGAAAGTGTTGGGAGTGTTTTTAGGTTCTGAGGGGTTTTTAAATAAGAACTGGGAGGGTGTGAAGGAAAAGGTGTCTGCTCGGTTGTCTGAATGGAAATGGTTGCTACCTCAGCTGGCCTATAGGGGAAGAGTTCTTGTCGCCAATAACTTGGTCACCTCGACCTTGGTCACTGATCGCTCTGACGGCACCAACAGGTCTGATCGAAGAAGTCCAGAGAGCCATCTTGGATTTTTTTGGTCTGGGAAACACTGGGTCTGAGCAGCTGCCCTCTATCTGCCCTTTGCTGAAGGTGGACAATGGCTGATAGACATAAAATCCAGAGTTGCCTCCTATAGACTGCAGATGGCACAAAAACTGCTTTTCACCTGTGGTCCCCGGTGGTGTGACACTGCTAAGGTGGGCGGGAAGGCTTGAATGACAGGCATCTTTTCCCTCTTCGCCCTACAGAAGTGGACCTCACCGGGCTGACACCTTTCTGCACCTCAGTGCTACAGGCATGGCAGATGTCCCACATATCCAGGAAGATAAACAAGCCTCCAGGATTGTGGCTGTTTGAAGAACCTCTGTTCTTCAGTGACTTCTTAAAGACCAAAACGCTGCAGTCTGCTAGTGTTCGAGCTAGACTCAGGGAAGCTGGATGCACAAAACTTGGACAACTAATGAGGATGACGGCAACATCTGCCACTTCTTTTCGAGACATCTGCAACATAACCTTTCTCAGGCTGATCAACAGGATGGTGAAGGAGGTTTGTACCGCTCTACCACCTGAGAGCGTTTGCAGAAAATAATACCTTATGTGACCAGTGGAGTGAGGGGTCGGAGTACAGTTTCCCTTCTTTAATAGTCACCCCAGCTGTGGGGGATTGGCAGGAGGGAGGAAATCAGCTGCTGTCCTTCACCACCTCAAATCTGGACAACTTTAAATCCACTGGTAAAAAAACGCTTTACCAAACCTGCGTCAAGACACTGCATCTGAACTCTCTGGCGGGGGTACAGGAGTCGAGCTGGGCTGAGTTTTTTGGCCCAGTCGCTTCCCCAAAAGGCCGCTGGCGGTCCCTGTACAAGCTGCCTGTTGGAAAACGGACACCAGGATTGTGCATGGTGCAATAGCCACAAACATATACAGAGCGCACCTTGATCCTGATATAGGGGAGGGCTGTATTATCTGTTTGCAGAGTGAAATGGTTGCCCATTTGTTTGTTCAATGTCCTAAACTGACACCTTTGTTTGTTTTGTTCAAAGTTTGGTTCCATGGACTCGGAGAGGTTATCTCTTTTCCTTTGTTTATTTTCGGCCCAAAATACTGTGCAAAGAAAAGGACTTTGCACACCATGATGAACTATCTCTCAGGCTCTGCAAAACTAGCCATCTGGCTAACACGTAAGAACCGGGTCCAAAATGCAGGCAGTGTAGAACCTGTTGAGGTTCTAAAAGGCCTGATAAAAGCCAGACTGCGGGTGGAACACACCCAGTACCACGGGAAGTAGGGGTGCTGGGGCGCTGCAGTACCTGTGTCAGTACGTTCGCAAATCATGAGTGAGTGTTGTGTTGGTCACGGCCGGGAGTGGAACTGCCGCGTTCTATGAATCACTCGTGAAGTCGTTCACCGACGCCGTCACTCACTCGTGAATCTTTGGCAAACGACGCCAGCCAACGTGCGCCGAGCGAGGAGGGACTAGAAAGATAAACTGTGTCTGCCGGTCTCACTCACTCCTGGAGGATGTGATTCGTTCGTGCTGTCACTCGCTGACTAACTCATGATTTGCGAACGGACTGACACAGAGAACTGTCACGGAGGAGGACGTGAATCACGCTCACAGCTTGCGCTGATTCACATGGCGGATTCACGTCCTCAGTGAAACAGTCGCGGCGGAGCACTGCTGTGTGTCCTTTTCTCCAAGCTAACGACTAATGTTAAGTCAAGCTACACCACTTGAAAACACACACACACACACACACACACACACACACACACACACACACACACACACACACACACACACACACACACACACACACACACACACACACACACACACACACACACACACACACACAATCGCCCCATTAACAGACTTAGGTACACAAAGTAATGAGAGGAGAGGAGACACAGAAGAGCAGCAAGATTTAAAATAATAACACATGTATATGTGCATATTAGTATTATCCTCTATGTGCCTCTATAATAATATGAATACTAATAATAATAAAAATGCATTAACACACTTTCTCACTTTGCGCTAAGGGTAGACGTGCAGTTTATGAACAGGCAAGGCAGGCAACTGCTTGGGGCCCCGAGCCGATAGGGGGGCACCCAACACTCGGAGCCTAAATGCATCCTAAAAACCTCCCTAACGGGGCCCCACGTCACCTCACGTTAACCTGTGTGAAGTTATTGTTCTGCAAGTTGTAAATGAAGCTGAAGGAAAATGAAGAGGAGTTATCAATCAGGAAGTTAGAAGAGGAAGAAAAAAAAGAGGATGAAGAAAAAAGAAAGAAAGACACAGTTGTAAGTGGCGCTGCTGGCGCAGATAATGATATAATCATAACATTAACAGTAAATGACTGCTGTTACGCAACAGTTACTTTGTCTAACTAACGGGGACACAGACTTGAACAGCAGCTAACATTAGCGTCAGAATGCTAGCTGACGCTAACGCTAACTAGTAGAAGCAGTGCTTCAAAGGTGCTGATGAGGAATATGCTGCTGTGGGTTTAGTATCCCCAAAAAAACTATTTAAAGCGAACCTAGACCGGAAGTTCCAATTAACGCTGTTGTTAATGCTGCGTTCCAGAGCCCATCCAAACCAGTTGGACGTGGGACTTAACCTACCTCTATCTAGAAAAAGTGCACTGGAATACCTGTCGAAGTGGGACCTCCTACTCGCGAAGTCGGGGCTGATCGACCTACCCCGACTTCACCAAAATGACGTCGGAGAATAATGGCGGAGCCCATGGAGTCACATGAATAGACTATAAACTTTACTTTTCTGTGTGTAGACTTGTTTTAGACACAGCAATTTTATCACAACTTGTTTTCCATGTTATGGTGTGAAATTATGTCGTTGTTATCTGTTAGCATGAAGATATGTAGGGCTACGGTAAAAATATACTCATGACGTTACATATCGGTATCGCTTTTACATATACGGCTTACTTGTGTATGTAAGTAGACTGAATTGCTGACAGTCAAAATGCCTCTTCAAACATAAATCTAAAGCGCCGCGATCGTCCATGTATTCTAACATTCGACTTCAATTGCTGGAACGCTTTGAAGTAGGAGCTAGTAAAATTCAGGTAGGATAAGTACCACATCCCATGTGTTTGGATGGGCTCTGGAACGCAGCATTAGTGTGTATCTGCGTTATTACCTTGTTTACAAGGCCCTGAAGTTTCGACGTTTTAACTTCTATACTTTATATTTTGTTTATAATGTGAGTTAATAACAGTGCAATGTATAATTTTTAAAAAGTTTTTTTTTAAAGTAATTTACAGTATTTTATTTTTTCTATATATTTATATTGTCTTATAATGTGGGTTATTTACAATGTAATGTTTATTTTTTACTAAGTTTGTATAGGTTTTTAAAAAAGTTATTTATAGTATTTTATAATTCTTTACATTTATATTTTCACATACTTTATTTATCTCTCCGTTCCTTCAACAATATAAAGAGATTCACGAGTGAGTGACAGCGTCGGTGAACGACTTCACGAGTGATTCACAGAACGTGGCAGTTCCACTCCCACCACGCTCACTGCTGAGCTCAACTGAACTAAGAAAGGAACGAATCAGTTCATGAAGTGATCCCAGTCAGTTCGTTCACTCAAAAGATCAGTTCTTTCGAACGAATCGCTCATGATCGACACAACACTATCACGTGCCTGACAACTGCGCTGTCCACATGAGCGCAAAGTCAGAAACGTTATGGTGCGTGAGCCCCAACAGGAGCAGCACGAGATGGGGAAGAGAAAGCAGTAAATTGCTTTGACAGAAATAATTATTTTTCTAATGAGCTATAAATGAAAAATAATACAATAAAAAGGGCTTTATCTGTCATTTCAAGAGCGGATTCAATTTCTGTTCATCAATTAACACATTTGTGTGAACGTGAATTCTACCAAGGGAGAAAATTTTTCTCCCTTGGTAGAATTCACATTTTGCTTCCTCATATTTACTATCACCTATATACACATGACAAATCTATTTATTTACTTTCAAAATGGCCGCTATGGTATTTCTAGTAGGTGCATTATTCCCAGAGGTTCGAGTTGCGAGTGTTCATGATGAATTGATTAAAAAAAAGTGGGGACAAAATTGTTGATTCTAAGTAGGGCTGGGGACATGTCCCCGGCGTATCTGACGCCTATGTTCACTTGTATCATTGTGCATTTTCTGGGTGGTTTTGTGACTAAATAAAGCTATTGACTGTGTCACAGCTGCATGTAACAGTATTGCCATACTGTGGGAGTCAAGCCGCTGTGTATATCCTATATTTGTTAATCAATATAGTGAGGCCCACAGTTGGTGTAGTGGTTTGCACTCTTGCCTTTGCAGCAAGAAGACCCGGGTTCCTGGGTTCAAGCCCCGTTTGGAACAAATTCGGAACAAGGGCCTTTCTGCAAGGAGTTTGCATGTTCTCCCCGTGTGTGCGTGTCCGGCTTCCTCCCACATTCCAAAAACATGCTATATGAGGATTAGGTGAATTGGTCGCTTAAAAATTGACCGAGTGTGTGTGAGTGAATGGTTGTTTGTCTCTATATGTGGCCCTGTGATGGACTGGCGCAACCCTCTGGTGGAGGATAAAGCGGTAGATAATGGATGGATGGATGTAGTGAGTTAAGCACATCGCTGAGGTTTTTTTTTCTCAGCACCCCCTGCTGAGAATATGTTCCTATGAACTGGCTATGAACACACCTACCATAAAAAGATGGGCAACCTAAAAACTTTCTGTAAATGATGGGCTGTTGGGGTAGTTCTTTGTGTTGTTTAAGAAGGTGAGATGACTGTGAACATTTGATTTTTTTGCTTTCCCTTTGCCCCTCAAAATGTTGAAGGAATGGAAATTTTTGTTGTTAGTTTTATTGTTTAATAAAGAGATTTTGAAAACCAAAAAACCTCTCCTCTCCTCTCCTCTCCTCTCCTCATCCATGTGTCTGTGGTCTTTGCATAGGAATATCACGCCCAGCTAGAAGAGATGAGAGTTACCATCCGACAACTGGAGGAGGACCTGTCTGCTGCCCGTCGCCGTAGCGACCTTTACGAGGCTGAGCTGAAAGACTCTCGTCAGAGCAGCGAGGAGCTGAAGAGGAAGGCTGCAGACTACCAGCACAGGATGCAGAAGGTCTTCACTGTCACTCATCATTAATTATATATTACTGTTCTGTAAATATTCTGGTAAATTGTGATGCAATATTGATTCTGAACTCACTTGTATGCACCATGATTTATTTTATTTTTCAACTTGTCATGAACATTTCTGGAAGTGGTCTCATTTGTTTTCTAATTCCTTCACAGGCTAGAGAGCAGGGCAAAGCAGAATTAGAGGAGGTGATCACCAGACTGGAGAAGGTAGTTAATGAAAATAATTTGACTTGGTGAAAATTGCAAAATGACTGTATTTCTGGTACAGGGACTGGATGAGAGCAACTTTAATAATGATAACATGGAATGTTACATATAATATATGTCATATGTGATGGTTATATTATAAGCCTGTGTTCTTAACTCTATTTTTCCTTGTCTCTTTTAGACCAACGCTGAGCAGCAGACAAAGATTTATGAACTCCAAGAGAAGGTCACCAAGGTAGATTATTTTTGCCTGAAAAATGAATGAATAATTTATAGCAGCTAAAAGCGATCGAACAGCAGGTCTGTGTATGTTTTTTGGACCCCTCAAATATATCAATACATGTACACATACAAAAAAATTTCTAGTACAAAATTAAATCTGTAATTCAGGTTCAATGTAAGTTAAATTACTTTAATCTTTTTTTTTCAACACTTTGTTTATTGATCTTTGTTACACATAAGACATTTAAAAGCAAACAATCAACGACGGTGGCTCAGTGGGAGTGCGAGTCGTCTTTCAACTTGAAGGTTGTGGGTTCGATTCCTGGCTACAAGCCGATGTGTCCTTGGGCAAGACACTTAACCCCACGTTGCTCCTGACAGCTGTGTGCCGGCAGCGTGTGAGTGGGTGTGAAAGATGAGTGATAGAAAAACGTATGAAAGTGTGAGTGAATGGGTGAATGGGAACTGTAGTGTAAAGCAGCTTTGAGTCATCAAGGTCATCAAGACTGGAAAAGGGCTATATAAATACAAAACCATTTACCAAACACGACGCCCCCCCACCCCCACAACCATCTCAGCAAAGGTTCAACTCAACATAAAGCATACATAATAGCTCATAAAAATATAAACCAGTATATACCATATACATACATACACTGACCCATACATATAGCTCAGAAGGTGCCTCCCGGACCACGCACACCAGCTGACATATCGTATCCACTCACATACACGGCACACATATACTCAGAGTATATACATATCCAATAGGGTTTATCAAATCAGTAAATAAGAACAATACAATAATTCTACAATACATAAAAATAAATAAATAAATACATAAATGATAATAATAACAATAATAATAATAACAAATATAATAATAAAACAATATATTTTTTTAATTAATTATATATAAATATATAAATATAGAAATATATATACATATATATATATGTATATATATATATATATATATAAAAATCATCATTCCTCCATTTTTTCTTTTCGTCATTTAGGCTCTTTCCATGTACAAATTTTAAGTAAGGAGTCCACATCTCATAAAATTCCCTTTCCTCTTACTATATAAGTTAATTTTTCCAACGCCAGAGAGCAGGACATTTCCATAATCCATTGACTAGAATGAGGTCTCTGAATGTCCTTCCATTTTAAAGCTATTTCACGTTTAGCTTGTAACAGACAAAAGTGAATTATTCTCTGTTTCCTTGCATTTATGGGGACATCTTTGGGATAAATATGCAGTATACACAATTTTGCATCAACTGGGACAACAGTTTCTGCCAGTTTAGAAATCGACACAACAATTTTCCCTCCAGAATATCTGGAGCTCGCTACACTCCCACATACAATGGAACAAAGTACCAATTTCTTCATTACATTTGATACAAATATCTGGTATACTGGGATTAAAATGATGCAGTTTAACATGAGTAATGTAAGTCCTAAATAGCCATTTATACTGTAACAGTTTGTACCTGGTATGTATGGTTTGGGTTTGAGCTAGAAGACACGTCTTATCCCACCCCTCGAGAGTGATATCTAGCTGAAGATCATTCTTCCATGCAGACAGATAGGAGTGGGAATGTTCTTTTAAACCTGCTAAACGTATATTGTTAAAGTTAGACAGTTGACCCCTGCCATGTAAATGACTTCCTGTATTCTGGTCAATTGTTGACAGTAAGGGTTTCATTATTGTTTTAATTTGAGAGTGCACAAAGCTCCTTATTTGTAAATACTTAAAGAAATGTTTCCTTGGAAGGTTATACTTATCTACCAATTGTTGAAATGACATCATAGTCCCTTCTTTGTACAAGTCTCCTATTATTTGAGGGCCATTTTCCATCCAGTTATTTAAAAAGGTGTGTGTGTCTCATGCCAGATTAATATAGGGTTTTTGAGGAATGGGTTGTAAGTGTGTTTCTTGAGCATTTTTATTTGGGATGAATAAATACAAGTACAGTGGGAGTTTTATTGTATTACTTTATATCTCCACCCAGGCTGGAACTGCCCAGTAGTAAAGCTTCATGTTGGGTTAATTTAAGCCCTTTCTTGGTCATATGGTAGATAAAGAAGAGAAAGACAGTGTCTTGGACATTTATTATTCCATATAAAACAGGTAAAGCTTTTTTTAACGTAGAGAAAATGGAAGTTGACAGAGGAAGTGGAATTGATTGGAACAAATACAGAAATGTCAGGCACAATCGACATCTTGATAATATTGATGCGCCCTATCATAGAAATTGGCATTGCTTCATCTATCTAGCAGATCCTCTACCTCTTTTACCAAAGGATCATAATTGACATGATGTTTTCAATGTTAGGGGTAATTCTAATTCCCAAATAAGTAAACCCGTCTGGGGCAGCAGCAAACTGTGTATGAGTTGTTGGGCATTCTCTTTCGTCCTGATTTAATAGTAATAGAGCACTTTTACTATTGATGGTTTTATAGCCAGAGAACTGCCCGAATGTGTTCAGAAGTTGATGTTGAGTGCTTCAATTGAGGTATTTAGGTTCGTCAAGAACACAAGAGTATCATCTGCAAAAAGAGCCAAATGGTGTTCTGTCCGTCCTATTGTTATGCCTGAGATTTCAGGAGATTGACGTATTGCTATGGCCAAGGGTTCAATGGAAAACAGGAACAACAAAGGTGACATGGGGCAACCCTGCCGTGTTGATCTACATAATTTAAAAGGTTTTGAGATATGGTTGTTTGTTATAATTTCTGCCACCGGTTCAGTATATAACAATCTAATCCATTTGAGATATCCTTCCCTAAATCCAAATATTTTCAAAACTTCAAAAAGGTATTCCCATTCAACCCACTCAAAAGCTTTTTCGGCATCTAATGACAGGAACGCAATCCTTTTTCATAGGATTCATTAAACATTTCAAGAAGGTGTGGCGGCAATTTTCCTGCAAACCTCTTATATATTTCTACGGGCAGGCCATCAGGCCCAGGTGCCTTCCCGCTGTTCATACTTTTTAGTGCTTCTGTTAACTCCTCAATACACAAGTTTTTTTCAAGATTGGTTTTAGCTCCCTCAGTCAAGGTTGGGAATGTAATAACGTCAAGGAAACATTTTGTCTTCCTGGATTATCAGGGTATTCAGATTCATATACATCTTCATAATAATTTGTAAAAGCAGTCTTTATCTCAACTGGGTCTATTAGATCCTTCCCTTCTTCTAGTTTAATAGAGTTAATAGCTCTGTCTACTTGAATCTTTGTCCAGAAAAGGACACGGTTGTGTGTGTTTTTGCTGGCAGACTCCAGCTGCTTAACACACAAGAATTACTTCTGGTTTCTGTTCATAACTTAAAGCTATTTTGTTCACTCATCACTCAGGCGTCGAAGGGGAGTGCTGAGGCTACAGACCTGCTTCAGAGTATTAGAGCGGCCAAAGACCGCATGGAGCGAGACCTAGAGAGACTACAGAACAAGGAAGACTCGAGTGA
Source organism: Microchirus variegatus (assembly GCF_963457635.1). Taxonomy (NCBI): domain Eukaryota; kingdom Metazoa; phylum Chordata; class Actinopteri; order Pleuronectiformes; family Soleidae; genus Microchirus; species Microchirus variegatus. The sequence goes on along the minus strand of NC_139804.1, from coordinate 10,709,874 downwards.
CAGCCTGCGCAGACGCCTCCGTGAGACTGAGGTACATACACATAACGCACAAACACACAGCAATGCACTGTTAATGTGTTCTGGCCTCTCATTTTTCTGCACGTCATGTCATTTGTTCCAATTTGCACCATCACAAATCTCTTTGTTAAAATTGTTGCATAAATAGATCTGGCACAAGGAGCCCACATGCAGCAAGTTGTTTTATCACTCTCTATGAAACACTTGTGATGTGATGATGCCATTAACTCATGAATGTTGGTCAACATTTGAAAAGAAAATCCATTTGCAATTTCTAGTCAAAGACTATAAATAAGATATATGTATATATATACACATTAGATTTTTATGGTTGTGTTTTAAATAACATGCATCAAATATTGAGTCATTTATAGAAAAAATATACAGTATATTTGTTTGGCAAAAAAAAAGAAATTTACATTACAATTGATTCATTCATTCATTCATTCATTCATTTATTCATTCATTCATTCATTCATTCATTCATTCATTCATTCATTTTCAGTGACTTTTTTTAACAGGACTTAATGGATTTCATAGCCACTGTGAGCATGGTTCACATTCACTTCATGCGTCTTGGATCTGAACACGAATGTCCTCTCTAATGGCATGCATGCACATCATCAACAGCAACAGAAAATGTCATCCTGAGAGATCCAATCCCATGCAGACTGCACTAAGCACAGGTCTGCATACTATTGTCCTGTGTGTGTGTGTGTGTGTGTGTGTGTGTGTGTGTGGGGTGTGTGTGTGTGTGTGTGTGTGTGTGTGTGTGTGTGTGTGTGTGTGTGTGTGTGTGTGTGTGTGTGTGTGTGTGTGTGTGTGTGTGTGTGTGTGTGATCAGGTCACCCTCTCTGCTAGTGGTGCAAGCCTCCTTGACCAGTCTCTTATTATATCACTCCACTTAATCCTCTTCAGTTTTTTTGCTGCCTCTGCCATGACATCCACTCAATGAATAGTTCCACCTCTGTGACTTTGTCTCCTCATTTACTTCCTCGTTTGAGCATTGGGGGGAAGCTGAAATGTACATAGCGCCAATGCAGGTGATGTGGACTTGTTCACACTGTTACAAGGAGACATTATTTGGAGGTTGAAATCCTATATTGCGTCACTTTAATGTAGAAAGGAAAGTCAGTACAGATAACATTCTCAAACCACAGCACTGAATGAATGCAAATGAGCTGCCTCAAACTATTGTCAGTAACTTTGAATAATGAGATGTAATCATTGCAAAGGTGCTGCGCTAATGAGCCAAATGAAATTGTCTGCTTAAGTATATCATCACTTCTTCCTGGGAGAAGATGCCCTCTAGCCACGTAAGCGTTCCTTCTAAATGAGTTTGTAGTTCGTGGAACAGCAACCACTGTCTTCAACTATTGATCCTCTGACCTGCGGCAAGAAGAAATCTCCTGTTGGTCGATTAAAGCCTTCATGTGTTTGTGGTTGTTGTGTGCAGGATGGCAGGAAGACTCTTGAGAACCAGGTGAAAAGACTGGAAATTGTTGAGCGCCGTGAGACGAAACTGAAGGATGAAATTCAGAGCAAGGCCCAGCAGATTCAGCAGATGGCAGATAAGATAATGGTAACCCAGCTTTTCATCTCATGTGCTGAGCTAAAACAATCACATGAGGTGTGACATAAACATAGCTCTTTGTCGTCTTTACTCAGAAAGTGCTATCTTGTGTGACACATTTAAAGCTAAACCTCAACTTTCTCATCTCTATTTATCTGCATGTAAACTGTTATTTCTACATGCAGGAAGTTGAAAGTCATCCCATGTAATAATGATTATTATACCTGATATTTTCTCCCCCACACAGCCATGATTCACCCACTCAAGTGCTTTCAATTAGTTTATATAATTAATGTGGGCGTTTGATTGAAACCTCTACTTCATTGTCCTTGCTTTTATTGAACCTGTTTAGGTTGGTGCAGTTTACATCTAAATTATTATTGATAATTACAATATTATTAGTATAAGTATAAGTATACAGCTTTCTCCCCTAAATTCTTTCACCCACCTTCAACCAGATCAGAGGTTTATGTGGCCACAATCATAATCATGCAGAGAGAATACAACGCTCCAATACTAGGGTTTGAAGCGAGACAATCTAGCAGAGGACACGGGGAAATGGGCTGGTATATAAAGGGCCAGGGTGATTAGCAGATGGGAGACAGGCGTGTGACAGGGGGCGGAGCAGATCATGTGACTGGGAGTGGCAGGTGGAATGAATGACAGGTTCTGAAATGACAGGAGAGTTAGTAACTGGCATGAAACAGACAATGAGAAATGTAATGATTTATGTTGAAACTGTGACAATATTACTTCATGAGCTTTCTATTCCAGTGTATGAAAGTAGAGCTATACTTGCTGTATGAGACACACCTTTTTTTATCACATTCTTATTTTTTATTTATTTTAAAAATACAAAACAAATCTTAACACTCATATTTTTTAAATACACTTTTTCTCTCCTTGATAAAATGGGGGGTTATCCCATGCCATACATGTGTGTGTCTTAATTGTGCCCTTGAATGCAAAGTGTGAATTTTATTTTCAATATTTATTTTTTATATATTTTTATTTCTATACCGGTTAAAATCTATTCAAATAAGTCTAAATAAATTTGGATTATTCTAAAATGCTATATATAGTGTTTTTATTCTTCATTCAGTTATTATTAACATATTTGACGTTATATAGGATGTTATAGAATGTAATAGCTTTATAGAACATAAAAAAGAACGTCAGTTACTTTGCTGAGAAACTAATTACTTTTACAATGTGGTAACGGAGTTGCTAACTCAATTACTTTTTGGGAGAAGTAATTTGTAACTATAAGCAATTACTTTTTAAAAGTAGGATGCCCAACACTGGGAAGGATACAGAAAGCTATCTCAGAGATTTAAGCTCTCAGTTTCAACTGTGAGGAACATTGTGAGGAATGTGAAGACCACAGGCACAGTTATAGTTAAGGCCTGAAGTGGCAGACCAAGAAAAATCTCAGATAAGCAGAGGGTAAGGATGGTGAGAACAGTCACAGTCAACCCACAGACCAGCTCCAAAGACCTACAACATCATCTTGCTGCAGATGGTGTCACTGTGCATCGTTCAACTATTCAGCGCACTTTACACAAGGAGATGCTGTATGGAAGAGTAATGCAGAAAAAGCCTTTTCTCTGCACCTGCCACAAACAGAGTCGCTTGGGGTATGCTAAAGCACATTTGGAATAAGGTGCTGTGGACTGATGAAACTAAAATAGAGTTATTTGGGCAAAACAAGGGGCGTTATTCATAGTGGAAAAAGAACACAGCATTCCAAGAAAAACACTTGCTACCTACAGTAAAATTTGGTGGTGGTTCCATCATGCTGTGGGGCTGTGTGGTCAGTGCAGACTGGGAATCTTGTTAAAGTTGAGGGTCGCATGGATTCCACTCAATATCAGCAGATTCTGGAGAACAATGTCCAGGAATCAGTGACAAAGTTGAAGCTGCGCCGGGGCTGGATCTTTCAACAAGACAACGACCCTAAAGACTCCTCAAAATCTACTAAGGCATTCATGCAGAGAAACAAATACAACGTTCTCTGGAATGACCATCTCAGTCCCCAGACCTGAATATTATTGAATTTGTGTGGTGTGATTTAATGTGGGCTGTCCATGCTCGGAAATCATCAAACCTGACTGAACTGGAGATGTTTTATTAAGAAGAATGGTCCAAAATATGCTGCTGAAAACAGTCACAGTATTTGTGCAGTTGAGCTAAAACAAATACGATAAGAAGTGGGTTATTAAACAAAATGAAGCACATTATCATCACTGATTATAATTATTAATTAATTCACTATCTAATGCTTTATCCTCCATATGAGTGTTGCAGTGGCTGCTGAATTAGGTCTGCCTTTTTAATTACTTTATATTGCCTCTAACTAATCACACACTTATTGATAGCATTTTGAGATGAACTGTGTGCATTTCAATAATACACCATTATTTAGGACATAGTTTTAGCATCTGTCTATGTATCTGCTCATATTAGGCCTAACAGTGTTTTCGTGCAGGAGCTTGAGGAGAATCTTCGAGAGACTCAGGCCACAGCCCAGCGGTTTGAGACTCATCTAAAGCAGAAGGAAAGGCTCTATGAGGACAAGATAAAGGTAATATATCAGTAACAACACATAAACCTACTCTCACCAGGCGGGTATAGCCTGATTAAATGACAGGAAATGCTCTGTGGGTGAACTCTGTATCCTCTTCACACCATTATCTGTCCCGGTAAATAATATCCTGATGTTGGTAATGTGGGCTGCCTGGAATTGAGCAGGTGCTGGAAGCTCAGATGAAGGCGGACATGGCTGATAAGGAGATGCTGGAGTCCAGTCAGAGCAAGTATGAGGAGGAAGTGCAGGAAAAGTGCAGCATCATCAGTGAACAGAAGGCGGTAAGAAGTGACCAGTTTGGCAGTTACACTATTAACAAGTCTGTTATTATGGAGCACAATGCACACAATTGTGTAATGTTGAACGATGAGACGATCCAGCTGAATGTTTAATTCAATTGCAGTTGTGGTGTTGATTGTTTTCTATTAGACCATAAATGCTATGGACTCTAAGATGAACAGCCTGGAGCAGAGGATTGCTGAGCTGTCTGAGGCCAACAAACTGGCAGCCAACAGCAGCATCTACACACAAAAAAACATGTAAGTACTGATACACAAAACAGCACTTAGCCATAGGTGTTGAAGTATTTTTTACAAAATATTTCCATGATCTACACTGGTGAATTAAAAGTAAAACTGTGGGCTTTTATTGTTTTCCCAAGTGCAATATCTGCTTCAACCATTACATTGTTATGTTTAGGCTGTATTGCATAACTTTTCAATATAAACAAATGTCAACAATTCTCAAATTAGTTCACACAATGCTCCACGTGGCTCTCTCTTTGTCTCTTTTTTGGTCAATGTATTTTTATTAAGCATTCAAACATATACAGTGAACGTAACAGTTGAAGACAAATCCTAAACACTGAGCCACAAAAAAGCCCAGGAAGAGTAGTTACCTAGTTATCTTGTAAACAACACACATACATTCAGAATCAAAGTACATTGCCAGCTGTTCTACATATCACAAAGGGATACCATACTACATCAAACTTCCCAATTGATCCATTTAGTGTGTATCTAATATTTTCAATCTTCAGGACATCACATATCCATGTACTGATGGAAGGGAGTTTGTTATTCTTCCTATTTTTAAGAATGAGTCGTTGTGCCAAAAGGGAGGAGTAGGCTATATTATTTAATTGTTTTATAGAAAGAGATCTGATGATCTGATGTACTGCTCATTAAATTAGGCATATGACAAATATACATTATGTTGAAGAAATGTCAACATGCACTGGTCAAATCTTGAGGATTCAGAATGGGAGTTCAGATTTTTACGGGTGCCACTTGCAGCATATCAGTGTTTAGCTGTCAGAGACAACAGTAACATTTGCACTAGTAAAGTGAAATGATTACAAACAGGTTAGAGTATGACTGAAAACACAAAGAAGCGCCCACAAAAAGTATCAGGAGTAAATGGACTGTATGCACAGTCACTCCCTGGTTTTATAAACTCACTATTTCTGGTCAGCTGTCAGCCAAATATGCAGAAATGCTACACAGTCGGTTTTAAAAAAAAGTCCAAGTTTTAGCTTGAAGGTACATTGTCATGGAAAAAAGTGACTTGACATTTTCCACATGTTGACATGTCAGGAAAGCCCAGGAGGAGATGATCTCAGAGCTTCGCCAGCAGAAGTTCTACTTGGAGTCTCAGGCTGGGAAGCTGGAGGCCCAGAATGCCAAACTGGAGGAGCATCTAGAGAAAATGAGTCAGCAGGAACAAAGCAATAAGAGCCGTGTGCTGGAGCTGGAAACAAGGCTCAGAGAGGTGAGGAGCTTAATGCTGGGTTGTGAAGCAGGATTCATAGATTAGTAAATAAAAGGTTCCCCATTAAAGTGTGACACCTTCAATTCGGTCCACAAGCTGTCACTTACATTATCCACTGCTTTCTTACTCCTTTCTATATTTGTATTTAGTCTGCATTGGCATCTTGACCTTCACATCTGGCTGTGTCAGGCACTTGTTTCTAAACATAGCATCAGACAGGTTGTGTGTCAAATATTGTGACTGACAGTCATTAACAACCACTTTGACAGTGCAGGGGGTGCTGCTATCTTCTAACAATGAACTGAATGGATGAAATGTGTTCATTATAACCCATAAAATGGATACATTTTGTCCACCCACCCAAACCAGATTTGCAGAATCAAAACCAGCCCAAATGAATATTGATCAGTCCAATCTGGCAACACTGACAGTGCAATGTTAGAGCCAATGAGTTCAGACAGTGTGTTGGTTACTTGCTCCCAGATATGTTGTGTTGCATGGAGGTATCTGTTGTGTTTAGTTGTTAGTGCAGAGTGCATGGGTCTGGATCTGATAATCATATTTATCCCTCATTGTAATTTAGTATGGTTCAGAGAATAAAAATACAAATCTGGAGACGTGCTTTGAGATTGCACTCTCGCCTGTGCAGCGAGAAGACCCGGGTTCCTGGGTTCCAGCCCCGGTTGGAACAACTTTGGAACAAGGGTCGTTCTGCAAGGAGTTTGCATGTTCTCCCTGTGTGTGCGTGGGTTTTCTCCGGCTTCCTCCCACAGTCCAAAAACATGTGATATAAGGATTAGGTGAATTGGTCACACTAAATTGACCGTGTGTGAGTGTGAGTGAATGGTTGTTTGTCTCTGTGGCACAGAGATGGACTGGCAAACTGTCCAGGGTGCACCCCGCCTCACCCAATGTCAGCTTGCGATAGACACAGCACCCCCCGCGACCCCCTGGTGGAGGATAGAGTAGTACATAATGGATGGATGTCCCTTTTTATGTAAGCATATAGGTATGTCCCTTTTTTATGTAAATGCGAAATCTCAAGCCCACCTGAAGGGAATCCTTTCAAAATTGTCACAAGCGGTCACTTGGACTCAAGTATGTGATTTGATTTGGGAGTCCAAGAGTCAAGGCCACAGCTATTACCCACAAACCTCTAATTTTCACATAGATTTTGCAACTGTTGGAGTCGCCCCCTGGTGGTTAACTGCTAATGCCCTCCTACTACCTAGGCTATAGGTGGTAGTTTCAGTTGTAAGACAACAGATAATAGAGGGATTTAAGGTGTGGTGTCAGGTTTAATGTCATGTCATGTCATGTCAGCATGAGGGAATGACTGAATGTCCTTCTCTTTCTCCCTGATCCTGAATCTGCCTCTGCAGATGGGGCTGGAGCATGAGGAACAGAAGCTGGAGATCAAACGTCAGGTTACAGAGTTGACCCTGTCACTGCAGGAGCGTGAATCGCAGATCAGCAACCTGCAGGCAGCTCGGCACTCTGTGGAGAACCAACTACAGCAGGCCAAGACTGAGCTGGAAGAGACCACTGCAGAAGCTGAGGAGGAGATTACTGTGCTCAGAGTGAGACAGAGAGAGAGGAGGTTTCTTTTGATGTTGTATAATTGACATAGTAAAGTGTGTGCTGAATTTTCTCTTGTCATTCCCCGTAGGCACACAGAGATGAGATACAACGCAAGTTCGATACCTTGAGAGACAGCTGTGCGGTAAGATGCTCACACAATCAGATTTTCAGGCATATATTTATTTTATTAGTGTGCATCACATTTAAAGGACACATAATCAGCTGTTCAGGGGTCACTTGATTTGCTTTGTGCTCTTCATATTTTCAATAACGCACATTTGTGAGAAGCTAATGGTGATTGTAGTAAAAATTTAGTTGGAAAATTGTATTATTATTATTTTTACCAGTAGATTCCCATCTCTGAAACTTTGTGGGAGGTTCCTGGTGTTTTCATTTTCATTTCATATTCTATAAATCTGTCTGGCTTTATTGCGTTGTGTGCTTCTTCCACCTCACCTGCTCAGCTGTGACATAAAATGCATCACTCCACAACAAGATACAATTATTTTTGTTAAGCCCTGGTCTTCCCTGCTTTTGCCATATTTAGTTAGTTGGTTAGAGCTTTAAATCTCATTAATCAACAATAACCACCAAGTTCAACATTGTCCTCCTTTATCCCAATGCTCTACTTTTGAAATCCTCCCACTCGCAAACTGTTGGTAGATCAGTGTCCATAGATGTCCAGGCAAACGTAGCTAAACGCAGAATTTGGCTACGTTTCAAACACTGAGTGGCTTGAAATGCCACTCAGTGTTTTGCCCTGCAAAGTTTGTCTGGCTGTGAAACATTCAAACAGACCCAACCAAGATGCCTTGACAATTATAAGCAGAATTTGTTCCAGTTCTCAGAAAATGATTATTGATGTTTGCCATCTCATTATATCTCATCATTTTCCACATCTAGCACTTAAATGAGACCTTAGAATGAAGGGAGACCCTGTCCTGCCCGTTGATGGAATAACTATGGGTTTTTTTTGGACAACAACTCTCCTCCTCTGCTGCCTTCAAGCCAAAACATAACATTGTACAATTAACTGTATAAAAGTAGACTACCACATTCATTTTATTTTTAGCTGCATGTTTAATTAGACTGTAGAAACACTTACAGAAAATTACAGTGTTTGAAGATACATTTAAATTTTATACTTTGGAAATATGGTCCAAGGTATAATAATGCTGCCATTTGCTCTCCGATGCTTTTTTCTCCCTGTGTGTTCTATCTTCACTCACTTAACAGTAGATTTGAGAAATAAATTATTCATTTCTAACTGTATATTAGTCAACCATCAAAGCTCTTACTGCTTCCTATCAGGTTGGTAATCTTGTAACATCTCTAGATAAATAAGATTATTGGCACGTTTCCACTAACTCAACTTGGCACGGTTACTTTGTGGTTGTATTTCAGTTCAGTGACTGTGTCCGACGGAGTATGTGCTCCGGTCATGGAAGAAGTGCTGAACAAATCTTTTTAATTAACTGATTCTAATGATTCAGCACATCGAAAGCAACTGCTTTACAAGTCTCTAATCACTAGTTTGTATGTGTCGCATATAAAACAGGTGTTGTGTATGAGGCGCCGATTGTAAAGTTGCGCATGCTAAAATAAACAGCAACTTTATGCCACATTTAGCAAAAAAACATGTGATTTTTTTAATGTTACTTTTGACCAGATTTACAGCAATATTTGTGAATTTTATGATATTTACTTCTCTTGTGAAAATATAATTTCAATGTTTAATCTGAATAAAAAATCTAAATCTAAATGTAATAATAATCCAAAGGTAGTTATTATCAGGATAGTATGTTTTAAGTGTGTTTCCCCCGCTAGGGTGGTTTTAATTCGTTGAAATTTGATTTTGATTCATTTGATTGTATAAACACAGCCTGAGCTCCCCGAGCTTTTATTTTGGTACATCCGGTTACCGGCAGTGTGAATTAGCATATTAGCTAAATATTTAGTTTCAAACGAAACATTTATATTTAACATTTATATTTAGATTTAGATTTAACATTTAGATTTAAATTTAGCATTTATATTTATATTTATATTTATATTTATATTTATATTTATATTTATATTTAACATTTAACAATTAACATTTAATATTTAACATTTAACATTTCAATTTTTTTATTCAGATTAAACATTGAAATTATATTTTCACAAGAGAAGTAAATATCACAAAATTCACAAATATTGCTGTAAATCTGTTCAAAACTAACATTAAAAAAAATTTGCAATGCGCAACTTTACAATTGGCACCTCATAGTTGTGATGACCCCGCCCACGTTCAGGAGGTACTATGTTGTAATGTAAAACCAACCAAACCGTGTGGAGTCGTACTATATAGGCAGTACTATATAGTGGAAAAACGCCATATTTATATTTTAATTATGCAAATTTATATAATCTACACGCAGCACTTCATGCGGTTATATAATAGTCACTCAGCATCTGTGTATTTCTAAAAAGTGGTGACTGCCCCCTCCACAGCATCTGTGCTGCTCTGTTTGTGTCATAGAAAAAGCTAATGTTCCTCACTTGTGTTTTTATGTACAGTAAATGTTGTGTTAGTTTTAGTCAAGGGAACTGTGGGACTGATTTACTGCCTCTTTAACCAGAGTTTATATTTAATGTACGCCCACAACCATCGCAAATAGAGCTGTGCAATTTGTATCCAGCAGTGTTGAGGGTAAAAAGCTCTGGAAGTGATTTTCTTGTGGAATGAGAGATGAGCAGAATAAATACAGACATTTGCAAAATGACTTAATCTAAAACACTACCAGCCACCCAACCAAACAAGCAGGATGAGATCAGAAAGAGAAAGGAGAGAATGAGAAGAAGAGAAAGACAACAATGCAAAATTATAGATGCAGACATTAAACATAGTATGTATGTCCATGTATAATCAAGTCAAGTAAATTTTATGTATATATATAAGTGTCACCCTCTGTCCTTAGACCCTCACATCAAGTGACAAAAACTTTCCAAAAACCCTTGAAAAGTGGAAAAATGGGAGAAACCTCAGTCAGAGCAGAGGGGGATCCCTCTCTCAGCACAGACGGACGAGACCAGGAGCATTTCAAAAATCAGTAATATTAATAACTAGAAAAGCACTTGGAGAGGGCAGACCTCCGCCAAGGCAGCACAGTGCCTACAAAATACACCCTGCCGACACTCCTGGGTCAAACAGCGAGTGTTTTAACCAGGGATTGCGTCTACGGATCACGGCCAAAATGAAATCACTCTTTCCTGGTCCCATTGCGGACATTTCCTGAAAATGTCATCCAAATCAGTCTGTGACTTTTGGAGTTATGTTGCTAACTAACAGAGCGACAGACAGACAGACAAACAAAATGATATCTCCTTGGCAGAGGTAATTCATTATTATTATCTTTATCATGTCATCCAGGGTGTGAAATGCCCCTTGCCCCAATGCCATCTGGGATTGGGATAATAATTTCAAAATAAAAATTGTTTGCCTTCCCTAGTCATAGGATAAGTGTTTTATACAGTATGAAATATGTTGCCTAGTAACATGAGTAGCAGCTCTGTCAAATGCCATGTTGAGTAAAATTGCTAAATTGCACGGCTGTGCTAATATCAGGGTTTTCAACTGTGACACTTTGGGTTCCCTGGGTCTTCTATTTTGTTCATGTATGATACAGTAGCAGCCAAACAATCAGGTCTGGTATTGTCGTAGCTTATGTTATTCAAACAACGAATATTGTGCAAACTGCACTTCCAGTGTGGCTGTAAGAGTTTTTTGATATAAATAAACACAGACCCCCAAAATGTCTTTCCGTTAGATGTCACTAATTCTTACACACTGGACCTTGTGGGTTTTTAGTGGTTGCAGTCAGTCTCATGGCTCGGGGGAGCAGAAGCACTGAGTTAGTACAGTTAGACTAATTTATGTACTTAAAAGCTTTGCCTTTTTCCCCTCGTCCACCTTAAGTTCTGCGTGGTACACTTGGTCTCATGACAGAGGAGAACTGCGGCTCTTACTGGCAGCCTTATCAGCCTCTAACCCTCCACAGCAGCTTAAGGCTGATTAAAGGCACCGGCAGATGCTGATGAAATGATTAGCTCTATCCTTCCTCTCCTGCCTGAATTTTAAACAAGCAGCCTATAGATCGTAAACTACAAACTGATCGCTGCATTACATCACTAACCAAGATATCTGCATCATGCAGTAATGAAGTAATGTTTTTTTGAGTCTGTGGCAGATTTGGGTGAAGATTTAGAGTGGAGGAATAATTTTGATTTATGTCGTGTTTTAATCAGTTGCTCAAAGACACTTAATCAAACAATATCAAAACAAACAATAACAACAACACAACATTAACATAGACATAAAGATATAATATAAACCAGGAGGATAAAAACTGAAACAATTTTGTATGTTTCTGCCACATTTTTTTCGTGCCTCCATTATATTAAATATCAAAAGTGCAGGTAACAATCAGAACCTGGCGTATGCACCAGAATTGAATGCTCATGGCTGCTTTCTACAAAATGACCAATTATAACATCAGTCACCATTAGTGTGATTTATTTTGCTGACTTCCTGCTCAGCATTGTTCTGCATTTACACCTATGCTTTGCACACATTATGAAAATAAAATGTTTGTAATAATAGTTTTAAGAAGCATATCTCACAAAAAGATAACTATTATAATCTACTTTTATTGTTTGTATATTATTATTATTATTATATTTTTAATACAAGTCTGGTTGGCGAACTTTGGCACTCAGGCACAATTGAGTTCAGACTACTCTGGTAAAAGCAGCAGTGTTTTAGTGAAGCAAGGTGACTGCAAACTGGTTGGAGTATGACTGAAAACAAAAAGAACCCATGGAAAGATATGAAATGAATTCTACTGCCCAAAAACCCTGTTGTTCAGCAGTTTGATGAAAATGTCTTGCTCCTTCCCACCCCTGTTGTGCTGCTGTATACACACAAATGCTCCCTCAGTTTGTTCTGATAGTTTTGCTTGACAGAGACTATTTTCAGATGAAGGACACAGCATACAAATAATGTTCCAACAAAAATCACTGCTTCCAAACTGCAGCTTTTACATGCATATTATCTTTATCACAGTCAGAATGTATGTAGAGACAAAATGAAGGAAATTGGTTTTGTATAGCAAACATATATTTTTCCTCAGAAAATTCAGATAGTTGTATTCTCTTTATAGGTGATCACAGATCTGGAGGAGCAGTTGACTAGACTCACAGAGGAGAACGCTGAGCTGAACCGTCAGAACTTCTACTTGTCCAAGCAGCTGGACGAGGCTTCTGATGAGAGAGAGGACCGGCTGCAGCTCAGCCAGGACGTGGACAGGCTGCGGCGAGAGGTGGCCGACCGCGAGATGCACCTTAACAACCAGAAACAGGTACATGCTGGTTGGACTGCTGTGTGTGTGTGTGTTCAAAGAGACTGTTATTCATTTGTTGATAGGATGTTCTAATACTGGCCTCTTAAAACCTATTTTTTTATATCTCAACAAGAAAGTGGTAACACACTGATATATGAGTGATCTAGATACAGAAACTGAGTGACCTTGATGGAGGTTTGTGCTATTTGAATAGAAGAGTTTGCACCCTGACGTGACTAATAACGATCTTCAATAATGAGGAGAGAACGTGGAAACACGACAGAAAGGCAGCCTTTGGTTGAGAAGAAATGTAGGACAACATCTACATCTTTCTGCAGTACTTTCAAACGCGTGCTTTCATATTATTGATCCACACGTCACTTGCTAACTGCAGGCACGTAACTGGTGCGTTCAAGGTGTTTTTCTAGCATAGGAATTTACATACATGATCAACAACAAAGGGCTTGTGAAGCTTGTGAACATTTTTTTCATAAATAAAATATATCCACTGGACACACAAGTCCTCTGAGGCTGGAAGTTTGTGTAAAACAGCTGTGCAGCCACTCTTCCTACCTCGCCTGCACTCTCGTATTTCACAGGGACAAGGGGGAGCTACGGTGGAGCTGTGAAGTACTCTGCCTGGCGTGGTGCCAACATTCACGGTGAAATGTTCGCTATGTCGTAACTGCGCGGGAGGTTTAAACATCATGTGTTTTATCGCCTATACTTACACTAAGTGGAACCACTAAAACATGACTGAGTCTTGTTTTTTCACATTTTGGGGACTGGTATGGCCCCCTGAGTCCTAATTATAAGTACTAAAAGATTAAAAAGTTGATTTTGCACAATATGGGCCCTTTAAACAGATATGCTAGTCTTTTGTCCGTACATTTTTTAAAAACACCACGCAATCTATCACACATAACTGCACACATGGCAGCCTCTCAAAGCAGCAGCAAGGAATATTTAGGAAAACTCAAAAGATTATAATAGCTTTGCAAAATAAAAGCTATGCTCATCTCTCTCTTTCTCACTCTGTGTGTGTGTGTGTGTGTGTGTGTGTGTGTGTGTGTGTGTGTGTGTGTGTGTGTGTGTGTGTGTGTGTGTGTGTGTGTGTGTGTGTGTGTGTGTGTGTGTGCATTAAAATGTCCATAAAGTTTTTCTCATCTTCATTATTATTCTGCCGTGCGTGACGGGGCATCATCACCTGCCATGAGGTACATGAGATGAAACTGTGAACATGTTCAGTGATTGATCACAATAATCAATCAGCATTAACAGGCCAGGTCTATATCAGCCCTCAGCAGCAGCTTTATACTGATCTTTACTCTCAAACAGTGTCATGACCACGGAATTATTGCTTTGCAGTGGCAAGTTGTCAACTTTTCTGTCTTATAAAACAGTTTATTTGCACAGTGTATATATTAAAACATTGCAAGTGGATTAAAAGTTTGCACATTGTGCAGGGGAGGTTGGAAGCCAAAAAAGACTTGTAAAAATACCTCCCCCATATAAACAAAAATAGCTGTATTTGCAGTGTCAACGTTAAATAATAAAACAACATTTATTTGAAGAAGAAGAAAAAAGAGCAATTAAAAAAAATAAAAGACTGAATGTTATGATGATGCATTACAATTAATTCCCAAAAAAAAGTGATACAAAACTTTGCTAATTCATGATCTTTTCAGATGTGTGATTGTGCTTGTATTGATCAAGGAAAGTCCAACAATATGGACAATAAAATATGAATGTGTTGTATGATATGAGTGAATGTATCAGGAAAACAATCTATATCTAAAATCTGCCCACTTTCAACTCAGTGCCAGTCAGACCCCAGGCTGACAGGTAACGTGACCCAGACATCTCTCTCAGCTCTGACAGTGTTAAGTGTAAACCAGGCAGGAATATTTCAGCATCATTATTATGTGCTGTGTTCTGGATGCAGAGGGAGCGAGTGCGAGCAAGGAGGCTGTGCGATGTGTGCGCTGCCCCTGTGGGAGGACTCATGTGTGGGTGTCCAGTAGCGCTCTCAGTCCTGGTGGTTGTGTAACCAGCGATGGAAGTCATAGACGAGGGATGGGGTGGCGTGTGGGAGGGATGTGTCATCCCCATCACTCCCAGGTTGTGTCAGCTGTGGAAGTGTTGGACTTCAGAGGGCTGCAGCAGCAGCGCAGGCTATTTTAGTCTCCCAGTGCTTTTGTCTAAAACAGTGATGATACACAGTGTTTTGTTTTGGCTCCACGCAGAAAACATTCATGTATCCAAATATGTTGTGTAAATAATCCGACAGGAGTTCACGTACTGGTTTGGTTCTGCCTTTTTTAAACACAGTTTTGGTCTTATTATTCAAACTGAAGCAGTCAGTATGTGATGCCTCTGTCTCTAGAACTGTGACTTGTTTTGAGCACACTGCTATTTTGCCCCAAGTTGTGGCTCATTTACGTCCGTGTCTGAGATGACAATAGCAGAATCTTCTTTCTACTATTGTCACCACAGTCTTCTATCAGCAGGTTCTGAAGGGACAAAGACCAGGGAGAGGACATCCAATATTTCTATCATGAGCTTTTAGGCAGCAGCATCACTTAAGCTTGATATACATCCAACATCCTTGCATTGGTGCAGTAGGTGAAAATCCAATAGTGAAAACAAAGTGGTACTTGCCTTTATCACAGCCTCTCAGTAGACAACAAGGATCCTTGTGCATAGTGGATTATGTGCCACTAAAATGTACAGTATTGTTAAATCTTCTTACTTTTTTAACCTTTCTTTCAGAATTAAAGCTCACATAGAGTGGTCCTGTTGCACATAATAGTTAGTTAAGGAAGTCTACTTACATACATTAACTTGTATTTATGGAAAAAAAACCTCCTAGTTGCTGGAAACGAGCCGAAAGAAATCTGTCCTTTTTGAAGCACTTGTCAGCCGCGATGTTTCAGACATAAATCTCGCCTGAGAAGACAGACGGTGTTGTGATTGGCCAATACCCGGTAGTGACATTCGGCACACCCGCTCTCAGAAGTGCAGCTCCCCACCTCTGGAACGGTGGATCCACTGCTACTCATTATCAAAACATTGTTTTAACAGTGTTTAAAAATATATATATATATAGTTTTTTTTTCAGATGGAGGCAACAGCAACATCTATCTATAAAGAAAGTTGCGTCTGTCTGTGACGGGCATATCTCGCCCACCGTTAGTCAGATCACCCTAAGATTTGGATATAGGTTGAGCATGGCCCGATGGTGTGCATCCTTGATTTTCTTTTTCTTGCTTTTAATGTTTAAAATGTAATGTTTCTTACCAGAACCTTGAGACACTGAAGACCACCTGCACCATGCTGGAGGAGCAGGTTCTCGAGCTCGAGACCCTGAACGACGAGCTGCTGGAGAAGGAGAGACAGTGGGATGCCTGGAGGGCGACGCTGGAAGATGAGAAGAACCAGGCTGAGAGGAGGACCAGGGACATCCAGAGACTTCTGGACACAGAAAAACAAAACAGGTGACAACCACATGAGTGCTCTGTTGAAAATGTTTTTGTGAGGTTTCCCACTCACGTTGGGTCCAGGAAGGACGGAGAGACGGTGTGGTGTGAGTAATGTTTCTTTATTGCAGCAAAAGGTCAAAAAAAGCCAACAGCTGTTCCTGCTGTCGCTGCGCTCTCTCCGCTCCGCTCCCTCTCTGCATCTCTGTCTCTCTCCGTTTCTCCGTGTCTCTGTGTCATCTGGACTCAGTTTACAGCCTTGGGAAAATATGGCCAAACCAAATATTGACCAATCATAGGCCAGTTCATTGAGAGAGGGTGCTTCTTTAGCATCGGCTGTCAATGCTGAAAAGAAACCTACATTTTGGAAAGATTCTAAAAGAGATGGACAAACAAATACAGTAAAATATGTGTCAATGTTGGCATAGCAAGAAATTGTATTGAGGCGTCTGTCACATATGAAATAGTCCGACTGTCTGAGGGACACAGGAGAGAGAGTATTAAGCATCCATAAAACAGCAGAGAATTGTATGATTCTGATCTGAGAAAAGTACCAAAGCGACTGAGAAAAACTGTTACAGAAAACAAAAGCAACTAGAAAAGCACTCTGAGAACGCAGACCTCCACCAAGGCAGCTCAGTGCCTACAAAAAGCGATAAAAATAGTTATAGCGTCTATGGATCACACCCAAATTGAATCACTTGTTCCTGGTCCCATTGCAGACATTTCCTGAAAATTTCATCCAAATCTGTCTGTGACTTTTTGAGTTATGTTGCTAACTAACAGACAGACAAACACACAAACAAATAAACAAACAAACTCTGATGAAAACATATACAGTGGGGCAAAAAAGTATTTGGTCAGCCACTGATTGTACTACACAGTGTCCCATTAATTGTACAATTCAAATCTCTAGGAGGTACAGTACCTCCTTGGCGGAGGTGAATAAAAGTCATCAGAACACAGAACTGAATGAAAGAATAAAAGCTGTGAAATAAGCATCAGAATGTTCAAATTCTTGATCAAAACATTTCCAAATAAAAACATGAAAAGGATTTGAATTGTACAATTAATGGGACACTGTGTAGTATTTATGGGTTTATATAACCCAAAATCCACTTTTGTATACATATTATGTGCTCCTGCATTGTCTAGTCGCTGTATAATATTCTTTGTTTGATTTTCGTAGTGTTTCAAAAAGTCATGTAAAATAACATGGTCGCGGGCCGCTACTGCATTGCCACGACGCCATGTTTCTACCGGAGCCTGTAAGGACAAACGCGAGAGAACAAATCAAGCGTCGCTTTACTTGTAGCAGAAGTCCCGCCTCCACTCTCTCCGCTTCGTCTGCTACGGCCGCGGTAGCTCGCCCTCTCCCTCGCCTCACGAACCTCATCAGCTGACACGGAGAAAGACAACGGGGTCGACATTTGACCTGATGAGGATACCGTAGCGCTCTCTAGATGGCACTATAAACTACTTACTTCACCTTTAAATATAAATATGAGCAAGCTGCACAGATTTCTTCAGATAGGTTATAACACAGACAAGGCCCATCACCCTTTGACCTCAGCTAAGTTTAATGACTTCTTTGCAGTACATGACTTGAGAATGAAACTAAACAATCAACTATTATTAGTTTACTTTTGTTTATATTTTGTAATGTTTTGCTCCTATCATTATTGGACCTGGGGTCCGTTTCACAAAGCAGGTTCAACAAACTCTGAGTCTAACCCTGAACTCTGAGTTGATCTACTCTGAGATAGGAAACTCTGAGTTTTCGGTTTCAGAACAGCTGATTTGAGTTAGTTTGTTCAACTCGGAGTAGTTTCACCTCGAGTTAAGCGCGTGCGCCACAAGTATAAAAAGACAGGCACCGTTTCAACGAGGCACCATGACAACAGGGAAGCGGAGGGTGGCGTTATTCACCCACTGGAGTTGGAAAATATTAATGCGTGAGTTTGAGCAAGTTTTTAGAAGGAAGTGTAACAGCAGCAAAAGAGAGGGAGACGATGTCGGAGAGAACACTGCTGCTGATGCGGAAGTTTAAATGTCGTCCTTTGCACAATCACAATAATATTACAGCGGGAAACTGCTTGAGTTGTAGATTATTAATTTATTTATTTAGGTGTAATCCCGCGGGGAAGAAGCGCAGTTGGCAGCAGTTTAATATGAAACATAAAAACATTGTTCAAACAGGTAAGACCTCGGTATAATCTCATGGGATTAACCTCATTTTGATCATGTTTTACATAAAGTAAATATGAAGTGGCTGTTTGATTGTACAGTTGTTTTATCCCCAACATAATGATGTTTTCACACATAAATGACTTCTCATTATTTATATCACGTTCAAGTGATCTGCATCGTTGTATAAAAGAAAAAAATTTAAATTTGTAAGTAAAAAAAATAATTTAAAAAACCGCAGCGCGACAAAGTTTCTGCTGGGATGTGAGAGCGTGACTCAGGTTGTTAATGTTGTAAATGTAAGGACTGATTAGGTTGTGAATGTAAATGATGAACTGTGACGTGAAACTGTTCCGCTCAAAAAGAAAAGTGTCTGGAAATGTAAGAAAATATATGAGGTATGATAATCATCTCCTGACGAATATTTAATTCTCTGCGCAGTAATGCTGCACCTTCATCCACGGGATCATTGTCAAAAGGACATGGTAGTGAAAATAGTCTCCACCTAATATAACTTCTGATGTAAACGCAGAACAGACGCAGAACTATACTACGCTAAAACTCTGTTGACTGAATGAATGAGGAAATCAAAAACCGTGTGTGTCTGAAAGAGGGCGGAGACAGAGAGAAACTCAAGGATTGCGCAGAAAAACCTGCTCCCGACCAGGTTAGGTTCAAAGAGCATGTTACCATGGTAACTGACCGAGAGCTTAAGTTACCTCTCTCTGTGAAACAGGCTAGAGTTACTCCTCTTTCTCTGGTTTGACTTACCTCCCTTTGTGAAACGGAAAACTCAGAGTTTCCCTCATTTCAGGGTTAACAGACTCAGAGTTTTCACTAAACCTGCTTTCTGAAACAGGCCCCTGGTCTACGCACAGTAAATGCCACAGGTTTTGGCTTTATTCTCTTGGGTTTATCAAAATGTATTCTGGGAAATATGTGAAACTATTTATAGTTGGTGTAGGCAGGACAAGGTGATGAAAACTGGGTAAGGTAATTTCTTAAAATAACTGTACCTAGCAACTGTTTAGAAACATAAGAAGACAACTACTGTTAGTAAAACTAGATTGAATTTATTCACATTATACTGATTTTGACTATACAGGATGGTCAAAATCAATCAGTATAAAGATGCAGAATAACTGTTGAAAACATGTTTTGATGTTTGTTTTAGACTTCGTGCAGAGCAGCGCAGCTCTGAGTCTCGTCAGGCTGTGGACCAGGCAGTGAAGGAGCACAAAGCTGAGATCCTGGCCCTGCAGCAGGCCCTCAAAGACCAGAAACTCAAAGCCGAGAGTCTTGCAGACACCGTAAGCATTTCCACTCTGCTGAACAACTACTGTACTTTTTCTGGTTAGCAGATGTTACAAGACATTCAGTCTACTTTCTGTTTTCTCAGCTGAATGATCTGGAGAAGAAGCATGCCATGCTGGAGATGAACGCCCGCAGTTTGCAGCAAAAGCTGGAGAGTGAGAGAGATCTGAAACAGAGACTGCTTGATGAGGTACAGTCTGTGTGTTCACACGTACACTGTGTGCATGAAAACATATGGTACACCTGAGAAAAGGATAATATAAACTTTTGAGGAAAAATCCAAATTAATATTAAAGGTCCAGTTTAGTCAATTTAGAGGGTGGAAGTACTGTGTAAAGGCTATGTCACTGAATTATGTGTGTTTGCAGAGGTCTGCTAGGGTCAGTTTGATTCCACACGGACTGTATACACCACATTTTCAGTCAAGTTGGTGACACACTCTTGTCTCTATTTACACGGACCCTTGTTTGTTTGTTTTCTTTTTCATTTTTTTTTCCAACAATCTGTTTACTGAATTTTACACAATAAAAACAATAGTTCTCCATACAATGGTTATCACAGATATAAATCAAATAACAACCCCCCGGCACATAGCCCAGACAGATGGACACATATAGTGAAAAGGTGGAGAGACACACAACAACAACAACAACAAAAATAGGTCAATAAAAGAAGAGCCCAAGAAAGTAAACAAATAAATAAATACAAATATCCAAATTGGCAGAGAATATAATATGAATCAATAAAAAAAAACAAAAAAAAATGATCACAAGCTCAGCATCACACGACTCAGACCACAGTGATCAGACCTCACAAGGTTGTGAGGTGAAAAAAAAGACAGGAAGGGATTCCAGATCTTCTCAAATGAAACAGCATTACCACTCAGGACTGGGGATTTCCACGGACCCTTGTTTAAGAATGTATGGAACAGCAGACTTGTACGATTATATGGACATGCGAAGCAACTCTACGTCAATGTGGAACACAGTAAATATTACCCAATCCTTAGTGTTTTCGTAGTCTTAGAATTTCCACAGTGGATGATCCACATATCTGATTTATCTTGACCCAACCCTCCCATTTATCTGGGCTTAAAACCAGCACAAGGAGTACACTGGATGTGTCCAATTAAAAATGAGCACTGGGGATTGGGTACCTTACTTAGGGTCACCCCAGCTCTCAACCTAGTGGGGATTGCAACCTGCAACCCTCCAGTTACACTGCACAGTCTAATTCTTTACATAGTCTTAGCATAAGGCTATTATTTGTACTTTGGGTGCTGGCGTTTCTTTATGGTTTGTGCAAAATCCTCTTTTGAATATGAAGGCCATCATCATTCACTGAGGCACTTGGAAAAAAAACTGCTTTACACTACAGTTTCACATTCAAACTTTCACACATCTCTCCACTCACACTTTTATACAGCACATCTGTGTGCAGCGTTTTTTTCTGTCACACATCCTTCATACCTATTCACAGGCTGCAGGCACAGCCATCAGGGGCCACATGGGGATAAGTGTCCTATAGGACACATGGCATGTAGACTAGAGGAGCCAGGAATCGAACCTAATACCTAGTGCTCTTTTTGGTACCTGGTCTGGCGAGGTGCCAAGCACCACTAAAATCAAGAATCAAACTGAACATCAGTTAAAAAGACTTTAGAATCCTGAAAACTTGCGCTTAATCGCCAACAATTAGCAAGGACATTTCTAAAATCTGAATATTTAACAGAGGAGTCTGGTATGTTTAGTAACAGCACTGCTGTTCAGTGACTGTGTCAGACATGAGCTCTGGTCATGCAGGAAGTACTGAAAGATCCCGTGAACAAATCTTTGTAATTAACTGATTCTAATGATTCAGTACACCGAAAAGAACTGCTTTGTTTGTGTCGTGTATAAAACAATGTCATCCCAGTTTCAACATTTACCAGCGTTTATTGGTAGAACTTATTGGTAGAATATCCATGGGTATTATATTATTATACCCACTTAAACTTAAATTATGCTCACTTAAAAATTAAAAATGTTTTGTTTTTGAAGGATTTGAATAAGCCTTTTTGTATGACTTTAGTCAAGGAAGCCACCATCTTGCACCTCCTTATCTCTTCAGCACTTTACATTCCACATTTTCAAGTGGAAACTTACTGCACACACAAAAAAAAATGTTTCTACCTACATACATCCACTGCTTAAACCAAAGAAGGATATGGGGAGAGTGGAGAGAGTTGTGAAAGAGTGTTTAGATTATTTCTGCCATACAAAGGCCACCGTAGTTTCCTGATACACTTGGGAAAGAGGAAGATAAGCAGAGGAGGCCTAACCCTGCACTCTGCCACCCTGCGGAGAAAACTAATTTCAGCCGCTTGTATCCGGGATCTTGTTCTTTCGGTCATAACCTATCTAACCATAGATGTCACTAAAGGCCACATTATACTTCTCCGACTGCGTATGCGTTATCCGTCTGCATCACCACGGAGACGCCTCGAGCCTTTATACTTCTGCGTCGTGGTGACGGACACGCGCTGCAATTTCCCGCCCGATCAGTAGGGGTCGCTGCGCAAGGTTGTTCAATTGTTTAATTCTTACAGACTGGGAGGCCACATCACAAAATCAAATAGTTTTTTTCTGTTGAGTGTGTTCTGTGTTTCGTCGTAGCACTAACAATTGTCAAACAGTGTTGCAAGGTCTGGCTAGTGAGTGGCCAATGTCACAGGTTGCAGTGCAGACCTTGATGTAAGGGCTCTTCTACCTGCACAGCAAGAGAAGCTGCAGCAGCAGATGGATGCCCAGAAAACCCACATCTTCCGTCTGACCCAGGGACTGCAGGATGCTCTGGACCAGACTGACCTGCTGAAAACTGAGAGGACTGACCTGGAATACCAGTTGGAGAATATCCAGGTGCTGCTACACACACAAACACATTGTATTTACTATTCATGTAATGGAAGAAAAACATTCTGAGTTCCCAGTTACTACATGCTTATGTGCGCATGATAAACATGGAGAAAATATTTCTATTATTTGCTGTCTTGTTTTTTTCCCCCACTGTTTTTCCATTTTAAAGCTACAAGCCCATACCAGCATCCCATACTGTGTTTGACCCGTCAGCATACCTCCCTCTCTCTCTGTCTCTCTGTGTGAAGTGAAGTACTTGAGGAGAAATTCATGGCAGTAGTGATGTTCACTTAGCTCCACCTGCAGGCTGTGTACTCCCATGAGAAGGTGAAAATGGAGGGAACCATCACACAGCAGACCAAGCTCATAGACTTCCTCCAGGCCCAGGCTCACGGTGGCTCCAAGAAGAAGAAGGTCAGAGGGGACTCGATTTTTTGGTATTTTCAGAAAACCTGAGATGGATATTTTTTTCTTGCCCACTCACCACAATAGATTTAAATCATATGTAAAGTAAGCAAAACATTTATGACCAGTTATTACTTGAGTTATTACAATGTTATTATTATAATCATTTTTTATATATATTTTTATTAGAATTTTGTACAAGACAAATTACAAAAACAGACAGAAAAAATGGAGTAGAAACAACAAGAAAACAAAACACACAACAACAAAAAAACAGGGCATATTTAAAATCAATAATGAAGTACACTGCTGCATCACTGACAATAGAATTATAGCGCAAATACTAAAACAGAGGTGGTAATAATAATAATAACTTTATTTATAAAGCACTTTTCAATAAAGGAATCCATCTGCACTGGGGGCCGCTCATGGCCCGGGGCCAGGACGCCTCCACCCGGGCACCCACCTGGGCCACAGCAGTGAAGCACTGCCATAGACCCCCCACCAGACAGGCTGATGTTCGCCACGAGTTAGAGACATACCAGCGCAGACGGCTCCCATCGAGGAAACACTGGAGACACTGAATAAAAACCTAAAACTAATGGATATATGGAATAAAATCATAAAATCTACATAAGCTAAAAATATAAAAATAAATAAATTAAATAAAATTAAATATTACTAATAAAATAGATAAAATGCAAATAAAATACCATAGATAAAAATAGATAAAATTAACTCACATAAAATAAAATACTACTAATAAAATAGATAAAATGCAAATAAAATACCATCAATAAAAATAGATAAAATTAATTCTCATAAATGGAAATTAAATATACAAGATATAAGGGGGGCTAAAATATAAAAACTGACTAAGAAGATAAGACATTATTTAAAAGCCAAATTAAATAAGTGGGTTTTGAGCCTGCTTTTTGAAAATATTAACATTCTCTGTGGCCCGGTAAAAAAAATAATAATTAAACATTTACAGGAAATGTTTTAATTATGATTATTATATGTTCTTGTAAGACATTTATTAACAATACTTAAACACCAACTATAGAGTCTTACAAAAAGACACTCGTGAAATTAAATAAATAATACACATTTTTCTCACTTACGTTAAATATTAATTAAGTAATCGGCCAGTGATTCTTAAAACAAGCCATGCAATGGTCACATTTAAAAGTAAAATAAAGCAACATAAATAAAAAAGTGGTAGTGCCCCCTCATCTGGTGCAGACAAATGGCCCTTTTATTCTCCGCACCGCCCCTGCGCTGTTCTCTTCTCCCTCTCCTGCCCTGCTCGTCGCTTCTGCGTCTCCAAGCGGTCATTTCATATCTAAAGCAGACTGGATCATTTCTCTATGTGTTTTATCTCCACATTAAAAGAATGATCTTTATGACGAGGATGGAGTACAGTCGCGATGAAGTGCAGGTGATCCGAGCAGATCTGAGTAAAGCGTGACAAACTCTGAAGAGCAGAGCACACTTTTCATAGTTTTTACTCCGTGGTCTTAATCTTTGTGAAAGAAGACGCTTTAACGCTGTAATTAAGGGAATAACAGATGCATCAGATGAGCTGATCTCTTTAGTTAACTGCTCAAAGAGAGAGAATGTTCTCTGGTGCGAAGTGAATGCTGCGGAGAGTTCATAATCAGTGCCGCACACAGCCAAGTTTCGCTTTTGCGCAGAGACTTTCGAGTTTAACAGGTGCTGTTCCACCGTGAACTCGCTCTGTTTCGACCGCCGAATTATCAGTGCATCCCTAAATATAACATCTTTATTGACAAGAACAATGTAACTGTAATAATGACACACTTTATAGTGTGACTTGGGTTTCAATCGGCACCAGGACAAGCGTGCGCTGCGCCGATTACATGGGGGAGCATGCTCTCTTGTTCCCCGGTATAGAAAAAGCCATGGTGTATAAAAAAATCTATTTAAAATAAATTAACAAGGCTTATAATACACTGGGGGAAACCCTGATATGGTAAAAGCAATTCTTAAAGATAAGAAGGTCCAAGACCCCTAAGACATTTAAAAACCATTAAAAGGATCTTAAAATCAATCCTAAAACACACAGGGAGCCAATGCAGTGATTTTAAATGTGCCCGCCTTCTGGTCTTCGTCGGCACAAGTGCCGCTGAATTTTGTAAAAGTTGTAAACCTGAGATGGTTCTTTTTGGAAGACCAGAAAGCAGGGCGTTACAATAGTCAATACGACTAGAGATAAAAACTTGCGTTAACGTCTCTGTGTTAGCACGAGAGAGAAAAGGGCGGCCTCTGGCTATGTTCTTTAAATGATAAAATCCTGTTCTTGTTACTTGTTTAATGTGTGGAATAAAATTGAGCTCAGCGTCAAAGATGATGCCCAGGTTCTGTACCTGATTAGAAGGATTTATGGAAAGTTTTGCAGTTTTGATAAAAGTTTCTTTCTCTGAGCCTCAGGATCGATAATTAAAACCTCAGTCTTGTCCTGGTTGAGCTGTAGGAAGTTTTCTGCCATCCAAGATTTGATGTCTAAAATACAATTAAATATGGCATCAATTGGCCCTGTGTCATCAGGAGACATGATATATACAGCTGAGTGTCATCCACATAGCTGTGGAAATTGATACCATGCCTCCTCATGACATTTCCTAGTGGGAGCATGTATAAATTAAAAAGTATAGGGCCTAAAATTGAGCTTTGGGGCACACTGCACTTGATTTTATGGATCCTTAAGGAGTTTGTGTCCAAACTTACAAGAAATGTTCTATCCGTGAGATAAGAACTAAACCATTGAAGGGCAGTAGCAGAGAGGCCGACCAGGTGTCTTAGTCTGTTCAACAGAATTGGGTGATCAACTGTATCAAAAGCTGCACTCAGATCCAACAACACAAGGACTCTAAGCTTGTGTGAGTCCAAGTTGCATCTGAGATCATGAACAACCCTCACTAGTGCCGTCTGTACTATGGTTAGTCCTAAAACCAGATTTTAATTTTCAGATGAAATTGTTATTCAAAAATTAATTTAGCTGAATAAAAGCAAGTTTTTCAAAAATTTTGCTTAAAAATGGTAAGTTGGACACTGGTCTGAGCTCGGGCATCTGTATGCAACTGGATCCAAAATGTTCTTCTTCAGAAAGGGTTCCACTACCCCCATTTTAAAGGTGCAGGGAAAGTACCCGTCTGAAGATGTAGTGTTTCCTGATAGTTCGCACCAAGGTCTCCCGCTGAATAAAACTGGTGACATAAAAAAACATCTTCTACCGCTTATCCGGGGCCAGGTTGTGGCGGCAGCAGTCTGAGAAGGGACGCCCAGACCTCCCTCTCGCAGGACACATCCTCCAGCTCTTCCGGGGGGACCCCAAGGCGTTCCCAGGCCAGTCGAGCGACGTAGTCACTCCAGCGGGTCCTGGGTCTTCCTCTGGGTCTTCTCCCAGTGGGACATGCCCGGAAGACCTCCCGAGGGAGGCGTCCAGGGGGCATCCGATAAAGATGCCCGAGCTCCGATGTGGAGCAGCAGGGGCTCTACTTTGAGCTCCTCCCAGGTGACAGAGCTCCTCACCCTATCTCTAGGGGAGCGCTCTGCCACCCTGCGGAGAAAACTAATTTCAGCTGCTTGTATCCGGGATCTTGTTCTTACGGTCATAACCCAAAGCTCATGACCATAGGTGAGGGTAGGAACGTAGATTGACCGGTAAATCGAGACCTTTGCCTTTCGGACCGATACAACGACTGCATTACTGCGGCCGCTGCCCCGATCCGCCTGTCAATCTCACGCGCCATCCTTCCCTCACTCGTGAACAAGACCCCAAGATACTTAAACTCCTCCACTTGAGGCAGGATCTCTCCACTGACCCGAAGGGGGCAAGCCACCTTTTTCCGGTCGAGAACCATGGCCTCGGACTTAGAGGTGCTGATTCTCATCCCAGCTGCTTCGCACTCGGCTGCAAACCGCCCCATCGCATTCTGGAGTTCCTGGTTCGAAGGAGCCATCAAGACCACATCATCTGCAAAGAGCAGAGATGAAATCCAGCAGCTCCCGAACCGGACCCCCTGGCCCCTGGCTGCGCCTAGAAATTCTGTCCATAAAAATAATAAACAGAACCGGTGACAAAGGGCAGCCCTGCCGGAGTCCAACATGTACTGGGAACAAGTCTGACTTACTGCCGGCAATGCGAACCAAGCTCCTGCTCTGGTCGTACAGGGACCGCACGGCCCTTAACAAAGGGCCCCTGTCCCCATACTCCCGGAGCACCCCCCACAGAATGCCACGAGGGACACGGTCGAAAGCCTTTTCCAAGTCCACAAAACACATGTGGACTGGTTGAGTAAACTCCCATGAACCCTCGAGCACCCTGCGAAGGGTATAGAGCTGGCCCAGTGTTCCATGGCCAGGACGAAACCCACTTTGTTCCATTGGAATCCGAGGTTCGACTATCGGCCGAACTCTCCTCTCCAGTACCCTGGAATAGACTTTCCCCGGGAGGCTGAGGAGTGTGATCCCCCGATAGTTGGAACACACCCTCCGGTCCCCCTTTTCAAAAAGAGGGACCACCACCCTGGTCTGCCAGTCCAGAGGCACTGTCCCCAACTGCCACGCAATGCTGCAGAGACATGTCAACCAGGACAGCCCTACAGCATCCAGAGACTTTAGGTACTCAGGTCGGAGCTCATCCACTCCCGGTAACCCTAACCCTAACCCTTGCCACTGGAAAGCTTCCTAACTACCTCAGTGACTTTGGCTTGGGTAATGAATGAGTCGACCTCTGAGTCCCCAGCCTCTGCTTCCTCTAGGGAAGACGTGTCAGTGGGATTGAGGAGATCCTCGAAGTATTCCTTCCACCGCCCGACAATCTCCTCAGTCAAGGTCAACAGCTCCCCACCTCCACTGTAAACCAGTGTTGGCAGAGTACTGCTTCCCCCTCCTGAGGCGCCAGACGGTTTGCCAGAATTTCTTCGAGGCCGACCGGTAGTCCTCCATGGCCTCCCCGAACTTTTCCCAGACCCGAGTTTTTGCTTCTGCGACTGCTCGGGCTGCTATCCGCTTGGCCTGTTGGTACCTGTCAGCTACCTCAGGAGTCCCTCGAACCAACCAGGCTCGATAGGACAACAGTGAGAGACCTACCTCCCACCCGAAGGCAGAGGGACACAAACCTTTTATTCTGCGGAGAGAATTCCAACACATGGAGGCTGAGATGGGGAGCTATAAGCAAGCCACAGCAGCTCGCAGCCTCTCACCTTGGGCAACTCCAGAGTAGTAGAGTGTCCAGCCTCTCTCAAGGAGTTGGGTTCCAGAGCCCAGACTGTGCGTGGAGGTGAGCCCGACTATTTCTAGTCGGTACCGCTCCACCTCCCGCACAAGCTCAGGTTGTTTTCCCCCCAGCGAGGTGACATTCCATGTCCCCATAGCTAGAGTTGTTGTCCCGCGATTGGGCCGTCGGGGCCCCCGCCCACGACTGCCACCCAAATCACACTGCACCGACCCCTTATGGCCCTTCAGGCCCACGTGACCACGCCCGCCATGAAATAATAAATTTATTCAATGTTTTATGCTACACAATTGTGAAAATGATAACATAGGCAATGTTTACAAAAAATATTTATTAGACAAATTTTAAAAAAAATCTTGCCAAAAAGAATGGGGGAACACCATACCCCCGCGTCCCCGACCACTACACCCCTGAAGGATTTACGTCACGGTCTCGGGTACACAGATGCAAAGACTGCACCACAATACAGGATGGAGA
The DNA here is from genome assembly GCF_963457635.1 of Microchirus variegatus. Taxonomy (NCBI): domain Eukaryota; kingdom Metazoa; phylum Chordata; class Actinopteri; order Pleuronectiformes; family Soleidae; genus Microchirus; species Microchirus variegatus. Next base: position 10,680,945 of record NC_139804.1, on the reverse strand, counting down.
TCACAAAAAACAGATTTTGGTGAAATTCAAAGGCTTTACCAACAACAACCCTGTTAAATAAATATTCCAGATTTACATTTGTTGTCCTTAAATATAAAGAGGTAAATTCACAAGAAAACAAGAAAATATACAAATAGAAATAAGGAAAAAACAGCATTAGCTATGTTTCAGTGAACAAAGACAGTGATGCAGTAAGGCAAAGTGGCTATGGAAACAAAATGTGACTGATGCTTATTTTATTGCACATAATATAAAGAGTTTTTGTGTGTGTGTCTCAGGGCCTGTTTGGCCGTCGTCGTGAGGACCTGTTGGCTGCCATGGCTGCTCAGGCCCAGGCTCAGGCTCAGGGACAGGGACAGGGACAGGGACAGGGACAGGGACAGGGACAGGGACAGGGACAGAGCCAGAGCCAGAGCCAGGGCCAAGTGTCCCCCGTGCCTCCCATCCAGCCGGTCCCTCTGCAGTACAGCGACATGAAGGTGGCTCTGGACAAAGAACGAACACGCTGCACTGAGCTGGAAGAGGCTTTGCAGAAAATGAAAGCAGAGTTGAGAACTCTGAGAGAGGAAGGTAAGACTATGCCTTTTATCTATTCTGCTCTCTATTACAGCTGCTGTCAGTGATGTTGTCTTTCAACTAACTTTGTCTGTTCCTTTTACTCGCAGTCCCCTCCCTCCTAACTACATTACTTGGTGAATGTGTTTCGTGAGGGAGCAGGTATTTATTCACAGAAAAACAGCTTAACCTAGTGCGCAGAGAGGACTGCTTTGTGACGCTCTGGATACAGTTTTGTGGGATACTGGGAATAGTTCCTTTCACTCCATCAGTGACAGCAGTCACAATATCATAGATTTGATTTAAAACAAGTTCACTGACAGCAGCTTTATTGTCAGCTTTAGCTATTACTAAAAGTAAATACTTACTATGCTGTAATGTAGCTAATATATTTTTCTAAGGGATACTTTTTTGAGGTGAGGTATTGGAGGCGGTATTGACACATTACCAAACGCTGACTTCACAGAACAGGCTGTCGTTTCCATAAACCAGCCTGGTATCAAAACACTCACTGTCACTTAAAACACTGCAGCCAGCAAGGACAGAAGTACAAACAGATTTTAGCCACTTAACAAAAGACTCGCCTAATAACACCTGTGCCTGCTTAATTTCACAGATAAAGGTACTTTATTTATTCCAAATCTGTGCACGCTCAGTATTTCCTCTGGTCTTAATTTATTTTTATTCCCACAATGATGTTTCCCCCGGCGTTTCCTCTGCAGCTCTTTGGAGATCTCAGTTCTGGCAATGCTCTCTGCACTGGCTCACCATTACAGAGTCATGAGAGAAAACTGAAAGAAATGTTGCCAAACAAAAGGTAGCCATTGCTTTTACAGCCTTTTCTGTTTGGAAACTAAAGTAAACCGGTCTCCCTGCACTGAAATCAATTGAGAAAACCATTCATTGTTGATCCACTGCTGCTTCCATCAGTAAGTTAAATGTGGTCGCTTTTTAGCCTTTTTCTCTATGGAGCTCCCCCTACAGTGTATTTTTACAACACCACCATAAACATCCATCCATTGTTTACTGCTTTATCCTCACTGTTGTAAAAACTCACAGCTGACGTCCCTAATGTTATCACTGCCTTGATCTTATAGCTGGTGCCTTGTTAGGTTGTTTCTGTGTTGTACCATGAAGCAATTTCTGTTTCTGATTCAGAGGACTTGTTGGCAGCCCTGAGAGAGGGTTGCCAGCCCTGATCTTGCAAGTCTGGTTTTCCACTAACAGACAGTAGGGGGAGTATAGAAATGTATATAGTGTTGATATTGTGTCAATGCCTTATTACACAAGCACACTTCAAAAAACATTGTCTATCCATTTAAACTTTAAACAGCACTCCAGTACAAAGACCACAGTAACTCCCCGATCCCGGCCACATCGCGGCAGCAGATGATTATGTCTGCCATGGTAAAGTCTCCTGAGCACCAGCAGGGGCCGACAAACCTAGTGCCCGCCAGCTCTGGACGCAGGAAGGAGACTGCGACACCTGAGGGTGAGTGAAGGGAAGATGTTCACTGATGTGAAACTTGTTCTCTCTAATAGAATATAGAAAAAACACATACTTTTGGTTTCAATCCACCAATACTGTGATTTTACAGTTATGCTGTTAGTTGTCTTCTTGAAATAAAGAGATCAGCCACAGCATTAAAACCAGTTACTGATTTATAGTTGTGGCTGATTGGTGGACATGCAAGTTGATAGCTTTACACTTTATTTTCCATGAACTGGCCCTCACATATTCACACAAGCAGACAGACATACACCCATTCACTCTCACAAAGGATAATCTGTGGATAATCTTTTTCTTCCACACACCTTTCAGAAAGAAGGAGGGTCTCTTTTGAAAGTAAGTCATCCAAACTCGTGGTTTCTGCAGCTTGGTCTCTTATCTCCCTTCTCCTTTTGTCTCATTCACATCCTTAGAGGCCAGATTTTAAAAGCTCTGCACTTTTATAAAATGTCAGATTCCATCACGCTGGTGTTTAGGCTTCAGTGAATTTACTTCTGTGAGTGCACAGCTTTAGAAATCTGAAGCATTCTCTTTTGGTTGCTGAGGCTTAGTCAGTTTGATTTGCAGGTCCTCTCTGCGTGCTCTTATGATACCACCTGAACCTCACATGATCATACACTAACAGAGATGTATCATAAGATAAATGCTATGATTCACAAAATGCTGTTTTTGTTTGAACCACACTCTGAAAGTGATTAAAGGTATTGTTCAGTCTTTGTACATTTTATCTTACAAACAAGTCAAGTTTACCACAAAAGAGTTAAGACCACATGTTGTTAGCTGCCTGAGTATGACATTTTGAAGGCAACAGAAAATAAGATGATGAATGCACATCAGTTCTTAATTTTCAGATGATAATAAATGAATTGAAATACATCTTAAATTCTACACACTGGTCCTTCAAAGCATAGACATAATGTCCATCATCTGGCGACTACAGTGTTGTACAGGAAGTGATTTGGTAACCAAAAACAACAGAAAAGTCGATGTTGACTGAATAATTTCTTTAATATTCAGCAGTGAGTGGGAACAAGCAAAGGGATTGACTTAGTCAATATTCTTCTTCAGCCATCTTTGTCTTCAAAGTTAACTGCTTATGCATTTTGCTGAACACCTTAGAGTTCTCCTTGTTTTGAACTGATTTCATAGCTGTTATGGCATGGTGCACTGAGGTTGATTATGAATCCACATACTGTAGCTGCCACAGTAAGAACTGCCCTCACTGTGATCCCTCACTGTATCAGAGTACAGCCGTCGACTGAAGGACAGTCAGAGAGACAGAGACCGAGAGAGGGAGAGAGTGGTGCACCACAACACGCCTCATCGCTTCACAGTGGGACTCAACATGAGAGCTGCCAAGTGCACCGTGTGCCTGGATACCGTGCACTTTGGTCGCCAAGCCGCTACCTGCCTCGGTGAGTCACGCATGTTCACGAGTTCAGTGAAACACCCTACCACACTTTTTTCTCTATTTTCTCTGTTCATTCGTGTATTCAGTGTTTGACAGAATAGCTAAATTGGTAGAGCTAGTGCTCCATAGGGCAAAGGGTCAATTGCAGTGACCCCTGTTCAATTCTACCCACAATCCTTTGCTGTGTGTCTTAACCCATTAAGCCTGGAAAAAATGTCTCTAAAACCTGAGCTTCAATGGCTACTAAATGACTGATTTCTCAGCCTCTGTAGCAGATATAGGAACACAATTCAAAAAGTATTTGAGAGCTTACACCTGTGGCTTTCCTGTGAAATTTTGTTTATTTAGATACAAAAATATAAAATTAAAGTGAATAACTATTTTCAATTAAAAAACAGTAAGAAAATAAAGTAATATCAACTTGTGTCAGTGCCTTGATTTAGTCCTGATGGAGTGTGAAGAACAAGAACATCATGTAATGACTGTAACAGTCTGCTTCACGTGTGACAGTGATAGAGCTTACAGCTCTGTGGCATCTGCAGGTAAATCCACTATCACCCCTGGTGCGCAGTTGTAAACACTCCGTATGATTACGGTGGTATTTATCGTCATTATCGCCGACCTCGTCGTCTTCAAACATAATTATGTCTTAACCATAAATCCTGGTCGATTTGTTCAGCGCGTTCGAAGTTATCAGCGATGATGTCATCGAAGACTAAACTCCTCAAAATCACTGCCTTCAGAAATCTCTCCGCTTTCAAAGTCCTCCATGTTTGCGTGAAGTAATTTCAAAACAATGTTGCGAGGAACCCTTATACCCCCGAAAATTGACGTATCCGCTTAACTGGCGTCTATGGTAGAATAAAACATGCAGCCGCTCTCCCGGCGTCAATGGTAGAAGTGCGGCAATGCTTTCCCGGCATCTCAATTGAAATCAATGGTCTGTGTTATCCAGAGGTCAGACACGAGAGAGCCTGGCTCACAATCCCCTGTCTAGTTAAGCTCAACTGTGTTCGATTTGGTTGAGATCACAGATGGATCGCAGTCAGTCGAACCACAATGCTCTTACAAAGTTGGAAGCATAAAATATTTTGAGATTCTTTGAAAATAACTTTCACTGGAATGAAGGTGCCTAAAGGCCAATCCAAGAAACATTTACACCATATTTTTGATCCTCCTCCACTAAACTTCAGACACAGTTGGAACAATGCAGTCAAGTAGGAAACATTCTCCTGGTATTTGCCAAACCCAGAGTCAAGAAGAGTCATTGGTCTCCCCAAAGAACATGTTCACTGCTCCAGAGTCCAGTGTGTTTTTAACTGCCTTGTTGCAAAAGTGGTGTCCTTTGACTGTACCAAGTTCACAATTCAGTGAGTTCTTTGGAACAACCCATTCTTTCACAAATGTGTGAAGATAAAGTGCATGGCCAGGTGTGTGATTTTATCGACTTGTGGCAATGGGACAGAAACAAACACTTGAATTCTATGACTGAGAGTTGTGGCCCAATACTGTTGCTTATATAGTAACAGAAAACCCTGAGATACAAACAGTAAATTATTCCTAAAATAACAATGTTAACATACATATATATGTTAGTTGCAGTCTTTATGGACTCTTGTGCTGCTGCATGTACTGAGAAGACAAAACCTTGTCTGACAAACCAGTGTTTTCTCTCGTCAGAGTGTCACGCCTTGTGCCACCCGAAATGCTCCCCCTGCCTTCCAGCCACATGTGGCATGTCCAGCGACTGCTCACTGCATCTGTCTGATGGCCTGTGTCGGGACAAAGGCAGCTCTCCAGGACAGCAGCTCAAAGAAGCCAGTGGACACATGCATCTGGAAGGCTGGATGAAACACCCCAGGTAAGACATGGACACATTTTTTTCTCCTGTTATTCTTTATCAATGACAATCATGAATTGTCTTGAGGAGGAGATTATTGATGAGAATATACATGTCCTATTATTTACTCCTCAAAAGACTCCACTTAAAGAAATGTGCTGAAAAAAGCAGTCAACACACCACTCATCTTTGAAATGTTACTCTATACATATAGATGTATAATATTCATACATCCTATTATCAGTGATACCAAAAGTACGGGTTGTGGCCCCCTGGTGAGCTGTGAATATATTGCAGGTAGGCAGGTCATGAAAAATGTTGTTGTTTATAAAACATACGTAAGTAATATTTATGATAATTAATCAAATAATGACATTATGTGGTTGGATTATTATGGACAATTTGTTTGCAGAGATGCATTTAAGGTTTGAGTGAAGATTTTTTTTAAATTTAAAATGGACTTATTTGGTAATGACTGCTCTGTATTTTATACCTAAATAGCAGAATGACGATAAGAGACATTAAGGTTGCAAGAGCAAAAATTATATTTTTGATTTCTCTGTTTTGCTTTTGGCACAATACAGCAATATAACATATATAACAGATTGCCTAGAAAAAAAGGATATAAGACACTCTATATATCACATTCGTATACCCTCTGTATATACTGTATGTTTGAACATAATATGTTTAATGCAATATTATTAATATTATTAATGCAATAAGCAATTAAACACGTATAATCACCTTGAATCCAATCTCTGCTAATAAACCCTTAGAATGTTTCCCTTTACAATGCTATGATCGTCTAAGACATTTAAAAGATGTTTAAAGAGACTTTGAGTCTCTATTGAAATTAACAGAATTTAAAGGTGCATTATGTAATAAATCTAAAGCAACTGGCCATAAAATGCTCCTAATATGTCACAGAGACTCAGGAATAATGTTCATATAACAAACTGAACTCACCAACAACAAAAGTACAGCCAAAGTATTTGCATTAAAAAAATATATTTTGCAGAATCATGCTTATGTTTTGAAATCATCTTTTGGCATGTGGCGCCACCTACCGCCGTCTACCAATCATTGCAGTCAGTAGAGTCTCAGTTGCCGAGCAACCACGGGTTGCCAGTTACGTCAGAAAATGAAACCTAAAAGACCTCTGTATTTTGAATTTGAATGTAGTAACCGTTTTTGGCCACATTCTTACATATGGCACCTTTAAGACAATGATCACAATTTTTTCACAAGGGTCCACACCTATTTATGTTGTGTATTAGCCTGGAAGTGGTAATGTTTCTCAGGTTCTTTCTCCTGGTGAAACAGTGCCGTGTCCTCCCACCGATTATGTTCCTTCTGCAAACTCGTTTAACTAATTTTAGGACTTCAGCTACTTAAAACAGTTTTCAAACAAAGGCAATCATAGACATCCCTGCAAAACTTCTTCATGTTCACTTTGTGTGTTTGTAGGAATGGGAAGCGGGGTCAAGGCTGGGAGAGGAAATATGTGGTCCTTGATGGGACTAAAGTGTCCATCTACGAGATAGAGCCCAGAGAAGGTAAATGGTCAGAACATCAACATTTACACATCACATAAAGAGCTTCCACCAGTTTCAAATCTGCATGTTTATTTATGTGTGTGTTGCTCAGATTCAGTAAAGCCAGTGGAGGAGTTTGACTTGTGTCTGTCAGATGGAGAGGTGATGGTTCATGGAGCTGTAGGAGCATCTGAGCTGCCAAACACTGCCAAGTCAGGTAAACAAGTACTCTCTCCAAAACAACTCCCTCACTGTGTGATTTCAAGTTTATCTGTCATGTTCAGGCCCTCTCTTACAGAATCATGTTACAGTCAATAAAAAAATCTCAGGTTTTCTGAAGGTTTTAAGATCATTTTCCTAAAAATGCTTGCCCTTAAAATGCTTTTTCATAAAAAAATAAAATACAATAAAAAAAAATGTTATGTGAAACATGAGTTATGATTTCTTTCACAGTTTAATGGATGCAAACATGTCACACTATTCTATTTTTGCTTTATTGTTGGTTTGAGACACTGCATATACCTCACTTAGGTGAATGATATTTACAGATTTGACCTTCAGCAACCAATGAGTCATGAGTGAACAGCAGTCAAAACACAAACAACAGCTCACTCATACTGTTGTAAGACAGAGCTACAGCCTCCTCTGAGCTGGACACTAGACACAAGACCGTGGTCATATATCAAAAGGAAGCATGTTGTGATGTTTATTTGAATTTTAGAAGTATTCTGAAAACAAAAGATTTCTGAAGTCACATTGGTGATAGAGATTCTTCTGTGGAACAGCCAGACCCTTGACCAATTTAAAAAACTTCTTATCTCTTCTCACTGGCTTTTAGCTCCATTTAAGCAAGATATTGCAGAAAAATATAAGTTAGATTTTTATTGTGCATGGATAGATTTTTTTAAATATCACATAAATATATTATTGTTGTGTTTTTGTTATTCACCTTTTATATCTTTTTGTATTTTTCATTTGTATTTATATTATCTGTACAGCTCTTCCTCATCTGAGATAATCTTTAGTTACTACCCATAAAACAATAATATTCCGAATTAATAATACAATTTGTGTGTGTGTCATTAGGTCTCTTCTGCAGTGAAATTGACATAATTATGGCAGATGTAGATATAATTCAAAATAAATAAATATAAAACATAATAGTTGTAGATGGCACCAGCATCGAAGTAAAGGAGGTAGCAGCCTTTTTAACTTTGTATATGACATTCAATTTATTGTATCTTGTGCCTGAATTCATAATTAACATGTGTTCACTTTGTGCCAGATGTTCCTTACGTCCTGAAGCTCGAGTCTCGCTCTCATGCCCCCTGCTGGCCCGGACAGTCTATTTACTTCCTGGCTCCCAGTTTCCCAGACAAACAGCGCTGGGTGGCCACCATGGAGTCTGTGGTGGCCAGTGGGCGAGCGTCGAGAGAGAAGGCCGAGGCAGATGCAGTGAGTATCTCTGTTATTTCATTATTTCACACAAATAAATACAAATTAATCTGAAAATCAAATAAAAGTATGAGTGAGAGACTAGGAGACACCAGTGAAATGCGTCTATGAAAACCACAACCACAACAATTTACATGATATCATGTGAAATAACAAACATAAAAATGACTCATGTTAAAACATTGCATAATAGAGTAACTGGGGAGTTAAAAATATTTTCAGATGAGAAAAAGAATATTGATTTTGGGATGTTTTCCATAATGGAAGATATATACGAATTTGTGCTGAAATTATGTTTTAGGTAAATCTGAATTCTCATATTAACTAAAAATACAAATGAAGATCTTTTATTGAAAAAAAGGGTAGCAGCTGTAATTTAAGAGAGTTTTGGAAAACATTGCTAATCTCACATCAGTTTCTGATAAGTTTTCATTATATTCCTCAGTGTTTCTGTGTTACTGTTCTATGCATGTGAGAAATCCTGATCCATTTGTGACAAATGCACACAATAAAATGTGAAAATAAGTAAATAAATATTTCCATCTACTCTGATGTTTCATAGAGGGTTTGACTAAAAAGCTATAGTAGAGATGCTTAAGTGGATGATGTCATTAAAAGACGATCAAGGTCTTTTAGTTTGATTATAAATACAGATTTCTATGGTTTAAAGTGTTTTGACAAATGCAAGTCTACTCTTCCTCTGTCCTTGTTTTTAAGATATTTGAATGCATAAATGTTATACGTATAACATTAAGGCTGTCTTTCATAGATCATCCACAGTTTCATTTATAAATATGGTTAATTGTTATCTTCTTCTCCCTCTTCTCTTTCTCTCCTCCCTCTCTTTGTCTTTCTTACCTCCTCTTTCTTGCTTTTTAATCATTCCATAATGTATGTCCTATATATGGGCAATACTGTTGATTTCTGCTCATTCCATTGGGTTTCATCGCACACTTAGGCTGCTGTGTCCAAAAGACTAATGGTTCTGTCTCCTCTGGTCCAGGTAAACAGCTGCAGAAGGTTTACACACAGTGTTGGGCAAGTTAGAGTAATAGTTATTACATATCAATCCTTTAATAAGTAATAATATTACTTTACTTATGGCTTGTTATCAAAGGTATTAAGTTCTTATATTAAAATATGAATCATTGTCTACCACCTTCTCCTCCACAAGAGGGTTGCAGGGCTACTGGAGCCAATCTCAGCAGACATAGGGCCAAACGTGTGCAGAGTGACCTCTGCATGTTTTTGGACTGTTGGAGGAAACCTGGAGAGAACCCATGCACACACAGTGAAAACATGCAAACTCCATATAGAAAGGCCCTTATTCAGATGGGGCACAAACCTGCGTCTTTAAGGCATATTAAATATTACTTTTAACTTTTCAAAAAGTAATGCACAACAAGTTTCTTTTGAACTGAATCCACTTTATTTAAAAATAGTCGTCTCTTAAGCAAAAAACTAGTCACAGTAAACAATTTTTTTAAGTGTTTTCTTCATATTCCATATTGCAACACCAAGGACTATTAATGATTTTACAAATCATTGACTTCACAACTGTCCAGACTTTTTGTGAATTTTCTTAGAAACGGAATGGAATATACACACACACACACATATATATATATATGTACATATAATATACAGTATACTTTGCACTGCATTTAGACAGAGGCTATGACCGAAATCATGTCCAGCTTTTTGTTTTGTTGAACATATCATCAGCATATCATCAGTCTCTGAAGCAGCCATTCTCAACTTTGGGGTCCCGACCCCAATTGGGGTCGCGAGATGATTTCTGGGGGTCGCCAAATCATTTTGGAAAAATATAAAAACATTTTTTTTTTTTTTTTTTTTAATCAAAATTAATGTAGCGTCCGATCAGATGTTAGAATGACGACGAGCGGTTGGGCCGAAAAAGTACACTGGATACACCAGCTTTTCACCACCTGACCGCACTTTACAGACTGTTTTCCCGGCATGCGTACTTAACCCTACCCTACCCCCCTTATGTTTAGAACGGGGGTGAGGGGCACAACACAAGTGCTACACAAATGAAGACGGCATCTCACCCAGTCAAGATCTTTCACTCTGGTGGACACCTAACAAGCGCAGGTTCAAAAACCTGAGTCGTCTGGAGACACATCCTTCCCAGCGGAGAGTTTTTCCTTTTTTTTTGCCCCTCATTTTTATTAGCGCTGCTTTGATGGTCAATATTGGACAGCCATGTTGTTGAGCTTAAAATGAATTAGTACAGTGTAGAATAGCTTACACCCCCGCAAAAAAAAAAAAAGACAAAATTTGACACGTGGACCTCGACAATCAACTCTCTAAATGCCGTGTAATTCCCATCCCTAGTTATCATTTTATTTAATTAAAAATGAAAAATAAAGTTTGAGTTATTTGTTTACATTTTAACCTGCTCAACTACCAGCAATACAATGGGATGTAGCGACAATTGTCGGTCTATTATTCACATGAAAAGTTACCCTCTTGATGCTGCTGTATGTTTTTCAAAAAATCCAAAAGTGTTTCTAAATAATACTAATAGCTGAAGTGTGATCATAAGTGCTTGTCTGATTTGTAAATGCGATGTAGCCAACGGTGTATTGATGGGGCGTTGTTTCAGCACGGCGGACAGTGCTTTATCCATCATACCCATCATGCGTTCACACCGGTGTGTGTGTGTGGTGGGGCGGGGGTTAGGGTGGAGGGGTTCGCGGACAGCCGTGCATGTTAAATTGGGGGTCGCGACTCAAAAAGGTTGAGAACCACTGCTCTAAAGGACATAAAAACAAATCACAGTCTAGAAACACAGAGTCACTTTGCTTATTATTATTGTTGAGAATTGTAATCCAACATACACGACTCGTTACTGGGTAAAGTTATTACAGTAATATTTTACTGAGTAGTGCATAACTGCCCAACATTGTATAGACATTAGAGTCAATGACACACCTGTATTCTGCAGGCACATAGGCAGTGGTGCATGTGTCTGTTATTGTGTTGGTTGTTCACTTCCCACTGCTGTGCTCTCACCTGCTATGATCACTCACTCTTCACTCCCACTGTCCTCTGTGTTGATGTGTAGTCGTCTTGATGCTGCTGTAAACTATTCTTCCCTTTCCTTGGTTGGTTTGCTGTTTTACAACCACACTGGTGGCAGTTCTTACCAAGATGTCTGATCATCTTTGGGTTGATCCTCCTCACTCCTGTCCTGAGGACCAGCGATCACACAGTTGTTTGTGTTTGACCTGGTGGTGTGCTTGTCTTTTCTTCTTTTTTTTCAACCCTGCTGCCCCTCTGCACACTCTTCACAGACTGGGTCTCAAGTCATGAACTGGATGCGATTAAAAGAACTTAAAACTATTATTGAATTAACAACAATGTTTGTCTACTGCTTTATCTTCTGAAGGTCATAGGGCTGCTGGTGTCAATTCCACCTGACATAGGGCAGAAAGTGTACACCCTGAACAGGTCACAGGTCCATCACAAAGAGACAAACAGCCATTCATGCACACATGATTAGAGTGTCCAGTTAACCTCACACATGTAGGGAGAACACGCAAACTACAAACAAGACCGGGATGCAAACCACACACCTTCTTGCTTAGAGGCAACAGTGCTAGCCACGTGCTCCACTGTGTGGCTTGGTCAGATGTCACAGTTATAAAAATAAAGTAAAACATGAGACTGACTGACTGAGTCCCACCTCTGTCTCTCCTGCACACAGTCATTTGAAGTCCTCCTCTTCTTTCCTGCTCCTCTGCTCCTCCCACTGTGGTTGTGTTGAGGTCATGATCCAGCTGACTTCTCAACTTTGCTCTGCTCTTCCAGAAGCTGTTGGGAAACTCTCTGCTGAAGCTGGAGGGAGATGACAGGCTGGATATTAACTGCACTCTCCCTCTCACAGATCAGGTATATCATTATCCGTCAGCTGTTTTCACTGACAGATGTTCCTTCATTTCCATCATTCAGAAACGCAGCTGTTTTCCCACAGTAGCAGTCAGTTCATATGTAGAACGATCTTAATGCAGAGACACAGCAGACGCTCACAGCTCACTGCCAAGGCTGACCACATGTTGCCCCACATTCAATCAATCAATCAATCAATCAATCTTTATTTATATAGCCCACAGTTTACAAAACAAAGTTTGTCTCACGGGACTTCACAGGGTTGGTGACATCCTCTGTCCTTAGACCTTCGACCAGGGTAAGGACAAACTACCAGGGAAAAAACCCTTGTAACAGGGAAAAGGGTAGAAACCTTAGGGAGAACCACAGGTGAGGGATCCACTCCCTGGACGGACAGACGTGCAGTAGATGTTACCCAAAACATACAATACACAATGACAAGAATAAAAAGTGAAAAGTCTTAAGTTGCCAGGATCCATCTGGATCACTGGGTTTGTCACAGCCTGTAGCGAAGGCTGTTGTGGTCAGAGACTTGGGGATAACTGAGTCCTCACCAGAATAATTGTGTGCTGCAGATCGTCCTGGTCGGCTCTGAAGAAGGTCTGTACACCCTGAACGTCATAAAGAACTCGCTGACTCACATCCCTGGTCTGGGATCAGTCTTTCAGATCCACATCATCAAAGAGCAGGAGAAACTGCTCATGATTGTTGGTGAGATATTCTCCTTTGTAATTTTTCAATTTACTGAGCAGCTGGGCACAAGTGCTGACCTTTCATTCTTTAGGTCTCACTTGCAAAATATATTCTATTCTAATTGTGAATTCCCAGTAAAATAAAGGTTAAATAATTGCTAATATAACCTGTGGTTTCTGTCGGTGAATAGTGTCCTTGTCCTTAACCATGTGTATGTGTTACAGGGGACGAGAGGGCGCTGTGTCTGGTGGAGATAAAGAGAGTAAAGCAGTCTCTGGCTCAGTCTCACCTGCCCAGTCAGTCCGAACTGGCTCCTTACATCTTTGAGACAGTGAAGGGCTGCCACCTGTTTGCTGCTGGGAGAGTACGTCCTTACTTACTTGAGAAAACATCTATCTATCTATCTATCTATCTATCTATCTATCTATCTATCTATCTATCTATCTATCTATCTTTTTTTTTATCTTTTGTTGCCTTTGTTGTTTTTTATTATGTTTAATTACAGTGTAAAGGATTGCACATATAAGATATTTGAATTGCATTGACATGAGGGTTTGTGATGCAGGTGTATATTGTATTCAGTGAGACGTGCTTTCTCTTTCCAGGTTGACAATGGTCCTTGTATATGTGCAGCGATGCCAAACAAGATCACCATTCTGCGTTACAATGAAAACCTCAACAAATACTGTATTCGTAAGGTGGGCGTGACCTCTCTGTGCTAAATAAGGTTATAATTATTAACCATGACTACACCATAATATATAGAAAGACATAAGAAATATGGTTACATTCTACTGTATGAAGAGATACAGTAAGTTATCAAGGAAACGTATATAATATGTTGCTTGTGATTTATAGAACATAGATTGAAGACAGCTGTTGTTTGAGTTGCTTAATCACTGTAATGATTGCTTGTTGTTTAACAGAGGTTATGCCATTCCATGCAGGATGTTATACGTCATTTAGGCAATCTTTTCACTACAGTGCTTTGAGTGCTCATTTAGACTAGAAAAACACAATATAAATACAGACACAGCTAAGTTAAGCTAAATGTAATTATAACAACTGAATTGATAAAAAAGGTAGCAGTATTAAAAAGTTCTAGCCTAATGGAGAGATTCCCAAACATCAGAGACCCCAAAAACCTCTGAAACACAACTTTAATGAACATCTTTTTTTTATGTCCAACACAGAATTAGACCTTTTTATATTGTGCTTTTTTTCCTCCAAAGAAATAATATAAAACTAAATATATCCATATATATATACATATAGACACATATACATATTAATATACATACTTCCATATACCCCCCGCCCCCCCCCCCCCACCAGTAAAGAACACACAAAAACTGAAAAACTAAACCTTACAGGATGCTAAAAAAAAATAAAATAAAAATAATAATAATAATAAGGGAGTTCCACTAGTTATATGATTCACAGCTTTGTCTTCTCAAAATGGTCAATAAAGGGTTGCCATATCGCCTGAAGTTTGTTTACATTCCCTCTAATTAATAATTTTTTCCAATTGTAAGAGACTCACTTCTTTCAGTAATGTTGTATGGGCTGGTGCGATTTTCTGCTTCCAATTCAGTAATATCAGCCTTCGTGCCAAAAGAGTCACGTAACGTATCATAGTATATTGGTCATTAGATAAAACTGTTGTGGCCACTTTCACCCCAAACACAGCCCAAATTGGATCTGGTTTGAGTCGAATTTTGAGAACATCCGACAGAGTTTTGAAGATATTGACCCAATAGCTACCGAGTCTTGGGCAGTTCCAGAACATACAGTATGTGCCAAAGAGGCCAAAGCTTGACCACATCGATCACATAGGGGTTTGACTGCAGGAAACATCTTCGACAGCTGCAATTTCGATAGATGTAGTCTGTGTAGTATTTTGAATTGTATCAGACCATGTCTGGCACATACAGAAGAGTGGGAACACAGTCTGGGGCTTTTTTCCATTGACTCTCTATATAATTTCCAAACCTTTATCCTCCATCCAGGCATCTCTTAAATGATCCAGTGTGGTTGTATCATCTATTTGTGTCAACTCATCATGAATCCTAGAAATAGCCCTTTTTGTTTGTGGGTCAGGCAAAAATAGTGTGTCCATCGAAGAAACCAGGGGTTTGTTTGGGAAGGATGGAAATGTCTTTTTTATTAAATTTGTGATTTGCAAATATCTAAAGAAGTCCGTGCTGGGAATATTACATTTCTCTTTCAATCGCTGAAATGTTGGAAAAATGTTATCGATATAAAGGTCGTTGATTGTCCAAATTCCTTGTAAATACCATTTGCGAGACGACAGATCGGAAAGTGACGGAGGAAATTAGTGATTATTTAGTAGTGGTAATGAGCCTGAACAATTCTGCCAGCCGAAATGCCTCCGTATTTGGGACCAAATTTTAATTGCGTGTGAAATAATAGTTTTTTTATCTTTAAATTTGGTGCTGGTAGAGTTAAAAAAAGAATTCCTCAATCAAAGAAGCCTTTGTTAATGAGAATAGGAATGCACTGAGATAGAAATAAGAACCTTGGTAAGATAGTCATCCTCACAATAATAATTCGACCCGCAAGGGAGGTTGGAAGATTTGCCCATTTATCGAGGTTACACGTTGTTTGGTCATACAGATTCATGAAATTGTGTAAATAAATCAGAAAAATCTCAGTAATGTTTATTCCCAGATATTTAAATTGGTTTGAAATTGCAAACGGTAGATTATCGAGATTATGTATGTTCTGTCTGGCTTTTGACTTAATTAGAAACAATGCACTCTTTAAAAAGTTGAGCTTGTACCCAGATACTATGCCAAAACGTCCCAAGAGTGACACTATAGCAGGCACTGATTTTGAAGGGTCAGAGATAAACAGCAGTAAATCATCTGCGTATAAAGCCACTTTGTGTTCTGACCCTTCCCTTTTAATACCTTCATAATCTATTGCCGTACGCAGTGAAATGGCGAGGGGTTCAATGGCAAGCGCAAATAACAGCAGTCACAGGGGGCAGAGCGTCCAAGCGGAAAGTAGCTGGAGGTAATGTCATTGGTTTTCACTGATGCCTGGGGTTGAGCGTACAATAATTTAACAAGCGGACAAATTTAGAGCCAATTCCAAACTTTGACAGGGTCAAAAAGAGATTAATGAACATCTTTTATCCAAATTACTACAGTAATTTATACTCATTATTTTAATACTTTCCAAAATAATTGTGAAATCCATTATGGCTATAATTGAGAAAATGTATGTTTTGCTTAGGTACAGTATAATCATCAAAGTGGCTATAACAGAGTAAGTCAGGTGTCATGTTTAATTAGACATATTTTACATATCTTTTCAAAAATTAGCAAAGACTGTATGTTTAAGTTGTTTTAGTAAATTCTTATATCAATCTTATATCAATGTCTGAGGCCCACTAGAGGGCCACTGCCCACACGTAATGGAAACTGGCTTAATGTTAATCTATTTTTGTAAACTGCATCAAGAGAGAAAAAAAACTAATGTTCAAATATTTCATGTGACAGGAGATTGAAACTCTGGAGCCATGCAGCTGCATCCACCTGACCAGCTACAGCATTATCATCGGGACCAACAAGTTCTACGAGATTGAAATGAAGCAGTTTGTGCTTGAGGGTAAGGACACATGTCAATCATTTGTTGGATTTATTTAAAAAGAAAAAAAAAATGACATACAAGAAAAGGAGCAGTGTGTAGAATTTAGACATCTTGGGGTGAAGTTGCACAGGTAAACAACTGCTTCTAACATCTAGCACCGTCATGTGGAGGATAAGATGATATCTGTTGAGATAGTGAAAGAGACAAAACTGTCTGGAAACATGATCATCAATGAGGAAACACTGAGGTTACTACAATTAAGGGGAAAAACACTAAGAAAGTAAATGAATATATATGATAATATACAATAAAATAATCAATATTAAGAGAACCTTGATTGAAAGCCAGACTAAAAAGGTAGGTCTTAAAAATATGAATGTTCTGTGCTGCCCACATCTTTGAGAGATACAACTGAAGGTGTTCATTATATAACATATACTTTCTTAATGCTTGTTATCTCAAATATCTCATCAGCCGGTCACATGACAGCTACTTAATGCATTATGTGGACATGGTCAAGGCGACCTGCTGAAGTTTAAACTGAGCAGAATCAGAATTCAAAGAAGAAAAGTGATCTAAATGTGACAGTAACATGGTTGTTGGTCTGAGTATTTCAGAAAATGCTGATCGACTAGGATTTTCATGCACAACCATGCAGTGTTTATCCAGATGTTGATGTCAGAGGTCACATAAGAATGACCAGAAGAAGTCAGTAACTCAAATAAACACTCATTACAACCAAGGTATGAAGAATACCATTCTATGAAATGTCAACATGTCAAGCCTTGAAACAGATGGTCTACAGCAGCAGGAGACCACAGCAGGTGCCACTCCAGTCCTGGCACTGCATTTATTATGTGTCCTGTGCATCAAAGCTCTGACGACACAATCTTGTTCCCCGTGAAACTGACCCACTGTCTCACCCAGGTGTTGTGTTTTCATCCCCTGCAGAGTTCTTGGATAAGAACGACATGTCACTGGCGTCGGCGGTGTTCGCTGCCTCATCTCACAGTTTCCCCATCGCCATCATGCAGGTGGCCAGCGGCATGCAGAAGGAAGAATACCTGCTGTGTTTTCATGGTGTGTTTGAACTGATGACTCTGTACTATACACTCATCACCGTGGAGACAGGACAGTGCTCTGAGTGTAGTACGGTTACAGTATATCCTTTTAAAGTGCCAGTGTGTAGCTTCTGTCGCTCCCCTGAGGAAGTTTGAGTAATTACCAAAACACTGCCAGCTCCTCCACATAATTCAAGCCGTTTCTCAATACTCAAGTATGCAAGGATGTACTTGGGAAGTACAACTGGAGTACATAGTCGTCAAGTACAGGAGTACACAAGTAGGATTATTGCGATTGGAACAGTAGCGCACTTCCTTGTTCTACTGTTTGAATGGTGGGTGGCGCAAAGCTCTTAAACCTCATTACTGCCACCTACAGAGTTAATAGAACATCAAGTGGAATACTTTTAATAAATGCATATATTTATTGTTATTATTAGTTTCATATTTTAAATGTTGACTTAGATATTTATTTTACTAAAAATATACAGTACCATGTGGAAAATGGTACTGCTATGTTGAGTAGTATGTATGTATGTAGATATATGATTGAAAAGCCACTAAATATATATATCTACACACACATACATACACATGTATCGTGTCAGCGATGAAGACTTACTTTAAGCTAAAAAAAAAAGAATAAAAGGGTAAAATTTTGTCTCTAAATACTTTTTAGAAAGATAATGGGAATAAACAAGAGTATTATGAGATTTATGCTTCTTCTTCTTCTTCTTCTAAACAGAGTTTGGAGTGTTTGTTGACAGGTATGGACGAAGAAGCCGCACTGAGGAAATTAAGTGGAGCCGTCTGCCTCTGTCTTTTGGTACATAAACTTTTTTTAATAACTCTTTATTTATTTATTTTTTATTTTACATCAAATGATGACGTGTAATCCCAAAAATCATTTCTCCTTTGCAGCCTACAGAGAACCTTACCTGTTTGTCACCTATTTCAATTCTCTGGATGTCATTGAGGTTCAGGGACATGTTGCTTTGGGGTGAGACACACACAACCTTGTTTTTATATCGTAGTGAGGACACATCACAGACATAATGCATTCAATAGCCCCTTGCCCTAACTTTAACTATCACAACTAATTGCCTAACCTTAACCCTAACATAAACCTTATTCTAACCCTTACTCTAAGTGAGTGAATGAATGAACGTTCATTCACTCACAGAGACCTGAGACGAGAAGATGCTGGCGTGCTTGGCTGCCACTTCTCTCTCTGAAAAACTTTAAAACTTTTTTTTTATCTTTCTCAAACTAACATCCATGGTGGTGCAAGGCTACTGCTCCAGATCCCCTCTCAGTGTTCTGTGCAGTGCATTAGCTTGGACACTTACCAGCCGGTGTCGAAGGACTTCTCCACCACAGGATCCATCGCCACAACCTGGTCGAAGGTAAACCCGGGCGGATCTCCACCTGTACCGGTGTGGCTGCTTCGGCCCTCTGCCTTCCTTTCGTACCAACCCTACTCCCATACAGTGGACGTCTTCCATCCCCACTCAGTTGAGGGTAGAGATCTGGGCAGGTCTGGGTTCTCGGTGCCTAACCCTAACCCTGTCTCTGTGCGGTTATCCCTTGCTGGCCAGGACCGTTACCCTTCGACTCGAGCAGGCTAGCTAGCCAGTGGTGGCTCCCTGAGCTAGCTGCCTGGCTACGTTGGCTTTCTCCGACCTTGAATCTTGATGGGCCTAAGCGGGCTGGCTTCTTGATCCTGTTCCACCGTCTGCATCTTCAATGGTCACCATCCACCTCCAGCAGAGGAGAGGGCAACGATGCCCAACTCATAATTTCTACCAGAACTCTCTGAATTCATCACCGCACTCTCCTCACTTTCACCATCTGTTTTACTCCTCTACGATTTTAACTTCCACATTGACTCCATGGACTGTAAAAATGCCATGGACTTTCTGGACCTTATCAACTGCCTCAGCTTCACCCAACACATCAACTTTCCCACTCACAACCATGGACATATCTTGGACCTGGTTTGCTCCTCTATTGTGCATCCACAATATCTCCAGCACCGACCTCTCCATATCTGGCCATCACACTTGTAGTTGACACTCCTGCCCCCCAACCCAAACAGGAACGCACAATCACTTTTTGCAACCTTAAATCCATCTGCCCAGTCTCTCTCTCTACCTGTATATCAAACACTCTTTCCAGCCTCACCTTTCCTCCAAATCCAACCCCCATGGACCTCGTCAACATCTACAACCCCCCCCCCGAAAACCAAAACCATCACCTGTACTCATTCGGCTCCCTGGTTCACCCGGGAACTTCACAAACTCAAAAGAAAACAAGAATGACTAGGACTTAACAAAGATATACAGTGGTATGCAAAAGTTTGGGCAGCCCTGTAAATTTTCATGATTTTCCTTTATAAATCATTGGTTGTTTGGATAAGATATTTCAGTTAAATATATCATTTTTATTAAATCATTTAGATTTACAGAAAGTGTGCAAGAATTATTTATTTAAAATTAGGCATGTGCACTAATTATTGGAACTGAAAATTGGTTTGGTAACCTCAGTGACCCTTGACCTCCATACACAGGTGATTCCCATCATGAGAAAGGGTATTTAAGGAGGCCAATTGTAAATGTTTCTCCTCTTTGCATCTTCTCTGAAAAGTGGCAACATGGCAGCCTCAAAACAACTCTCAAATGACCTGAAAACAGTGATTGTTCAACATCATGGTTTAGGGGAAGGATACAGAAAGCTATCTCAGAGATTTAAGCTCTCAGTTTCAACTGTGAGGAACATTGTGAGGAATGTGAAGACCACAGGCACAGTTTTAGTTAAGGCCAGAAGTGGCAGACCAAGAAAAATCTCAGATAAGCAGAGGGTATGGATGGTGAGAACAGTCACAGTCTTCCATCATGCTGTGGGTCTGTGAGGCCAGTGCAGGGACTGGGAATCTTGTTAAAGTTGAGGGTCGCATGGATTCTATTGAGGCATTCATGCAGAGGAACAAATACAACATTCTGGAATGACCATCTCAGTCCCCAGACCTGAATATTAATAACAATTTGTGGTGTGATTTAAAGTGGACTGTCCATGCTCGGAAACCATCAACACTGACTGAACTGAAGATGTTTTGTTTACCATAAAAAACTGGCAGTATGTTCCAAAATACCATACTGCCAGAATCCAGACTCTAAGTGGAAGCTATAGGAAGTGTTTAGAGGCTGTTATTTCTGCAAAAGGAGGATGCACAACATTTTTCTTTTGTGGTGCCTAAACTTATGCACATGCCTAATTTTGTTTAAATAATTTTTGCACACTTTCTGTAAATCATATTTATATTTATATTTATTTCACTACTCAAATATCACTGTGTTTGTCTCCTATATGATATATTTAACTGAAATTTCAATTATTTATTTACCGGGGTGCCCAACTTTTTGCATACCACGGTAAATACATGTACACACACACCACAGAAGTTGTACCAGATTTTACACTGGCGTCGGCGGTGTTCGCTTTACACAGATACAACACTTTTTGGTTGTTGTTCTCTGTATTTTCCACATCACTGTCTTTGTCATTAGTCCCACAGTGCTGGCTCACCTGGACATCCCCAGCCCTCGCTACCTGGGCCCAGCTATCTCATCCGGGGCCATTTACCTGGCCTCATCCTATCAGAACAAACTGCGGGTCATCTGCTGTAAAGGAAGTCTGATCAGAGAGTCTGGAGATCTGCCGAGGAGCGGCTCCAGTCGAGGGTGAGCTCCTTCTGTCAACCCTCAACACTTCAGGAGAGCAAACAGATGAAAGTTACAGTAAACTGTGAATGACAAACTCAAAACACTTCAACAACTACAAACACATTAACTGTTGTAGCAGGAACAGCGATTATTATCATTTTATAACAGGTAATCTCTTTCATACAGACACAAAATATGCACATAATTTATCCTATTTCTATAAGTTAACCTAGTTCCCTGGTGTCCTAATGAAAATGTCTATGCCCTGCCAAAACAGCCATGTTCAGAACGCTCGGTTTTGAGTCTCTTTAAATGCATGTGACTTTTTTGTCATATTTTGGACGACATACATCCCAAATATAAGTATTAAAATTATTAAAAAGTTGGTTTTGCATAATGTGTCCCCTTTAAAACTTTAAATGAATGTATCAACAACTCAAGCTCTCAGCTGAAACCCATAACCAAGTACAAAACCACTGGTTTCACTCAAACATCGTTTTACTTCTGAACATAAACTGCATCATTTATCACACCTTATTCTCCCTGAAAAACTGGGAATGTTTGACTACAACACCATCTGCTGTCAAAATATAAAAAGTCTTACTTGTCACATGTTGTGCTGACTTGGTCCTCTGTCCTCTGCTGTATGTTTTACAGCAGCCCCACGAAGCGAGGCCCCCCCACCTATACTGAGCACATCACCAAACGCTTGACCTCTGGCCCCGGGAGCCATGATGGTCTGCATCGAGAGCCAAGCACTCCGCATCGTTACAGAGAGGGTCGCACTGAATTCAGACGGGAAAAATCTCCCGCCCGACCACTGGACAGAGAGAAGTCGCCCGGCAGAGTGCTGGACAGTCGCAGGGAGAGGTCACCTGGGAGATTCGGGGACAGCAGCCGCCTCCATGCTGGCTCTGTCCGAACACAGCTCGCCCCTGTAAATAAGGTACTGCAGGGGGCGCCGTGGTGCTGGAGTGGTGACCATTTACAATGTGTGGCAAAAGTTCTGTACAAACACTTTCTCGTGTGTGGCTACCAAGGTTATTATAGTTAACAAAATAATGAAAACTAAAATAAAAAAAACATTTTCGTTAACTGAAATAAAATAAAAACTAGTAAAAACGATAACTAACTGAAACTGAATTGAAATAACTAAAATTGTCATGAAAATGTGCTTAGTTTTTGTCTTTGTAATTTAATTTCATACACAAATAATGATTTCGAGTTCATATGAAGTGTTCATTTTTTCTCTTTTTAAGGTTTGTTATTGTTTACAATGTTGGACATAAGGTTATGCAAGTAAAACATTAAGTTAAGTTATGTAGTTAATTATCAAATAAAACATTAAAGCCTATCTCTGAGGGGACATTTTGTCTGGTCCCCAAAACTTTAAAGTCCTTTTTCAGGGTTAATGATTAGGAATGGGTTTTGGTCAAGGGTTAGTGTTTGAAGTTGTGTTTGAAGTTGCGATGGTTAAGGTTAGGGTACGGCCCTTTTTAACGCTTTTTAAATGTTTATTGTGTAACACGGAGTTAGGTATATTACGTAATTGACTACACTAAACATAATTATGTTTGCATAAAGTATAATGACTTAAAAATAAAAATAATTTAGTATTCATAGCTTTAGAATAAGCCATGATTTACAGAGACTGTCGTGTTTCTCTTTAAGCAGAGTTTGTGTTTCACAATCTGAAGCATGTACGTAGCCAGCAATGGGCCTGGTCGGCACTGGCCTGCCGTTTACTCACTGGCCCACCAAGCCAAGT
The DNA here is from genome assembly GCF_963457635.1 of Microchirus variegatus. NCBI lineage: Eukaryota > Metazoa > Chordata > Actinopteri > Pleuronectiformes > Soleidae > Microchirus > Microchirus variegatus. The sequence goes on along the minus strand of NC_139804.1, from coordinate 10,657,859 downwards.
ATGAAAAAAATAATTTTGTTACAAAAAAAAATTAAAAACATGTACGTAAAGGACATTTCAGAGTCATTAGCCCTCAAGGTTAGCCCGGCCCCGGACACTGATGTTTGTTCCCCGGCACAGTTGCTCTCTCCCGGTCAGTGAAAACGCGTCGGGTTTAAATTCATTTAAAAACAGAGGAGTCTATATTTGGCGACAGCACTGCTGAAATCTTGTTATCACAAGCGGTGAGCCTCATCACAAACCCCTGCTGCTGTATTTCAGTCCAGTGACTGTCAGACGGAGTCTGTGATCCAGTCATGGAGGAAGATCAAATCTTTTTTTTTTTTTTTTTTTAATTCACTGATTCTAATGATTCAGTACAACAAAAACAACTGTTTTACAAGTCACTAGCAGTTTCATGCAGCCGTGCTGTGATGACTCCTCCAACGTTGAGGAATTATATTGTAATGAAAACCAACCGTCCCGTGTAGAGTTGAGCTGAGGTGAGCCATGGCAGGACCATGTAGTTGAAAAGCAGCATTACATACTGGACCTTAAGATGATCATGTGCCTGTGACTATATTAGTAATAATGTCACAATATGAGAGTATCTTGTGTTGAAATGATTAAAGCATCATTACAGTTATGTCCCTGCTGTTGTCTTGCAGGTGTGGGATCAGTCGTCAGTGTGAACCCAGTTCTGCTCCAGACCGAAGAGAAACCAGTGAAGACACTTGATCCACACACACACACATCCACACACACTGAGGCTGACTGTCAGCTTCATTGCTTGTACATAGTGCAGTCTCACTTCCACATCACAACACATATACCTGCACTGGGACACGTCTCCTGCGACAATCCCCCGTTTTCCTGAGTAATGTTTTGGGTAGATTTGGTGGCAGGAACGCTACAGATCAGGAGAAGCTACTTTATAAAGTATAGTCAGAGGTGTAAATATATATATCGCTGTGTGAGTTTTTATAGATAAAGGGAACAGTCGGCTGGTGAAGATGCCATGTCTATATTTTTAAAAAACAATGAGTATCTGAAGATGTTTCAGGGAAAATAATGAGGTCTGTGGAAAAGAAACGTCTCTGAGGATTGAATCAGAATGTGAATGACCACAGTTCAGAGGATCAAACTGACGCAAACCGTGAAGAGAAACTCTGAGGAAGCGACACTTTGCACATGAGATTGGATTTGAACAGGAGTTTAAAAACTTATTCTTGTTACATGACCAGTCTTCTGTCTTTGGATCAAATGTATGGTCCTGCTGAATGAACAGCCTTTGATATATTACTGCATTTGATTTCTTTACTGACAGTCGTCATCAGCCATACTTTGTAAAACAATAATTAAGCAATGTTTTGCTCCAAGTGTTCCTTGTTTTGTTTTTTGGCAAACCTAAGAAGAAACATGCAGCTCTGCCTCACAGTCGGGCCTCAGCTTTCTCTGCTGCTGCTGATTATGGTACAGATGTCCTGTTTCTGTGCAGTGCTATGAAGTCTCGTATCGTCAGAGGTTGTCACTTCTTGGTTTGGTTTCTCTGGAGCCAGTACAGCCTCCTCCGTTCATCACATCAGTGAGCATGACTAACGTAGAGCAGCGCTCGTCGCTTCTTCAATCTTGACTCTTTCTCTTGGTTGTTTTTCTGTCATGAATTCACTTGACTTTGCATTCGATTAAGTAGACATTGATGTTAGACAGTGTTGATTTTTAAAGTTGTAATCCAAGTTATATGCATTAAACACAACTGAAATGACTGACTGTATTGTTTTTTGTGTGTGTTGCTGGACCTGCAGTTTCGTCCACGGTGTCAGCTTGTAGCACTGAGGGCGGGGCCAGCTTTAGCAAAAACAAAAAAAGTTTGTTTAACCTGAAATGAGGAAAAGAAATGAACATATCTGCAATTTGAACCTGTGACAATAATGATATTATAGGTCATTAAACTTCACAAAACAAAAATGTGTCACTATGTCATCAGTGCTATCACCTTCTAATGATTAAGTGATTATTTTAAATCAGTCAGTCGATGTCTACTTATATAGCCTTTACAACACCGACAATGTATCCAAAGTGTTTTCACTTAACACCAAATTATAATAAAACGTACAATAATATGAGAAAATGTCCAGAAGGAAAGTGTCACAGTGCTTCCAGGTTTTAAAAGCCTTTCTAAATAAATTATTTAAGTTTAGATTTTAAAAAGAGTAAAATGTGAAATTTACCTGAATCATTTGCACACACGCTTGTGGTTCATTGACGCACATGACCAGTCTTCTGATCTCAGGTCTTTTCTGGAGATCATGTTCTTTTGGTGCCGACCAGAGCAACCTGGATGTTTTTTCTCCTCATCTCCCTGGACATCTGACACCAGGTGTAGTTGTGTAGGTGGTGTAGATGCAGTCCATGCAAAGGTTGCCTTTGCGGGCGGCAAGCATTCAATCAGTCCGTCAATGTGACAAAATGAAAGGCCGCTCACAAGCCACAAGAAAACGGCATATTATATATGTGTGTATATATATATGTATGTGTATGTATATATATATATATATATATATATACAGTATGTGTATATAGATATCCAGTATATGTCTTTCACTTTGCCTAACAGCAGAGGTCTTCATTTTTCATACTTGTCGCAGCAGATGTGGATATCAAACATATTTATTGTGCAAAATAAATAAGCATACAATAGCTGTAGGGGGCTGTATATTGTATGTATGTATATGTATATGTACATTTATATACATATACTATTATATATTGTTCTTCATATTATATATGTATATTGTATGTTTTTAAAGCTTTATTGAAACTCCATTTTACAGTTCACGCAAGAATAACACCTGCATTTTGTATATGATAGACATTCTGAACTCAAAGAAACAGGACCAAGTACATAAGCACAGAAACTTAAGACCAAATTAATGCTTATATTATATTGAATGAATGAATAAATAAATAAATAAATAAATAGATGAATGAATTAATTTGGGTTGGGTTTTTTTTGGTCTCGACAAATAAAGAGCTAGACAGTGATTAATCAGCAAATATTTGTAAAGCTAACGTTAACGTTCCAAACACAATTAGACACATAACTGGCTTCATTCGTCATTTATAATTTCCATAGAGTCAACAAGACTCTTACAATCATAACTGACTATAACGGGGATGGAGTCGCTCAGTGTTGTGTGCAGAAGACATCGTGGCACATTACTGTAATGTAATGTAAAATTTTATTTTGACGAGGTACTATTTTGTTTTCAGTCGTTTTTAATGAAGCAAAATGTGGCGCTATCGTTTTCAGCCAATGAGCGGCTCGATTGTAACAGGTTGCAAGCTGGCGTCACAACGCCGTGGCTGGAGTGCGCGCTCAAGAAGGGAAAGAGGTTGAGAAGAAGGCATCGGGATCGCGCTCATCTGTTTGACTGGCAAATGCCGCCGCGGTGTAAAAGGCCAGTCATTATGGGGGAACCGGGACTCCTAAACGGGGTGGACCCTGACCGACCGACCGAGCTGAGCTCATGCAGGCGGTTCATACCAGGATAAGATAAGAAGATAAACGTCACATATGTCTACAGCGTGTGTCCAGTAATAAAGGGTCGGCTGCTAGAAAGGCGGTGTTTGCTTCGATTCAATCAGAGTCAGTCTGGGAGGTTGATCCAGGAGAGAGGGACCGTTACAGTCTAACAGGATCCAGCTCTGAATTTACACAATGATGGACGGATTGTCGGTGAGAAGCCGGTCCGGCCAGCCCATCCCAGTCAGAGCAAGGTGGGTTCATTCGGAGTAAACCCCGTCTGCTCTTCTCTGTTGGCTGCATGTCTGCCTCCTGCCTCGACCTGCAGACGTCTGCCGCGGTTTCAGCACCACTGGAGCTGGACAGCGACTGCATGGAGCCGCGGCCCAGCCCCGGCGCTCACGAGCCCGGCGGTGGTTTCCAGGCTCACCCGCTGCGGCACGCCGGTTCCGGAGGCCTCGGTATGGCCTTGGAGGAGGAACTGTCCATGCTTACCGGCGAGAGGTGCGACGACGACGGTCAGAGGGAGCCGTCGCCGGACACAGAGACGCTTGTCGCAGGGCATAACGCAGACTTATTGTCGCTCTTCCGTCAGAAAGAACGAGACTTGGTTTTGGCTGCTAAACTCGGCAAAGCGCTGCTGGAGAGAAACCAAGACTTGACCAAGCAATATGAGAAAATGCACAAGGACCTCAACGAGAAATTAGAGGTAAAGTAAGAAAAGATAATATCATGTAATTAAGTTTTATTGCTACTATAATCCTCTTTCTGATTTGGCCTCAACGTGCCTTAATACAACTGCCAAGTTCAGGCCATGGCAAACTCTAGAAGATGAGAACAACTGTAAGATGAGGAGCCTCACATTCAAACTACCACATAAAGTGTAAAAGTGTCAGGGCACCACAAGCTTTGTTTTTATGTCTGTCAGATTAACTAGGATTGGAACGATGTAACTGTAGGTCTCATATGTAAGGGTTAGGGTCAATGAGTTTAACTAAATAATAATAATAATAATAATAATAATAATGCATTATATTTTGAGGGGCCTTTCAACACTGTTGTTTTAATAGAGCAGATATTTATGGCATGAAATAGAAGAACAATAACATGATAACTCTTCCTCTCCAGGTTTAAGAGAGACAGGGTTGTGCTATTATTCAAGTGTCAGTCACAGGAAACATACTTGACACTTAACTAAAATTAAACTGCATCCATGCTTCCCATCTCTTCTGGATGTGTACCCATAACGTTATTGAGAAATAATTACATTGTAAGGTCATTATTGTGTTGGTGAAACAACAAACCATGTGAACCTAGACTTTTACACAGCACTGTACAACTGGGGTTTCTTTATGATTCCTCTCTTTATGGCAGTGTATTATTGCACCCAATGTGTTATGAGCTGGGAACTATAGCTGTGAGTCATTTTGATCCAAAAACAGGGGGAATCTCAGTGTCTCAGTACTCATGATACTGTTTCAGTATTAAGCAAGGACATAGCTAAAATCAGATATTGTGGTTTAAAAAAATAAAATAAAAATCTGATCGCACATGTGAACCATAAATATGCTTCACTAAACATAGAAGACATAAAAAGATTCTTATTAACAGCAGAGTTGTTGATATAATAGCTGATGTCAGTACTGGAAATGAACGGACAGACAAAAAAAGTTAAATCCATCCATTCCCTATTTACAACTCGCCTAGTGTACAAACTCCAGTTCTGAAAAATGATGAATGACTGGCCAAAGACCTTCAGGGAATAAAAAGGCAGTGAGAGGTTGCTGTAGCACAGAGGTTAAAGCACCTCACTTGATTAGCCCTAATGTGCCAGTGTGACTGAACATCTCAGGAGAAATGAAGTAATTACAAAAATACATATTAAAGAGACAGTGTGTCAATGAGAATATTAGGGCTCCAACTATTCTGATAATCAATTAATCAATTTGAGTGCTCTTTTTAACAATTCAAACAAATTATTTGATTGTTCAGCTTCTTAAATGTGAATAATTTCTGTTTTTTTGCTCCATATGACAAAGAAAATAATTAAATAATGAATAATGTTTGCTTGTGGACAAAACAAGACATTTGAAAACAACTTTACAACTAATTGATTAATCGACAGATTAATTGATTTTGAAAACAATCCTTAGCTGCAGCCTTAGAGCAGAGATTAATAAGATGTAAATAGTAGCCAACAACAATCATATCATACAACACAGAACTTACAATCCACTGTAGTTTATTCATAACAAGACATTCATGTCAAAATCCTAGTTAAGTTCCTGTGGTTGCAGTGTTCCCTAAAGTGTGAATCCAAAAACAGGTCAGCTCTGCTTTTTGGATTAGATTTAAAGATTTTTGCACAAACCAAGCATCTGGATGTTTTTTCTCCTTCAATATGAATCATATTTACATTCAAGATAAGATACTTGGTAGCTCACATACCACTGACCAGCAGCAATAAACCATGTTATGTTAATAATGTACAAATAATATGGCCAAAAACAGTAAAGTGTTTTTCAAATTAGTTGACATCATATTTACTAATAATAATGAATAAAAGCTATAGAGCTGAGCTGTTGTTCTTATGCCACAGGGCAACACGTGGCCTGAGAGAGACAAAGACTAATCCTGCGGACATCCAGGGTCATTACTTTATCAACTGTACATCTGCTCAATGCTTTGATCCATTTTCACCCTGGTGTTGCAGCTCAGGAGGAGGAATAAGCTGCCTCTTGTCACAGTTCCTCTTATCTTGTCGTATAATGGCAGCTCGTGTTGTTCAGTGGTCTTGTTTTGAATCTCTTTGATCCCTCCCTTTTGTCTGGACATGAAAACACTGGACACACAGATGTCAGCTGCTTCAGCCCTGGACTAAACCATAATAATAATCATAGTCATTGGCATAATCTCAGTCATTTGAGTTTTGTATTCTGTAAAACTAGGACAAGACTGGAAAAAAAATCTAATCCAAATAAATCAGGCTTTGACTTTACCCTCTCTCTCTGTCACTCACTGTCTCCCTGCAGCACTTGGAGCAGGAGAAGCACGAGCTGCGCCGGCGTCTGGAAAGTCGAGAGGGGGAATGGGAGGGTCGCGTGGCCGAGCTGGAGACAGACGTCCAGCAACTGCAGGGTGAGCTGGAGCGACACCAGGTCCAACTGAGGGAGGCTGACCGGGACAAGACCAAGGCCATCAGTGAGCTCTCTGAACAGAACCATAGACTACTGGAGCAACTCAACAGGGTGAGCAGTGTGTGTCAATCAATCAATCAATCAATCAATCTTTATTTGTATAGCCCACAGTTTACAAAACATAGTTTGTCTCACGGGACTTCACAGGGTTGGTAACATCCTATGTCCTTAGACCTTCGACCAGGGTAAGGAAAAACTACCAGGGTAAAAACCCTTGTAACAGGGAAAAGGGTAGAAACCTTAGGGAGAACCACAGGTGAGGGATCCACTCCCTGGACGGACAGACGTGCAGTAGATGTTACCCAAAACATACAATACACAATTACAAAGAATAAAGAGTATAAAGTCTATGGCCATAGTTCTCAAACTATGGTACATGTTTGAGAACATGTTTGTGGTACATACCTCTGGTGGTACAGAAATGTGTGATATATATGATGAGAGTGGAGCTGAGGAATGCATAGAAAATGAAACAAGTAACCAAACATCTCTCACTCCATCTTAATGTAATTTCACTATACCAGTGTGTGAAGTATATGTGAGAGGACGAGAGGACGAGCAGCAAATTATCTTATTGGGAATAAATCTGCCTCCTGTGAAAAACCTGTAGTTGACTTTGCTCAGTCTGTTTACACCACTGTATTTTAACATTGGTGATAATGATGTTACTATGAGAGATCAATATTTTCTCAGGTGGTACACACGTCTCTGGGTTTCAATCACGTCAAACTAATAAATCTGCAGGGAAAAAAATCAAGCATGAAAAACCTCTGTGAGAAGATTCAGCTGAATTATCTTCCAAAATAAAAATGTTTAAATTCCCTGGCAGAGAGCTGCGACCATGCTTCAAAACAAGATACTTGTTCAGTCAGCAAAACATGGCTTTTATGCTGCTCCACTGACAACCTGATAGGATGCAGGTGGTGCCGTTCCCGGTGCTGGGACTGGGTGTGGTTCACATGAAGAGAGCGAGAGAGAGAGGGACCTAGTCCCCACTAAACCCTTAAGACCTAAATCCTTACAGACTTTGATGACCTCACCTGCTTAGTGTCTGAGTGCTGAAGGAGCAACACTTTATGCTCTGTATTATATTATTCATATATATCTTGTCTATCCTGGCTTAATTTATCTGGTTGTTCAAACGCAGGATATGTTGACATAAGTTACCATAGAGATTTATCCTGTAGAGTTAGCCTACTACACAATGTTTTCACATTCAACTATACCCACTGTCTAAACATTTGTGATAATTGATTAGAATTATTTCACAGAAATGTTTTATTTGTATACACCATATAAATATAAAAACACATCAACAGAGTAACATGATGTTGCTTTATTGAATAATGATAAATCAAAGAAAGCAAATTTATCAGCTCCTTTCAAAACTGAACTCTGTCTCTACAAGACAGAAAGCACAAGTTCACACATATTGGTCCCTGACCAGACGACCACTGTGGTCATCAGGGAAGATGGTGGGATTGTCCCAGTCCATGTGTGATGGCACTGGGAGCTCTCTCCTTCCTCAGGCAGGCCACACTGTGAAGGACAGCACAGATTATGTGTTTGTAGGCATCCTGTAGGTAAAATGTGTGCTTTTGCATTGTTAAAGGGATACTTCACCGATTTGAATGTGGCTTTGTATTGCTAGAATAGCAGTAGTATTTCTTAGAAAATGTGCTTCCCTCCCTCAGTTTTTCCCTGACTTGTAAAAAAATCTGTTTTCCCTTATCCAAATGTGACCTAGTGTGAGTCAAATGACGCATTTTGCATCACAGTAGGGCACATTTGGATAAGGGAAAAAAGAACGCCACTCTCATGGTGAATCTGAGAATCTGCGATCGACAGCGAGGTCTTTTTGAGGAAGCCGTATGCGGGCACTGATCCAGGATTGGTTTCATCTGGCTTGATGAATCCGTCTGCTCATCCTGGCTTGGCTTTGTGCAAACAATTAAGCCTGGACGCCCTTGTTTTGGATTCGTTGAACCAAGTTCATTCATTTATCCTGGATATCTGAATCCTACTTTTATGCAACAGGCCCCTGGATTAACGTTTGTGCAATGGACTAAGCCAGGATGACTTTAGTAGAACTCATTTTCTTAGATATCCAGGATATCTTAATTCTACTTTCGTGCAATAGGCCCCAGGAAACTGAACAAGTGCACTGAAACAAACAGTAGACACTGGGGAGCACAGAGAACAAACACACTCGTGAGGCAGGGATAATCAGACACAGGTGAGCCAAATAGGACACAGGTGAATCAACAAGGAAGACAGGACAGGAAGTCAACTTAAAGCAGCGGTACCTTGCTTTAACAAGGTACAAAATAAACAGGAAACAAGGAAAGCAGGAAGCCGGAAACAGAACAACAAAAAGTCCAAACAGAATAAATGTCCAACAAAAAACATCTGGATAATCCAGGGGTTGTGTCACATCTATTCATACACACATTCAGACAGTGAATGCTTTTTCTGTCACACATCTCTCATACCCAGCTGGTGCATTAAGTGTCTCACATCAGGAGGTAGATTATTGGATTGAACCCTGACCTCATAGTTGGAGGATGACCTGCTCTACCACGACCCCTCTGTGTGTGTGTGTGTGTGTGTGTGTGTGTGTGTGTGTGTGTGTGTGTGTGTGTGTGTGTGTGTGTGTGTGTGTGTGTGTGTGTGTGTGTGTGTGTGTGTGTGGCATTCATTGCGTGTATTCGCTTAGTCCAGTTCCAGTCTGCCTGACTGACTATATAAGGTGTTCAGTCAAGTGAAGATTCATCATCCTCCGAGGGGTTATGGGGTTTTTCTCTCTGACTAACCTCAACTGAATTGTGCTAACTCATCAGAATAAAAGTGGAGCTTCTGGGTCTGAGGTTGCATAATTACACTTACGCAACAGCATTATGCACAGGTAATTTGATTGCAGCCTATGTTGTCTTCCAGGGTTAAACAATCAGTCTGTTATGAGATGATTAGAAAAACAGACATAGATGGACAGATGGACACTCACTGGTCACTTTATGAGGTACAGTGGTTACCTATAATAGTGGCAGCAGTGACACCCGTTGTGATCTGCTGTGTTTCAAGTTCTGACATGTAGTCTATTCAGAGAAGTTCCTCTGCTTGTCTTGGTGATAATGAGTGGTTATTTTAGTCAGTGTTGCCTTGCTGTCATTCTGAACCAGTCTAGTCGTTCTTCTCAGACCTCTGGTATCATTTCCTCCCAGAGAACTGCTGCGCACCGGACCATTCTTTGTAAAACAGGGGTCTGATACTCTTAAAGTCCTCTTAACGAGCTTAAAGTCCATCCATCCACCTTCTACTGCTTAATCATTCACATTGGTTATGCTGTGCCAATCTCAGCTGACATAGGGCGATAGGCAGGGTCACACAATATGTCAATTTCAAAGTCACTTAAAGGGACACTGTGTAGTATTTATGGGTTTATATAACCCAAAATCCACTTTTTAATACATATTATGTGCTCCTGCATTGTCTAGTCGCTGTATAATATTCTTTGTTTCATTTTCATAGTGTTTCAAAAAGTCATGTAAAATAATGGTCGCGGGCAGCTACCCCATTGCCACGACGCCATGTTTCTACGGGAGCCTGTATGGACAAACGCGAGAGAACAAATCAAGCGTCGCTTTACTTGTAGCGGAAGTCCCGCCTCCACTCTCTCCGCTTCGTCTGCTACGGCCGTGGTAGCTCGCCCTCTCCCTCACCTCACGAACCTCATCTGCTGACACGGAGAAAGACGACAAGGACGACATTTGACCGGCTGAGGATACATTAGCGCTCAGGGAAGGGAGGGGGTGAGCAGAGGAGCAGTTCTTTGTTGTAAATTTCAGCCTCTCCTCTAGATGGCACTATAAACTACTTACTTCACCTTTAAATCTCCTTTCCTCTCCATTCTGATGCTCAGTTTGATCGCGTCTACGGGACTAAATGTTGCTGCCATGTGATTGGCTGATTAGACGTTCACGTTAACAAGCAGTTAAACAGACGTAGCTCATAAAGTGATAGGTGAGTGTATATCAGATACACACTGTAGCAGTGCTCTGGTCTGACACAAAGAACTGAAGCTGGACTCTGACTCAACATGCTGCTCTCACATCAGGGTGAACTGCAACTGGCAGTCGATGCAGATTGATGGAGCAGAGAGTGCTGGCATTGGAAACTCTAACTGATTAAAGCCTCGCTAAGGAGATCAAGAAGGATTTATTCTGTCAATCTGCTGAATGAGTGGCTGTTTTCAACAGTCAAATTTACTCTCTTAAATGTTTTGTGGCTGCTTCTTTGGGTTTTCAGTCACACGATCTAAACACTGACACATGTCATAATTCTGTGAACTCATTTAACAATGGTTTCAATCTATGGAATTAGATTTTAAAGAAACAAACAACACTTTATGAATTAAGCATACAAAAATGAACCAGAAAATCAAAATACACAAATTGCAAATAAAATATCGATTTAATCATTCAAGAAAATTGTATTTTATTTGCCTGAAAATGTACTTTTTGTTTGCTCCAACTCTTTTGAGTCTGACCATCGGCAGGTCTTAGAAAGCTGCCTGCTGATTCCTGGACTGGAATCAGTCACAGACTTGGAGTTGTGTTAATCTGGACAAAATAATTGTAAATATCAAACGTTTATAATCTGACAAACATTTGGGAAAACTTGGGAAAATAGTTCCAGACGGTCAGCAGAACCGCAAACAAAAAAAACAAGGCACAAAGAACAAATCAGGGAGTGCAAACGCAAAAGCATCAGAGCAAACAAAGTTCTGATCATTGCAAACAAAAAGTGTATTTTCCTACAAATAAAATAACATTTTGAATGATTAAATCAATATTTCATCTACAGTTTGTGTATTTTGATTTTCTGGTTCATTTTGTATGCTTAATTCATAAAGTGTTGCTTAGGGTTAGGATTTGTGTTAAATATTGACACAAATCTAATTCCATATAAATCTATCAGACATGCTGTTTGTATTCAAAAATATGTACCACAGCTTAAAGGTGCTGAAATGTCAGAACTTGAATGAATTTCACAAAAACAAAACACACAAAAAGATGAATCCACTATCAAAACATGGCAATTAATATTGTAGGTGATTACTTATCATTTAAATTCGTTGCAAATGCAACACTACCTGCAAATATTGATATAAAACTCTGCTTTTTGCATTAGAAATGTTATGAGTCGTGGGCTAAATTTGCTTTTCAGCAGCAGCAGAACCACGTTAAGCCATATGTCACTCTGTCTTAGGAATAAACACGTTGTGGAACGTCACAGAGCTGCTGTGTAGACATAGGCTGACAAGCCCGTGCAGGTGCTACTGTATGTTCTTTGTCAGCACTGCAGCACTCCATGGTTACATTCACTCCTGTGAGTGTTGTTTCTCCTCCTGGGGAAAGACATGATCTGTTGCCGGGCACATGCTGCTCAGGGAGGAGGAAGCGGCGGCTTGGATTTTAAGCCCCAGTTCGCCCGCTGTGCACAGCAGCTCTCCTCATTGTCCTGCTCAGACTAAAGCAGCCCTCCGCTCTGCTCTGTCTTGCTGTCATTGCAATCAGGATTTGTGCTGGACACGTCAGTTACTTTTGATTGCAGCAGGAAGCCGACACTTAGTATAATTAAAGTGCATTTAATCTAAGTGAACACTGGGTGTGGGAATCTATAAAGATATTCCCTGAAAGTGGTCTATATTGTGTTTTGGGGGGGAGAGAACATCTTGTGGCCTTTGTGACTCAGTGAAACCTAATTTCTCCATCGAGAAATCGTGGACGGGGTGAGATAAAGTGTGGCTTGTCCAAAGTGTGTGTGCTCATTCAAATGCATGATGGGAAATTCCCTCAGCAGTCTAAGCCTATGGCAGCATAAGTTAGACTATTCTAATCAGGACATACCTGATCTAGTTTTGACTATAGGCTATGTTAAAGAGGTAGGTTTTCAGTCTTACCTTAAAGGTGGAGACAGAGTCAGACTCTCTGACTGAAAGTTGGAGTTAGTTCCACAGGAGAGGAGCCTTTTATTTTTTTTTTATTTTAGGAATAACCAGTAGACCTGAGTTTAGGTGAGCGTGAACCCTGCACTAGGCTCAAAGGTTCACTGTGTAACCTTTACGGTTATTTATTGGGAAAATGACCTGGCTTTTTGAAGGGTACTCTACTCAACGTATTTTCTTGTGCCAAAAAAGGATGGTGGTTTTCGCCCCATCCTCGATCACAGAAAGTTCATAAAAGTTCTTCGTTTTCACACGCTTCGCACAACAGATGTTCTTCAGGCTGTCTCAGATAGAGTCTAGTTCACAGGCGTCGATCTGAACGATCATGTGCCAATACCAACTCACCACAGCCAGTTTCTTCGTTTTGCCTTCGGGGGTCAGGCATACCAGTTTTGCATGCTCCCCTTCGAGCTTTCACTTGCTCCTCGGATATTTACCAGGTGCATTGCAGCGGCACTTTCACCTCTGCAGAGCAGCGGCGTTCAGATCCTTCCTTACTTGGACGTCTGGCTCATATGCTCCGCAGCCCACGAGCAGGCCATCCACGACACAACAATTCTGTTGAATCATGTGACCCAGTTGGCTCTTACTGTGAATTTTGTAAAGAGCTGTTTGGTTCCCAGCCAGCGAGTCGTGTTCATCAGGGTTGTCCTCAACTCAATGTTGATGAAGGCCTCCCCCTCCCCACAGAGGGTGGACGATATTATCAGCATAGTCTCTCGTATGCGCAGAGGCACAAGGCTGACACACGGTCTGTTTCTCTGGCTGCTAGGAAAACTGACAGCAGCAGCAACAGTCATGCCTTTGGCCATGAGGTGCAAAACACAAATGGAAATCAAAAAACACAAACGCAAAACCAAAAACACAAACGCAAGGGGCAGCGTTTAGCTCACTTTGTAGAGCTGCCGTCCATGCTGAGGCTGCAATTCCAAATCCCAAATGGAGCAGAAAACTAAAAAAACAAATTACTTGCAACAGAAATGCAAATCAAAAAAGCAAAAAACCTAAAAACATTAACTTGAAATGGAATCCACGAAACATATCTCTTCCGTTGTGAATCAATGTTTCCGCTTTTGTTTTTCGATTTGCGTTTCCGTTGTGAGTTAATGTTTTTGTGTTTTCTGCATTTGTGATTGTGTAAAAAAATTAAAACTGTAGAATAAATGATATGTCCCACGAGGATTATGAACAGACCACAGTCCCCGGGCATATGCTGTAACAAGCTCAATAACAAGTGTGATCTCCAGCAGGTATCACTTTAGAGAATTGTGACTATACAAGACACGCATTTGACACACAGTGGTTTTTACTTGTCATTATTTCACTGTGGAGCACAAAAATGACTTATTGTGCAATAAATTAATAAATATACATTAAATATATGGAAAAAAATACATGTTTGTTGGGGATTAACAATAGTGGCAATAATTTGATTGCTAAAAATAAAAGTAATAAATATTAATTAATTAATATTTAATTAATAAACTTTAGATTGGGCACCACCCTGAAACCAGGCCTTTAAAATCAGTCTAAATAATCACTGTAATTGACTATAATATCAAAGATATTCCAATTGAACAGTAATGAAGGTATGAATCCGAGCACTGACTCTCTGAATATTTGTCACAATATTCATGTACAAAAGACACAGACTGTTCCTTTAAGTGAACAAAAGTAACAATTTATTAAATCAAATAACAAAAATCAATTAAACAATTTGATTCACCAACATTAAATATCCAAGGCTAATTGGATGATCTAAGTCGATGAACATTGATGCATAATGATAATTTGACCCCAGTGCTGCAGCAGCAAAGGTGTGCTCCGCATTAAACAGTAAAACAACAATAACAAACATGAATATAATTAAAGAGAACACGTCCAACACGTTCAACACAAAGAAGAGTTAAACACAGAAACATAATCTAACTCTGCCCAGAACACTTTTGCCTCTTACTGTGCCGTCCGTCTTTGTGTCCGGTCCAGTTCGTTGGAGTCTAGGAGCGGGGACGTGCCGTTATTTGGCTCACAGCGGACAGCTGTTGATCCTCTGTGTCTCTGGATGGAAGCAGTTGGGGCGTCAGGTATGGAGGGAAGTGTGGGCCCAGGTGCGATCCTCACGGGCGGAGAGATACATATGGAGAGAATTTTGTTATTTTATTATTCAAAACAAAATAGATTTGAAACAAAAAAAGAGATTTGAGAGTGGCAATCAAAAAACATTTTTTGAGATCAAAACAGAACAGGTTGCAATTGAAAACAAAATATGAGAGAATACATTTCTTCAAATTCAATCAAAAATAATGTTTGTAAGTAAAAAAATATGGCCATTTTTCTTATATATCAGTCCTTAACTTGAAATCAAAGAGGACTGATTTATAACAAAATGGTTATGTTTTTAATTACAAACATTATTTTTGATTGAATTAGAAGAAATAGGTTCTCTCATATTTATTTTTATTTATTTTTCAATTACCTGTTCTGTTTCGATCTTGAAGTGTTTTATTGATTGTCACTTACTCTTTCTTGCGCTCAAATCTCTTTTTTGGTTTCAAATCTATTCTGTTTGATTGAATAATAAAGGAACAATAAATAAAACAGAGACAGCCAACGAGACTTAAAAGATCCTGTCCCCCCTGGAGAATCAGCCCCAGTCATAAACAAGTAGTGTGACAAAATGAGGGGGGGGGGGGGGTGCAGGGTTTGGTTAGGCCTTAGAGAAAGAACAATGGATTACAGCCAGGCTTAGGTCCCACCATGTGTTCTAATGCAGGACTTAAATGCAGGAAAACTAAGGGGTTAAGTACAGGTACAATCTACTAACTATCTAAAATAATCCAAGAACAAAGCAAAAGGACACAACGGTGAAGTTACAAAGATCCAAAACAGACAATCTGGCAGAGGAAAAGTGATGAATATTTATACTCACAGAGAAGGGACAGCCAACTCGGCACAGGTGAAGCTAATTAGGGCGGGGCAGGTAATCAATAAAGGTGGAATTTGCAGCATGAATCGCAAGCATCCAAAAAGGAAATCCACCAAAACTGCAGGGAGAAAACAAAGACCAATAAGGATAAGACAACAATAAAACAGGAAAATGAAAGTCCAAACAATAGCAAAAAGTCCAACTAAATCAAAGTACTGGAAATAAAACAAAACTCCAGGTGAACCAGGTAAAGGCTTGTGACTTAAATTAATTGAGTCCAGAAATTTATTTCATTTATTGAATGTAATACATTCATTTTTGAATTGTGTTCATTTAATTATTGAAATATCTCAGTGTGAAGTCTAAAACTAACCTTTCAGCCCTAGATTAGATTAATAAAACAGCCCCTCCCTAACCTCCCTCCCCCATCCCTAACACTTTGCAGATCACTTCTTAACAGAGCCTTGTTTGCTGCAGTGGGATGACCTTGAAAGAGGAGGTCACCCCATAGGAAGGAAGTGATGTAAGTCATGGGTGAAAATGCAGCACTGAGGGGATTAGGTTATAATCTGTGCTAATAGTCTGTGCATTCAGTTCTGAGCCAAAACAACTCCAGTGCATACTCTTAATTAATACTTAATACTTACTTAATTAATAACAGCAGGTGACCAGAGATATTTGGGCAAAGACCAATTTAAAAAAATTATAATAATCTCCATGTCATTACATCTTTCCTTGGCTGACACACAAACCACCTGTGGTTATTCCTCTGTGTGTGTGTGTGTGTGTGTGTGTGTGTGTGTGTGTGTGTGTGTGTGTGTGTGTGTGTGTGTGTGTGTGTGTGTGTGTGTGTGCGTGTGCGGTGACTCAATTGAGTTGTTGTTGTTGAAGTATATAACACGTTGGCGTTGACGGCCGAACAAAACCAGGTCCAATGTAAACATTTTTAAAAGCAGAAATAGAAATCTGGTTTCTGTTAGCTTAATAATAACAATAATGAATGAGTTTGAATGATGATAATAAGAAGAACAATCTTTAGTTATAGAACACAAAATATCGGACATTGACAGGTTATTATTTATTTATATATTAAAGTTTAGTTTTTATGATATGATTCATGTATTTAACCCTCTAACACACTTAGACACCTTAGATTTTGACTTTTACTCTTCAAATGTGTGCTCTGACAGATTTCTATCAAGTTTACATCATTTTTATACAAATGTATACTATTTTTATAGCTGTGTACTTTCATGCGCATTTGGTGTGCTAGGTGTAATAGTGCTAGGATTTCAGGCCATCTGACATTACACAAAAAATAATAATGCAAACAAATTGCTTCTGCTAATCTTTTACTTATACCAGGCTGCAATAATCAAAAAAAAAATCTGGTTTGCATGAAGTATATTGAAAATATTTGATTTTTTGTGTTTTCTTTTAGATCATAAAATTAAGGGGCATCATGAATTAATCTGGCAATTTAAGGGTTAAAAATAGAAAATATTAATTAATATTGTATATGTATGGAAAGAAGAGATGTTGGTCTAAAACCTAAAAAAAATTAAAAATACAAATGTATACTATTTTTATAGCTGTGTACTTTCATGTGCACCATTTGGTGTGCTAGGTGTGTTAACGTAAGAATGTCCCTGACAGATGATATGAACAATAAAAGAACAATATTGTATTGTAATAAAAAACATCAGTTTAGTGTATTCAGATTCACTCTTTCTGCAGCTGACTTTCTTGGACAAGTGTGCACTTACCTTGTGCGTGTGATCAGCCTGATCAGATATGGCTGTTGCTCTCAGGATCTGCTCTGTGATTGGCTCACACTGTCGCTCATGAGGAGATGTTATGTAACCGCTATAGCTGACAGTGGGATTGTCCCTCCTTCCAACGTCTGGAGGAGACAGCGCTCAGTGAGAGGATATTACCAGAAGCACCAAGAACCACAAGTTGCAGCTCCACCAATCCCACTTCTCCCTGGTTGCTATGACAACCTGAGTGACATTCGAATGGGAAATTGTGCGTTCTTCTTACCATGGGAATGTGCTGTGGGTGAGGGTGCAGATAGTGATACAGTCATATCATTCACATGAATCTGTTTTTCATATTTATGCTACACTGCTGCTGCTGCAAACAGCAATAAAAATATTTAGTTTAGTTCCTTCTGTATAAGCAGGTGGGGGCAGTGTTTTGATCTGGGGTTCCTTCAGTTCAGAAACGTTATGTGCCCAAAAGTGAGGTCAGCTGACTGATCTAAATCTACTGAATGACCAGGTTACTCTCAGATTAAATGCCCGGCTTCATTGTTGTCAAGAAGACTTGACAACAATGGTCTAACACTCCTATTTACCGGGGCTCGAGACAGGACTCAGTCACAGAGAAGGTTCTATCCATCCATCCATCCATTTTCTACCGCTAAGTCTAAACAACTGGCCATAAAATCCTCCTAATATGTCACAGACTCAAGAATAATGTTCATATAACAAACTGCACTCAGCAACAACAACAGTCCAAACCAAAATATTTACATTTAAAAAAATATTTTGCAGACTGCAAAGTTATGTCTGAAAACTAAACCAAAACACCTCGGTATTTTGAATTTGAATGTAGTAACCATTTTTGGCCACATTCTTACATATGGCACCTTTAATAACCAAAGTTCCTCTGATCAGAGTAACAAAGCAAAGTTCTACGAAAATTAACTAATAGCAAAAGCAACAAAAATTCACTCCAAATGGAGATATATAACGTGCAATCAGAGGCTATGAAAAGGTTGAAACCACAAATCACTCCCGGGGGAGGCAAACGGGCTATGAAAAGATTAACAAAAAACGCTCCAACTGGAGGAAAACCTGGTAAGGTAGATAAACTACACAAAATAAAATTCACTCCTAAAAAACAGAGGATCTATGACTAACTTTGAAACTTAAAGGGACAATGTGTAGTATTTATGACCCAAAATCCACTTTTGTATACATCATGTGCTCCTGCATTGTCTAGTCCCTGTATAATATTTTTTGTTTCATTTTCGTAGTGTTTCAAAAAGTCATGTAAAATAACATGGTCGCGGGCCGCGGTTGCATAGCCACTGTTAGCAGCGAGACGCCATGTTTCTACCGGAGCCTGTAAGGACAAACACGAGAGAACAAATCAAGAGTCGCTTTACTTGTAGCGGAAGTCCCGCCTCCACTCTCTCCGCTTCGTCTGCTACGGCCGCGGTAGCTCGCCCTCTCCCTCACCTCACGAACCTCATCTGCTGACACGGAGAAAGACAACGAGGACGACATTTGACCGGCTGAGGATACCTTGGCGCACAGGGAAGGGAGGGGGTGAGCAGAGCAGCAGTTCTTTGTTGTAAATTTCAGCCTCTCCTCTAGATGGCACTATAAACTACTTACTTCACCTTTAAGACAACAAAATCTCTAATGAATCAATACAGAAAAAAAACTTCAAACAAAAAATCATTTGACCCGAGGAACAACGTTAGGAAAGAAAAGAACGTTAAGGATGTGGATAGGACGTGGAAGCAGGCTCGGGTGATCAGGTCGACAGACGAAAACACTCTGGCACAGGACAAGGGAAACACAATATTTTTACATTACATTTCATTTGGCTGACGCTTTTAACCAAAGCGACTTACAACATGTATAAACATTTAAGCTTTTAAGAGCACTTCTAACAACAAAATAAAAAACACAATAAGTGCATCAATGAGTGTAATCAGTGCATCAATGAGTGCAATTGTCTGTAGTAGTGCTATGAGAGGAGATGTTCTTTGAAGAGCTGGGTTTTCAGACATTTTTTGAAGATGGCTAGGGATGTCCCTGCTCAAGTAGGAACAGATGCGTTCCACCAACGAGGGACGACAGATGAGAAAAGTTTGGATTGACCTGAGCGTGCTGGCGGAAGAGCTAGACGTCGCTCAGCTGAGGAGCGCAGCGGTCGTGTGGTAGCATATGAGGGCATTCAAATAGGTGGGAGCAGAGCCGGAGAGTACTTTGTAGGCAAGCGTTAGAGTCTTGAATTTGATGCGGGCGGCCAGTGGTAGCCAGTGTAGCTGGATGAGCAGTGGGGTGACATGCGCCCTTCTGGGTTGGTTGTAGACCAGGCGTGCTGCTGCATTCTGGATCATTTGAAGGGGTTTTACAGCGCGGGCTGGGAGACCTGTCAGGAGGGCATTACAGTAGTCAAGTCGAGAGATGACTATTGCCTGTACCAGGAGTTGGGTAGCATCTTGAGTCAAGTAGGTCCTGATTTTCTGTATGTTATTATAGCACGTATCGGCACGACCTGGCTACTGAGGCTACATGATCGGAGAAGGTTAGTTGGTTGTCGAGAACGACTCCTAAGTTTCTTGCAGTCCTGGTAGGTGCAACAGACAAGGAGTCGATTTTGATGTTGATGTCATGATAGGTTTGGCTGGGAGGACCAGCTATTTGAGCATGCAGGTAATGAGGAACAGGTGGAGGCAGTTGGTGATCAAGGCACCGGTGGCACATGAAGGAAGGGCCAGTGCTCTGAAACGAGAGGAGAGTGAGTCTTTCAAAATAAAACAGGAAATGACAGAACAAAAAATCCCAACACGAGACAACCCTCACCATGGTGTAACATCATCAATACAGAAAAATCTAACCCCGGAGACAATTCCAGTTGACAGAGATGAACCATTCACTCTCACACTTATATCTATGATCACTTTATAGTGTCCAATTAACCTCTGCATGTTTTTGGACTGTGGGAGGAAGCCAGAAAACCTGGAAAAACCAATGGTCACACACTGAGAACATGCAAACTCCACATAGAAAGGCCTTGTTCTGACCAGCAGGGCATGAACCCAGGTCTCTTTGCTCCAAAGCAAACCTTAATATTTAATTATCTGATGTCATAGCAAGATCATTTCCAATAGCTGTTGATTTGAATATATACATGATAAACTTGTTGGACATTATGTCCCAGCTCTAAGTCAGAGCGAAGACAAGAGACAGTAAGGAACAGTGGGGTTGTGTGTTTGCTGAGGATTGTGTGGCAGCATGCTTAATCTTCATATGTTAGGAATTTATTTGCAGGCAGTCACACACACACACACACACACACACACACACGTATATACACATATACATAAATACTCGTCAGCTTATTGGGTCAGTGGGTCAGTTGTCGTACGACTGACTGTGAAATGACGCTGCCTCTGCTGACTGAACATCTGTTTCCTAATGCCTGAGAGACAACGCTGTGCAGCCGTCACTAAAAACACACACATATCTGAAGACTGTAGTTGAACACATGCTTGGTTGTATCTCACAGTAATGCAACATGTGGCAGAAGCAGAGTAAAAGAGGGCTACAGTAGTTGTCACACAGCACAATCTAGAGTTAAGAATCCATCTATCAGGGAAAGCTGGGGGTTACATGTTCAGACCGAGGTTCAGTGTCGGCCGACAGCAGGGATTTAAGATGCTACATCATCTTTTGTCATGTAAAATCTCTACACCACAGCCTACAGCCACCTTTTTCATCAAATAATTTTCAATGTATTGTTTTTTTGTGTATTTTAAATTGTAATTGTATTTGTAAATACTTTTTCTTTGCCATTTTCTCAATAATCCACATCAGTTGATTATTATGAAGTTAATAAGTTTAAACATTTTTGGACCGTTTGATGAACGGTAATTGCAATTAAAATGTATTTAATTTCATCCAAAAGTAATTTGACAAAAAGGTGTTTTTTTATTATTACTTACTGCTTAATGTATTTAATATTAAGTTTGAACTTCATTTTAAATTCATAATTTGTAATAACAAAAAAGAAAGATTGGAGAGACTGACAAAAAAAATTTTGTTCATTTTTTTTCCCTCATTGTACTATAATATTTTCTCAGGAAGAGAAAACAAGAAAATTAGTAAAAATATGTTGGGCAAAAAACAACAACCTCATTTCAGTCAACCTTAAATTGTAACATGACATGTATCATCACTTCAAGTCTGTCACAACACAGCAGTTTGAACTAAAATAGGATCCCAATGCAGGGCTAATAAGACTTTTAAAGAGTGTGCACACATTTTATAATAAAACCATCAAACCAAAATTACTAAAATCAAATCATATATTACTCATTATGATTGTGATTTGCAATCTACACATCTCTCTCTTACTTGAAAACTCCATCTTTAAGCTGTTAAGAATATTATAATAATAATTAGTAGAAGTTATTTGCATTTGTCTGCTGTAATCAGTGCACAGCCTGATGAATATGGAGTCTACAAACTATGTTATTTCTTCATTATGTTGTTGTGTGACTATAGGATCGTGAACTCATAATACTTCAGTCTCAGTCTTCATTAATAAGATTGCACTGAAGTGGATAATTAATGGGTTTGTGATGAGAAATGTGCAGTTGCACAGACTATTATTTATCTCTGGTGTACAAAAGATCATTACTCTGTGCCTGTTTCATTCATTGATTATTGCCGCATATGAAAATTCCCACCCTGCTGAGGTCCTTGAATGCACTGTGGACATGCTGCACAGCTCAGAGCAAGTTTCCGCTGTGAGATCTCAGCGGGGTGTGTGCATGTGTGTGTCTCCATGGAGCTTAACCACACACACAACAGCTTGAACTTTATTAAAGGACTCTGCCTCTTATTAACGCACCCATCAGAACTGTACAACAGCATACTATGCCACGTCATCCCCAACTTGCGCACGCTAGTAAGCTGGTGCCATTCAGAGGTCATGAGGACCCACGTCAGCATGAAAGTGTCCCACAGGTGCCAGTCAGGTGCCAGTCACCACACCCATAGGACAGTCCGCATGACATGATTGAGGAGCTCACTTACAGTCTAAAGGGAGCTATTTGTAGCGCTGCTCTTTTCCTTTAAAAAACAGACCGCTCTAGTTCCACTGTGGGAGCACTCAACGACACTAGGAGCTAACGGAGCTAACTGGTGAACGGTGCCTAGACTCCGGCGCGGCACGAAAAACTCATTTTAACAATCGGGAGGCACGTAAACATGACGTTACGCGCGTCTTTTTCTGGTCAGTCGTCATGGAAACGTGCCATGCGTTATAACGCCGTTAACGTGCCCAGCACTAATAATATAGTTTTTTAATCAAATTATGACAGCCCCAGACCAGCCCAAAAACATGCATCGGCCCATCGGGCATTGCCCGGTACGCCCGATGGCCAGTCCATGCCTGCTGATTGATACAGGAACTGGGATAACCGCTACCCTGGTGATCCTAGTCTGTATCCACCAGATCGCCTGCAACCACATGACTGGCCTCAGACTCCAGCCCCTCTCGGCAGACCGCCACCTGCACAGACTTATCGTGGACCTCAACCAACAATCCCTGATCTCTTGCATGAGGACCCACATGAGTTTGCAAGATTGAAGTTAACGTTAGACAACATACTCCTGTTTGACGCTCCAGAACACTTCAAGTTCCAGATATTGACCGATCACCTTAAGTGTGAAGAAGCACTGCTCATCGTTGACTCGTACAGCAACAGTCAATTCCCTATTATTGACACCATGAGAGCACTCACTGAGATGTATGGTCAACCTCAACATCTGGCCTTGAAGCGGATCACCAAAATGATGGATGGACCCTAACATCCGGAGTGGTGACATCGGAGCATTCAAGTCATTAGCACTCCAAGTCAGAGCATTCGTGGGCATGTTGCACCAGTTGGGAGGTCAGGGTCAGACGGAGTTGAGGTGCGGCTCACATGTATCTCGCCTCTTAGCTAAGTTGCCATACGACCTAAAAGCCAACTTCCAGAGATCTGTGAATCCTATCCACACTCCTATCCCAACATTGCTCCACCTAGCTGAGTGGCTTTATTGTAACGTTGCCAAAATGCTACATCGACCCACGCTTGGATTGCAGCAGTAGCGTTCAAAGTATTCCCGTGTTTTGTGATGCTTCAGAACGTGCGTACAGGTCCATGGCATAAGTCTATGTGGCCTTTTTGGCTGCAGGGTCGAGAGTGGCGCCCAAGAAGCAACTCTCAATTCCCCCGACTGGAACTGTGTGGAGCTCTAACTGGAGCACAGTTGACTTCAGTCTCGAAGAAGGAGCTCACTCTAGACATCCAGAAGGGGGTGTACTGGACAGACTCAACTACAGTACTCAACTGGCTCCATTCAGACTCATACCGGTACAAGGTGTTTGTGGGAACCAGAATTGCGGAGATACAAGAACTCTCGGACCCAGCCTCCTGGTGTTATATCGACTCAGGGATCAATCCCACCGAACGACCTCACGAGAGGGAGAGAATCGTAGGAGCCGAGGGCCTCCTAACCACTGGCCGAAGGCACCAGTTGAAGAACCCAGTGTTCCCGGTCCAGCAATACCTGACATCCAACAGTTCAACACTTACCAGGAACTACTAAAAGTCATCACGCAGTCGCTGCATAGGGCTGCTACTATCACCGACTGTCCTGCTGCCGATGACTGCCAAAGGGCAGAGCTGGCCCTGCTGGGACATGCCCAGATAGAGAGCTTTCCAGGAGAGCTTGCGCTACTGAAAGTGGGAAAGGCCATTCCATTCAGCAGCCGACTACTTACCCTTGCTCCTGAGTACATGAATCTTGTGACCTGATCAGAGTGGGAGGTAGACTCCGCAGGTGTGAGGGCCTGAGCCCTGAAATTCTGCATCCAATACTTCTAGACTCCTCTCACCCAATCACGAAGCAACTAATCCAGCACTGTGACGCGCAGCTACATAATCCTGGAGCTGAACGTGTCTCTGCAGATCTCCGCAGGAAGCACTGGATACTGAGGGGTAGACAGGCAGTGAGGAGGTATCAACACCACTGTCCTGAGTGTAAGAAGTGGACCGGACCTATACTCGCACAGTGCTACGGCTCATCAGGCTACCTGCTTTACCCCACAATGTCCCCACGACGTAGTGAAGCATTCTATCAGTGCCAAATTTGCACACCAAATTTGGGGGCGGCTATACAAAAGATCATCACTCTGTTCCTGTTTCATTCATTGATTATTGCCGCACATTGCCGCATCTGGGTTAACACAATTATTTCTGTCTGAAAGTGAAGTGTTATGGGCTTTAGGTCAGATAACTTTGTTCTAGTATTCTTTTTTATCTTCTTTTTATTTTTTTTATCAAATATTTTCCTGGTTTTTCGAGTTTGTCATTTTTGCATCATGACAACTCTGGTGTGCAAACCACTGTCTTTGCATTAGAACCATTTTATGTGAGGAGTTCAAGAGTCACACAGTGCCTCCACCGTGTGACTGCAGCAGAAGTGATAGCTTGTTCTTTCCACAGACTCTCAGGAGAACACACGCACACACTACAGCCCTAGTGACTGAAATAACTTAATTTTATGTTGGACATCTTCAAAGCTCTCTGTGAGCTTCTTTGGAAAGCTGCTGCAGTGTGTGCTGCCACCTAGAGGCTGCAGTTCATATTGATGCACATATTACAGTTTTTCTCAATTGTTTACACACAAATACTGGTACTTGAGACTCAATGACCACAACAGGTAACTCATGCACCAACCACAATAAATAGGAATAAAATATATTTGTTACTGTGTATTTGTGTGTTTTGAGTATAAAAAAAATCCATCCATTATCTACCACTTCATCCTCCACCGGAGTGTCGCGGAGTGACATAGGGCGATCAGCGGGGTCACGGGCCCTGGACAGTTCACCAGTCCATCACAGGACCTATAAAAACAATAGTATAAAATATTTAACAACACACTTATGTATGTAGTGTCTGTAGTAAGTGTAACACTAAACACTAAAAAAGGCCTAAGTCATTATGATTAATGGAGAAGAAGTGTTTTCCATTCATCAAAGTGTTCTACATTGATCACATCAGTGTTCAACTGGTTCTTATAAATGTCTGCTCATATGATGGTTTGTGTGTCATTTGAAAACAAAATACCATTTTGAGAAGAAATAACATTGTTTTGAATGTTAAGTTTCATTTTGCAGGAGAATTGAGGGGTTTTGCCCATTGTGTGTATTTTTGGATTTGTGTGTAGAGTTCTGAGAGCATGAGGCATGCTTTCAGAAGATGTGTGTAAACAATCGAGAAAAACTGTAAAACAATTTGAACTTAAATCAACCTTGCTTAAAGTCCCCCCCTCCCCCCCCCCCTTGCTGTATCTACTATGTGTGTGTAGCTTCTGCAGTGAGCTGTAAAAAGTGAGTCAGGCTGTTGCTGTTGCCATGGCAATGTTGATGATAGAGTGAACATTATCCTCCTGAGTACAGCTCAGTGCTAATGAAGCTTAAACAGCCACTGAGTATAATCTGTTCCCACCTGTCCAATGAGCTATCAATACATTGTGTAATATTGCGATATCGGTACACACAATATACACCCTCAACGGTAGATTTTTCTCAGTTTTATTTCATGATTTTCTACCCTCATGGTAGATGTTAATAAATGAAATCCTTCCTCCCTCCTCACCACTCCTTGGTGGACAGAGAATTGAGACGCGGTTAGACGACTGCAGTGAGAAACAAAAACACTGCTGTACTGAGAAACTGAGAGTCATTTGAAAATAATAGATTTAATGACAATTGTGTGAATTCATTTGACAATGATTTGGATGTAACAGACGTTATTTGCATAAAAAAAGTTGCACACTACATTTCTAATGAATTGTCTAGATTGGCTACCTGTGAGATTCATAATTGGTTAAAGTTCTGAATAGTCTTGGACCTTCATATTTATTGCTTGCTTTAACTATATGAACTTTGTATGAGCTTTTACTATATGAACCTTCTAGAACCCTTGTGGTGTTTTAATCAGCGTAAAAATAAAACTCACAAAATGGCAGCTTTTTATCACTGTGGCCCACATTTATGTAAGGAAAACCTGAGGTCAGCACAGAATGTTTTAAAAGTAAAGTTCTTTTCAGTCTCTTTAATAAGATTTATTTTTTATTAATAATACTATTAATTATTTGATTTATCTGTTTGATTTTACTCTTGTTTGTGTCTTTAGTGACCTGCCTTTTTAGTCAGATTATTTTTTACCTTTACTCATATTTCTATACCCTACATTTAATTTGACATCTTGTATAGTTTTTTTTTTTTTTTTTTTTAAATAGTAACTTCTTTCCATTCCGCATTGTGTTACCTGATAGTGTTGTTTATCTTGTGTCTTTTAATGTCTTTTTTGCTGTCTTCATAAAGTTGTGCATGTGAACATGTTTTCCTGTACATTCTGTCTGTGTCTCTGTCAGTAAAGGGAGTGCAGAAGGGTGTGTGTGTGGGGGGGGGGTGTGTGTGTGTGTGTGTGTGTGTGTGTGTGTGTTTTTGTTTAAATTTTGCTTCAATGATGTGACTAATGAAGTACTGAGTAGACTGTGCTTGTTAACATTACAGCTAACTTGAAATGAACAATATAATGTCACACTTTCTCACACGCACACGCCAGTGATCTGTCAGTGGTGAAATTGCGCCCGGTTTTTACAAAGGACTAAAAAGTAGAGTTATCTTAAAATAACAACAGTGTGTGTGTGTATGTGTGTGTGTATGTGTGTGTGCGTGCAGGCTGCAGAGGTGGAGAAGCAGCTTTCTACTCAGGTCCATTCATTACGGGACGATTTCAGGGAGAAGAGCGTGTCTACGAGCCAGCACATGACACGACTAGAGACTCTACAGGCTGAGGTGAGAAACAAACTCAAGTGGCATTTTTCCTTTATACGTCAAGCACACTTTATAGGGGCTGCACAGTTTATTTCAAAATTATCAAAATAACTTGAGTGCAAGTGCCAAACTGCAAGATTGGGTAAATGCAGAGAGGAATTTACCTTCAAGGATGAATAAGGTACCACAAATTAAAATTGACAGTAAAATATCTATATATAATATAATATAAATCAATCATAAGACCATGTCCCCTTTTATATGCAGTCTATGCACAGGACCACAATTTAGGATGAAATGCACTGTTTACCAGGCTTTAGAAAACTGCACATATACAGCATACACATGATAATGTGTGTTAATGGCAATAAATCTACTTGAATTAAGTCAGGTCATGAACTGAGTGAGCATTTATGCTCATCTGGTGGGAGGAGCTCGGGCAGAGAGCCATAATCCCAAAACCTCATTGAACAATCAACAATCAGCTATTTTTGTAGTGAAACAGCAGCAATTTACTGTCTGTGCCATTACTGTGAAATCACAAATCGTCATTGTAAAAAAAAAAAAAAAAAGCTTCTGTTTTGGGTTTTCAATGACTGAAATTGGGTAATCTGGTCTGGTCTCTTAAATCATCTTTTTCTGTTTTCTTTCTCTCTGCTCTCTCACTCTTTCCTCCTCCACTCACTCTCCTCCCTCCACTTGTTTGGAGCAGCAAGGGCTAGAAGTGAGTGGACGCTGTTTATCCTCTGGACTGCATGCTGCATGCATTGTCTTGTGAAAAATCAGAAACTACTGTGTCATTACACTTGCTTGTACTTTGTCTAATTAAATGCATTTAAAATGGGATCTAATGGGGATTTCATGTTTATCACACAACGATAAAAGGGAACAAGTCCATAAAAGGAAAACCATATTTGACATTTCCACATCCCAACAATCATCCCTGTTTCCTGACACTATGCATGAAGCAGTTGTGCTCACAGGCGAGATTCCCTCCATTAGCTTTTCTTCAAAGCCGAGCAGAAAACACCCAGACTGCAGAGCCTGCGCTATAATTGGAAGAAACGGCTCCTGCTCTATATTTGGCTGAGATGCTGCAATGTCTGGGTGCTCCCACGAACACTTCGCCTCATGTGACCTGCTGAGTTCTCACAGCTTCTTTGCTCTATTCCTGTGAAGACAGAAACATTAGACAAAATAAAAAAAAAAAGAACCTGGCAACGTAGATGCTGAAAACAACATATCTGCATGTGAGCTCCTGTTCTTGTGAAGTAGGTTAACACATGTAGGTCAAACGCAGGAGGGATCACAATGAGCAAGAAGTGATGTTTGTTTCATGGAGAAAAGCTGCGTAAGAGAAAAACACTTCATGAGGTAGAAGTCTACCTAAGGTCTAAGGTGCTGCTGTCACCAGAAAAACATTCCTAAAGACGAGGGTGGCAACGAACGCCTACGCCCCGTGCTAGGCAGCGAACATTTTTCAGAGCAGTGGGAGTACATTTTAATCTTGTGTAAGAGCCCAGCTCGCCTCATAATCAGAAAAACAAAGTGTTGCCCTGAATCTGGCCCACAGATCCCCATCGGTCTTGTCCTCAGTTTTGCCAATGAATGCTCATTTCCTGTGGCGTCGCCCCTCAGATTAAGATGCTGTCGGAGAGGAAGATGGAGCTGGAGCGCCGAGTGCACGCCATGCTGGAGGAGAACGAGCTGCTACAGAGCACGGTGGTCGACCTCAGAGAGAGGACGCTGGTGTTGGAGAAGCAGTGTCATGAGAAGGACTTGCAGGTATGGAGACGTTACAGAAGGACTGTTATCTTTGTATCTTTGACAGGAGCTTCTACCTCTGTAGACTAAATGTTCATTTCAAGATCTAAAAGCCACACACTACAGTTTATCCTTGAAATTAGTCTGAACTCCTGTCAGATCTACAAAGGTACATCATCTGAGAAATGTTAAAGATGATGAAATGTCATCAGAGATGAAGGAAATTGAAGGAAACTTCATAGATAACAAGTGCATTACAGCCCATTAACTCTGTATGTTTCACCCTAACCACTTTCCATTCAATAATACAGGTTGTGGGTTTGCTAGCACAGATAGTCAAACACAATGGTTAACACTATAGGTTAGAAATACTGAACATTACTCAAACTCAAAAACATCTCGACAAGAGTTGAAGCAAAACGATGGTCTGTAGTGAAGAGAAAGCAGAGAGGGCTCTGAAAACAGATCCCATGTGTTTAGCTGTAGGTAGTTTTCTCCAGGAGAATAAAGCAACTGAGTTTCAGCCAAAGTCTTTTGCTGCGTTCCATTTACAGTGGAACTCAGAACTGGGAACGACTTCACCTCTGAGTTCTTCAAGTTCCAGTTGAGAAGTTATCTAGATTATGATTAGATTATCATATTATGATAAAATGTTTTGTTTTTTCTCCCTTTATCTCTACACTCACTATTGGGGGATAAAGAGGCCCTAAGCAGCCGCTTAGTTCACTTATGTCATGGGACAGCTCTGCCCAAAGGATAAAAAAGAAGCAGTATTTGTATGGTGCCAGGAATTTTGGAATCCTAACTTGGGTACATGTGGTTGTGCCAAGTTTATGAGTTAGAAATCTAAATTTGTCTGTGGACATTTAACATTTACACTCTGTTATTGTCATCTGGTTTCACTTTCAATCCCTGCCTGTTACTGAGATGTGAACATGAACCAAATTGGTTCATTGTTTATGAAATTGAGTCGCTGGCACAGCCCTCCCAATGTAAATATGGGAGGGCTGGGTAATATGTAATATATGAAAAACCAGTTGTTATTGATGGTTAAAGTTTTAAACGTCCATAAAGAAGTTTAAAACCAAACAAACCAAACTTCTTTATGGACAGAAAACAGCAAATAATTGTTCAACTGAGAAACATTTCACAAAACATTCATAGGTCTGTGTCTCAAAGTGCGTTTCCTCAGTGCATTAACACTGTGAGAGAGGTTATACTGTAAGGGCAGCTCCCTACTTTGGGATTTGCACTACCATTGTTGGACACTAATGGCTGCTGTTTGCAGTAGCTACTCATAAGTCTTGCCTCCTCTGTTTTTCCCAGTTGCGACAGAGTCAGCTGGAGCTGCAGGAGGTTCAGTTGTCCCACAGACAGCTGACTGCTAGGCTGGAGGAGCTGACAGAGGAGCACAGCCTGCACAGCCTCACCCCGCACCCATCCAGTCTGCTGTGTGAGATAGAACAGTGCATGGAGCAGGAAGAGCAGGAGCAGGAGCGGGAGCAGGTAAATATTATCCTCACTGCAGGATAAAGTTTCACTGAACTCAATCTCTGCTTTGTTCTGGTGTGTAACTAAATTCTCACCCTCCGCCCTAGTTGCGTCTTCAGCTGTGGGAGGCTTTCTGCGAGGTGCGCTCACTCTGCTCCCATCTACGAGGAAACGACGTCACGGACTCGGCGCTGTCCACTGACTCTTCCATGGACGAGTCCTCAGAGACGTCCTCAGCCAAGGATGTGCCTACTGGCAGCCTCCACACCAGCCTTCTGGAGCTGCGGAGACTGACACAGAACCTGCTCGATGGCAACGAGTCCACGGTAATTAACATACTGACTGTGGACAGGGGGGTTTCAACAGGGTGGGCAAAACATGCAATCATCTGGGGCCCCAAACAGGGAGGGGGAGGTCTACACGAGCTGTGTGTGGGAATGCAAATGTCTGTAAAAGTCACTCTGGACTTTTAACATCAATATTTAAGACAGAACACATGAAAGCAATGTACTAATGACAGGGAGCACAGGAGACATGGAGCACATAACACAGACAGAAAAACCAAATGATTAAATCCATGATGGAGGCAGGAATAATGGAACATCATGGCAGGAGTGGGAAATGATGACAGGAAGTAAATTAAACCAAAGACAGAAGAGAAGAAACCAGGAAACAAGGAAGAAAGAAAGAAAAATGACATTAAAGTGTCCTTTCCAACACGAGAAAAAGAAAAACAATGAAAGACCATAATTTATTGTAACCGTGTTCACAGGCAGACCATAAAAACCAACACCTAACTAACGCAATTCCATCAAAATGTTAGGTTCTTTTAAGTGCCTAATTAAATGCGCTATCTGTAAAAATGTGGCCAAAAACAGTTACTACACTCAAAATCAGAACAGTGCGACGAGTCGTACCTGCCTCCCACTCCCCCCCTCCCCTCCAGAGTCGAGGTTGCCAGAGCAGCGTGTCCTCTATGTGTGACTATGGCGAGCGTTTTATCATAAATGAGTGGCTCTAAGACACACAATTCTGTTCTCTCAGTAAAGATCAAGATGTATTATATGGTAACATTATGCATGATATTTGACAGAACTGTCCTTCATTTTTGCCTCCCCTTTTATAACGTTATATAGTTTATGGTGATATACATTAAAAAAAGACCTAAAGAGGACTCGAATTTGGCTAAGTCTCCCTCAGTTCCCTCAGATTTCTAAACTGTTCCCTCAGTTTTGGAAATCCGTTGTGGCAGTGAAGGCAGCGGCTGCTGGAGGAGAGGCTCAGCCAGTGATCAGAATCAGGTAATAAGTCGCTGACATAAGCACGATCGTAACCTGGTTCTGGTCGCTTGCAGTAGGCTGGGTCCAGACACAGTTCGTTTGGGAAGGACGGAGAGACGGTGTTGTTTGTGTAAATAGTTTGTTTATTGTCAGCAATACGGTAAACAAATGAAAACAGCTGACAAACAGTCCCAAATCCGAGAGCACGGACTGCATTCGTTTTCAAATTCCTCTCCACTTTCAACACTCTCCACCGTTCGAATACAAACCCTCGCTTTGCCTCGAACTTTATCTTGAGATTTCTGCGATTCATACCTAGATCTCTTCCGTTTTGTTGCCTCCGCCATTGTAGCTCAGACGTAACTGGCAACCCGGGGGCCCCCGGCAGCTCAGGCTCTACTGACTGCTATGATTGGTTGACGGCAGTAGGAGGCGCCTCATACCAAAACATAATTTCAAAACATAAACAAACTTTCCGGTGCGGAATATCTTTTTTTAATGCAAATATTTTTTTTTTACTAGTTTTGTTGGTGAGTTCAGTTTGTTGTATGAACATTATTCCTGAGTCTCTGTGACATATTAGGAGAATTTTATGGCCAGTTGCTTTAGATTTATTACATAATGCACCTTTAACACTTGACTAATTGACTAAAAACATTTAATTATTTAATTAGTTGTGTATTTATCCTCAAAATGTGTTGGTTTGTTTGTTACATTTATCTGACATTTGTTATCGAGTATGAATACTTCCAAATCGTATATAATCCTCCAGAAAAGTGACTATGATTTCAGCGTTTCTTCCTAGAAAATGATCAGGAAGCTATAGAATCAACAAAATAAAATGTTACCAGTACATCTGTTGGTATCACACTTACAGAGGCGATTCTAGAGTCTGTAGGGGCCCTAAGCAAAAATTCCCAGGGGGCCCTTCCAACCAGTGTTCATCACCATTATGTTATAAATAATCTGACACCAAAGAAAAATGTATGAGTTCCAAATACTTTTTATTTTTTTAGAAATGAATGAAATAACATGGAGAAACCTTGTAATTAAAAAGTATGTGAAACTATGAATGTAAAGAAAAATAAAATACTGTAAATAGCTTTTAAAAAACTATATAAACTTAGTAAAAAAAAAAAAAATTACACTGTAAAGAACCCACATTATAAAACAATATATATTTTAACAATAAAATACTGTAAATAACTGAAAAAAACATATATAAACTGAGTAAAAAAGATATGCATTACACTGCAAATAATCCTCTTCATTTTCCAACTTGCAGAACGATAACTTCACACAGGTTAAAGTGAGGTGGGGCCCCTTTAGGGAGGTTTCCTACTGAGATGTCATTGCAAATCGCCCATTGTTTTTTAAGGGGGACAGGGAGGAGGCTGGTCACTGCACATTTCAGTAAAAACAGCCCTCAGGCTCCGAGTGACGGGGGGCCCCCTATCGGCTCGGGGCCCCCTATCGGCTCGGGGCCCCAAGCAGTTCCCTGCCTCTGCACACTTATGATGCTACAAATCAAGATTTTCAGTGGATTTCATTGTGAGTGTGTGTTGAAAGGGCTCACGACGCAGCGATGAGGAGGCTCTGGAGGAGCAGGTCAGGAAACTGGGAGAAGAGCTGAGAGACACCAGGGAGCTGTACGAGGCTGAGCTCGACAAAACACGAGGCAATGAACGAGAGCTGCTGCGGCTGCACAACCAGGTACCAGCACCTCATGCATCTATTCATCTATGTGTACACTCGTGTACTTTTAATAGCCAAATGACTTACAGTAAAACTAGGCCTGGCCAATATGTCAAATAAATAAAATAAAAATATCGTTGTATTATATGACATCAGTAATGTTTTTTTCCTGGTTCTAAAGGCTGTCATGCTTCTGCTATTGAGGCCTTTAGTCAAATATTATGACCCTTTAACACCGAGCGTAGATGGGATGTGGAACTGTCAGCTGATGGTTTCAAATTTGAGCTTCTTTTGTGGTATGATTTACTGCCACAAAGTAGGCAATTTAACAGTTTACTGAAGAATGGTTTAACAAATGAGACGAGCAAAGCAGGAACCGGAGGTAAAAGGCAGAGATCTGATCCAGACAGGAGGAAGATCTGAGCACAGGAGTTAACACGAGCAGAGTACAAGTAAATAATTAAACACTAGAGAAAGCTTTGACATCTTCAACATAGAGCCATGACATTTACCGCACAGGTCTGCAACAATCTGGTGACGAGAGGCTGGAGAACCAGGATGAGGCTCCCACTTCAGTCAAGTTAAATTTTATTAGTACAAAAGTACAGCAGAGCACCAAAAATTGAGAAATATACTAAATATTACTACATTTACAAGAGGTTTTTGTTGTATTTAAATTACGTGTCAGATATATCACATCAATAACATATAACAATATTACAGTATATTTTGTTTTGACATTAAAGCTTCTTTACTCTTTTTTGTACATGGCTGGAAACTACTTAACTAAATGTCTCACATATGTGTACGACTCTGGTTAATTTTGCCATTAAAGGCCTGTGTGTCTGTTTGATGTGTTCTCTTTCATATGACCCACAGATGGCGCTGCTTTCCGTGGAGGTTTGCTCTCTGCAGGAGGACAACAAGCAGATAAGGACGATGGCTGAAGTGCGGGAACCCAGCGAGCAGCTCCAGAGCGCGATCAGAGACAGAGACGAAGCCATAGCCAAGTAAGATCACATCTGTGTCATTCACTAAAGTCTGTTTACATGAGCAGCAGTGTTCCTATTTTAACATGAATAATAACGTGAATAAGACACTATGGTCTGGATATCGCTCCTGTTTTCCTGAATTGATTTGATTCCGATTCATGAGGTCCCAGTTTGATATGATACATTTAGATATTTTTGTTTCCATATTAATGCTGCAGATTGTACAGAAGTTGGATCTCTTTTTCCTGGTGTATAATTCTTATTATTGTTTACAATAACAAAAAGTGACCACATACTAATTCAAAACATTTGAGAGCATTATATAATCACTATACATTTTAATAGAGGCGTCTCTAATGTGTCTTTGTGTGTCTTACAGAAAAAAAGCAGTGGAAATGGAGTTGGCAAAATGTAAAATAGACATCATGTCTCTAAATAACCAGCTCTTAGACGCCATCCAGCAGAAACTCAACCTGTCGCAGCAGCTGGAGGCCTGGCAGGTGGGTCAACCTTCACACGCCATTTCAGTTTGTGTGGTTGTTTTAAGGTTATTCTGTAAGTATACTGTAGGTCCTGGATGAATTCTGTTAATCTAATTTCTAATGTGTGTAAATAGTCTCTGATGTAGCATATACACAGTATGAAAGTGAGATGACTAACTAGAACAAGTTTCTTCCTTCCCTCTCACTTGTATTTAGTGTCAGTAGATTGTAACTCAACACAATCACTCAGTACGTTTACATGACGGTACAAGAAAAACTATAACCAGACTTTTCAAAGACTTCATGTTAACATTTAATTGGACTAAATTGAATTTCTCTTTTGCAAAGTTTGTTTAAAGCCCATTTCAACAAAAGGCAGTAGCACAAGTAGGGACAGCATCAACAGCTGATTGCGAGCAGCGAGCTACCGCTGTATGGGACTGTATATCAGAGTCTTTGCTCCAGAGACCTCCGACACAATGATCAAGCCGAACAGTGCCAAACTGTAGATCATTTACAAATATTCAACGATCCCAAAAACGTGGGTTAATCTGACAATTACCAGGGAAATGTCTAAAATCTCAATATTTAACACAGTAGTCTGGTCTGTGACTGGCATCACGTTGTTGCTGTATTTTAGTCTGTGCTACGGTCACGGAGGACGTATTTAAAATTAACCGACACTGAAACACTGTATGTGTGTGTAAAATGTCATGCATTTACACATAGCACATCATATGAATAATTATTATGTCTTTAGTATCGAATCAATGGGATTTTATTTTTAGGCCATATCGCCCAGCCCTAATTGGATTATAATTTGATGCATTCAACTGCACAAATTCCACAGTTCCTCCCCTGGGCTATGATCTCTAAAACTATTCTAGAAGCTTGGACACAGAAGAACATGAT
Source organism: Microchirus variegatus (assembly GCF_963457635.1). Classification (NCBI taxonomy): domain Eukaryota; kingdom Metazoa; phylum Chordata; class Actinopteri; order Pleuronectiformes; family Soleidae; genus Microchirus; species Microchirus variegatus. The sequence continues at coordinate 10,621,959 of NC_139804.1, read as the reverse complement.
GGTGAGAAAAAATATGGCGCTAGAGTAGATAATCAGGACAGAAAGTCAAACCTAATGTACACACAAGCAGAAACTACAAAATAAAACAAGAAACGAGGAAAACAGAAATCCAGAATAACCCAAATAACTAAAAAAAAAAACAAGATAAAGAAAATAGAGACAACAAATCCAACAAAAATCACTTGGAGAATCCAGGAGTCACGACAGTTAGTAACGATTAAAGATCTGTTACATTCTTGTCACTGTCCATCCCGTGTGCACCCGCTGTAAACACACAAATGCTCCCTCGGTCAGGTCTGATAGTACTGGTTGACAGAGGATGCAAAGTTACATACTGCATCTTTATCTGCGCATGGAAACATACTGAGTGTACATACACTAAACCTCTCTATTAACCACTCAGTGTGTACGTCAGAGTGTTGGCTGTGATGTGCTGACTGAGGACACTGTCCCTCCCTCCCCCTCCTCACCCCTAACTAGCAGCTCTTTCCTCTCTTCTCCCTGCCCACAGTTTGCCTCCTCAGGGCTCTTTACTGTTTGGCTCTTGTGGTTTCTGATCTAGTGGCCTTTCTCAGCTTCCGTACCACCCTCTCTCCCCATGTGGTGCCCCCCTCCTGCTTTAGAGGTGAGCCCAAGCTGCGCCATCTCGCCGTTTTCACCCTCGTCTAACCCGACTACAACTACTATGCCATGCTGAGCCATTCCATGCCACTGTTAAAAGACTCTGAAGAGGCTCATCTCAGCTTTTCTTCCCTCTCTGAAACCATTATCCATCACACAAAGAACCATTCTGAAAACACGACCCTCCCTCTCAACCTGCCCCTCTCCTGTCTCCACACACCTGTATCCCAAAAGCAGTGTTTTGTAGGTCACATGTTACCATCGAAAGAACACAGACACCAAAAACATCCTTGTGTATTCCCAGCAGATATTAATGGTTGGGCTTTGTATTTGTGTTTTTTAAATAAGTCATATTTATCTTCTAATCTTTCTGTCTGGTAAAAAAAGAAGAAGTAGTACTTAAGTACAAAGCAGCTTTTTAAAAACCTCTAACCCCCATTACCCCTAATGGTAAATTTCAGGGGTCAATAAATGAATGGGACAGGAATGTATAAAAAATTATATTTTTATTTAGACTTTGCTCTAATTACTGAATTGCTTTGCCCACTCAGGCCTCTAAAATCTATTTAAGTGACTGAATGTCTCTATGACAATAAGGGAGTAATGAATTAAATTAAATAGCTTTTAACTGAGTTTAATTCACTCTTCTCAACACAAAGACACAGTATATCCAGTGTACAGTATCCATAGGTAGAGATTTTAGAGTCGCACACCAAAAGCCATTTTCCTTTAAAGACGATTGGCTACAAAATCAAAAGAGGACACTGCAGCTCAAATAACCGGCCAAACAAAGTAAAAAGCTCCAAGCGGAATGTGCTCCTGCTGTATTGTATATCATATAATTGGACATTCTTTTGGTAATATGTATCTCTGCAGAGTAGCTGTGCGTGACTAGTGTTTGTCAAACTAGGTATCAGTGACTTTTGGAAAAACTGTGACCTGGATTAATGACAATCTTCACAGACACACTGAAGTGATTTACAGGCTTTTTCCAAATAAACCCACTGTAAAGTACAGTCAAAATCATGCCAAGTCAGCAGGGGGCAGTATAACCAAAACTGTAAAGCCCTGTTGGCCAAACAGAAAAGAGATTGGCAAAATGTCATGACCTGCTTCTGTAGGCATATGATTTTGTATGTGTAAGCATGTAAAAGTCCACTTAGCTAGGTTAACACTAGCAGAAAATGCAACTCGCCTCATGTAAACAAACATGACGTCAAACAGAGGAGACACTGGTGAACAGTGTGATGTTACACGTTAGTTTTCCCTGTTTCCACATTAACACTGTTAACAGAGACTGTGGAAATCCGAAAAACCACAGAAAAAGTTACGCTTTCAAAAATAGCTGCTTACATTAGAGTTCAGATTCTCTGCCCGAGCCGGGTCGAGTCGAGCCCTTGATCAAGCATTTGTTTTTTCTCCCTCGTCGTGTTCGCGTGGTATGTTACAGCACGTCGTATTGTGTGAAGGTGTAAAAACCTGCGGCCGTGAACGCATCATTTAAAAAACAGCAAGCAAATCGTCATTAGCAACATATGTGTTCATGGAAGCGGATCTCAGTGGCTGTTGTTGTTGTAAATCAGACTGTGGAAGCTCCTTCTGTGGGGAGGTCGTGGACGTACGCGTACATTTACGGCTCATGTATTTTAAAAAATTGTCGGGTTTAAATCGGGCTCAGGCTCATAATTGCAGTTAATGTGTCGGGCTGGGCCGGGCTCGGACACAACATGCACGGGCTTGAGTCGGGCTTGATTTTTTTTGGACCCAATCTAAGATCTAGCTTACATGTGGACTGGGCCTGAGAGACAGACAGGAAAGGCGGAACAAAGAGAGGACAAAACACACAGGGACAGATGGGATGTGGAACTGTCAGCTGATGGTTTCAAATGTGAGCTTCTTTTGTGGCATGATATCTTGGGTCCACTAGTTTGACATTGTGACATCATAATGCAAAAATGTCAGCTTTGGTTCCAAGCTGTCTCATTTTCCAGAGATAGAGCACAGTTGCCAGTGGTGAAAGTTAGCTGTGGTGTCATGTAATCAGGATTCAGTAGTAAATTGATCAATGGCCAGCACACACGTCCACTTTGTGTGACATTTCTGTCCTGTTCTTCTCTAATCTGTGTCTCCCTCCTTGGTTTAAAGGATGATATGCACAGAGTGATTGACCAACAGTTAATGGACAAGCACCAGGACGAGTGGCACTCCAACCCGCCAGGGTCATCGCGGGCCCACGGCAGTCAGTCCTCCAGACGAGCACACCGCATTTCCGACCGGGACAAGAGACTGTTCTCTTTTTTCAAGAAGAATTGAGTCCTGTTGGACCGTTCCTGTACACAGCAGACAGACAGAGCGACGACGCGAGGGACAAGGAGGTGGAGATGACGTAGTACAGGGGGAACCACTCAGCCAAAGAAGGGCAGTGGCTGCTTTCACATTGGCACAGTTCTGGCACGGTTACACTTCCCCCAACCAAATTTAAACCAGTCGACCCATTCGCACGAAATTACTTAAAAACGTGTTATTTCTCTGCAGACACTGACATCATTAGTTGGTGAGTCATTGTAAACTATAGAGCTTCTGTAGCCGATTTACAACAAACAAGGTAACGTCCTCTGGCTGGAAACAATGCAGTTCACCTCTATACATACTGGACAACACATAAATCAGGCAACATGATAAACAGACAGCTCATCTCTTCACTGGCTGCTTTTAACGTAAAAGTGAAGATGGTGGATAAATGATGTGCTAGAACAGTCGGAAACAGCGATGGGAACAAACACAACAACAGATTTTGTGATTAGCTCTTGGTAAATCATGGACTCAGACTAGATTTACCAAAAGCTAGTCTGCCCAGTTATTACTAGGTAATGCTAACACAACACTTACCCAGTCCAGTGACAACCACACTATCTTTAGCCGGTAGACTCCACAGTTGAATGTCTGTCACAAAGCCAGGTTTTACGTCCATTTGTTTTTATCCAAACTTTCCAGAGTAAGATGAAGGGAAGTTAATCCGGAAGTTGAAGGCGTCAGGATACTGCAGGTCCAGAATAATGTCCTCTCCGACTGTCCAGAGCTCTATATAGGAAGAGGAAGATTGGAAGGACAACATTCACAGCAGTGATCACGGTCTCTATATGGGACAAAATGTTCGGTAACGTCCCTTAAATTCCAACTCACAGAAGCTCAACAAAATCCACTGGGAACCGTACCATTGTTTGCCAGTGTGAAAACATTACCTGAGGTTTGAGAGGGGGGTCATTTTGCACTTTTATCTGTCCCATTGCTCTTCTCCTTGCTGATGGATTGGTGTCTGCAAATGGTGAGTATCAGAAATGCAAGACCGGGATTTCCCCAGAGGCTTTGGCTTAAGCCCCTCTTGTCGAAAGTTATCAGTCTTAACAGGGTCATAAAGTTTACCTCCAGAGAGGAAGGTTTCCTTGTAGTGCCTATATGACCATCTCTACTAGCCCACTGCCAACTCTGTAGAGCGGGGAATGCTATGTGCACGTTCTTATTGTATGCATCGCAGTTATCAGGCCAAGGTGTCTGGGGAAAGGAGAGGTGGACATAATGGGACAGTGAGGGATCACTGGAAAAGACAAGTTAGCAGAATGAAGCTGTGATCGCTCAGGTTTGTTCATTTGCCCAGATGTTTCGGAACATGAAGACCGACTTTACGTATCAGGATCATAGCATAATGTATTTTTGATAAAAGAAATGATAAAAAAAAAAAAGAATCTATTACTTTCTTTATCCATAGCCACAAAGAGTGTATTTTGTATGATTTAATGTCCAAAACAGAGTGAGAGACAGAAAACGTTTAAAAGAGGAATCTAGTTTACTTCCATGAAGTTCAGGGATTCACAAGAGAGATATGAATGCTGCACTGAAAGTATTTTTATATTAGCAGTTGATCAAATAAATATGTGTAATACAGAAAGTAGCACAGATGATGGGGATCACTTTAATGATTACTATGCTCAGTTATAAGTCGTACAAGGGTGACTGCATGACCTCTGAAACTGAAGAAATCATTCATTTGATTATTTACATCTGGGATTTTCCTGCCCTCCAAATGGCTGCTATGACAAAGTGGGTCCTGGAAAGCACTCACAAGTGAGCCTCACTTTAACCAAACACAAATCAGTTACACGCAGTCAAGGCAACGATGCATTGATGAGTCAGGGAGTGCAAGTTGTGTCAAACACACAAGCTGGAAAATTTCAATTAGTGCATCAAAAATCACAGGATGTGTTATTACGATTTTAGTGACACAATTGCACCAAAAAAAATGCACCAAAATGGTTAGCACTCTTCCCTCTGCAGAAAAAAGACAAACCTGGTCTGAGCAAGGGCAGTTTTGCAGGGAGTGTAAATGACATCAGCCACAGGCTACTGGGATAAATCCTCTGAGGCTGCAAGTTTGTGTAGGACTCTGTGCTGCACTATGGAGCCAAGAATAATTAGAAATGTTCGCGCACTTCCAGTTTTCGGATACCGTTGCCCTCGCCAGCACTCTCACATGCTTTACGGACAAAGCGATTCCAGGAATTTAGCACATTGTGACATCCCAATGAGCACGGAAGTTAACATTGCGTGTTTTATCACCTGTACTTAGACTGAGGAGGACCACAAAAACATGAGTGAGTCATCTTTTTTCACACTTTGCCGACTGATAGGACCTCCAGAGTCCCAAATATAAGGATTTAAATTATTAAAAAGTGGATTTTGCATAATTTGTCCCCTTTAAGTTCCTGTGTGTAAGATATAGTGATATCCATCTTACTCCTCGTGCTCATCCCCCTCCCTTTTCGATGTCAGGGAACTACGGTGGCCTTTGCATACCAGAAAGGATGCTGTTCTTTGTTTGCATAGGAGGTTTCTGTTTCAAAATGCACATTCCCTGGCTGGTTGGTCTGTTCAAACTGAAATAGAAATGTAAGGGTTTAAGCTACAGTGAGTGTGTTCTTGTTCCTTGTAGGAGGTACAATGTTTTTACGGCACTTTGCATTCCCATAGTCCTGTCTTGTTATAGCAACACCTGACTATGAGACCTGTTTTTCCGGAAGCCAGGTTTTCTTTGGAAGTTGTTGCGTGAACCGGAAGTCTGACACAAAAATAATGGCAGACGTCTACTTGCTCGTTTATGCCAAAAAACAATATTTTAAAGCATTTACATACGTATGGGTAATATATTCAAATTTCTGCCAGTAAATATTATACACAGGACCTTTACTTGTTGGAATTTGCATAAACTGCGTTTACAGCCAGTGCAAATATGTGTGCAGCTTTAAAAGATCAAGCAGGGTTAGGGTTCAGCTTCAGGGCAAACATGGGATCTAAATAATTAAATGCTCAAATCTTTCATGTTCCACAACTAATCAAAATCTTGTTTTATATCTGAGCTGTTTGCCCCAATCATGTCAGCACTTTTTAAGTAACACAGGGCATTAGGATCCTTATAAGAAATGAATGTATGAAAACCAGCACTTTGTTTTGAATGGGTTTCACATCTGTGGCCTTCATGTTCCTCTCTGGCATCTGAATAAACCTTTGGGTTCTCCTACACTTCACATTTATATTTAACATTTAAACATTTATGCTTTTTTCAAGGAAAAAAACAAAGACATTGTCCTCATGATCTCAATCATCTTCCTAGTTGACCAAATTAAAAAAAAAAATGTTTACACATCAGCTTGAGATGGAGGAAGAACAAAAGTGTGTGGAAACAATTCAGCTGATGGAAGAAACTTACTTCTGAGCTGCTTTGGTTCCACTTTTCTAGAAAAAAAATCTAACTCCATTCTCTTTGCTTCAATACTTCACAGGCACTTTGATTTCTCCGCTGCCGGGCTTCCATTAGGTGACACGTGTGTTGTGAATCATTGACGCCTCATGTTTGTCTGTGTTTGAACTCACGTCTGATGCAGCTGTGCAAACCTATGCAGATGTCTTCTCCTCATTTCAGCTGGTTGTTGGGAAGGATCAACCCAAAGAATGATTTTGTTTTATATAAAAAGTTAAATAGGTTTGGATGAAATCAATATATTTATATTAAGGAATAAACGGATTCTAGTTCACTGGTGCGCCAGATGTGATCACTCGCTCATGTGTTTTTTAACTTTTGGGGGTGTGGCATAGAAGCAGTGGAGGTGTTGATATGAAATATTCATAAGCGTCTAAATTATTAACAATGAAATCTTTTTTTTTTTCTTTTTTAATCCAAGACTTACTAATCAGTCAACCTTTTTGAATAGCGATTTAAGCTCCAGTTTGTTAGAATTACACTGTACCACAGGTTTGGACCTACACTGCTGACACAGAGTTGGAAGCACAAATCAATCCATTCATTAAAAAAACACCACAGACTACAGCAGAGTCAAAAACTGAAGAAACTGACCAATAAAAATGATGTGTTTGGAACGGATTCAGCAGACTGACCGACCGATCATACCATGTTACTCTGGTACACCAAGTAGAAGGGTGCCAAAAAAAGAAACTGTGGGGCTGGTTATTTTGGTACTATTCTTAATGAAAATGCAAACAAAAATACTTATCATTCTGGACCAAACCGTACCATTCCACTCAATGGTAACACAGCTCAAGAGAATACTAGGACACTCACACAAGATCAAGACAGACTGGCTCAGATGCTGTGAGGGGAGATCATTAGAAGCAGGTGCAGTTAATCACATAGGTGAGAAACACGAGGACAGGAAGTGAAGGCACCTGAAACAAGGTAAAGATGCAAGTTTCAATGTAAAACAAAAATAAAATGCCAGCCTAAACAAGTAACATGAGAGACAAAAGGGAACTTAACTAAACAGGGACGTGTCAATGTAGGCCAGGTAATACTTAACTGCAACCCCGGAGAGCTGCGAACAAGTTACGAGGAGCTTGGACAGAGTTGAGTTGCTGCTCCTCTCAAGAGTCAGTTCAGGCTGATGCAGGCATCTAGCCAGGATTCCTCCTGGACATCTCCCTGGGGAGGTGTTCTGGGCATGCCCGACCAGAAGGAGGAGATCCAGGACATGGGAACACCACTGCATCCCACTGGGAGAGGTGGTTTAGGTGGCTGGGGAGAGGAGAGAGACAGGACTTTTCCACTCACCCCTCCCTTTCCCAAGTGTGTCATGTCCACTCCACTCTTCACTCTGTATGTTTGAAACGTGATGGTGCAAGATTCTTTTTTGGCAAGACGAATGAAGGCAACAGCTGAAAGAAATGGCTATGAAATGTTTAAATAAAAAACTGCTGCTGCATACACATAAACGCTCCCCCAGTCAGGTCTAATAATATCGCTTCACAGAGTCTGTTTTCAGATGAAGGCTGCAAACAAATAATGTTCCATAATTTCTGTTCTTGAAGACCAAACAGAAGCAGAATAACACCAACAAAAATCACCAAAAGTTACGTTCTGCAGCTTTAACCTTTACTGACGCAGGAGAGCCTTCAGCACAGATTCTCCTCCATTCAACGTAAAATGTCACATAATCCTGTAGCAAACTTTATCCGTGACTAGAGGAGGATGGGGTTATTTGTGGATTTATTAAGCATTCATGTAGCCATTAACACCAAAAAGGTTGACTTATTATTATAACACTGCTATTGTCTGAACGGACACAATGCGAATTAAGTGTACAGAAACACAAACAGGTTTCTTCCCCCACAGGCAGAAAGTGTGAAAATGGGTCAAATAAGAAATTAAGATGTGTTTGTGTTGCAGTGTGAGACACTGGTCGTGTCCCTGCAGGCCTGGATTAAACACACTCCTGACACTCCTGCTACAGCCACACCTCTTTTTCAACTCCTTACTTTTTAATTTCATTTTATGTTAGAAAACATATTTTGTTAAGTCTCTTTCTCGTGTGTATGTGTTCTTTATGACACTGTAGACTGTACCGATTGTTTCTTTTACCCATTGAAAGAATGTTTTAAAACAAACAAAGACAAAAACATGTCTCCGTGTTTCTGTGGTAAAAGCTGCAGTTGTGTGTGTTGAATTGTCAGTGAGTGTGTGTGTGCTCCGTGTTGTTCGTCTCCTTTCATTCAAATGTTTATTTTGGGAATGAGTTGTTGGGCTCATTGTGCTCCATGTGAGTGCTTCCATTTCCCACTGACTAACAGCACCGTTTCAGTTACAGAATGCTTCAACTATTCAAAATATTTACCTAGCAATTTTCTTAGGTTTTTCTCTTGGCTATTTGTTTTTATCTTGTTTGTTTTTTTGTACAAATAAAATTACTTGACAATCTGCTCGTCTCCTGTGCAATGTTGGACCTGAGGGCAGGACGACAACACATGGGAAAAAAAGGCTGTAACACGAGGCGAAAGTCAAAACATTTACAACATGCCCCCCCCCCCCAAAAAAAACAAAACACAAACGAACAAGCATGACAGTGGGGTCAGGAGAGAGTAGAACATAACGTTACCTGAGAAAACCTGAAACAGGTGGAACTCACTCAAGACAGGTGAGTCATCAACAAACCTGAAACAACAGTAATTATGACATGGGGACAGATACAAAATAAAACTGGACGTTAAGACCACAAAAAAACAACATTTTAACCAAAACAAGATAATGGCAAGATAAAGGCAAATAGATGAAGGCACAAAAAATGTATCAGGGGTCAAGGTGAAGGGTGAACACAGGCATTTGCTTGTCTAAAGGATCTCCCACACTGATTTTCAATGTTTTAATCCTGAGAAAGCACAGATTAGACCAGTGTTTCCCAAACCTGGCCCTCAGGGGACCCCTGCTCCAACACACCTGGTTTAAACAGCTCACCATCACGCTCTGCAAACACCTGATAATAACACATTCATTCAAATCATGTGTGTTGGAGCAGGGCGAAAGCATGCAGGGAAAACATCTAAAACATGGAGGAAAGGAGTCCCTGAGGACCTGGACTGGGAAACACTGGACGAGACAATCAAGTCACAGACACAGACACAGGACCACAAACCTGGCATTAAATCAAACAATTTCAGGGATTCGGGATCTCACAGAAACTTGCGTGACTTCAGAATATTAACAGACATTAAGACAGACTGTGAAGATCAAACATATTTAATACTTACAATTTGAAATCTGGAAGCTGATTCTTGGCCTACAAAAAAACCGAAATGGTTTTTATTTGAAAGAAATTATATCATTCTTCTGCTAATATATTCAATTTCTGCCAAAAAATCCTAAATATTACATAATGTACCTTTTTATCCATGAAGTAACTAAGGGAGTAGGGATTCATTTGAAATATTTCACTGCTTTAAAACCAAGCATCAAACCACAGAAAAATGAGATCAGTCATTATGTGTCAAATATTTATTCTTTTAAAACTTTTATTACTGATTAAATTCATGTAGGGAAAAATGAATAGTACATCTTTTTCTCCAGTGTACAGCAAACCACAGCTGACGAGTGTGTTTCCACGTAGTAGCACACATGCACGTTTTGGTGTGCCAATTATGTGTGTATGTTCTTTATTTGAATATAAACACACAAATATATTTATATATACATACACAGAATGAACAGAATCATAAAGTGTGAGACTCGATGCCATCTCCGGGCCGTGGACGATGCAGCGGCCACTCGACGCTCATCAGAATCACAAACTGCCCGCCAGAGCACGTCGAGAGGGTGAGACAGACAGTATTTCCGACAGACTCTGAGCCAGTGCCTACAACTCTCTTCATTTATTACTCTCCCAATTCAAAAACAAAAAAAATGTCAGTGATAGCACTGCAAAGCATCAATTAATGTGATGCTTTGCCTCTGTGACAAAACCCTGGTGGTGCACATGGAGATGGAGAGCTCAGGCCCCAACACACTCGGATCCAGTGGTGCACTTCATCCCCATTCATTCTTAGGGACGGGGTCATACTTTCCATGCTCCATGTCTGCAGAGAGTTGTTTTGCATGTGCGTACATGGCCACGATCCATTCAAACTAGAATTGACAGCCTGCGTGTGTATACACAATCTCATATCCATTCTAGTAGTGGCAATTTGTCAACAGGATTTCACCCCCTTTTGCATGTCCTTGTATTGAGTGCTTAACTGTACGCGTGGGCACAAAAGGACCTCCTCACATAGACTCAAGCAGGTTTCCAAGGTTACTGTATTCTTCGTTGTCTCTTGACACCAAATAATTGAGCTCATGTGCATCCATGTAGGGTCAACGTACAAATTAGTGAATGACAACATTTACGTCACTAGTGAACGATGAAAGTATGACCCGGACCGTACAGTAACAACTCTGACACACTCATCATGGATGCGGGAAACACTGTCCGGTAACACTTCAGTTCAACAGGTAGCAGGGGAAGTGGTGACAGAAAAAAATTATAATAATAGAAACTTGACATCAGTCATGAGTTAAGAATATCCTGCACGCTGAGGAAAATCCTCGACAGTCTAAACGTAGATCAGATAAAAACCTCTTTAAATACCCGGTCAAACAAAGCGTTACATGGTCAGAAACTAGCGAGATGTGTGGAGCACGTCTCCAGAGTAAGAGCCTACTCATGTGACCACAAACAGGAAGTGAGTCCGTCGACGTGAGAGGTGCTGATATGTACTGGGGGGGGGGGGGTAAAGAAACTTGACATAGGGAGGGTGGGAGGAGGGTTTAACCCTGAGCACTTCCTGAGGACTCAACTGGGTCCAATCTGACCCTGATTCACCCTGCCTCTTCGGCAACCAGGTGTCACTATGGCAACAGTCCAATGCGAGGCGCCACTAGGCTCCTGGTGTTTTTTTCTACTATATTGGCAGTATCGTTCTTCTATTTAAAAAAAACAAAACAAAAAAAAAAACAGGAGGATGAACGGGTTTTAAAAGCAAAAAGCAACGTAAGACTGCAGTGATTGCTGTCAGAGCTTAACGTCCAAGAGCTCAGGGAGCAGGTTCATGTGCTCTGCTGCACTTCATCAACAACAACAACAAAAAGACAAACATGTAAAATCAGTTATTGTTGGCTCAGCACTACTGGAGGTTAAAGAGGGGAGAGGTTGGGAAGCTTGGCAAAACACAAACAAAGAAAATTAAAACATGACAATGTCACCAGTTCTGTCCATCGGATTAGTCGCTAAAGATCGTCTAATTATCATCATCATCCGTGTGATTTTCTTTTTCCCCATCAAGTCAAATAAAAACAATATCTAGCAGTTCATGATGTGGCAAGAGCCATGGTGACGTCAGCTGTAGAGACGTGGTGAGACCATGATTTCACTCGGGCACCTGTTCCAAAAGACACACCGTCTCCTGACTGACCAGAGAGTCGCTGCCTCACACAACTGTCCCGGCCCTCCCAAAAAAAACAGAAAATTGAAAAAAAAAATGAAAAAAAGATCCAAAATGGCGAGTCCTCCTCCTCCTCCTCAGTTTGACATGACTCTGAATGTCCCATGTGCAGTGGAATGAGAAGGAGAGATGAGCTACTGATGAAAGAGAATGGGATTATGTGGATATAAATCTAGGAATTATGGCAGTCAATTGTCAACTTGCAGATCCTTAGAGAAACAAGGACCTTGGGTAAATAGTGCCCATCTGCTGAATTCCAAATAAAACTTGATCTAACATCTAATAAAATCTGTTCATTTCTTTTTAAAGTCTCCATGATTTATCTGTCCAAAGGGGACATTTTTACATTTATTTATTTATTTTTTAAAATCTTCCACTTCATATTTATTAAATCTTTATCTTCTCTTTAATTTAGATGCTCTGAGTCCCATTGTGTGTGTGTGTCTGTTTAAGTGTGTGTGTGTGTATGTCTGCTTAAGTGTGTGTGTGTCTGTTTAAGTGTGTGTGTGTGTCTGCTTAAGTGTGTGTGAAAAAGTGATGATGCGGCCATTTTGTTGGGTGGCTTGGAGGTTGCTAGCAGCACTTTTTCTTTCGTTTACTGTTCCGGGTGAGTTTGACCACGTCGTTCTGTTGCTGCTGCTGCTGCTTGGCCAGCACTTCCTTTTTGGCTCTTAGAACTAGCTCTGTGATGCAGTTGAACATCTGCAGAATGAAGAAGCACAAACACCAGACACGGGCAATTAGTGATCACATCAGCCACATCAAACACTGCAACTGTTTGTCAAAAGGTTTGCAGATCACACTTTCTCACTCTAGTTTCATACTATAGGAAGACACTGTTGAAACTTTAGTGAATAACTTTTAAATACAAACAAATACCAGTTACATTGAAACCATTGACAAATTAGTTCACAAGGACTACAAGGTCGACTAAGCCTTGTGAAAAGCCTCAGTATAGCTGTGTTTACATCTCATGTTGCCAGATGACATAGGGCCTCATGTACAGAGGTTGCGTACGCACAAAAACGTGGCGTATGTCCTTTTCCACGCTCACGTTCAGATGAATGAAACGTGAAATCACCGTGGAAATGTGCTGTGCCCACGCCAAATTTAGGGCTGGCGTACGCAAATTTTCTTTGGCGACACTTAGTGGTGATGCTGGGAAACTGTTAATAATGTGAAAACAAGTAGTCGTCAGAGTGATGTGCACATCAGACACACTTATGAACAATGAACACCTTGCAAATGGTGCAATCCAACGTGAGCGAGTATTTAGGGAACACGAGGATTTACTTGCAACGATGATAATTGGCTCATAAGTCGATTGCGGTCAGGAGTGTGCCAGTCAACCCTGAGTTGAGCCACGTCAGCTGTGTGGGACGGAATCATCATCATCATCATCACTCCCATACAATGCTGTTAAACAGGGCAACATTAAAGCGCAATTTTCAGCGAGAGCCGGTTTCCCTAATGTAATCGGAGCTATTGACTGCACACACATTGCTATAAAAGCGCTGTCACAGATTTTGTTTACGTTAATAGGAAACATTTTCATTCCATCAATGTTCAAATCATATGCAGCTAACTAACATCGTGGCAAGGTGGCCTGGTTCATTGTGACTAACAGCATGGGGACAGGCTAGAGGCTGGCACAGTGCACGATGGGTGGCTCCTGGGTGAGTAAATTTTATTTACTAAGTTAATTCTTTTAATAATTTAATTCCCGTATGTAAACCAGCGCCATGCACATTTGGGCATGTGCGCATTAAAATATCATGTTTTTGGTTTTCTTTATTTTCTGCTGGTGAAATTAGAGCTACAGAGCTTTCTAACAAGCCCCTGATCATCTTCCTGTGTTCAGTATTCATGTCAGTAAAAGCGGGCGTAAAGTTGGAAATGTCAGTCGTACTTCTGCATTCATTAATTGTGAGAAATAAATAAAAAATAAATTCAAAGTGTTTAATATCGTGCCATTTTTACACACGAGCGATGTGTATTGTGAGCAGCTAATTCTGCTGCGGTCACTTCACACCCTCCACTTCTCCACCTTGAGATCTGACCATTTCTTTTTAATCTGTGTGTGTGCACTGCTCTGCTCTCTCAGAGAACGTAGAAGCTCCGTAGCGATAAAAAAAGTTAAAATCGTTGACAACTAATTTAGTAGTCGTCGTTTTTTTTTCTTCTTTGTTTTCTCTCTCAAAACTGCTGCGGCACCCTCCACTGCCGCGTCTGTTTAGTAGTAGTGGTAATCTGGGTCAGCCGTGCTCGCTGGTGTCATGGCGACCCGGCGGCAACCATGGATGTATAATATGAGCTGGATTGAGCACTGCCCCCTCTCCCTTGAAGACAATGTTTACATAGTGGCCACTGCAACAAAAAATCTCACAGGACCCAAAAAGCAATTTCCCTATTGACTGCAATAGTAAAAGAGACGCCTGTAAAAGTGTCCACAGGACACCTCAAGACATGGACACAGGCTTTTATAGATCTTTATATTCTATATTTTTAATTCATGCAGTTTCATATTTGAAAAACATTCCTGTGGCGTCTCGGGAACAGTGCTGCTATCAGTGAACCGTAGGACATGAACTCTATGAGAAATGTGAAAAAATTAAGACAATGAGGGGGTTTCGTTTACATTTTTAAAATATTATGACAAAGCAGGTTTTGTTGTTTATTCGTCGCTCATTAACATTTATTTTTATACGTATTATCGATGTATTAACAAGCTGGTGTGTGGATTCATTGAGGAGAGGAGACTGACATGCTGCACTTAATCACTGTATTCAGTCCCGGACATCGTGACACTGATGACGGTGTGGACTGTGGAGCTGTGGGCCCCATAACCCGGAAATAAACACGGAAGTCAAAAACTTTTTGGGCATATGCGCTGGGTGAGCAGTTTCATAGAAATGAACAGAAGCAAGGAGGCGGTGCTCTAGCCAGTTCATATAATACATCCATGGTGGCAACGGAGCTCAAAAGTGTGGGAGCATTTTGAGAAAAAGGAAAAAAGTGTGCAATGCAATATCTGCAAGACAGAACTTGCCTTTCATGGCAGCAGAAGTGCGATGCACAAGCACCTGAACAGGAAGCATGTTGTGGCTGACGACGATGAAGAGGGACAGTCATCTCAGCAAGCTAACGGGCTAGTTAGCTGCTAACATTATCGTAAACAGAGCGCTAACTTACGACTTACTCATATTGATAGCTGTAAACGTTAACATTAGCGATTTGATTCATTAGCCTTAGCATACATATTTCATTCGTTTTCTGTAACGTTACAACAGTGCCTTATCCATTTACTCGGCTGTTTGCACTTTATGTTTGTTGCTACAAGCATATTTCATTAAAGGTTTAATGAACTATCATCTTAATTGTCTTCATTTATAGGTAGCATATACCTTAAACACTTCAAACTGAAAGCTAATGATTGTTATATAAGAGCAGCTGCATGCAGGTGCGATAAACTGTATGTTATACATTCAATTTACATATGATCCGATTAGTCGACTAATCTTAAAAAAAAGTCGATGATTAGTCGACTATCAAAATAATTGTTTGTGGCAGCCCTGCACATACTGTATTACATACAATGAAAAAAAAGTATGAGAAATAAGTTAAAAGGTTGAAAAAGTAGAAGACTGGACAGGAGCGATTGTAAAAGGCTGCACGCCGGTTGACCTAACTAACTAACTAACCAACACCACCTTGGTTGACATCAATTCAACGACCAATTCCCTAAAACTCAATGACAAAATGTGCTGACACAGCTTAAGGTGGGAGGGCAACTTCGCCATGGCGTCAACTTTCATTGATTTGCAGAACGCTCTGCATCCGGACAAGTGATTGTCCTTGGGAGCTTGGTC
The DNA here is from genome assembly GCF_963457635.1 of Microchirus variegatus. Taxonomy (NCBI): domain Eukaryota; kingdom Metazoa; phylum Chordata; class Actinopteri; order Pleuronectiformes; family Soleidae; genus Microchirus; species Microchirus variegatus. Next base: position 10,606,156 of record NC_139804.1, on the reverse strand, counting down.
AAAGTCAATGTTTGTAATTTTCTTTGGTGAGCCAGTGATCTTGGAATTTTCATTTCCCAGGAATCATGTGATGCTCTCCATTGTTTAATGTTAATCGCTCATTGTTCTGCATGGAAACTCATGTCAATGGCGGAGTGAGACAATGGACAGTGTGCACAACACCGCTAGTAACTATGACGCAATGTTTGTTCCGTGTAGGCCTAGTCTATGTACATCAAGCAACAGGCGCCGTAACAAACAAGGGAGATATTTTCTAAATAATATAAATAATATTTTTGCACAAAATTCAAGCACTTTCAATGACTCCTGTCTAATTAGAGCAGGGATGCCAGGGTGAAATTGGACAGGGAGCCAGATTGTTTTCAAGTGAGACCTCAGGCGACGGATTACACTTTCGGACTGAAAAGGCCAAACACTGACTCAACAAATGGATAGGTAGGCAATTTGAAATTATTCATGAAAGCCTACACATCAAAAAGAAATTGCATTGGCAGCAAAATATCCTCGCAATGAGGCCTACAATTACATACATTACAATTACAGCCTAAAGCAGGAGACAGTTACCCTGAAAGGTAGCCTACATTTATAAATTAGAAATGCAACAAAATAGACTAGGTGCCAGCAAAACACATTTCCTTTAAATAACACAAGTGTAAACTGTAAATTTTATTATATTTATTAAAGGTTTGCACATTAAAACGTGTCTTATTAGGCCAATTAAAAGATGACTAGTCTACCGTCAGCACTACCAGCGAAGATGCAGCTGAGGATTCCACTGAGAATTAAATTAGTAATTTCTGGACTATGGAGCGCACCTGAATATAAGCCGCACACTAAAACCACTGAAGTTGTCTTCTTCAGCGTAAGACCCGAACAACCTCAACGCAGCTGTCCAGCTCCCCCGAAAACTGCCGGCAAAACTTCTTGCCGCTGGTCATCCAAGCCGTGTGAAAAAAGTACCGGTTTAAAGTCCGGAAATTACGGTAGCCTATATGTTTTAAAATTAGCTGAAATAAAAAAAACACTTTCCCCTTATCACCCCGCAGGCCGGATGGGATGTACAGTTGGGCCGTAACCCTGGCATCTCTGATTTAAAGCCTTGAAATGTTTTCAAATTCAGAAAAGTTGAAGGATTTCAAGCACCTGTGGGAACCCTGGCAGGTATTAGAGTGGATTCAGACACTGTAAGATTCAAGGCTTTAGTTAAGCTTCCTAGCAAACTCCACACAAAACATGCCTGTCAGTATTCTTCAGTTGATTTACCTCTTCAACATTGATGTTCTCTTTTGCGCTCGTCTCAAACAGATTGATTCCCATCTGCTCTGCGAACTTCTGCGCATCAGTCGTCTCGACCACCTTGGAGTTGGGGTCGTCATTCTTGTTTCCCACTGAAAGAAGAAAAACATTTCCCAATGATTTCTGTCAGAGCAATATCTAACTGTATATATGAAATGGTGCTTTGATTTATACTATAAAAAAGACATAAAAAACACATACCTAATATTCGACACACGTCGTCACAGTTCTGGTTAATTTCATGTAACCATCGTTTGACATTGACGAAGGACTCTGCACTCGTGACGTCGTAAACCACTATGACGCCATGTGTTCCCCTATAATACCTGAACACAGCAGAGATAGAGAGACACAAACACAGATAATGAGCCTTTAACACAAAGTATAGATAAGAGTCTGAGAAAAACAAGTGAACAAAGCTACAAATAAATGAATTAGATCATAACATGACACCTGCTGCCAATGAAGGCAAACTGGGTGGATTTCATCTCTGTCGAGGCTGTGGGGGTCAGGCTGAGAAAAGATGGTGATGCTGACTGTGGTGACACATGTCCAGCAGGAGGAGACAAATCTCAGCTCGGATGGGACACAGTGATCATATGAAACTGGGTAGGAAACCGACTAATGACTCTGAGCTTAAAATGAGCTTAAAAAATGACTGGGTATGGGGTTTTCTACAATTGATGTTGGTATCCTGGTTTTCTGTGTAGTATATTTAGCTGGATTTCTTTTTTTAACAGCTAAATAGTAACAAATCATACAAGCGTGTGAATTAAATATTGTATATATTAGCATGTAACTGAAAAAACTGAATTTTGTCAAATATACTTTTGGAGGAAAATGTACTAGTAATGGACAGCTGAATCTAGACGAAGGCAGAGACACAACATGATGGACTACAACTAACTAATTTAAAGAGACGAGTGACTATCAGGCAGGATGGAGCATCCTTAGTGAAGCTAGAAAGTGGCAAACAAAGAATCTTTTGTTAACTACAATATGCCTGTGTGTGTGTTGCTACCTGGTGTGACAGAGTGGGGATATGGTGTTGTCTCCCATGTCCAGCAGTAATGAGGAACCAGACAGCAGGGGTGGACGTCTGTAGTGTGTGAATGTACGTATGTGTGTATGTGTGTAAACTGCACTGCACATAATAAAAATAAACACACACCACAGGCATGTTTGCCCCAGCCTGAGCCTGCAGTCACTTTTTATGCACTTAAACCACACTAACAAGGTAATAAAAATGTTAATGAACCACAGTACTAGCTCAGTCCATCAAACCTGACTACTGGCACCCTATAGGGTGTAGACTCTGATCACAGAGTGCATGAATGGAATATTCACTACTAATACATTACTTGTTCTTTTGTTTAAATACTGTAGCCAATAAAAACTTCAGTTGGTATTAAAGGTCCTTATTTCAAATAATTCCCATCCATTTGTATCTGTCAGTGTTAAAACTGTGGTTAATGACAGTGTGCTAACCACGTTAGTAACACTTTTGGTTGACTGTGATCCAGGACACATTTGTTTCACTTTTATTTCACTCTGAACGCGCTGAAAGAAATGTGACCACATGCTTCTCAGAAACCTTATGAGTGTTGTCTGGCTCTGACTGACTGGTACTTGAATGCATCATCAATGAACATGGAGCACTTGTGAAAGCATCACTTCATATGGATGTTGATACCAGAGTGAACAGAGCTGGTTTTGCACTAGCACTGACATTTGCTAAGTGGTGAAGCCAACAGAAAATGTATCACAGCAAAACTGAATGAAGGTGTTTCCCAGAGAAAACTACACAGGATAACCAACAAAAACAATGCGTGCTGCTAAAATTGATGTGTTACCTCATTTGCCGGTTGGTATGTGTGTGAAGCTTTGGTTGGTCGACATGCATTATTTTAGTCATGGCAGAGCAGTTATCAGTAAGCTAAAATTGTTAGCATAACCTTGCTGTGTGTCGCCCTCACAGCAACCCTACAAAAAGCGGTATCTGTGTGGTTTTTGATTTAACCAGTGTTTGTGTCTCTGAAAAAGCCCAGGACACGCTACCACATAGCTGCAGCCAACCAGAAGTCAATAAGAGACAAGGAAATGGCAAAGCAAACAACAAAACAAGAAGCTCATGTATGTCAACCTTCTTATATAAGGTATTATTGTTTAAATTGAAACAGGATTTGAATCTTCACATAATGTCAGGCTTGTGTTTTGACTGAGAACAGTACCTTTGCTCGGTAGGCGTGGTGTGCACTGATGGCCGTGTTAGTGAGATAAGTAGCATGATGTTGAACCGGTGGTCTGACAATGAACGACGACGTCAAACGTGACACAACAGACAACACAATGGACAATTACGAAGCAGCTTGTTGTTTTCTGCTCAGTTTGTGGCTATTTGCCTCAATCCAACCACTAGTTTTCTCTCAAACAGGCACAGATCATATACAGTGGTATGCAAAGGTTTGGGCACCCCTGTAAATTTTCATGATTTACCTTTATAAATCATTGGTTGATTGGATAAGAAATTTCAGTTAAATATATCATATAGGAGACAAACACAGTGATATTTGAGAAGTGAAATAAAGTTTATATGATTTACAGAAAGTGTGCAAGAATTATTTAAACAAAGTTAGGCGTGTGCATAAATTTAGGCACCCTTGTCATTTTATTGATTTCAATACCTTTATCACTAAATATTGGTTTGGTAACCTCAGTGACCCTTGACCTCCAAACACAAGTGATTCCAATATGAGAAAGGGTATTTAAGGAGGTAAATTGTCAGTGTTTCTCCTCTTTGCATCTTCTCTGAAGAGTGGCAACATGGGAGCCTCAAAACAACTCTGAAAACAATGATTGTTCAACATCATGGTTTCAGGGGAAGGATACAGAAAGCTATCTCAGAGATTTAAGCTCTCAGTTTCAACTGTGAGGAACACTGTGAGGAATGTGAAGACCACAGACACAGTTCTAGTTAAGGCCAGAAGTGGCAGACCAAGAAAAATCTCAGATAAGCAGAGGTGAAGGATGGTGAGAACAGTCACAGTCAACCCACAGAGCAGCTCCAAAGACCTACAACATCATCTTGCTGCAGATGGTGTCACTGTGCATCGTTCAACTATTCAGCGCACTTTACACAAGGAAATGCTGTATGGAAGAGTTATGCAGAAAAAGCCTTTTCTCTGCACCTGAATCACAAACAGAGTCGCTTGAGGTATGCTAAAGCACATTTGGACAAGCGAGTTTCATTTTGGAATAAGGTGCTGTGGACTGATGAAACTAAAATAGAGTTATTTGGGCAAAACAAGGGGCGTTATTCATGGTGGAAAAAGAACACAGCATTCCAAGAGTTTGGGGTCGCATGGATTCCACTCAATATCAGCAGATTCTGGAGAACAATGTCCAGGAATCAGTGACAAAGTTGAAGTTGTGCCAGGGCTGGATCTTTCAACAAGAAAACGACCCTAAACACTGTTCACAGTCTACTAAGGCATTCATGCAGAGGAACAAATACAACATTCTGGAATGACCATCTCTGTCCCCAGACCTGAATATTATTGAAAAGTTGTGGTGTGATTTAAAGTGGACTGTCCATGCTCAGAAACCATCAAACCTGACTGAACTGGAGATGTGTTGTAAAGAAGAATGATCCAAAATAAAAACATTGTTTGGAACGGGGCTTCAACAGAAAAAAACGACGTGTCGACGCAAAATATTCATGCCGAAGGATTTTTGGAGTCGTCCCAGCTCTAGCCTAAACTTATGCACGTGCCTAATTGTGTTTAAATAATTCTTGCAGACTTTCTGTAAATCATATAAACTTATTTCACTTCTCCAATATCACTGTGCTTGTCTCCTATATTATATGTTTAACTGAAATTTCTTAATCAAACAACCAATGATTTATAAAGGAAAATCAGGAAAATTAACAGGGGTGCCCAAACTTTTGCATACCACTGTATTCTGGTTGTTTGTTGGCTAAAGATGATGCAGCTGACTTTTACACCGACAGAGGCTCACTGAGGCAACTTTGCAGTTGGCTGTCATTCTTCCCGTCAGCTGACTCAGGGAGGTGTGTACCAGTTTAAGAAGTCATTGTAAAGCATGTCCAAATGGGTGTCATTATTAAATCCCCACTGACAAGTTTAAGCCATCTAATTTTTAACACTGCCTTACATCGGCTGCTCAGGAAACCATTAATCTTCACACAGAAAATAACAATGGCTACACTATTAATGTAGAAGGTCTTGCGTGTGTGTAAACCTGTTTTAAATTGTAAAGTTTTAAATACATTCACTTGTACTAAGCTGTGACTTTAGCGATATTCATTTTGATGTGATGAGTGAAAGGTGTGATAGCAGCCAGGCTGTGAATCACTCCAGGCTGAGTTGCCTGAGCAGGTCTGTGTCCATGTTCCATCGTCACCACAGTGAATTTCATTAAGGACCCAATGAGGCACCATGCCACTGTCCTTCAGCAGTCTGTCAGCCTTACTTTATTGAGCCTTAATAGGCTTGCGTCACACTACTCTGGAGCTGTATTGCTCTCTGGATGATTTAGGTGTTGTGGTCATCCTCACTGGGACTGTGTATGGTGCTCCACTTTTGCTGTGATGTCTTATACTTGACACAAACACACAAACTTGTAACTGTCAAAGCAGTTGTTTTCGCTGTACTAAATAATTGGAATTAGTTAATTAAAAAGATTTGTTCACCGAATCATTCAGTACTTCCTGTAGGACCGGAGCACAGACTCCGTCTAACACAGTCCCAGAACTGAAATACAGCTGAACAGGTTGTGATTCTTCTGCTTTTCAGGATTTGTAAGTCTCTTTTAACTGATCTACAGTTTGACATTTTTCGGTTTGATTGTTGAGTCGGACGTCACGCCCCCATGACTCTTCCAGTGACGACACTCTGATCAGTGGCCGGCAGTCTGTTGACACATTTAGTATCAGCTCATCTTGCTTGGAACTTCGCCAGAGCAGATACAAAAAAAGCACCAGGTACTATCCCTAATGGAAAAGCAAAAAAACAACAACATGTAGATTTGAGCCAAATAGAGCCAGAACTGTAAAATGAAAAAGCGCCGTTCTTCTAATCTGCCATTACGAGATTGAGATTTTAGGAAATTTCAACAGTACACATTTTCCATGATAATCTATGGGAATTAATGGGAATAAACTGGAAATCTTCACAAATTGAAGGTTGGAAACTTTGATATAAACTTTCCAGAAATTTACTGGGGAATTTCCCATCCCTTTGCAATCCGCAGTGAGGGACACTAATGAAGAATAGCCGACAGCAGCAGCCGCCTGAACAATGGGTGTTTACAGAGAGTCAAGGAACGCCACAGTAAACAAACTTAATAATAAAGCAATCTGGTCAATGAGAATCCACTCACTATGAACTGCTTGTTTAGTTGAAATGCTTGGAATGTTTTGCCTTCTTTTAGTTAAACATATTATGTCTCCCTAATGCAAACCTTAAGCAGTGTTGTGTGGATGAAAAGATGGTTCCCTCAGGGGCAAACAAAGGCAGTAACTAAGGATCGACCGATTATCACTGTCGATATTCGGCATTTTGGCGGTCGATTATAGATCAATTTAAAACTGGGTTATTTTGGCTCTGCTACAGCCGCACCTCTCTGCCTGCAGACACTACTCCAGGGGTCACCAACATGGTGCCTGAGAGCAACTGGTAGCCCGCACTTGCATGTATCCATATGATCACTCAGTAAAATATCATTGAAATTGTTTATAAAAACTGATAACTGTTAGGAGCAATCGCTTGAATTAATGTGTAAGCAATTGAATGCATAATATTTATCATTTAAATTGTAATAAAACAAAAAGGTGCATAAAATGTTGATATGGTAGCCCTCCATATTATTATTTACCCTTCAGGTAGTTCTTGGTCTCAAAAAGGTTGATGACCACTGCACTACTCAGTCTCCAGCATTGTCCCGCCCACACCACCATCTGATTGGCTACACACAGAGCCACGGTAACAGCCAATCAGCAGCCGTGAAAACTCTGCATGCACAGTGCTCAGACACGGCAGAGAGGAGAAAAAGAGAAGCTGCGCAGAACAGATATACCTCTCGAAGGTTAAGTTAAGGCAGCAGACTCTCCCGAAATTGTAATAAAAATCCCAGTCCTCTACAACTTCTACTACTACTAGTAACATTACTGTGAGACCAAAACTTAAACATAATCAGCAGCTCTGCTCGCTCGCAGTCCCTCCAGCCCTGTGTCTTTCGAGGACGACTAAGACCAGTCATTGCACTTGTTTCCATCCCAGCGTCAAACACAAGTGTAGCACCAGACAGACTGTTTAAGAGACACGTTTCCGTTATTTCTGTCATTTTAAAGTCCTGTTTAACTTCTTCTTTTTTCAAAACCTTATTGCAGATGGATAGACTTAGTGCAGTATGGAAATATTACTCTCAACCAACACCAGGGAAGGCAGTATGTAATGCATGCAATTGGGACTACTAATTGATTTGAGACTCACATTTCTGTGCCAATTTTATTAAACGTTGTTTTATTTACTTAATAACATTTCAGGAAGCTATTTATTTATTTATTTATTTAATTAATTAATTTACTAATTAATTAACATTTCCGTTAAATCTATAAGAGATGCTGCCGAGCCTGGGATCGTCCTGCACTTTTTGTTACAGTTAAAAATAAAGATCCTAAAAGATATGTTCAATAAACACATGCTTAAAGGTGTTTAAATGAAGTTTAGTGTTGGTGTTTGTATTATTCAAAATTTTGATGTCAATATTTTTACTTTCACTGCAAATTAATTTTGGGTCCAAATATCAGTTATCCGCGTCCTTGACTACTAATAATCGGTGTCGATCCTGAAAATTGGTCAATCTCTAGCAGTAACTAACAATTATTTTCATCAATGACAAATTGGTTGGTTGTTTGTTTTCTCAGTTTACAAACAATCCAGAAAATTATGAAAATCTAAATCCTTGATTCCCAAATCTCAAAATAATGACGTCCTCAATTTTTTTAAGGCACAAACCATTAAGATTTAGTTTACAGCCATAGAAGCAATAACACCAGTGCATAGTTACATTAAAGAAATCTTGGACTTTTCATACAGGGAAAAAGACCAATTTGTTATTCTGTTATAGGGCTGAAACAATGACTTGATTATTAATCGATTAGTAAATTAATCATCAACTATTTTGACAACCGATTAACCGTTTAAAAAAAACCAAATGTGAATATTTTCTGTTTTCTTTGCGCCATATAACAAAGATATTAGTGAAACAGAATAGTTTTTGGTTTTTGGACCAAACAAGACATTTGAGAACATCATCCTTTCTATGTTTGAGAAACACTGATGAACATTTTATGAACCAAACGATTACTTCAATAATCAATTATGAAAATAATCGTTAGTTGCAGCTCTATTCTGATGATTTTTTACAATTATTATTACTGTTATTAAGAGGAGGGGAGATGACTGCATGAAAAACAATATAGCGCAAAAGAACAAAGACACTCCTTTTAAAAACTGACATTTAAAATCAACATGCACTTTGCATTCACTGGCCTTACTCGGCCTGAGATGAGTAAACTGTCAGCTGGAGACTAACTGCTGTGGTGTGTTGTCTGCTGACCCATTAGAAACTTTGATTAGCAATATGCTGTGAACAGCAGGAGTGGTGGTTATCATTGCAGTGCATGTGTCCTGATATGTTGCCCGACAGGGAAAGCATTTTCATCAGAGTGAAGTGAGCAGCTGTTCGTATGGAGTGTGTTTACTAGAGCATAGAACGGGCTGGACTGGGTTCAAACAGAAATGAATAAATTGTTGGGCTCAGGTCGGGCTGAGGTCGGGTTCATCAACCAACATGGTAATGTCAAAGTTCTTTTAGTAAAAACAGTAAAATAGAGGGAATTTTAAGGGCGTTAAACTATTTCCGCTAAGAACCGGGGTTTACTATTGTAACACATTGAATGAACACAACACATAGGATATTAAAGTCCTCCATAGTTTAGGTTATCCTTTTCCTCCACAACCAAATACACCATAAAGCCCGATGGTTTGATTATGTAAATAGTTATCAGGGGTTTAAGTTCAACAAGAGTTAAGGCCACAGTATACTTCTCCGACTGCGTAACCACGGAGACCCCTCGAGCCTTCATAGTTCTCCGTTGTGGTGCCGGATACGCACCGCAATTTCCCGCCCGATCAGTAGGGGTCGCTACGCAAAGTTTTTGTGCTTTTGGCTACAGTGAGCAATGGCGTCCGAGAGAGAAAGACTGTTGTTGTTGCAGCAGAATAACATTGAAACAGTGGCCGTTTCTCACCTGAAATAAATATTTTTCTGTCCCGGAATGCAGTTTTAAGATCATTTGAGGCAAGAAATTAGCCATTTAGAGTCTAACCATGTGGTGTGTGTATTAAGATATGACGTATTTATAGTTTGGCAGCGGTGATCAGCTCCGCCTGTGTGGACCCTCGGTGCGCACTGTGGCCGGCACAGAGCAGCGTAAGCTACGTAGAGCACTTTAAGCAGGAGTATAAATTGGGCTTTAATAAAGAAGAACTGATTGTCATTAAAGGAGAGTCTGAAATTGTATCATGTTCACAATTGTTGCCGATTATTTATAAAGGTGTGAGACTTGTATCTGTGGTTAGAGGTGTGCTTATGGGGCTAGTAGTCACTTCCTTCTGGAAGTTATAACGTTTGTCATTTGGCATAAACATAAATAAAGGCTTCATTTAAGTTTACCAACTGTGTGATGTGTCAGGTTTGGTCAATATTCTCTTTTCCAAGATAAAGCTGTGCAGAACAGAAATGAATAGATTGAAGCTTTCTTTTTACTGTAAAACTGGTCCAGGTCATGTTGAGTTGATGAGTTGTGTGATATTTGTGACATACAGTGGTATGCAAAAGTTTGTATGTAAATTTTCATGATTTTCCTTTATAAATCATTGGTTGTTTGGATATGAAATTCCAGTTAAATTATAATTTCGGAGACAAACACAGTGATATTTGAGAAGTGAAATAAAGTTTATATGATTTACAGAAAGTGTGCAAGAATTATTTAAAAAAAAAATTTGGCATGTGCATAAATTTGGGCACCCTTGTCATTTTATTGATTTCAATACCTTTAGCACTAATTATTGGAACCCAAAATTGGTTTGGTATCCTCAGTGACCTTTGACCTCCATACACTGGATTGGTGATTGGTGAATCCAATCTCCTCTTTGCATCTTCTCTGAAGAGTGGCAACATGAGAGCCTCAAAACAACTCTCAAATGACCTGAAAACAATGATATTGTTCAACATCATGGTTTAGGGGAAGGATACAGAAAGCTATCTCAGAGATGTAAGCTCTCAGTTTCAACTGTGAGGAACATTGTGAGGAATGTGAAGACCACAGGCACAGTTCTAGTTAAGGCCAGAAGTGGCAGACCAAGAAAAATCGCAGATAAGCAGAGGCGAAGGATGGTGAGAACTTGGGCTGGGCGATATGGCCTCAAATCAATATCGCAATATATTGAGCAGCTCACCTCGATAACAAAAAATAAACGATAAGTTTGAAGTCACGAGATGACGTCATTGCCTAATTTGCATAATTGACCATTTTCCTGATATAAGCATGTGTACCGTGACACACAGATATCAGTACTGACACATATCAGATATAAAATATATATGTGTTTTATGTCTGATATGTATCAAATGCAGTGATATATTTTGTGTGAGACTGAGTGAAGAAACATTTACGTCGCGCTCTATAAACCAGAGGTCTCCTCTCTGCCTGTGAGTGCTTTGGGAGGGGGCGGAGATCCCAGCAGCACCCACCTCCTGTTGAGCACATTAACTGCAGATACGTGCTTTCACGTGAGAGTTTCCAAACACCACAAAAGTCTCAGATAACACCAGAAAAAGTCCGGAGACCTGTCACGAGTCGATTTTATCAAAAAAAGATGCGAGGAGGAGTCAGAAGTCGCCAGATTAATTGTCAAAGTAGGCAAAACTGCTACCACACTCGCCGCGGCAGCCGCTTTGTCTTTCCTCAACGTCTCTTTCCCTTGTTACAGAGGGAGTGGAGTCACGTGCAGTGTTTAAAAAAGTAATTAGTTATAGTTACAAATTACTTCTCCCAAAAAATAATTTAGTTAGTATATTAGTAACTGAAGTTATTTTTTTATATGTTTGATGTTCTATAATGCTATTACATTCTATTACATCCTATACAACATAAAATATGTTTATCATAGCTGAATGAAGAATAAAAACACTATGTATAGTATTTTAGAACATTTGGTATTTATTTAAACTTATTTGAATAGATTTCAACCGGCATAGAAATAAAAATATATAAAAAATAAATATTGAAAATAAAATTGACACATTGCATTCAAGGGTAAAATTAAGACACACTTAATATGGGGTTACCCCATGACATATTATTCCATGTGCTAACCCCCCTTACTCCTCGTGTTGGTATTTTATCGAGGAGAGCTCTGAATGACTCAGACTCCACAGTGGACAGGGGGAGCATGTTTTCAACAACATCCCTTACAATCAGCGTGTTCAGCTCGGCCGCAACACAAGCTTTGCTTGTTTTAACGGAGTGGCTCCGTCTCCTTCTCTGGAGCTCACGCTAACTGCATCTGGGCTTGGGATGGGATTAGCAGCGGCAGCAGCAACAAGTGCTTTATAAGGTTCGAGCTGCGTGAGGCATACGTGGATAAACTCTTTTTCCCCGGGCATAGTGTGCATGTTACATAAACATTCTTCCTTTGACCGCAGTAGGCAAGAAGTAGTGTCGGTACTTCCACGTTGGAAACGCAACGTTTCCCTGGCTCGTCGCCATTGTCTCTGTGTTAGAGCGTACAGTGAGACAGAGTGAGCAGAGCAAGTGCCCACCCAGCCAATCATCATCGCATTTGCAACGGTGTCGCCATCAGTCATCTCCACCTCTGCTCTCTCACTGCAGCTGATGTGAGGCTGTCAGAAAGCCTGACACCGCTGCACTTCATTCAACCAAATTATACTAACTCAAGTAACGTGACACTTTACATTCTCAGTAATGGTAACGGCGTTGCAACGATAGGAAAAGTAATTAATTAGATTACTCCGTTACTGAAAAAATAATGCCGTTAACGTAAGTAACGTTTTTATACTTGAACGCCGTTACTCCCAACACTGGTCACGTGAGCATCTTAAAGGGATATGAACATATCGGTAGCCTGCCTACATTCACCCACAGCCATTTTCGAATTTATCGCCATGGGCAAAATGACGTTGTCAGAGGGTGTACACCTAAAATATTCAACTTGTACTGCCGGTACACGTCCACTGCCTAGCAACAGTTGTTAACAACAACTTTCCGCATTTCGCTTACATTGGTCTCAAAATGACGGTCCGTCCCTCGGTGTTTCACGTATTTGGACAAACATCCCATAATCCACCAGAATCACCGGGGTCACCACTCTTTCTATGGGCTTCTCCTTTGCCCTTCACAAAGCGATCCCCCTCTCTTTTTTTCACGTCCTACAGCAAAAACCATCATCTTTTTGTAACATTGTAATAATCTCCTTCCATGAATATCAGGTCATGTGACTGTCTCGGTGCTCTCATAGTCATAGAATGCTTGTAAAAGCGGACCTGCTCGGCCAGCCTTCCATTGAAAATGAAGTGTTGAGGCGCACTGCAGCCAACAAAGTTAGAAAAATTCAGAGGTGCGCGCCTTAGAGCTCACGCACCCGGCACTACACAGGATATGACGTCATTTTGTGAGCGTTCTGGGCGCTACGGCTGTTCTTTACAGTTATATTTAAAATTGAGTTTTGGTGGTCCAATAAATACTCAAGTTTTGAAATCAATGAATAATCGTGTTTATTAATCATGATTTCAATATCAATCGAAATAATGGTGATTATTATTGTTGCCATAAACGTCCAGCCCTACCCAACATCAGTGTGAATCCAGAGCCACATAGTTACAACACTGGACAGAAGTGTGATACACACTACAAGCAAAAGAGGGCAAAGCTGCTCAGCCCTTCCCACCATGAAGCACGGCAGTATGAGACCAGGAGCCTCCCTCTCACATCTGTAATTAGGATTTGCGGGGAATTCCACCCAGTTTCACAGAACAGCCCCAACTTATTCTTGTTGTCTCCAAACTGCTTCCTGATATAATACCTAATCCCAAGACCACAATTTCATGGTTTCAGATTCAGTAGTCGATATGAAAATAAAAAGTTTCGCATGGAAATGCACAAGTTTGAGTGAACATGAGTCTACTTACGTGGAGGTGATTGTGCGAAAGCGCTCCTGTCCTGCTGTATCCCAAATCTGTAGCTTCACCTTCTCACCGTTGATCTCCACTGTCCGGATCTTAAAGTCCACCCCAATTGTGGTGATATAGCTACCTGCAAACACACATACAAACAAAACAAATACAGAGTTAATAAAGTCCAACAACTTTAAAGTATAGAAAACGATGGTACAGTTGCAGAGGTAGAGCCACACACCTGAAAATGTGTTGTCTGCAAATCGCAAGAGGAGACTGCTCTTCCCCACTCCTGAGGAGGAAACACAAACGCATCATGAGATTTAAAGCATCAGGAGAAAAACAAGAAAAACAGAAAGCATGCATTCTTTCTATAATTTGACTTTTAGCTTTAAAACAAAAATACAATTGCATTGCGAGTTTGAAGGGGTTTCTAACCACAAAACAGCAGCTTTCCATATATCTTTACTTCCTAATTATATATAAGTTGCCCAAGATTAACAACATGTGATGACTGCAAACCAAAAACAAGACATCCACACAAACATCTGCAGTAATCCTTGTGTCACTACGGATTTAGTACTAAGACAAGGCTGTCAAGGTTGAAGGAGATAAAGCTGTGTTGTGTAATTTTTATTGACTGTTGTTGTTCTTAATGTTGTTATTTTTGCCTTGGTTTGCAGAAACAATGTATGTGTGCTACCTCCATCTAAACACGGGTCCTGTCAAGCACTTCTTTCAGACCTGAGGGAGCATTTAATGGCGCTTTTCCACCGGCCCGACTTTAAACGGCACTACACTACACGACACGGTTTAGCGAGTGTTTCCACTAGCGTAGTACCTGGAACTCGGCACTATTTTTAGTACCTGCGGTGGTGAGGTTCCATTCGTGGTGCCGGTACTATGCGCAGGTACTATGCGCTGATTGGTCAAAACTGCCGGTAACTGATTGGCCAGAAGTGTCGTCACTGGGTGCGTCATGAGCGCGACATAAAATACAGGATGCAGGAGTCTATTTCACCATTTTTCGAAAAATAGTAGCGCGCAAATACTTCGACATGGCGACTCTGCATAAGAACACTCCATGGTCCAACGACGAGGTCCAGACTGTCCTGTGTTTAATCGGAGACGACAAAATACAGAGAGCTGGACGGAGCCGCCCGTAACGAGCAGGTCTTGCCGGGAGTCGATGTCCGCTCACGGCGTAACACAGCAACTCCAATAACTCTGCACACGCCAACGGTAAGTTTTTTATTTTCAGCCTAAGAGCAACGTTTAACTACTGCTGAGAATAAACTCGCTTAAACAAGACATTATAAAAGTAACATCATGTGTGTCGGTAATCTCTGTCCGTCTGTTTACACGAGACAACGTAGTTGGCTAGCTAGTTAGCAATGTCGCTATTAGGTGCTCAACCTACAACAAAACATTACGTAAACCTGTAAAAGAAACCAGATTTGTACAAGTCATGAATTAGACTTACTACCGTGTAACGTTTTGTCTTTGCGTGTTAAAACAGACTAGACCAGAATATACAGTATGGGTTCTATATTTACATTATAGACAGAGAATGAGCATCGGATATTATATGTCTATATTACACTTTTGCAAAAAGACAGTATATTGCACATGGGATGAGGAGCCTGGTTATATGTTGTCTACTGAGAGCTAACAGCTGCAGGGAGGAATAAAGGATAATAATAATGATAAAGCTCCTTCATTTAGGGTGTTTCAGTCTGTGGCTGAATATATATATATTGTTATGCGTGTAATTACAGCGTATGTATACACTTCTTTTGTTCAAGAATCCCATTCCATATGTGAGGAGTGTTCATCCACCCCAGCAGAGCCATCAGCTGCTTCGTTATCGGGGGCACCAACTTCGCCACAGACCACAGATCTGTGCAACTGGTAAGAAATAATAAACATGATTTACAGCATTTGTGTATTTCCTTAATGGTTTGATTAATAACCCCTTTTCTCTTCTCTATAGTGTTATGTAGGGAAGAGAAAAAGAAGCACACAGCTGTCCTCGCAGAGCTTCAGGTGGAAGATGTTCAGTAGCAGGAGTGGAACCGGACACAACGTAACCGCCACATCACGAGAGTGCTGCGTTCAACCACGCATTCCTTTGAGTGATTGGGCAGCTTGTCCAGGCAATAGGTGGCAGGAGCATGCGACCTATTTCCTCCCTCCTGTCCTAGGACTCCACCACCTATGTACAGTTTATTTGATTTGCTGTGCAATTTAACTTTGGTTTGCTGTGTTTTTTTGTTTGAATAAACAACAATGTGACTTATGTGATTACGTCATGCGTATTTCTTTTCTTTTAATTGTGGCAGCCTTTACAAACAAAACGTATACAGACAAAAGGAGACATCTCTGCAGAAAGTACAAACTTTTATTTGTAATTCAGTGAAAAACAGTACAATAATAAAGCATTTTACAAATTCACAACAAGTGACACATCAGGCCCTCACCTACATCTCTGCCATCCTCTACACCCTGTGCCACTGCCACCACAGGTTCAACCACTGTAGCTGCTGTGTGTGCATCTCATTCAGTGTCATAGGTCTCACCATGATTTTCACACAGGTTATGCAGAGCACAGCAGGTCATCACCACCATGGATTTCACCAGCTGGACATCACAGTCATTCCTTTTCAGGAGTGACAGAACCATCTGAAACACACAGGCAGCATGCTTACGTTAATACCAGAATACCAAAAATAGAGATTGCTTTCGGTCATTACTACGCTGTACAATTGTACAGTACTATGTAGAAGTCTGAGGCCACCATTAGATTGTTGCTATAATGACAATAGAGGATCATTATTTCTATTTCACCATACTGGAACACAATCAGAATATATGTATGCAGTTTTTTGTTGTTTTAAAAAAAACATCCTCTACAGGTGTCCAGTATTTAGTGTGATCGACCCTTACACTTGAACAATAACACAACTCTGTTAATACTGGAGTGGAACCTTAATTAATGTTTCTGGTTCAAGACATGCATGAGTATTACATACTCAAAAAAACAACATCGTTTCTGCACAGTACTGTATATGAGCTAGTTAGCGATAGCAACTATATTAGCTTACCCTCACTCGTCGTCTCGTAACATCTCATCTTCAGTTTCATGTTGTATGACTTCCCAAACTTCTCTGTACTCCTCCACAGTATTTCTTCTTGCCGCCTGTAGCTTTTTCTGGCGATCTTCTCTTCTGTGTGTGAACAAATGCCACAGACCGAGCAACAGAACGAGTACACGTCCGTCATTGTTTATATGCGTGTGTGTCTCGCGTATAAGACGTCATAGCAGTTTCGCGCAGCCGGGTTGCAGCCGTGTTGTGATAACCACGCCCACGTTGAGAAGGTACGTTCTCTGTAGTGGAAACACAACTAAACCGTGCCGTTTCGTGTCGTGTCGCTCAGTGCCGTGTAGCCCGGAGCTAGTGGAAAAGCGCCATTAGTGTATACAGTGGCAGTGTAGGGGTGAGCAAGGGTTAGAAGTATTGTTTTGCCATAAAACTGATGAACAACCAAGTTTTTTGAGCAGCAGAATTCACTTGTTAAACTTTTTGTTGCCGCTTCCTTGTGCTTCCGTCGTACGGCAACCTGTTTGCAGCAGTCTTGCTTGACTAGCACTATGTTGCTGTTGCCTCTGTCTGTCATAATAACAACATTTTCTTCTTCTCATAATAGTAAGAAATAAAAAGAAAGGAAAAAACAAGAGGTACAATGCTGCCCTTCACAATGAAAATAATTATGTAGCTTTATGTTCTTACATGCAGAGCAGTTGCATGAAAGTGATGATTTTTTTTCCATATTGAAAATTAATTTTAAGGAAAAACATGAAAAACACAGGTCAGCCAGCAACAACTGTTGCTGTTTTCTTCAATGCAGCTTAACATTTTCTGTGTGTGGCAGGGTAA
Organism: Microchirus variegatus; assembly: GCF_963457635.1. NCBI lineage: Eukaryota > Metazoa > Chordata > Actinopteri > Pleuronectiformes > Soleidae > Microchirus > Microchirus variegatus. The sequence continues at coordinate 10,588,637 of NC_139804.1, read as the reverse complement.
TGTCGGTAGGTGAAATGGATCTGAACGGGCCTGCATGGAGCTGACAGACTTGATCAGTGTTGTGTGGACTCAATTGACAGTGGTTTGAATGCAACTGACATTAGTTTATATTTTAAATGTACGGCTTACAGCTTTAAGTTAAACAAGGCTAGACTTTGGTTCATTTAGAGCAACATGTCTGCATGGAAGTTCAATCAGTGTGATTAAACATTGTGAAGAATGGCTTGCATCAAAGCCACAGTGGCAAAGACATCGAATGGAAGCATTAGCGGGATTCTAATTTTACCAAGCAAGATAAATAATGTGTGTGTGTGTGTGTGGGGGGGGGGGGGGGGTGCATCAGATGAAAGAAGAGTAGAAAGCAGAGTGAGGAAAGGGGATTGGGATTAAAAGGAAAAAGAGATGAGAGGGAGCGATGCGTCTCAATTGTCAAGTAACAACTGGAGGTTAGGAAGTGACGCTGCTCCCCAGCCTGGGGTGCGACTCAACCTGCAGACCTGTTACTTAGCCTACCCATTGTGTTATTGTCATCTCATATTTGATTGGTCCTAACATAAAAAGCTCTCAGAATCCTGTGGTCTCCATGGTAGTTTTTTTGTTCAAATAAACAATAACTAAAGTTTCAAAGCAGAGGAGACATCATCGTTTTGTACTCTGGGAGCTTTAATGTGCCATGTCTACCCAGTGACACTACACTATAAGGCATGTGTGGAAAGCCATCAGCACATCTGTTTCTACATCTGTGTGCAGCTGAGAAACGGCACAAGGTCACATCTGATTTCCCCTAAATGACCATGGTGCATCAACAGTTTCACAGACAGTTGTATCTCCACAGTCCACTGTAACTGAGTGGACACTGGCCTCTGTGTGTGAGTGGCAGTCAAGGGCCTGCTGTGCCGCCTTACTCCCAAAATGTGAGCAGCCAGCTGATGGGGTAGTGCCAGGATCGGGGCTGTCAATGAATGCCAAGATCAGTCAATTCACACAAACAGTTCCAGCAGGACAAGGCTACAATTCTACTAAGGGTGGAGCCAGTGAGCCACATTGAAAAAAAGACATGTTAGCAGGGAGATACAACTGGAGCAGTCTTTACTGGTACATTTATGACCCTTTAACCTCGCATATTGCAATGACCATCCTCGCAATAACTTCTGATTGTCCCCTACTCTTGTGTATAAATCAAAGATGATGGAGCTTTCTCTGTTGGCGCCCTCTAACCTATTTGGTCTCTCCTCATACATAAAATATTTTCTCACCATTGAAATTATTAATCATTTATATCTTTACATTTTCAACCTTGATTTTAGTGCAATCTGGTTGTATATCGCTGTTAACGTGTTAATTATAATGCTGCCTTGTCAAACCCTTTAATTTTATATGACTTTACTTATCAGGTGTAAACACAGGAGTATACTCATCTACCTGTGATAAACAGTTACCAGGTTCGCCTCGAGCTTTAGCATAATGAGGAAGCTAAACACAGCTCAGGTAAACCAATCTCCAGTATTCTATGAACCTGAGGGTGTTGGCACACAGAAGCACTTAACTGGGTGACTCTACAGCTGTTAGTGGCCGTTCTGTTGGCCACTTCACTGTCCTTTAACCGGTTAGATAGAAATGTGTAAACCGGAGCCTGCAGTGCAGCATTCCTCCACTACACGGCGGCTAGCACTTCTATACTGGCCAGCTAACTATACGCGTTGTACTTTCTTTACCCTGGTGAAACGTAAAACAATATCGTATATAACTGATAAACAACAACTCGTTTTGCTCATACATTAACACGCCAACCTCGTAGCGTAGCAGCTTGTCAGCACAGCGACCAGTAGTTAGATTATTACCAAGGTGCAAGGTTAGCCTAACTTCCAGCTAGCCACCTAGCTAACACGGCTAATGTAGGTTACAAACAAAAAGCCACGTTTAAGGGGTATTGGAACCATATTGGTGTAATTATGTGGGTTATAATGTGTGCTATGTTGTATCGTTATTACAAATGTTTACGTCGATTCGATTAAAAAAAATTGGAACACTACTGATCTGGAAGCGATATCCGGCCTGATCGGCTGACATGCCCAGCCCGGACCTACACAACCTCCGCCCTGTCAGCGCCACGGAAATATGGCGGATGTGTACATTTCACAAAAAAATAAAAATTAAACCCAATGCTTGAAATAAAAAAGTAATAAGTGATAAACGTATCAGACCACAACACATGACCTACTAATACATGTCTGCTTCCCTCCATGTTAAAAAAAAAACAGGCCCACTTCCCGTTCCGCAACCCCGGCGTCGCCTTACCACTGTCACCGATGATGAGCAGCTTGAAGAGGTAATCGTAGTCCCTGGCCATGCCGGTAGCTGGTGGCTCACCCCCTGCGCCCTGTGCCGCTTCTTCGCTCGGTTTGCTGCCCGACCCCCTCGGCGCGAGAAAATAAACCCAGACCTGTCCCAGATATGAAAGAAAATGACACAAGAAGTGCAACTTGGCCAGCGGCGGCGTTTTCCTCGGGGGTTCACGGCGTTTGCAGTCCTCTCACTCCGCCGCAAACAGCCGGAAACTCCGCTTCCTTCTCTGGTGGAGCTGCACCCACCTCAGACCAGACGTCACTGCGCAGGCTCCGGCCGCTCAACAGCAGTCTTGATGAACAGGAGTCAAACTGCTCTCATTGATTCATAACCTCTACAATTCTAAATATATGAACAGAAATCACACAATATAAACATGTGATACTGCCTGCAATGTTAATTGTGAATCTACGTTATTCTTTTAACAGTAACCAGATTAATGTAATGTTTTTGTTTTTTTTGTGGCTGCATAAGATAGTCCCGCAGTGGGAAAATGTACAGTGTTACAGCAGCAAGACAGTAAAGATAATGATAATGAATAATAAACATGCATTTACAAGAAAAGTACAAAATAAAATGATATTAACAATAAGACTATATAAAAAAATAGGTATAGTGTACATAAGGTACACAATTTCCAGAATATATACAGTATGGACTAGCTATTTACATTAGACAGAGATTTAGCACGGGATATATTTATATTGCACTCCTTCTATGGGCTTGCCTTTTGCCCTTCACAAGGCGACCCCCCTCTCTTTTTTTCACGTCCTACGGCAAAAAGTTAGAAAAATTCAGAGGTGCGCGCCCTCGCGCCGCGACACCTTTTGGAGCTCACGCACCCGCTGCAACACAGGATATGACGTCATTTTGTGCGCGCGCCCTGGGCACTACGGCGAGTATACTGAAGGCTTCATGCCGGGTCAGCGCCGCAAACTCGTCCATCTTATTTGGGAGAGATCTTACATTTCCCATAATAATGGACGCGAGAACAGGTCTGAAGCGTCTCCTTGTTGCCCGGCGCTGGGCTCCAGCCCGACATCGGGTCTCTCCTCCGGCAGAACAGCTGTGTAGCAGCAGCTGATCCCTAGTGTAAACAATGGATCCGTAGCTCCACACAGAGTCCCCAGACACGGCCGAAAATGTAAAAAAAAAAACACAACAAGAGGGCCAGCAACAATCACGGTGTATGTGGTGCTCATGATTCCCGTAATTAAATAAATAAGCAGACAAAAAGAAAGTAAGAAAGAGACGAAAAAAGACAAATGTTAAGGGTAAAAGAGCTAAAAAAAAAATAAGATACTTGTGCAGAGTTTACATACATAACATTGTAGAAGGCCCAACTGAGAAATAGAGAACATTCATCTTTAAAGGTGCATTATGTAATATATCTAAAGCAATTGGCCATAAAATCCTCCTAATATGTCACAGAGACTCAGGAATAATGTTCATGTAACAAACTAACAGTACAGCAAAAATATTCGCATTAAAATTTTTTTTTGCAGACTGCAAATCATGTTTATGTTTTGAAATCATGTTTTGGCATGTGGCGCCACCTACCACCGTCTACCAATCACTGCAGTCAGTAGAGTCTCAGCCGCCGAGCAACCGTGGGATCTTCTTTTGCGTCTCCCTCTTCAAACACACAAACTATGCACAAGTACTTGATAGACCTACTTAAAAAAAAGACCTTTAAGGACAAACAATGCTATGAGAGGCAAGGAATAAGAGTGATGGATTATGAAATGTGGAAGGCAGTACTGCAACATTACATGTGTAACTTGACTAAAATAAAACAAACTCCCAGAAACATTAATTATTTTAAACCATTTTCCATGATATATCAAAGGTTCAATGTATATCAATATAGTATGTCAAGTGTTTGTTTATGACCATATAAGTTTAAACTGGATTCTCAATCATCAGTGGAAGGACAATATAATGTGATGAAAGTCACCGTATGGAAGCAAACCGTTTTTCAGTATTTCACACACTACATTATGAAATCAAGATCTTTTTATTTTTCTGTTTTTACAACCGTATCACTGACATTGGCATGACTTTACTCTTAGAAGAGGCTACTTTCTCCCTGAACAACTCTCACACACAGAGTCCAAATAAAAGGTCAAATAAAGATCGGGGTGTCATTTCATTACAGTGATGTCTGAAATGCTTGAAATCATTATTGGGTAAAATAAGTAGCAAAACACTGAAACATCAAAAAAAAAAATTGGCCGTGGGTCCATCTAATTTATTTTAGAACAGGAGAATGGCCTGCTCATTGTGAGATAAAAGAAGAAAGGGCTCAAAAGCCACTAAACAATCATTTGAGAAATGTAAACTGAGAGAAAATAATGTGTTGGGGAAAATGTAATAAACCAGTCAAAACACCATCTGAGCTTTGGTCCATGAGGAGCAACATGGGCACATGTGGCGAGTGTGTCTGGGGTTCTCATACAGTGGAGACTTGTTTCACATGTCAGTCAAAAGCTTCTTTTTGATTTCTTCAGGTGACATTTTAATGCTCAGTCCTGCTCCATCATGTTAGAATGGTGTCGTCTATCTCTTCATTGGAGTCTGGCAGGCTGGCGATTTTCTTCAAAGACCGGCGGTGACACTCTGACAATAGGTCGTTACTCGCAGAGTCCAGAATGGCAGTCATACTCTGAATTAAAGGGTGAAGAAATAAAAATGAGACAAAACAGTTGTGTACACCATCTCCTTATGGAAATTATAGGAGATCGAGAGTGTAGTCTGACCTGCATGACCTCCTCTCCCTGACGAAGTCGCAGCAGGTTGACGATGGTGTGTTCACTTTGGGCTCTGACGCTGGTGTTCTTGTCCTTGGTGTTGTCCAGCAGACTCTTAAGCACAGGCTTAATGAGACTCACCTCCATTGAAGGTGTAGCCGCGTCTTTGAACACCCACCACAGCACCCGCTCTGACACCAGTCTGATGTCACTGGACTGATTCTGAAGACACTGAGTGGACACACATACTGCAAATGTCACAACACAAAACCTCCAAACATTGTCAAAGCAGGAGAGTTGTCACATTCATTCCCACTCTTTCTTTATATTTTCTTGCACCTAATCATGAGATTTCACTTGCCAAGTTTCCATTAAAATGTTTAACACATTTTAACTGAATTTTTCAAAGATTCATGTGCATTTATCTGTGTCCTTCACCTGCTGTAAAGTGAATATTGAGAGTTAGTTCACAGAGACAAGCAGTAGGTGGTGCTAAAATCTATGTCACCACAGAAGGATAAGAAGGCACAACTTTAATGACGAAATTTGAGCACAAATAGTTGATATACTGTCTTGTTTCATTGCAGTTTTAGTTTATTACTGCAGTAATATTTGCTTGCTGCACTAAGTAGAGGAATGCTGCAGTTTGTTGCAACAAACCTCTCACCCACTCTGATCTCTGCTTCCGATATATTTCCACTCGCACAATTTCTGAATGTCATTTTATTTGCAGAAACTTTTCATCACTCTATCGCATCTAACTTTTGACAACTTATCCACCTCCCTCAAATTTAAAAACTTTAAGGAGATATTTCAAGATTTTAAAAATTTAGTTTTTTCATCCAATGCAAATTTTTGCAAAAAAACAAAAATTATGGGCTGAAATATGTGCCACCAGAAACTGAATTTGAATAATTTATATCTGAATTGGAATTGCTAAACTTGAATAATAGCATTAAAAAACTGAATTTGAGTCACATAATTTGAATTGTTTAATTTGAATTATTGCATTGAAAAACTGAATCTGAATAGTATAATTTGAAATTGAATTTTTCAAATTCAACATTTGCATTCAGTTCTCAAAATTCAGATTCAGTTCTGTCACAGACATCAGGGTAGTTCAAGGATAAAGGAAGAACAATCGAGCACAGATACAGGAGAATCGCTCTGGTTTTTCGCCAGAACACAGCAGCAGAAAAAACAAATAAAAACCGGAAATAAATATTTTTCTGTGTCCCAGAACGCGGTTTTAAGATCATTTGAGGTGAGAAATTAGTCATTTGGAATTCAAAAAATGTGGTTTGTGTATTAAGATGTGATGTATTTATAGTTTGGCAGCGACTTTTAGGAGGTGATCAGCTCCGCCTCTGTGCGCTCCGCCATTAGATATTTGGTGTGATTGATAGATTTGTTGAAACCTGCCACGAACGGCTTCCTTGACCACTGGCTGTAGCTCTATTCTACCGGTAAGTTTCACTTTACGTTATTTGTTTACTTGACTGGGTTTGTTTAGGTGCTACTTCTTAGCAAATGAGAGGCTGGCAAACTCCTATTGATCCGGCTGCTTCAGCTAAGGTAACGTAAATGTAGGCTAACGTTAACTTAGCAATGAGAGATGAGATGAGAGTTTGCCAACCTGAAATCTGCTAACTGGTAGTCCCTAAACAAACCCATTTAAGTAAACAAACTAACGTAAAGTGAAACTTACCGGTAGGATACAGCTACAGCCAGTGATTAAGGAAGCCATTTGTGGCAGCTGGTATTAAAGCTAAGCCTAAATTCAGTTTCCAATTATACTATTCAGATTCAGTTTTTCAATGCAATAATTCAAATTAAACAATCCAAATTCGAATTATGTAATTCAAATTCAGTTTTTTAATGCAATTATTCATGTTTAGCATTTCAAATATAAATTATTCTAATTCAGTTTATTAATGTTATTATTCAAGTTGAGCAATTCAAATTCAAATATAAATTATTCAAATTCAGTTTCTGGTGGCACATATTTCAGCCCATAAAAAATACCCATAAAAAACAGGCTGATGAGAGCTGTCAGAGCCGTCAGACTCTGTTGAACTCCAGCCGCGGCTGCGGGTCTTTTCAAATTAAGAGCCGCAGCCGCACAGGTTCTTTGCGGGTGCGACATTAGGTAGTGTGGATGTAGCCAAGGTTGTAAATGTTAGCAAGCTGCTATTGAGGCTTTTAAGCCTGTGACTTTAAGAGAAAACAGATAACGTTAAATAGGCAACATTCTTCAAATAACCTCTTAAATGTGCAGTAAGCTGTAAATCAGGTAACAACCATTTACAGTACTGTTATTTTGGTGGCCACTTCAGGGCAACAGAATAAGCTGTTACACATTAATGACATTATTACCACTTTTTAGGGGAAAGTTATTAGTAGCATTAAAAAAACATGAAGCATCATTAGTGTTTAAACACATCAAATTTACCCTCACTTCCTCACAATCAACAAATAAGAAAAAAGGAAGCAAACGGCCTGTGATAATCAAGTGAATGAAACACTGTTTTACCTTGACAAACTGTGTGATGATGCGCTGGGAAACACTGTTGCCTCCTTCTGTTCTGAGATTGTGCCTCACCAGATATCCCACTCCTCTAATTCCACTGGTGGCTATAGGGATCTGGAAGAAGAGAGAGACAATATGAAGAGACAAAAATAAAATCTAGAGAGATTAAAAATATAATATAAAATAATTTCATTACTGACATTATGGCGTTAGTTATAGTCCCATTAGATTTGCCATTTTAGCAATGATGTAATGACCATTTCTCAGTGTCTTTATGAGAAACACAACCAGCTATTATTTAGCAATTTTTTGTGTGTGTTTGAATTATTGCCTAACTCTAATTGCACCTAAGAGTATAAGTACATGAGAGACATGAGCAAAGTGTCATCAAAAGAGTGATGACCAGGCACAAAATTTGTCCTCACCCTGTCAGCAATTGCGTTGGCCAAAATGGTTTCTGTTACACTGTCACAGTACTCCTTCCCACACAGCCTCTCTGGAGCTGATTTGACCGCTATGGCCAGAGCCAAGCTGCGACCGTGACGCACCATCCAGTCCACACCAGACATGTCAGCTGGAGACAAAAATAAAAGACATGGATTAGTTCATGCACTTAATGTTTTACAGGTGGAAGGAGGATTGCTACATCGCATACACACAGTTTAAGTCAAGCTTGAACCTTGAATATTTGTATTGGTGAAGTCATAACATCAGATTTCCATTGTTGAAATAATCAATCATATACTGACTCTTTCAAAAAGTAAGTATAAAATATTTATTTTCACATTGGACCCAAAAGTGGTCCAATGTTATTAAAATGCATTGGAGGGAGAGCCAGGTATCTTCTACAATCATTGCTAGCAACAGCAATTAAATGCACCACAGTTATGAGGCTATAGCCCAATCCTCCAATATACAATATGTGGACTGAGAAAATAAAGTAAATATATTTTCTATGGAACAAGTAAAATACTCCTTGAGATGCCAAAAAGACATGTTTATCAAAAGGTGGAGCCCTGTCATAGGTAAATTATTACAATGAATAATCCAAATTACATTGATTCCTTTATTTAATTATTTTTGTCTCTTCTTTCCCTTTCCATGTGAATGTCGCTTACTGGTAAAAGTCTGTGTAAACAGCTGCTGTAAACATGGCAAATGTAATTATGTACAAATAGATGTTTAGTTAAAAAATACTGTCTTTCAGTTTCTTCTTTACAGTTTACACGCAATAAACATGTCTATATTTTGTGTGCTTTTGCACATCATTATCAAAGTAATTATGATAAAATTACTACAAAATACAATGTAAATTGCCACCAGTGTCATATGACATGAGTGAAAACGGCAAATGTCTGCAACATTACATGTGACAATATACTGAAAATGTCCCATTAACAAGTTTAAGCTACATTTAAAAGAAGTAAAAGACTGTTGTGATGTTGGTAACAGTAGGAATTCAAAGCTATGTTCTAAGTTTCAGACACAAAAAAGTGGTATGGAAAACCACCCAAACTAATAAATACTAGCATTGCGCAGATAGATAATCTCATTAATGGTCGAGAGAGATTATAGACTGTTAATACTATTTATTATAACACACACACGGACATGTGAACCAGATAGAGTTGGTGCCTCATGATTGAAAGAAACTATTTGAAAGGTACTTAATTGATGTACATTGATGTTTGGATTTGTATTACAGACACAATATTCGTAAAATCATATTTTAAACACGCATATTATCTTCAAACCAGGGAAATCAAGACAACATTAATCTACACACTGAGTCACTTTGCTGAACCCTCAACCCAGTTCTATTCCTAACCCTAAAAACCAAGTCTTAACTGTCAAAAAGCCTGTCACAGTTGTGAGAGGTTTGAGTCATAATTTGTCCTCACAGCCTACAACAGACAATACACACATAGACATTGATTTAATGTATGGTTAACTTTGCAGTGAACGGTAATTTCTGTTATTTTGCACTTAAATACCAACCCAAGATGTGCTGAAGTAACACACTCTTCAGCTCCTCGTCTGACAGGAAGGCGCACAGCTCACCAACACAGCCTGCTGAAGCCATTCGAGTCGCATCCTACATCAGACACAAAAATAAGTTGAGTGTCAATGACTGTCTGACACGTAACCACATCCTCTGTGCCTGACATCCGTTTTTCTACTGTGATCACAGAGAAACCAAGACCAGTGAACAGCTCTCTTTGAAATTCCTCCACTGTTTATACATTGATACTTTATCTCACTGATAAAGACCAAGTACATTCAGTCTCCATTAGTGGCCCTGAGGTAAAACAAGTGGCATGTTGCAACAGATTAAAAAAAAAAAAAAAAATTATGCAAGACATCTGCTCCTCCTAACATACCCAGAGTTCCTACACATTTTCCATTGCAAAATTCAATCATTTTCCAGACTCAAATTCACAGACTTCTCGGAGGATTTTTCAGTCAATATTAAACATCTGAATACCAACTTTTAGATGCTTATTATGTAAATAAATCCTTCACTCATTTTTCATGAAGTCAGCCCTTGGAAAACTTAGGTGGCTGGCTAGACGACACGTATGGAAAAAAATAAATAAATGAGAATTGCAGTCAGTAACAGTAACCATGGTAACCCGACACCATTCTATAGCCAGCTTAAATAGTTTCATATCATCTACAGGTAGGCTATTTTGCGTTAGTAACTTGTTTTGATTTGTATATATTAATATATTTAATTTTAGAAAGTGAGATAATAGTCTGGAAACAACACTTACATTTTTCCATACTTTTTCCCTTTTTCCATACTTATCCAGACCTGGAAATTACTCAAATTAAATTCCATACTTTTCCATATTTTTCCATGCTGCGTATGAACCCTGCATACCTCATCATGTCCCAGCATGCCCAGTAATGTGGTGGTGATGTTTTTGCGGATGGCTGGGTCCACCTTTGACCCGGCCCCCTGGATGACAAACCTCAAGGCTTGGAGCATCGTCTCCCTGTGATGGGGTAATGAACACAAGCATTAGATCAGATATGATGTGAATTTTGATATGTGAACTTGATTTGATCTTTTAATTTTCTTCAACATAAACACAAAAAATATGATCCTACAGATTTAGTAATCAAATACTGTTAGTGTGACCAGGCCAAAGCTCTTTATTTAGCAGTGCTCTCTGGTGGACAAATTATGTAACTTAATTGCTATGGCAATACATATACAAACTAATAGGGCAAATTGTTTAAAGTCTTAGAAATGAAATGAGGAATCTATCATGTACACACCTGACTCCAGAGTCCTCAGCGTTGCGGATGGCAGACAGCTGTTCAGTGAAGAGTGGGTCCACTTTGGTGTGGATGGCAACCAGTTGGCCCAGAGCCTCAGCTGCTCTCAGCCTCACTGCACGGCTTGAGTCCTGCAGGGCCTTCAGGAAAGTGGTTTGCAGCTGAGGGAGGAAGGGCTTCAGGGCAATGCCCACCTGGAGGAAGCATACACTTCAGATGTTGGAGCCAAAAAAAACTAGGCCACATTGACTCATATGGCCTAGTTATATTTTCAGATAAACATTGTCTGCCTTCAAATCAGAAACAAAGTTATGTGTTCATGGAACTTTTGTTCAGAGCTGATAGATGAATAGTGGCCAATACGAACAATCAGGAAGAGGTTTTTGGTAACTGCATCTATAGATTGTTAGCTGCCTGTCTAGACTAAAATGCTGCTCTAGGGTTTTTAAGCTAAAGCAGAGATCTAATGTCTCTGTGTCCCTAAATCTCAGGCTGGCGACAGCAGGTGTATCCAGAGCAGAGTTTATGCATTTTTAAATAAAAACTGATAAGTATAAATGTAGGCTGTAGGCAATATCCCAATTAAAAGACACAATGATTATTTGATTATGATAAAAATGGAACACAATCATAATGAAAATCTACAGTGCTGCAGGATTCCCTGGCACAAAATATTGCTCTTTAGATGAGAAACACCGTCATGTTTGACAGATGCCAACATTTGTCAGATGACATTTAAGATGAAAAATGATTATTTGTTGCAATTATGAATAATACTGCGATCACATTATCTGTCAAAATAACCACAATATGATTTATCTGACCATATCATGCACCTCAACTTTTCCTTTTATGAAAACAAATGGTGTTTTGTCGTGTCATAGGGAGGTGCAAGTACAGACCTTTGCCAGCAGCAGGGTTAGAGTCTCCAATAGTGCGGTCTTAACTGTCCAGGCAAATCGGTCTCCAAGGATACGAATAAGAGGTCCAGTGATGTTGACAACAGAGGGCCGCAGTGCCTCGGGAGAGGTCAGTTTGATGACCCCTCCTAATGCTTTGGCTGCTTCTTCTTTCTGTTCGGGACTGCCAGTGAGGATACCCTCTCTGAGGACAGGCAAGATACAGGTCACACCCTGAGGACAAAAAGATGACAAAAAACATAATAATGGACATGGTTAGGACTGAGATAGACAACTATATTTATGAATGTATTAACATTACAGAATGGAGGCTCTCCACGAGATCAGCACAACTAGACACATGCGCTTCATACCTGAGAGATGACCTGGAGTTATCTCTCCTTCACTTTGTCTATGCTTTGCATAATCCTGATCAATTAATCACTTTTCAAATCAAGAACACAATTTACAACACAATTCACAAACTGCAAAGGTGGCAATTTATCTACTTCATTATTGATTGTTTGGTGTTCTATGTAAATTAAATATATATATAGAACAAACAAGACAGAATCTTAGGAAGGTAAATGGATGTAGTAATTACAAATATGAATTAAACATGCTACATAATAGGTGCTAGACTGCTAATGTTTATTGTGTCAGCAGGAGCATTCTTACCTTCTTGGGCAGACAGAAACCAGGTAGGTGCTGACCCTTCACGTCAGCAGCTGCTGATCTAATGTCTCGATGCAGGTCATCAATTAGAGCCAGTTGGCTGCTCGCATCCAGTTTCTGTGCAACAAAATTATCAACAGAGTCCATATTAACCCTTTGACTAAAAAGGACAATAAATAAACACTGCTTTCTCTTCACTGAGAAGGCACCTGTGTTTAATGCAAGGATACATTAATATGCAGGTAATTTCACGTTCACTTCAACACACCTTAGTGATGGAGTTGATGGTGTCCCAGCACTGAGACAGGACTTCAGGTTTGGTGTCATTCAGAAGGCGGATGAGGCCGGACAGTAAAGTGCGTGTATGCGAACTGTAGTCCAGGCGAGTACGAGCAAAGTAAGCATTGAGAATTGTGATGGCGGACTGTCGAAGGTCGGGGTCGGCACCCCGTGTGGCCTCCAGGAGATCCTCTATGATGATACGCTGACCCACTTCATCTTCCACTGACAGGATCACTGTTTGGCAGTTGCACAACTCCTAAGACAAAAATGATACATGAGGTTTACATAGGTTCTTCATGAGCATAAGGACAGAAGGAGAGCAGTGCATATGATTTGAAAGTGTTACCTGTGCTTCATCCTCTGTTCCCAGCTTTCCTGTGAGGGAGGACAGCAGAGCAGGCAGGATGACCCCTAGATGGCGAGTCAGAGCATCGCCAGCCACCGCAGACAGGAAGGCCAGCACACGGGTGTTTACAGGAGGAGCAGTGAGCTGATACAATGACAGCAGACATTTAACCTTAGTCAGTTACACAGACAATAGTTTGGACTATCAAAGCAAAACCACTGTGAACATTACCTTTGGAACCAGGTATGGAAGCACAGAGCGACTCTTAACAGCCATGACTTGTTTAAGACCATCCAAAGCAAATCCAGCCGTCTCCTCATCATCCTGGGAAAAGACATTTCAGTGGATTATAGACTTTTATGCTAAGTGAATTCTAGACTGCCTTTGTGTCTTTGCTTCCTCACCAACTGTTTGAGCAAGTTGGGCAGGATGTCATCCAGTGCCTGGTGACCAATGGTTGCATGGAGCTGCTCAAAGGTTTTGGCTGCAGCCTCTCGCACCTCCTCCAGCGGGTCACACAAAGCCTTCCTCACTGTGGGGACCAGTGATTCAGAGAAGACAAGGACCTGCAGTGCAAAGACAACCAGGTTAATAACTCATGATCTCTAAAATGTGGTTCAAGATTTCTGGATTCTTTTTCCTATTATTTTTCTTAGACCCTGTTCAGAGCTGGTATTAACTGATCAGAGTGCACTCAGTTTAGATCTGAGAAACGGCCACTGTTTCAATGTTATTCCGCTTCCACAGTCTTTCTCTCTCGGACACCATTGCAAACTGTAGCCAAAAGCACCTTGCGTATCGACCCCTACTGATCGAGCGGGAAATTGCGGTGCGTATCCGTCACCACGACAGAGAAGTATGAAGGCTCGAGGGGTCTCCGTGGTAACGCAGTCGGATAACACATTACGCAGTCGGAGAAGTATAATATGGCCTTTACTTGTGAGAGTGTTTCTAAAGAAAAGAGATATTTTTCATGTATTTTGTTAAGATGACCATGTAAGTTGCACGGACACAAACCGTTTTACAGAGTTTCTGTAAAGAAAGCACCTCTAAGATTTTTTTCCTATGAAGAAAAGATAATTTTATTTGGTCATAATTTGTCTGTAGCTCATTTGATAAAAAAAAAAATCGGGAGAAAATTGTATCGTGAACCGTATCGAGTCGTGAGTTGAGTGTATCGTTACATCCCTAGTTAATACAAATCATTAAGGATTTTTGCCACACGCACAAACACATTGACATCACTCACATCTACAGCCATTTTGTGTTTGAAAATGACAGGTGTGGACAGTCTGAATGGGGCCTTAAATTTATCTATTTATTATCTATTTTTAAAAAGATGTCTTTGTTGGAAAGAAAAGTGTGTATGACATTTGTGTGACTCACAGCATCTTTGCTTGTGGACTTCATGATTTCACTGAGGCCGATGCAGACGCCCTGCCTCTCATCGCTCTTGTCAGAGCGTAGGCCTGCCTCCAGGATGGGAATGATCTCAGGGAGAATCTTCTCTCCCAGCTTCCTCACCAGGTCACCCAGTGTCCGAGCAGCAATCTACAATTACAAGATCACACAGCATCCGTGGAATCACTCAGTGGGGGTACTTTCACAGAAACAAGACAACAGTGGAATGAAGTGAAAGGTAGTTAGGAGAGGTATACCGTTCTCTTATCTGGGCAGGTGGAGGCCAGGAAACCCAACAGGAGACTGAAGAGGGTTGGGAGGATTTCTCGAAGAGTTCTGGGAGTGTTGGACACCACGATCTTCCACACATGGAGTGAAGCCTGTCGAACCACCAGCTGGGTGTCTGAACGGCCCATATAGAGGCCAGAGAGGACACGGTTACGCCGCTCGGCACCAAGAGCACCAATGATAGCCTGGAGGAGGACGTGAAAGGTCAAAAATGCTTTACAAATCAATGTTAACAAACAACAACAACAACAGCATAATGGTACATCCCAGTTGTAGACAAAACTCTGATATCAAACTCGCAAACATGGAGTTTCCTCCCCAACCTGGACATGGGACTCCAAGATGGCTGCCAACATACAAAATCTGCTGTTTTGACTATTTATTATTTATTATTTATTATCTATTAGCAATTTTGTCACATTGGTTTCACAGTAAATCAGTTGTAGACAAGGTATAGTTTAATTTTTAACCATAGACATGTTGCTATGCTGTTTGTGTGAGTATACTACCATGTAGAACATTGTTATTGACTGGTATTGCTAACAATGGCTAGCCTAAGATACGTTTGCGATTCCAACTACTCAACTGGAATGCGGCATAAGACACCTGCTGCTTCTTTTATGAACTGAACAAATATGTTTTGGCTTTGTCAAATATATATTTACTTTATTAGATGCAGCTGTTCCAAAGTTGTCATCCTCAGAGGCTGTTTCTGTGGTCATCTTTCCTGTTACTCCAGAGATATGGAACAGTAGATCTCCAAGCAGCTGCACAGAGCTGAACCTGCAGATCATCAACAGCACAAACACATATTTAGTCAATACATGGGTGAGATTTATTCAATCGATCAATAATGAGTGTCTGTGTATTTAAATCTAACCTGATTCTCCACAGGTCATCAAACAGGCCCTGTTCCAGCTCAGGGAGCAGCAGTGCAATGGCAGTCTCAGCATACATGCTGATGATTCTCTGTCCCGCACGCAGTGCTGTGTCTCTCACATATTCATTTTCATCAGCCAGAGCCTGACAGAGAACATAGAGAGGGTCAGATACACTGAGCTGCTGTCAACAGTCACATGCTGAACAGCTAAGCAAGGAAATTACTTGTGTCAATGACGAGGCAGCTTCCACATTAAGATGTACACAGAAAAAAGAAAATGGCTGACAAACACCCAAGTTAATTAAGTTAATTCAAGTTATATAACTTGCTTACTTTAGTTTGAATTATAGTGGTATTAGTATTATAAACAGCTGAGTAGCCACTACCTTGAGAATGCAGGGGATGATGGGTCCAACATAAGGAGTAAACCTGTCTCCAAAGGTCAGTGGCAGGTAGATGAACATCATGATGTAGCCATCTCTGACATGGGAAGCTATGTCAATCTTGCTGGCTGTTTGCACCACATCTGGCATCAGCTTGTCCAGCTTCTCCACTCCAAGTCCAGCCATCACCTCAGCCAGACCTGAACCCACCAACACACAAAGCATCAGCTACTGAATGATAAGTGGAGCAAATCTCCAGCTACACAATAGGAGAATGGAGCAGAACTGACCTTGAGCAGCTCCAGAGCGATCTACAGAGCTTTGTTCAGAGGCCAGTGTTTCCATGAGCCATGGCAGCAAGTCGTCAAAGCAGGACTCTCCCATCCCCTTTACCATTGCACCCAAGGCCTTGGCTGACACAGTACGCACCTGGAAAGGAGGAAAAGTGTTGCTACAGCTTTAACTCTATACAGCAGTCCCCATACACGCAATGGACACTTCATTAGGTATTAGTTCAACCCGTTTCTCAGCTTAAAAAATTCAGCATCTCTATAACCAATATAATTAATAATTTTGCAAATAATATAGCCATAATTATATATATATATAAAAAAAACAGTTTTAATTACAAATATTCCAATTGTGAATGCGAGACTGAACAATTGTTCATCTCTAGTCAAGGTACACTACTCAGAGTGTACCCTGCCTTTTACCCTATGTCAGCTGGAATTAGCTCCAGCTCCCCCCATGATGCTCAAGAGGATAACATGATTGAAAATTGATAAATAATGGTGAGTAAACACACCTCAGGCACCGGGTCCAACAGAGAGGCCTTAAGTCCAGGGACGACACTAGGTAGGTAGGGCGACAGATCCTACAAACAATGACACACATCACATCATAAACTGAATGAAAGTGTTCACACACTGGTTTGAAGGACAGTGTCAATAGTCTACTGTTCAGTGTTTCATCAACGCTGTGTACCTTCTGGTCAGTGAGGGAGTACATGTTGCCAATGATCTGAGCAGCCATCTTGCGAGTGTCAGTGGAGCGGTCTTGGAAGGCTCTCTGGACGATGGGCATGATAAGGGCGAGCGAGGCAGCATCGATAAAGTGCACAAACTTGGTGTCAAGCAGCGTCTGCAGGCACATCTGGGTCTTTCTAGATGGGTCAGTGAGGGCGTCCAGCAGGATTGGTGTGATGGCTGAGAGGGCAACAAAGACATTGCTGTCAAAATACTACCTTACTTAACATTAGTAGTTACCAAAGAACAAACATTATTGATGTATTCTCCAAGTGTAAGCCCTTTTGTTTTTATCATAAACCTAATCCTTTTTTTTTTTGTAACTTGTTTATAATTCAAATTTTCAAAATTTTCTTTCAACCATTATACTATCAGGGCATACATACAGAATTGAGCACTCTTTCTTATATCAATGTCCTTATTATTCAGTGGCAATGGTGGTGTCTTCTTCTCGTCTTCTGTAATCAGTCCATTTTTCACATTTATCCTCAAATTGTGTCTCTTGTAGTCTCAGTTTGTGTGTGATTTTCTCCATTACAAAAATCTCTTCCACAGTGCACATCCACTGCTCCTCAGTCAGGGGGTCTACTTTGTACCACATTCTGGTATTTGTTTTTTTACTGGCTGACAGCAATCTTCCCTCTCTCTTTGAACTCAAGAAATCAGCTCATCTGATGCATTTGTTCACTTAATTACAGCGTTAAAGGTCTTCTAGATTGAGACCGGAGTGAAAACAATGAAAAGTGCGCTCTTGAGAATCTGTCAACAGTTTACTAAGATCTACCTGGATCCCCTGTATTTCACCACGACTGCACTCGATCCTCGTCATAAAGATCATTATGTGTGTGTCATATAAAGATGTGTGGATAAAACTGCGCATTGAGAAATGATCCATTCAGCGTTAGAAGCGAGAGTGCGCTTGGAGCTGCGCACAATGCAGGAGAGAGAGGAGCAGAGTCAGCAGGGGCGGTGAGGAGGAAAAAAGACCTGCCCAGATGAGGGGCACCCTCTAGAATTGCAATGCCTTGACTTGAGTTTTGTAAGTCCCAGTCATAACAACAACATTAGATTAAAATAAAATGCAATGTTACGGAATTGGCCTAATAATAATTTTTTTCCTTTATTTTTCTCCACTTACTTCATGAGTCACCATAATGGTCTTTCAAAAAGCCTCAGAATGCCCCATTTTAACCTCAAATTCTCAAAAGCTCTGCATGCCCCGCATTTATTTTGAATATTTATTTTTTGGAGGGGTGAATGCGGCCCAGCCAGATCATGGCTTTTATGTTGCGATTGACTCGCTCCGTCAGATTGGTTTGTGGATGGTAAGGGGATGTTTCCCGTTAGGGGCCCTGATCGGAAAGGATGTACGTAGGCACACCCCATCGTGTAAGGATCGCCTTTGTCAAGGTGTGCGAGACAGTCTCAGCGGTGGCTCTGCGAAGGGGGAACATCTCCATCCACCTAGTGTAGTAGTCAACAAAGACGATGAGGTACAGATTCCCGTTACAACTCTGAGGGAAAGGGCCCATGAGGTCAACCCCCAACATCTCCCAGGGTCCAGTCACTATGGTCTGTTGTAGTTTCCCAGGAGGTTTGCGGGTTTGTATATCTGACAAACCTGGCAGAATCGTACATGATCTCTCACATCCAGACTCATCCTAGGCCAGTACACAAGGGCTTGTAATCGTTTATAGGTCTTGTATCGTCCCAGGTGGTCGGAAAGAGGGTCATTGTGGTGGGTGATGGAGAAGCTGGGGCCGGAGTGTTATATAGTATAGTTTATATGGTAACTGCACCACACGGTACACTTTATCTTCTACCACGGTAAACTTTGTTGTAATGTTCTCAGAGATTTCACCTGTTTCTGTGATCTTCTCATACAGGGCACACGTGTCAGCATCCTCCTGTTGAGCCTTCCAGATGTCAGCATCCGTCATCTGGAGATCTTTGGTGGTGTCTCTTTTTGACCGTAGGCACATGTGGCGAGGGGGTTTTGGAAGTCAGTTACCGGAGCTCTGGACAATGCATCAGGCACTGTATTGTACTTCCCTTTCCAGTACTCTACAGAGAAGGAAAACTCCTGGAGGCGAAGCGCCCACCGAATGAGCCGGGAACTGGGTTTTTGGGTTTTGAAAACTTATACAAGGGAAGAATGGTCTGTGACGACTGTAAAAGGTCTGCCCTCCAGGTAATACCTCCACTTTTCCAGTGCCCATACGACTGCGAGACATTCCTGCTCGGTCGTGGAGTAATTCCACTATGCTTGGTTTAAGGTGCGGCTGGCAAAAGCAAGGACCTGCTCTGAGCCTAGCCCTGTCTGTTGAGCCAAGACAGAAATCCATTTGAGAAATGGATTCCACAGGTCTTGAAAATGGACCTACAAGAGGAGAGGCTGAAAGTTGAACGAGCCTTCTGTGTGGGACCTCTAGTGGGATCCACCGGCAGGCAGGGCCCCTGCGCGGTCCTGGTGAGGTTTCACGACTTCATGGACAGACAGAGGATCTTACGCGGAGCAAGAAACAAGGGCAGAGCTTCCACGGATTGTCAAGTTGTGTCTTTTTACCAGGACTTTTCTGCGGAGATTGTAAAGCGGAGACAAGGATCTGCAGATGCGCGCAGAAGGCTCCGGGAAGCGGGGATCAAATATGCATTTGCGTATCCAGCTGTAATTAAGGTTCTCCCTCCAAATGGAAAACTGATCCCCCTTCCCACAATGAAGGAAATCAACGACTACGTGAAAACACTCCCGACCCAGTGATTTTATCAACCCACCTGTTATCATGGAAATTATATCATCTGCCTCTTCTTATACAAACGAATAGAGAACGACTCGTATAATGGAACTAAACTTTAACACGCTTATGCATGTATATTTCCCAGTGTACTTGAGTTGATGTGTGTCACTATTATTTACACAGTTGTTGACATGCTGGCATTATAGTCAAGATATAATTCAGATTGAGACCTGACAATCTTTTTTTCTTTTCTTTCACTTTATTTCATTTGCCCCCTTAGCTGTATAGCTAGAGTATGACAAGGTTTTTGTTTTTCTTGGCTCTGTTTTAGCCATGTTAGGCAGGTATTATCCAGGCCTTAGTTGGTTTTTGCTTGGTTCGTTCTGTTGTTTTTTGTTGTTTTAGGTCCAGGCAGGATTTCATATTAAAAGCATGTCGAACTTATATTATAAAGTTAATGAGACTGCACAGCATGATATAGTTACTTTATTCTGAATATTAAGTTTTGTACCTAGAATATCAAGGGCTCCAGGTAAAGTCAAAGTCGACTGGTCGACTAATAGGTCGACACGCTCTGGCTCTAAAAAATTAGTAAGTACTAATAGTACTAATTTTTTTAATGGTGAATTTCATTAGGAGGAAAGTACCAAGTCTATTGCGCAGATGAACTTAATGCAAAACGCTGTCAGAGCTGTCAGACTCTGTTGAACTCCAGCCGCGGATGCAGGTCTTTTCAAATTAAAATAGCCGCACTCGCAAAGCACCCCCCCTCCCGATTAGTCGAAATTTCAGGGATTTAGTCGTCCAAAAGTTTCTTTGGTTGATTACAGCCCTACAGACCACAAACACTGCAAGAAGGGAGGGTGGGTTCAACACACACACAAATACATACAGAAACAAGTATCATAGGCCAATGAGAATCAAGTTGTGTGCCAACAACTCAGTCCACATCACTATGTGCCTTACCCAGGATTTCAGGGTTACGTATGACGGAGCCGATCTGTCGCAGGGCCTGCTGGCCAGCCTTCTGCACCTTCACGTGGGAATCGGTCAGCACCTCGGTCAGTTTGGGCACAATGCTGGGCAGGCAGGAGGACAACTGCTTGGGTGCACAGAAAGCCATAGCACCCAGCAACTCTACTGAGCCTAAAGATATAAGGGGTAATTCACCACAAACAGCGTTAGACATGAAAAGACATTTGATAGTGATCATATACAAATCAGAATAGAAGTTGCTATTACTAGAAGCTAAGATGTTTTTAACAATGGTGCTTGTGGGACTGCGCTTCTGTCGAATTTGTCATTATAAGAACACGGAAGCTGCAGAGATGAGGGAAGTACCCTCACAATGTCACACGTCTCCACTGAAAAGATTCTATTCCTAAGCTGCTGCATGGATGCTGCTGGGAGCAGCTTCCTCAGCAGAAGACAACCACACATTCTTAATTCTTAACCCTTGATACATTCCAGACCTCTATGGGGCCTCACCTGCTTTAGTTCTCCAAGACTCCTCCTCCAGAGCCACAAGCAATGAGGGCAGCACCAGTTTCACTCCGTGGGCACTCAGGTTCCTCATTACAGCCTTGGCACAGTCATCAGCAGCCTGGGTGAAAACATTAGCGTGTGAACAGGCTACCACTATTTTTTAACAGACTAATACAGAGAAGACAGTGTCCTTAGGAAATTGTCTGCCTGCTCACCTCTCTGACGTATTGGTTTCCATCTCCAAAGCAGAGCAGGAGGTGTGGCAGCACATGAACAACGTACGGCTCAAACAGCTTCCCCAACATGTTACACAGCATCTCAAAAGCAAACAGTGCTCCTGTATGTGACAAACAGATGGTCGGCAGTTTATTCTTTGGTCCACATAAATATTTTGTTGCTTCAGTGTGTACGATAATACTTTAGAACCACACAAAATATCTGTATAAAGATGATTTCGTCCAAAGCCAAAAAGTTTAGGCAAACAGCTTAGTGTTTACTGACCTTCTCTTCGTCTGAAGTTTTTCTTGTCCTGGATGGCGTCGGTCAGTGTGGACATAATTTCCTGCTGTTTGAGCGCCAGGATCCCAAGACCTTTGACCAGGCCAGCCAGTCCGTAGGCTGCTCCCTTTCTTTCTGCGTATTTGTCACTCTCCAGCAGCAGCTGCAGCAGGTTTCTCACAATCCCTGCAGCATCTTCCTTGATGGCAGGGACTAGAGGAGGCAAACAGCTGGCCACAGACTCCTGGACCTGAGGACAAATTTGACAAAACAGAGAAGTTATTTTTAATTCGTTTTGAATTTCAGTTTAGACAAACACGTTGAATGGGATGAGTCCTTTACCTGCTGAGAAGGTGTCGAAAGTGCAGTAATGAGCTTCGCCACAATAGGTTTGACTTTGGGGTCACTTTTGTCCAGATGTTTGGCCAAGGAACCCATGAGAATAACCACACTCTGTCGGACAGAGTCATAACTGGCGTCATGTGGGGAGTTCTTCAGAAACTCCTCAAACACGGGCAGCAGAGAGCTCACATTGTCCTGTTCCAAAAAAAGCAGAGACATAAGTTAAGGTGTAGTGCAAATATACATAGCTATTTCAAAGTGCACATTGTGTGTTTCATATATAGCTGTTGAAAAGAAGCGACCTGTACCTTTCCATGCGTGTTGAGTGCAGAGAGGGCTGCATCCAGCATGCAGCGCCGCACCTCAGGGTGGCGGTCGTTCAAAGCATCAGGAACAAAGAAAAGGAAGAGCGGGGTGACCTGAGATTCATCCAGGTACTGGGACAGCTTGTTCAGAGCCACAGCAATGCCACACCTGACAAAACAAGAAGTGTGAAAGAAAAAAGAAATGAGAGTTGCACTTCACCGAGATTGCATTTAACGTGTTTGGCTGGTTTATTTTCAGTGAAATGTTCCCAAACTTTGGAAAATTTGGGTCGGAGTTTTCGAGAATCTTTGTCTGTTTCCACCATAATTTGTGCGCTCTTCTTCGCTGCTTCCTTGCGGGATGTAAACAGCGAGCAATACAAATCATCAACACATTCCAATTTAGCTGTCACATGAAAAACTTCCATGATATGAAAGCTGCATTGACTGGATACAGATTTAGAAATTATTCGCAATGTGCTAATCAATTGTGCACAAAACCATTGTCTTGTGTGCAAAGGCCTTAAAATTACAGGCAATTCTTCTTGACAAAGACTGAAGTTTACCTGGCCTCCCATTGGTCAGGTGGAGATTCAGAGATAACCCTACCCAGGGCATCAAGCACAGGAGGTGGTCTCTTTAAAAAGGAAAATATAAGAATATATTATACTTGGGTTTCTCAATTTCAAATTCAGTCACACGTAATAGACAGAGCTGAGAGAGTAAACGTGTGACTCTGTACTTACATATAGTTTCTTTTGGTAGAGCTCGGTCAGCTGACTGAGCACTGGGGCACACTGGTCTCTGTACTCGGATGCGGCATGTGACAATGCATCGGCTGCAGCAGAGCGGACAGCTTCCTCGTGGTGAGTGACATCTCCAATCAGCAGGGAGCAGAGCTCAGGGACCAGCTCCAGACCCAGAGATTCCCAGAGTCTGAGAGGGAAGACAGACACACCAAGAAATTAGTTTACACATCACCATACTCCTTAAGTTCATGACCACATTTTGTAGGATAAAAAAGCAGGCTCACTTAAGTATTAGGGATGCACCGATTAATCGGCCAGTGATCGGAATCGGCCGATTTTCACGTGATCGGCCGAAATCGGTGACCGGCCGATCAGTCAGAATATTCCGATTTTAATAAGCCGATCAAATGCACCCGCATCGCGCAGCAACAGCAACAAAAGTGCACACGGCTACACGCACATGTAGTAGAGTGTAGGGCTGGGCGGTATACCGGTTCACACTGAATACCGTTTTTATTCCGTTATGATATGAATTTTTAATATACGGCCATACCGGTGTATTTGATTACACAACATCCGCGCACCCGCAGCGCTGTGGCGGTGCTGCGCCGCTATTGTCTGCTTTGCGAGTGAGCGCTCTGCATGTAAACGTTTCATTAATGTTTATATATTTGTTTCAATCACTGAACGAAGCCTGTCCTATTTGGGACAAGAGTCAGGATCTTAAATCACTTGCACAAAACTTTTGATCAGCATTTGTTTGTTTTTCATTTAAACCAGTGTGCGCAGAGAGCGCGAGGCATTGTTGGCACGGGGCGGGAGAGAGAGAGAGACACACACACACACAGAGAGAGAGAGAGAGCGCGAGCGAGAGAGAGAGGTCATTTACTTATTTGTGTGTAGGTTTCTATGTTGTGAAATATGTTTAAACTTAAATAAACTACACATACAGCTAGTGATTAGTTTTTGTATTTTTAGTTGGATATTGGATGTGAACAACATGGTTCCATAACACTGCACTTTTAAGATGTGTTTGAATATTCCACAGCATTATTTAGTTCTATTTTATAGTGGTAATCTGTTCAAAAAGTCACACTTTATTATGTTATGTTTAGTTATTATGTTCCATGGTAGCATGTTCAAATGTATCATGACAATTGTTTTTGTATTTTTATATATACTTCTATTTTATAGTGATTCGTTTTGTATTTTTAGTTGGATATTGGATGTGAACTGATTGTATTTCTATGTTAAAATGTTCTATTAAAGAGAAAATATGCAAAAATATATATCTTTCTGTATGCTGAAAAGTCGGCAGGTCAAACTTCTTGAAAAATCGGGAATTTTTTGCTCAAATGGAGCAAAGAAACCAGACAATATTCACTTTTAGGAAGCTAAAAAAAAAAATCACAAAGCTAGTATTAATTGCTAAAAAAACAAACAAAAAAAAACTATCTGAAATCGATTAATTCATAGTTGCAGCCCTACTGATTACCTAAATGTTTCACGAATATTACAGGATAACAAAAAATTATTTACAAAAATGATTTTTAATATATAGTGCTGGGCACTATACGCCGCATGATGCGTTTCCATGGCAAAAACTACCACTGTAGGTGCGCTTAACGACACTAAAGCGGCTAACGGAGTTAACTGGTAAACGGTGCATGGGCTCCGGTGCGGCGGCACGAAAAACTCATTTTAACAAGGGAGGCACGTAACGGGCATTGCCCGGTATGCCCGATGGCACGTCAACTAAAGTAACGGACTATGCTGCGAGTGAAACGAAGACTTGTGGCAGAGGCACTAAAACCGCTGCACAGTTCACTCCTGCAAGCACCAGACCCCCCCCGCCCCACAAAAAAAGGCTGAGAAAAAAAATAATTCCCACCCCTGGGCCCTGAAGTATAAAAACGGAAACAAAAGATATATAATAACACCTACTTTTCAGCCAAGGCCCGTCCCTCCTCGTCAACATCAAACCTGGAAACCCAAAGCCTGCGAAGCAAATTCAGACCAGATTCCTCTGTGCTGTCTGTAGGTAGGGCAAACTCCATCTCCAACAAACCCTGAGCACAAAATTAACTGGGTGTTATTTGCATGCAAATGAATGATCAAGTACTACCACTATCCATCCAATATCTATGGGATACACCATGGATGATCATGGTGTTTGGTCATCAGATAAATTCGCAAAATTGTGATTCAAACAGTCTAATCTCTTCTCTGGGAATGGTTGGTTGGTCATTTCATTAATTTTCTACAGCTTTATATGAGGGTTGGGGGGGGGCTAGGGCTGACATAGTGGGAAAAGCGGAGTACAGGACAGGACACCAGTCCACCACAGGGCCAACACACAGCGACAAACAACCATTCGCTTTCACATTCACAGTCAGTGTCCAACTCTAAGCAAATTAAAATGTTCCCTTTATACATCGTTCATGTAAATGGGACAAAGGACGACGAGAGAACGTAAAAACACAATCTCACAGTTTATGGCTGTGGTCAACACACGATCATTAATACAAATTGATCCTAAACCCACCCTGAGCGCAGAGTCCCGGACAGAGAAGCAGGGTGAGAGCAGGGCATCGAGTAGGACATCGATCTCTTGTTGCTCTGCTACAGTGCAGCCATCTCCTCCTCCAGCGCTGACAGACAGAGCTGTCAGGCACTGAGATGCCAACACCTGAAACACAGCGTCTCACAGCTCAGATATCTCAGCAAAGATAAATGTAATACAGCAAATATCTTACATTCACAAACAATGGATAAACTTGGCTCTAGGGAAGGCATATGATGAATTATTTTAATTTGAACTGAATTTAACCTCTGACTGTTCAAGCTGCTTGTTTACCTGGATTCTTGGGGTGGCCGTGGAAATAATTCTGATCAGTAGCAGGAACATGTTGACACGTGGGAGGAGCTCAGGCCCATTCTGAGAAAAGAAAACAATTACAATGTGAAAGTAGAAATGTTTGACACAGAGGCACTGTTAGGAGGCACTGAAACATTAGAAGCTATGCCAAGCTCAAAATCTTTAGATTTTATACAAGGGGAGACATATTTGTGTCAGTTTTCTGTCTGATGGTCTTCTCTTCTTTACCTCTTCAGCAGTTCTCTCTCTCCTTTTTAGTGTCTGTCACACTCTACGACTCATACAATCAAGAAACAAATTTTAATTATGATGTGATGATTGCATCATTAACATAATATGACTATAACTAATACGGGTGGGGGGAATCGACACAGTGAAATACGCTATATAGGTGAACAGATCAGCAGATAAACTAATCACGCCTGTGACTTTACCTCATCGATAACCATGTCATCAGCTTCTGTGTCGGCCCTCAGCTGTGAATGCTCTTTGATGACTTGTAAG
Organism: Microchirus variegatus; assembly: GCF_963457635.1. Classification (NCBI taxonomy): domain Eukaryota; kingdom Metazoa; phylum Chordata; class Actinopteri; order Pleuronectiformes; family Soleidae; genus Microchirus; species Microchirus variegatus. The sequence continues at coordinate 10,562,048 of NC_139804.1, read as the reverse complement.
GCTTTGGTCATTATGTTCTCGGCCTCCTCAGTGCTGCCAGAAGACTTCCTGATCACGGCGTTGAGGAGGGGTAAGCAGAAGGAGAAAGCTGGTGCAGAGAGTGGAGCAACATCTGAGGGAAAAAAGCAAAGAAGAGGGAGTTTACAGCAGGACAATGACAGAGCACATAGACTTTATACACTTTGTTCTCTATGTTGAATGTAGGTTCTTATATTTCTCCTGCTGAAAATGTGTACTTCTTCTCATATCTCAGATTTTAAGCTGCTTTTAGACTGATGCCAAGGTCAGACTAACAGACTACATGATAGTACCCAACCCAACCAATTTATGCCTGTCCTGTCCTCTGAAAGACTGCTTTCCAGGTCTGTGCTCACCAGCAGTTTTGCTCTCTCTCTGCGGGACAGTTTGGCTGTGCAGCAGCATTACAGTACGAGTGGCTGCTGTGTTGAGGTCCTCTTGTTCCCAGGCCTCATCAAGATCACACTCCGGCTTCAACAACCGCAGAGTCACGTGACCAACAAGCACAGCTAGAAGGGGTTAAAAGATTAAACTGATTTAATTGAGCGACTGAGACAAATCTGTATTTATTTATACCATACAAGACTAAAATGTACCTAGATAGTGAAGGTGCTTGGGCATAAGGCACTTTCCGATGTCCAGGAAGGCCTTCTGGATGCATGGAGCAGACAGAGGGGAGTGTAGCAGGGGCAGTAGGACCTGGAAGACAGCTGGCAGCTCCCTGGTGAGCTGAGCTGGTTTCTCTATCAAAACAGCTTCGAGCAGACCAATCACACTCTGCAAATCTGCATCCAGCTGGTGACAACAAGGTGGGCCACAGGTCAAACAAGAAGAATGTTTAAAAAGCTGTGCTTCAGGATTCTATTAATATATTGTCAGATTTTGGTTTCATACCATTTGAAGTCTTTTTCGAATAGAAGATTCCTTATCAAGCTGGCTTTGCATCCTTTCCTTCTGTTTGCTGGTAAGTTGCACTTCCTCTGTGATGCCTTTTTTCTTCTTAAGCTCCTGTAAGAGTAAAGAGAAATCAAAGCGGTGTTTCACACCACATCACACAGCACTAGAGTTGCACAATACCCACGGTGCACCTCGTGCCAACGGTTCCTAATATACTAGAAATTCTACATGGCGGTAATGCCGTAGATTACGATATACAGGTGCCAGTTTCCGCTACATAGCGTCCACATCTACTCCCCTCCCAGCCTCCCGACTTCTCACTGCATGCTACTCCCTTGTAAACAAACCCACATTGCAACTACTGCAACCAAACTACACAGCTGCTGAATGATTGGCTGTTGGCCTGTTACTGGTGACGTCCAGGGATATGATAGGCTGTTTCTGCACGCTGGGTCCGCCCGTCTGTTAGCCGATTGGCTGTATGTGTGTTTCTGTCAGCAAGAATGAACTCCATGAAGACACCTCTGCCTCGATAGAAATTTGCTTCGAAACGAACAATAAGCTTAAGTCTGTCTCGCCCACACACGCGCACAATTTACAGTTACAATACTAGACAACGCACTCACCAAGGCAGAAGCACCGGGCCCGACCGGCGAGTCTGCCACGGCATCGCCGTCAGTGGCACCGCTAACTTTGCTTAAAGAAAACAAACTCCAAAAGTCACATTTGGAACTATTTTGGCTTTAAACAAGGCACAGACGGTAAAGCAATAGAAGATGAAGATGCTGCCACCAAGCCAAGGAGGGAACACCTCCAACCGCAAAAAACACCTGCAGTGTCGTCACCCAGATTTATATAACGAATACCAGGTTGGTATGCCCCGTTTATTTTCTCATTGGCTAATATTAGGCTATATGCTCCGTGTACAGGCTGAGGAATGAAGAGATAAAGGATGTCAAAGTATAAAGCACATAGAAAATGCATAAAAATAGAGTTTTTTAGAGGGAATCAGTTCTTGTTTATTGTATTTTGTCCTCTATGGTTTATTATGTTGAAGAAGAAACGTTGGTGTCAAATTTTTTAACAGACACTGGACTTGTTATCCTAAATTTATTATTTATATTAGTTAAACATAAATTAATGTGCAAACGAAACTGAATTATTCAATTTCAACCATATACATTTTAACTTCATTTATTAGTTTTTTATTGCTTATATGCTTTTGTTCATGTACTTTGACCCAACCATTCAGTCTAATTCCTACTTCACCAGTATTATGTTTATCATGCACCAAACAACATTATAAGCTATTAATACGTATTTATAACTTGTACAAATACATTGCATTTCATAAAAATAATAATATTTTAAAAAGGCCGCAGTATCGCGATACTAAATGGAACTGTGATACTTTGACTGGTATCGTACCGTGGTTACTCATTTTGGTATCGTGACAACTCTACACAGCACTGTTGGTAAGTGTACTCTACCTCCTTTAACTCCAGTTCAATGATCTGGTCCTTATAAGAGTAGGCCTTGTTTTCTCTTTTCATGTTGGCTTTCTTGATGCTTTCTTCGTGGGCACTGCATGAAGAGCAGAGGTGAAGTGAATCAAAGTTCCAGCAACAAAAAGCAAAATCTAAAGATTGCTGTTGAAGTCAGCAGGGGTTAGAGAGACTGTGGCTACAACCATCCTGCTACTAAACATCATTTTCACAATCTGTGTACAGACAAGCAGTTTTATGTCCTTTTCAGAAATCATCTGCATCAGCAGCATACCTGACAATGTATATAATAGGGATGCAACGGTACAGTTTCTTCGGTATGTATCACGGTTTTTGGGCCACGGTATCGGTACGGTTTCGATATCTTAATATATCTTAATGTTTGTTGACATTCATTTTCTCATTCTCATCGTAGTCTACGCTGAATCCTAAATGATCTCACACAGTGGACTTATACGACGACGGTGCCGCTTCAAACTTCCTTTTTTTCAGAGTCTTGTTCACTCACGCTGATTGACGCTGAAGGCGGCATGAGCAGAGCAGCGCTGACTGTGCAGCCTGAGTGGATCTAATCACGCATCATTGTGTATTTTAATACATTTTGACAGTAGGCCTGAAATGTACCGAAATACCATTGTTGCCGTTGCGTATTGAACCAAACAGGGTGTACCGAACGGTTCGGTATAATACCGAATACTGTTGCATCTCTAGTATATAACCTGACAATTCAGGTATACACAGCATGCACATGCTGGTGTAGACAGGAATTGATTTTTCTCTGCAATTGTTTGTATTACTAATGAGAAACAACAAAAAGCGGAAAATCCTTGCAGGCCTTTGTTTTGTTATAAGACACAAACTAGGTGTAAACAAGGCTTTTTGTTTATAGGTGACAGTGGAGTAGTGGCTTCTAAGAACCAGACATGAAGCAAAAAACTGGATAAACTGGAACAGCAGCATTTTCAACCTTCTGCATTTTAAGGGCTCTAAACACAAGGCATATCACCAGGAGCAGAATACTTGACAAGTAATATATGTAGCCTGTGTGTTACCTCTGAATGATGCTGCTGTCATATAGTTCTCCCTCAGGTGTCAGCATGATGGCATACTCCTCCCTGGTGACCTGAAGTAAGGCAGTTTGGGAAAGTCCCTCAGTGATGCGACTTATCACCCGTGGTAACAGCTTGTTTGGGGAGAGAACACAGAGGGTGCCAACAGCATTTTTTGGCGCCTGGGGAGACAAATATGATCAATATAAATCTGTGTATAATGTTAAGTAAAGACAAAACACTCACAGGGATAGTTCAGGGTTTTACTTTGCCAAGTAAGCTGCTTGTTTCTGGCTGAAAACCTAGGTTTGTAAATCACTCTCCCCCTGCACAAAAACCCACAAAAACTGTGATTTTGCATCTTAACACACAGGACTTTATTGTTTAATCGTCTGCTGCCTCTATCAGTGAGTTGAAATGTGTTAACTTGTGACTTTGTCATTAAAGTACTCTGTTTGAATTTAGCTCAGTTACATAAACTTACCAAATGAAGCACCAGTAAACCATCAGCTCTTGGGTCCCCACAAGCTTAAAATTCAGATTTTCTCTATGAATTTTGATGCAGGGGAGAGTGCAGTATAAAAAGTTCAGTTTCCAGCAAGAAAAGGCTGTCTAACAGTGAAATACAGCAGCTAATGTATTCAAAAGCTATTGAAGACTGAAGCAGGAGCAGATTTTATTAGGTGAGCCTTTTGTTAAGTGTCATATCAGTGCAAGCTAGCATCTGTGTACCAAGCTGGTTCATGGAAATGGCAACCTGGCAGACAGGATTCTCAGCCAATGACCGCCCTATTTCAATTTCAGACAGTGTACGCAAAGATGTCCCATTATTATATTATCTTATTAGAATTGTATATTTACCCTTTACTACTTGTGATTATTACTTGTATTACTATTTTAAAAAATATCAACAGTGCAGCCTGAAAGCAAATCTCATCCTTGCATAGATTACCAAAAAGGTAAAATATTCCATGGTGTGTAATGTGGTAACACTGTAATGTTTTAAAACCACAGTAATTACTGAACAGAAGCTTGAAACAACAATGGCAAATCAGAAAAATCTAAATTTACACAAACAAAAACACAAATACTTCCCTAAATTGTTCAAAAGGTGTAAAATATCAGAATGAGATAATAACAATGTCTCTTATACGTAGATTGAGAAAAAACTGTTAGCATATCCGTTAATCAACTTCCAGAGAAATCAATTTAGTGACCTTTACTGACAGCGTAATCATGAATTATTGTCAGACCTGGTTGTCTGCATGGACCACCAGCAGATGTGGCAGAATCAACTCCATCTTCTTTTCGATAAATTCTTCTGCTTTTATGTTCATGGATGAGAGAAGAATGGGCCACAGACCTCGACGAACTTCAACTGAAAGAGAAGTCCATGAATAGGATGAGATGCAAAGAATGAGACAGAATCAATAACCAGTCATTAATACAGAAAATGAATGAGTCAATGAATGAGGGGAAAAACTAACAATAATGCAACATTACAGATTAACTAATTGCTAACTGCAGTAAAACAAGAGAAGAGAAGAATAACTCATTGTCATACATATGGATGGATGGTGAGTGATGATGAGGAGGTCCATGGCTAGTTTCTCTGCTTCCACAGGGTCGCTCCACTGGCTGGCAGCAGAGCAAACAACACACAATGCTTCCAGCAGGACCCGAGGAGGAACATAGCTTTTGCCCAGATCAGTCAGCTCTCCTGACTCCGACACCAGGGCATCCTGGGGTAAAACCTGACAATTTACAAAAGTCAGTCAGTGAGTCGCAATAATTAAGTTGTTCTTTTACTTTCAGATTGTTTTCCCAAAACACATGAAAGAACTATATTTATACTGGTGTATTTTCGATAAACAAGTCTTTACTTTATGTTTGTTGATGACCACACAGAGTTCTCTCAGGAGGCCATGGGCAAGACTCGATCCACCCAGAGAGGAGAGCAGCTTTCTGATTGTCTGCTGTGCCCTCTTCCTTGGACGCCAGCTCCGAGACAGCAGGATTGCAACAGTGGTGTGATGATACATCCTACACAACAGCCACGCAGGAGAAATCAACAAGCAATTAAAGAACTACAGGGATAAAAAACAAAAACAAAAACAAAATTAATTTAATTTATTCAATACATTCTGCATTTTTCCAGCACAAAAAGTAAATGTGGTCTCTTTTTGACAACGTATACTAAAGCAATTAGTATGAATTTATAAGTGGAAAATAAGGTTGTCCTTTATTAGTCCCGCTAATAATATGCTCCTTGTTTGTGAAGGTGCTAAGATGTTTTCACAGTCAAACTCGTGTGCAGGTGAACAGAAGGACAGACTCACTGAGATTTGCTGGTGTTTAATCTGTGAGCGTGGTCCAAGAAGAGCCTCTCACAGAGCAGCAGCATTGTAAGCAGAGCTGGAGAGAGCGAGCGACAGACACAAATAGAAAATCACTTTTATTCGACATTTTAAATCAGCCATGTGATGATGTTGATAAAAATGGCCTTACTTTCTTCACTGGCCTGAGAGAGGAATTTCTCTGTGGTGAACAGTGGCTTCTTTTCATCTAATATCACATTCCAGAAGTTGCTGAATTTTGCTTCTGCAGAGATAACAAAAATCCTCATCAGCTGTACATCCTGTCATGCTTAAAGTACTCCAAAACACATGAGCAGACACCAATATTTAAAACAATGACCAAATGGTAAATAATGATTATCATGATAGTTTGTTTTATTCCAGGGATATAAAGAAAATCTTTCTACCCTTCAGATTGTTAAGCTATATATGAATACTTACAAATGTATAAAATTACCTTTAATACTACATTTCATCATAAAAAATAACAGTTTTAGAGCCCCTTCAACCTCATTATTAACTTATTCAACAACATATTAAATTAGACAACTTTTTTCATGATGCATAACCTTCACAAATATCAGTGTATATAACAACAAATGCCACATTTTTTGGAGACAGGCTAATGAAAACAAGATAAATATGGTTCATACCATGGTGATCCCTAATCTTGATGAATAAGTAAAAGCAAATATAGAAACAAAGGACTCAAATGACCTGTTTGTGTCTCCAGCAGAGCCAGTCGACTCAAAAGAACAGAAGCTGCCACACCTTCTGCAAGCAATGCATGCTGGGAGTTTTGGGCCACTGCCTTCTCCACCGTTTGGAGAAGCAATGGCATGAGGTTAGAGGCCTGGGCCAGAGTGTCACCTGCAGACCAGAGAAAATAAATCAATGGTTACTGGTGGTCAATCACTGCATCTGGATCTGGACATGAAGGCAACTCCACTGTGCATCTAACCTTTGAAGGCCACAACCATGGCCTGGAGGTACGCATGTCTGACCGGAGAGGTGGAGGTCTTCAGGGTAAAGGCTTTCTTAAACCAATCCAAGAGAGGAGAGGGAACTTCTACTGTCAGGCGACTACTCCACTGTGACAGCACGGAAACTGTGTGCACTAAGGTGCCCTCGTGAACTAAAGAAAAATAAACATTTGGTTTGGTTACATTCAGTATTTCTGACCCATAGCTACAGCTCACTGTGTTCGAATAACTCTGGCAACCTGGGTATGGGTGGAACAATGGATGACACATGGTGCATACACCTTTTCCATGGTCAAATCCAAGCTCTTTTCCAAGTAATGTTTTATGATTTTCCAGCACCTTGCAGCTGTGGTAAATTAATATGAATATAAACATACTCAAAAAGGTTATTTCACAGTTTCTATCACATTAAGCGATGAAATGTTGCTATAAACAAGCAAGAACATAATTTTATAATAGTCACCATCTCACACACAAGTGAGGTCCATCCCAGTTTTTAGTATATTATGCTGTCTAATAAGCAAATTATTCAGCCAATAAGCTATTTTTGTGAAAGAAATATAGTCAGTATTTCAAGCATTTTTAAGCATTTTATCCAAATTTCAAGCACTTTTCAAACCCTGAAAATACAACATTAAATTTAAAGCATTTTCAAGGATTTCAAACACCCATTCAAACCCTGATTAAAAAAACAAACCTAAACATAAACACAGTTTGCAGCCCTCAAATGAAAACTGAAATTGTGGATAAACTGGCTTTACCATTGTTATCAGTGAAGCCAGTATTTCAATTAAACATGTTAAGTTACCGTAATCTCTGAGGACAAATCATGGTAATTTCATGACTTTCTTATATATAGCCCCTTTAAGTTAGTCAAACTGCATAGTATTTGGCAGGAAGAAAAGACAGCAGTAATACCTTCTTGCTGTAAATATGGGATGAACATCACAGTGACCGCAGAACTGAGAGACTGGCTGGACATTCCTGACACAGCATGGTGGCTGCAGCTGGCAATCCCTGCAACATTAGCACAGAAAAATGCATGTGGAAAAACAGGTCTGTTTGCATTTGTAACTCATGGACAGGTCCTAATTAACATAAATATAGTCTGCGAGGCCTCGTACCTGACAACACGCTCATCTTCTGAGCTACAACTGTGAGCTTTCCTTCAGAACCTGCAAACATGAGAGTTGTGTTTCAGTGAGTAAATCCAAACTTGAATAAGACAAAGTATCAGTTTAATAAGTGACAAATAATCTCACCTCCGAGAATCTTGAAGAGGTGTGTGATGATGTCCTGCACAACGGTGGGGTCACTGCACTGCTGGGCCAGGTCCTGCATGGCCTGGACCGCCTCTTCCATCAGCTGGGCATTATTGGCTTTCAGCTGGCCTGAAACACGTCAAGCATAAAGTAATTATATTTTCAACACATAACTATCTACTCAGTAATATATCTAGTATACCTCCACCAGGGGACAGTAGTTCCATTAAATTCAAATCAAGCCTGAAGTAATAGCCAAGCTAACTCCTAAATAAGCCCTTTTACCCCAAACCTAAAGCATGTTTATGTTGTGCCACCAACTGGACTGGACTATTGTGCTACAGGGAGAATCACAGAATCACTTTTGTCCATGAGGCTAAGCAGGTGATGGAATTTATGTGGAATGGTTCTCTGCGGACACGTGAAAATGGAAAGTACGACCTGGCCCTAGTAGAGTCTTTCTTGACCCAAACCACAACTCTATACAAGTTTTGTGAAAATCTCATAATTATTTTTTCTGTTATTCTGCTCAAAACAGTCAGTCAGTCACAGGTAAAAACAAAACTTTCTTGGCTGAGTTAATTTTCTTTTACAGAACTAAATTAGCCTAGCATCCATTCAGGCCTTACTTGCTATGGCCTTCCCGATATCCATGGCGTACTGACTGAGGTCAAGTGTTACGGCAGACAGCAGACAGGAAATGGCTGGAGAGGGAGCAGACAGCATTTTAATCAAATATATGAGAGCTGACAGAGAATTGATCTCAGTCACAAGAAACTGCAGGCGCCTCACTTTGCATGGCGTTCTCTGGACTGCGGAGCATTGTCTTCAGCAGGGTGGGGAGAAGCAGCTCCTTGAACTCAGAGTGAGTCACATGACGCATCAAGGAGCTGCTTTTGTTCAAAATGTGCTGCTGTGGTTTGGTCTTGCTCAAAAGGACAGATTTTATGAACAAGTCCAACATGGCACTCTGGGGAAAAAAAAGAATTACACCTATTAAATGTTGAAACTCGTTTCCAGCACATGATAAAATATGCCTGCGATGGATGACGAACCGTCCAGGGTGTCGCCTATCACCCTATGTAAGCTGAGAAAGACACAGCACCCCCTGCAACCCTCCGATTTAGGATCATTTTGATGTGCTGAATCCAAAAATGTCATTGGTTTTGGTCGATCAACTTTCTGAACAAAGCTACATATTTGTTTTTTAATGTTTTTGTTTACGTGTACAAGTATTTTCACGTAGGGCTGGGCGATTTTATTTCGATTATGCAATATATATCGATTTTTTAATTTTGTCAGAAAGTATTGATTTTTCAGCCACGAGTATCGATACATTAAGTCCCATTCAAATCCCCAGTGTTCCACCTGGCACGTCCTTGCAGGAAGAGCGATTAGGTCAGCCAGCTGCTAGTGTCGCTGTAGAGCATTTATAGCAAGTGACCCTAATTCACACGCCGACGTCTCCCTCTTTCTGTTTACTCAGTGAGAGGGAGGAGATTCAAGAAAATAGCGGCAAACATAAGTCCAACACTTTTGTGCTTAAAAGCAGATGTGTGGAAGCACTTTGGGTTTAAAAAGAAGAAAGCAACACAGTTTTTCATGCCGTGTCACCGGAGTCCAGACACCGTTTAGCAGTTAGCTCAGTTAGCCTACAGTCGAACTGGTCTGTTTATCAAACGAAAAGAGCAGCGCTACAAATAACCAGCGTGCCTGTGTACTGCCTATGTGTGCCTCTGTTTTAAAAGTTTAGCGTTACTTTGGAGACAAATTTTAACGATCGGGAGTCACGTAAACATGACGTAACGCGTGTATTTTTCCGGTCAGTCATCATGGAAACGAGTCATGCGTTAACGCCGTTCATGGCCCAGCACTAATTTTAAGTTAAATGATTAAAAGATGTTCTTATTGACTGTTTGGGGAAAGCCATGGTACTATGTTTACTGACCTGGTGGCTGGACTGGCTGCTTCATGTGTTCTGTGTCGAGCTAAAAAAGCAACTGTTCAGAACAGGCCATTTGATGCACTTTTTAACTCTCCATTGTTAATTGCAATACTGAACTTTGTTTACTATTCAGGCTTGTAAGCTACAGTTTGCACTGTTTCAATAAAGGGAACTAATTTTCTCATCACATTAATCACATCTTTAATTAATTTTGTCCAGCATTTTCAAGCTGTAGACTCTGTCGAGTCAGAGACATATATTGTGTAATTGATGTTTTTAGTTTTCAGTTCAATTAATTCAATCCAAGTAAATGGAACACTCTCAAGATGTCACCAAATTCACTTTGTCCCCTTTAAATCTTTCAGAAAATGATGTAAGAGTATCGAATTATATCAAATCGTATCGAATTGTTGGCTGAATATCGTGTATCGTATCATGAGATTAGTGTATCGCTACAGCCCTATTTTCACGTCATATGATGCAAAATCCTTCTTTATTTCTCGCAATAAAAAAATTCCAATAAAAAAATGGTCCTAATTCAGTTGAAAAGACATAGACAACAACAATTTATTTTTTTTTGGAACCCAGTGTAAAGATGGATGGATGGATGATAAAATATGTATGATTACAAATGAAAGAATAAAACAACTCACCCTATGCTTCTCGATTGTGGCTTTGTCTTTCTGAGCAGAGCAGAAGTCTAAACACCCCCCCAGCAGGACCAGCGTTGTAGGGTTCTGGTCCAGACTCAAGAGTGTGCTGATGTACTGATCAACCAGTCCAGGGTTCTGTTAAACACAACACATGTCAGAGCTTAAGAGATGCAGGGTTTCTTCTACATGTAATTGATTGCGGCGCACCGCCACAGCAAAATAAAAGCCGCCACACCTTCAGAATAATTTTTTTCTTGTTTTGTTTTTCTTACCTTGTTTTTATGTTGTTTTATGCTTATATTCATGTAAATTATTGTTTACGCTGCAAAATAGACTACCCTTACTTTGAAAAACCAACACCACCTGCCTGTCTAGCTGCGGCGTGCTAAAGATGAAGGGAGTAGAGACAACAGTCTGAGGTGGAGGGAGAGAAAATGGTGAAAGAAGGGTACCTAAGCTAGGTTATATTTGAAACAGTTTTGTTCACAACATATTACCAACACAAAAATAACTAAATGAACTAATGGGCAAGACCGCAGACCTCACTCACTCAGTCTCTCCCTCCCACCCTGTGCCAACAAGTCTTCACGCTCTCTGTGGATACTGGTTTAAATAAACTACAAACAAATGATGAGTGCTGATCAAGAGTTTTGTGCAAGCAATGCAAGGTCCTGACTCTTGCCCCAAATATGACAGGCTTCATTCAGTGATTAAAACAAATATATTAACATTAATGAAACGTTTACATGCAGTGCGTGCCCACTCGCAAAGCAGACATCTGGCTGCGTGGATGTGTTTTTCCACATTCGAATATTAATTTTCACCTCCGAATATATGTCAGCCCTATAATGTATAGATGGATTTAGGCTGAAGGGATACATTTGTTATTGATTGGTTAATACAGGATACTGATTATTTCTATCATCATTTCAGAGAGATTTTTATTTTTATTTTATTTTTGTACCACTGACACTTGTTAAAGAGAGATTACTTTAGGCCTAACAAAGCATGTCGAGTCTTTGTTCATACAATAGAGAGAGATATTATTTTGTTGTAGATTAATTTTTAACTGTAAAACTTAATTTACTACAGTTCTATACAAGTTTTGAACAGCACAAGATAACGTTAGCTTAGGTAATGCCCAGGTAATTGTTTATTTAAAGATGTTTGACTGTATTCAGTATAAACAGGATTACGGACTATTTGACGGGTCGACCACAGTATGTCAGACTGCAGGATGGTGTGTCTGACACTGTGGTCAGCAGCACTGGGGCTCCACAGGGAACTGTTCTTTCCCCCTTTCTGTTCACCCTGTACACCTCAGACTTTCAGTTCCTCTCTGAGTCCTGCCACCTGCAGAAGTTTGCTGATGACTCTGCAATTGTTGGCTGTGTCAGTGAGGGGAAGGAGGAGGAGTACAGGGGCGTTGTGGACTCCTTCGTCGACTGGTGTGGAGCTAATCATCTGATTCTCAACTCCACCAAGACTAAGGAGCTAGTGGTAGATTTCCGCAGGAGGAAATCTACCCCCACACCCATCTCCATCAACGGTGTGACTGTTGATGTTGTCCAGGATTACAAGTACCTTGGAGTATACCTGGACAATAAACTGGACTGGGCCAAGAACACTGAGGCTGTGTACAAGAAGGGCCAGAGTCGTCTCTATTTCCTGAGGAGGCTCCGGTCATTCAACGTATGTAACACCATGCTGAGGATGTTCTACCAGTCGATGGTAGCCAGTGCCATCTTCTTTGCTGTTGTGTGCTGGGGCAGCAGGCTGAGGGCAGCAGACGCCAACAAGATCAGCAGGATCATCAGGAAGGCTGGCTCCGTCCTGGGGGTCCAGCTGGATTCTTTGGTGGTGGTGTCTGAGAGGAGGATGCTGTGTAAACTGCACAGTATCCTGGACAACAACTCTCACCCTCTCCACCAGCTGCTGACTTCGAGCAGAAGCACCTTCAGCAACAGACTCATTCTCCCCCGGTGTAACACAGAACGCCAGAGGAAGTCTTTTCTTCCTGTGGCCATCAGGCTGTTTAATTTAGCTACTTCTGGCCGCATTAGGAACAGTGGAGACACTGGGTCCTGATCAAAATGTCACTTTACCCATATCACTTCATCACTTTACTTTGTTTGCACTATGCTGATATCATTAGTCACCTTATCACTGTTTATCACTTTCAACATGTGCTCACCATATTTAGTTGTACTTATTTTATTTCCGTGCGTACTGCTGTATATTATATATACCTACGTTGACTGTGATTCTTTTTTGGATTCTTTTTTGTGGCATTGTTGCATTTAAGTTACTGTTGTAAGTTACTGTTTTTCCTTCTGTTTGGCACTTTGTTGCATTGTCTTATTTGTTTATTTTATTTTATTTTTTTTGTTTTATTTTTATTTTTATTTTATTTTATTTTTATTATTATTTTATTTTATTTAATGTATCTTTTAACTCTTGTACATCTACACTTTTACCTCCCAATTGTTGCACAATAATTTCCCTCGGGATAAATAAAGCATCTTGAATCTTGAATCTTGAAACTAGTTTATATCTTTAATCTGTTGTTGTTGTGTTTGTTGTTTTGGCCTAGTGATACTGCATGATCCTATTTTCAATTCTTATTTTCAAATCATGTACCGGAAACCCTATAGTAAATAATGTATTAATTGTAATTGTATTAATTTCACAAAAAATCCAACCACCCCCACTGGGGCAGACCTCCCCCAGTCTAAAAAAAATCCTGGAGGAAACCCTGACATGGCAAACATATATTCCAATATCACAGTTTTATACACTAAGTAGGAACTTAAAAGACGATTCGCAATTTTGATATCACATATCACTACCAGTGCTTACTACACTCACTTCTTCCCAGAGGTGATTGAGATTTCTGTGACAGGATTTCTGAGCAATGGTCTTAGCTCCACCCACAACCTCAGCCACAAGAAGGCTCTGAACCTCCACCTAAGGGAAAGGAAGACACGTGCAAGCATGATATCAACATCCAAAAAGACCAATCTTATCAGTTATCACTTTTAGACATTAGTTTTTTTTATAATAGTAATACCAACCATTTTCTTCCAAATGGGTCCTTCTCTTTTCTCTGGGGCAGAAAACACAGATGTGACTAACTGGATTGTCCATGACAGGCCAATGAAGGCAGCAGAGCCTGTGCTTTTACTGAAAATACCACAACAGAAAACATAAGAAGGGAAGAAACAAACAAAAAAACAGCTTCCAAACTATTGTAATCATGTCAACGATTATATGGGAGAATGAGAATGTCCAGGACATATTTTGTAACAGCTGAAATTCACAACAATCTTTACTGTGAGAAAGTGACACTTGGTCAGAGCACTACCTGGGCTCTGTGCCTTTGCTGATGATTCCACTGTTGAGCAGGCAATGAAGGAGACTGGTCACCAGGATGTCCGGCTGACTCTCAGCCAGCTGGCTGATGACAGAGAGCAGCTCTCTGCGTGATGCAGCATCCCTGAAAAGCAAACACATCCGTAATGCTGAGGTTTTCATTACATTATGTCAACCACATTCAATTCATGGTGCATTCACTAGTTGAAACTAGTTGATACTCTGAAAAAAGTGTGAACATTGTCTCTAAAACCTTTAACACAAGCATTGCACTTTGATATTTGTAGTAGGTGAAAGTGCATCATTTCATAAACCTACCGATATCTGTGTGGTGTGAGACAGAAGAGCTTGCATAGTCCTTTGATGGCAGGTTCAGGTAACTCTACAAGGCATTATGAAATAACAAAAAAATACATAGATTTTAGCTGACATTTTTAACATAATTTTCATAGTGTAATAAATTTGATAACACAAAATCCCTCACCTTTGCCCTTTATACACCGTTTCAGGTCTCCAAATATCTCCTTCCGCTGCTTCACACTAGCTGTGGTCACTTTTGCAGCAAATTTCCTCAGTGTGTCTGAAACCTGAAACACAAGTGACATTTAAAACAAGGACTGGTCTTATGACCTAAACAACAGTGACATCTTCACTCAGTGCAACAGTTATTAAAGCGGACCTAGACCGGAAGTTCAAATTAACGCTGTTTTTTGGTGGGTATCTGCGACATCTACCTCATTTATGAAGCCCTGGAGGTTCGAAACAAGCGCAACGCTAAATTGTATTTTAATCTCGGGCTCAGCGAGATCTCTGAAAAAACCTGTTCTGGTTACGAAAACAGCATTTCTCCTGAACAGCGGATCCTCCTGGTCCGGGCACTAGTCCGGGCAAATCCAGTTGCGTATATTGTACCGCAGAAGAAGAATAACGTCCGTGTGGAGGTGTTTCACTTGTGACAGTGTCTTCTGACTCTGGGTCTGACTCCGGGTCAAAGTCATAAAAGGGACTGCGGCAGGGAGTCGTGACGAAGCTATTTTTAAACAGTGCTAAAACAATGTTTTGATAATGAGGAGCAGTGCATCCACCGTTCCAGAGGGGGAGCTACGCTTCTGAGAGCGGGTGTGCCAATTACGTCACTTCCGGGTATTGGCCAATCACAAGACGGTTGGGAACGCTCACGCTTCAGTGAGGAGAGATTTCTATCGGCTCGTTTACAGCAACTAGGAGGTTTTAAACCATAAAGACAAGTTAATGTATGTAAGTAGACCTCCATAACTATGTGCAACAGTACCACTCTATGTGAGCTTTAAATGATTTCCTCGTCTTTCAGACATGTGTAAGCAGAACAGAGAAATAATCTCAAGTGATTGCAAATATGCACAGAGAAGGAGCTCGACAATTTGTAAAATAGAACAAAAAAAGTGTTCCGTGAATGCCTTTGTGTTTTATTTTTTCAGTTTTATGCTTGTTTGACACCAGACTAAGGACTTCTTAAAAATGATGATGATGTAGTACGAGATAACAATTGTTACGTATTGTTCTTGTCAACATTTCGTTCATCATGTATAAAGGCATTGTAAATTAAAATTAAATTACAATTACACGCAATAAATATGTAATCTTATTGTAAATTCTAGGCTGAACATAACACAATAATCTACATTTATTGCAGTTCAAAGTATCTTTATAATATGTATTGCAAAGGACATATTATAAATGCCGATAATGTTCTGACAACAAATGTGTCCAACAAAGTTGTACCTCATTGTAAAAGGTGACTAATCAGGCTTTCCAATGACATAAAATACATTACCAATTGGTTATTAAAGGGGATATATAATTGACTGGAATAACGTTTCCAAACTTTTCTTTAGGAGTTTATATGATGTTGTTCAATTTATGCCTAGCCCAAGATGTCAGTACTGAACATGAAAACATGGTAACAAGGCTTTCCATATCTGTATTGTAATTCAACTTAAGACCAATTCCCCATGACTCTATGGCTGACAAAGCGATGAAACACACACTGGGCAACCAAAGCACCAACACCAGTTATTTATCGTTATAACAGACAATCACTGTATAACGTATATTTAACGTAAATGTAACATTGGAAATATATCACTTTCACTAATTCAATCTGCTTATCAAAAGGTTCCAATTCACAGCTAAATCTCGACCCTTGTGTTAGAGTGAGCGGACGTTGCTGCGGCTGCTGCTCAGTCTCATCAGTCACATTTTAGGGCTACGTAGCACAGAGCTAACAGGCTGCT
The DNA here is from genome assembly GCF_963457635.1 of Microchirus variegatus. Taxonomy (NCBI): domain Eukaryota; kingdom Metazoa; phylum Chordata; class Actinopteri; order Pleuronectiformes; family Soleidae; genus Microchirus; species Microchirus variegatus. The sequence goes on along the minus strand of NC_139804.1, from coordinate 10,545,734 downwards.
AACTAGCCACTGGCGACGTTTAGCCGCCTGCTTCTCTCGTTTCTCGACTAACATACCAAACACACCGTTTTCATGAAGCGACACTCGTTATACTTTGCTTTTGGTTGCCTATGTGCTTTATTATCATCGTGTACGCGGACAGCACCCTATTAAAAAAAACAGCCCCACAGACCTGCGTGTCCGCCGCCATCTTGCCGGTATTGGTGCAGGAAAGACTTGAGGGGGTCACTTCCGGGTCACTCCAGCTCCCTGTAACGTTACTAATCTTTTTTAAAAATGTTTAAAAACATACTAAAATTCAGTTTGGTCTCACCGGTAAACCATATATTGTGAAATACAACAAAATATGTTGAAATGAATAGCATTTTTTTTAGCAAACCATTTTATTACATATTTTACGTCTAATGAAAATAATTTTGATTTTGTTGTAAATCTGTTAATCTTGTTTGGTGAGAGTTTGATGATTTATTCTCAATAAGATAATTTGCTCTCTCATCATCCTCCTCTTCCTCATATACTTCACAAATAGGCAGGGGCGGCTGGTGTATAGGGACGATTTGGGCGACGCCCTCCCAACGAGGAGAAAGATAAGTTTTTCCTCAGCAATTCCAAAGATCCTTAGTACTGATATTCCTTTCAGTCGTCTCTACCAGCAAATGTAGTTGTTATCAGTGTTCCAGACATATTATCTGTCATTGTCCTTTTCAGAATCGTCAGATTCAAGTTACGTTTTATGGTTCCGCCTCTTCTGGGGCGATTTGACTGACGTGAAGAATCGCCCAATGTTAAAAAACTTTTTTTTCGAAAAACATACCCTCCAATGCATTTTTAATGAGGATTTATGTGCATGCACTAACGTGCTTACATCATATGTAAATTGAGCAAAAAGAGGAGGGAATAACTTCTCTTCACTTCACGTCTCTCGATAAGTTGTTCGTCTTTCTGCTCGCGGCGTAATGAGCGAAGCGAAGCTCACCGTTTTAAAAATACACGGAGGATTGTGCTCGTTTAATCGGTCCCAGCCTGGACGGATAAGTACACGTAGTTTGACCAGTGCCACAGAGTTCACGCTTTCATACGTGTTAGCTGTTTATGGCTCGTAGCAGCGGACAGCAGTCATTTGAAGCTGCGTTCGTTAGCTTGTTTGCTAACATTGTTGATGTTTGTATCGCTCAGGGTTTAACTGCAGGTTAAACTTCACGCAAATCAGACAATCGGACTGTTTTGTGTAAGAGAGTATTGTAAGATGCATTTATCAACACATTTAAAGATCAAATTCTGCACTTTACTTTACACTTAATGAATCATTTGACTGCACTATCTTGTCGTGTATGTGTGTTGTATGTATCTGGTAAAGGTTGTAAAAGCTCTTGATCCTTGGTCAGTTAATAAATACCTGACTTAATATGCTTCCCCTGTCTTTATGTGGTTGCTGGACACATCTTGTGTGCTGTTTAGCTATTTTACATCATGCATTAGATTCATGTAAATAATATTTGTTTATCAAGTTTCCATCTAGTGGACACAAGGAGGACTGTTAATCATCTAACAAATTGATACTGTCTTGCTTTATGCACCTATTGAATGGGTCACTTTAATCATTATCAGAAAAAATTGCCCCCCCTGAAATTTTATTCAGGAGCCGCCACTGCAAATAGGTATACCCAAATTAGACAAAGATGGCGTTAAAGATAGAGTGACTAATAATAATAATTGTTATTTTTATTTGTGGCTACTTATTTCCTTTTTCATGCACTCTGCTCAAAAATTATCAGTTCCAATTTTCCTCCAAGTACTACCACAGGAAGCTTGCTACCACTGGTGGTTCACATTTTGAGAACCATAGGGCTAGATAATATTATACACAGTACTATTCATGCTTACAATAAATGTATTGTCTATTGTCTTATTTTGTTACTTTTTAGTAGGCTGACACCATATTCAGTATACCATTTAAGTATTGTACCATTTGTAAAAACAACACAAGACCATTCTTCTACCACTAAAGAATAAAGCCGATATAAGGGTAAGGCCCCGGCATAACGGTATATTTGTTGTCAGTGGGTTCAGTTCCATATCAGAGTTAATTAAATGGCTGAGAAATTATTCCTTCTTTGAACTATTATGCTGCAAAACAGACTGAGTTCATAGAATGAGGTTTATTGTCCTGATAGATGGCGGAAGGTGAAATTAAATTATGAGCAAACAGCATCCATACATTTGTGAACTGTGTAAGTGGAATCTGTCCCTGCTTTAATAATATTGGGCCCCCAAAAAATCCAAGCTTTGATAACCAGCACCACTTTGGATTCACAAATGTCTTTTTTTATCTCCAAATGTTTGACAAATCCATCAAAAACTCAACAGGAACAGGTACAGAGGAGCTGAACCATGTCTCTCAGTTTTCATGTTCTGTAATTTTCCACAAGAGGGTGGCACACTACCATAACCCAGCAAGTGATGAGTGACTCAATTTTCCTGCGTTTCTTGTTATTTCCTGCATTTACAAAATTCCTTTATCAAATATCCACTATATCGACATGTTGTTTGCACCCTAGCATTTCAAATAACAACTGATATAGTTATGGTTATTAAAGTAATGCTTAAAGGGGCATTTTGTTGTGGTTGTAATGAGGTATTGAGCTAATGACGAGAAGATTGTAAACATATTCTTGAGTTACTGCAGAATTAAGCAAATGAAGATTTTTATCAGCCAAGCCTTTTGTCAATTGTCCAGGTCTCTTGCACTTAATGAGGTCGTAGTTGATAATATGTCAAAAACACACAGAAAATAGAAATACCCCATGTAATGTTATTATTATCTTGACAACTTTATTTTTTTAAATCAAATGGAATCAAATCAAATTTCAAGGATTTAATTTACTCTTCTTTTAGTAAAGAGCCAGCACATGTGGTTGATTATTATAGCACAAAGGCGAGGCCATCATCATCATCATCATCATCATTTTCTCACGCTTATCAAGGATAAGGCCAGCTACTGAGGGTTTTCCAGACGGCTCACGCCCCTGCCTTTCCTCATTGCTGAGTGATTACATAAATATTTTACATAATGTTCCTGATAAGAAGAAGGTTTAAACTTATAAACACTGTCCACTAGGGTTCATTCTCTTGCAAAAACCTGCCAATTGAACGAAATAAAATGCAAAATGCCATGAATTAAATTGAAATATAAGCATTTACTATTGACAGTTCCAGGCCAAAACGATCGCCATTGTGCTGGCTGTTCAGCTGTTTGTGTCAACCTCAGAATTGTGGTAGAATACGGAGCAGTTTGTGGAAATGAATGAATTGGTTTTATTTACACATCTTACATAGATTGTTGATGTACAGAACAGATTTGGAGACACAGGAAAAAACTAAAATATAAGAAAAAACTGAAATAACTGAAACCCAACAAAACTGAAATCAGTCAATCACTCAAGTACACATAAAAAAAACACATTTTAATGATAAAGGCAACTTTGAGAACATTTCACAGGCATGTAGCAGCCTATAACATTTGTGGCACAGCACTTTTTTGATCGATCAAATTAAAAAACAACAACATTATGATAGTGGCATCTTACAGGGAGTGTGTAATGGACTGTTTTTTATGGTGGCCCTGAGGTACGGTGGCCCACAGGGGCAAACGCACTGCAACCCCAAAACACGGTAAGTAATAAAACGCCAGCAAGTGAGAAAACAACAGCAAATAACAAAATGGAAGTTCTCTGGGTCTGTGGGGGTGCTGTCGTGCAGGTCTTCAACCAACCTCTTGACTTGCAGTGTAGGGCCAAACTGAAATACTGGTAAGTGATGGATGAAGGTGATGAAAATGTTTTTTAAGTAAACGTTGTTTCCCACGATAGACCAGGGTCATCGCTCATTGCACGGACCGATTTTAATCTGTGTATCATTCGTTTTGCAAAATAAAACCAGAAATAATAAAACGAAAAAACAACTTGTTTACTCAATATTTGTCTACAAAATCAAAATGAAAAAACGGATAACGACGTTTTTACAATTTTTCGAATTTTGTGCTGAAATGAAAAATTAACTGGCGTAACTGGCAACCCGTGGTTGTTTTGACTCTACTGACTGCAATGATTGGTAGTCAGCGGTAGGTGGCTCCACATGCCAAAACATGATTTCAAAACATAAACATGATTTGCAGTCTGCAAAATATGTTTTTTAATGCAAATATTTTGGCTGTGCTGTTGTTGTTGGCGAGTTCAGTTTGTTATATGAACATTATTCCTGAGTCTCTGTGACATATTAGGAGGATTTTATGGCCAGTTGCTTTAGATTTATTACATAATGCACCTTTAAAGCTCAATAGCTTCCAGGTTATTTCACCTGCTGGCTCAAAATCAGTGCAGGCATAGACTTGTGAGACAAGTCTATGCCTGCATAGACTTGTGTGACACACTTGTTTAATGAGACACACTTGTTTATTTATTTGAAAAAAAAAAAAATACAAAACAAATCTTAACACATTTTTAAAATACACTTTTTACACGATAAGTTTCCACACACTGCAGTGAGCTCGCAAACGTATTTGACATAAAGTTGGCAATAAAGACGCACTTGAAATCGAGGAAGGGCTGGCTTGACCGCAGTGCTGACTGACAGAAATTTACTGAACCAAAATAGCCATGTCGGCTCCATGGGAAGAAATCAACAGTGTTTAACTGATTCATTGACTTTACTTCCAGCGTAGTGTGCGGCAGCCGGCAAGTGACACACAGACTAAGCTGATCCATCAATATACATACGGTTCATATGTTTCAAACACATAAACAGCAGGAGAAATCACGGGTATGCGTCGATATATTTAATAGAATGGAAATTTACTTTTTAACTCCTCAATCTGCAACTTTATTTTCTCGTATAATTGCCACTTTTAATCTAGTAAATCTCGAAATATTATTTTCTTTTTATTTATTTCTGTTTTTATTTTGAAAAACGAATGAACGAATGATACACAGATTTAGATGTTTTTGTGATGTTGTGTTGTGATTTCCATTTGTGTTTTTTAATTTGCGTTTGTGTTTTTTGATTTGCATTTGTGATTTGCTTTTGTGTTTTGGATTTGCGTTGTGTTTCTTGATTTGCATTTGTGTCTTGTGTTTTGCGATTTGTGGTTGTGTTTTGCACCTCAGGGCCACCATAGTTTTTACTCTTTACAATCAATTTACAGAAATCCAGTCCACATGATAAGTGATGTGTCCTTCCAATGTTGGAAAGAGTTTGGAAAAGTTATTTTAAAGAAAAGAAGCATCCGGGCAACCAGTTGTACCATATAGATTGAAGACACTTTTGTACACTCCCATAAATATCACAAAATGAGCACTTCAGGCAAGATGCTAGAATCCCACAGTTTGGACTCCAATGGTCCCATTATCTTATTCTCCTTTCATCAGGCACTCGTCAAGAAGCTGCAGTCCTCTGTGCTATCCCACAATGGCATAGATGATAAGTGAGATAATTACGATCGCTGCCACCACTCCCACTGCAATAAACACATATTTCATCTTCTTGTTCTCCCACCTTTTCTTCTGCTTCACCTTGTTGGCCGTCTTTTCAAATGCTCTACTCTGGAGGAGAAAACACAGAGAAGAAGAAGAAGGTTACATTACAATGTTTTTAAAGAAGAAGCAATATGTGGAAAGTTGTTGTTTACTACTGTTGCTAGGCAGCCGATGTTTATCCGGCAGCAAAAGTTGAATCTTTTGGTTGTACGCCCCCTCCCGTTGCGGCGAATACTGCAATGAACAACACGCTGAGCATGAACGCCTCCATGCATGCTTGTAGGTTGCGCGCCCATAGCCACTGGAACATATTCTCAGCAGGCGGTGTACTTAACTCGCAACTCACTACATTGATTAAAAAATATAGGATATACACAGCGGCTTGACTCCCACAGAATGGCAATACTGTTACATGCAGCTGTGACACAGTCAATTGCGTTATTTTGTCACAAAACCACCCAGAAAATGCACAATGATACAAGTGAACATAGGCGTCAGATACGCAGGGGACACGTCCCCAGCCCTACTTAGGAACAATTTTGTCCCCACCACTTATAATTTTTTTTTTTTATCAATTCATCATGAACACTCGCAACTTGAACCTCTGGGAATAATGCACCTACTAGAAATACCATAGCAGTCATTTTTACTGTTCATAATTAATTAGGATATATAATTTCAATGGTTAAAGTACAAAGTGAAACTAAATAGATTTGACATGTGTATATAGGTGATAGTAAATATGAGGAAGCAGCATGTGAATTCTACCAAGGGAGAAAATGTGTTAATTGATGAACAGAAATTGAATCCGCTCTTGAAATTACAGATAAAAGCCCTTTTTATTGTATTATTTTTCATTTATTGCGCACTATGACGTTTCAGACTTTGCGTTCATGTGGACAGGACAGTTCAGTTGTGAGGCGCACAATGAAGTTTCTCCATGTCATCAAACGTTTTTTTATATATAAAGAACTGAGGCGTTTGTTTCAACCAGGTCAAGGATATTATAAACCACTGTTACTGCACATCTGCGGGTGGCTGCTGAAGTGAAAGCAGCTTGAATTGTAAACGTGTCTGGTTTATTATTTCCACTCGTGATGGTCACAGCTGTGTGGACAGTGATCAAAATGCAGACATGTTTTTGTTTTGCCCTGGCTGACAGTGAGTGATGCGTTGTCACTTTTCAGCAACTGTGTGATGCACAGCCGCATTTGCGTCTTTACGCACGGGAGAAGCTCTCTTCTGACTCTACCAACCAGGCTTGTTTTCTTGGCTTGTGATGTTTTTGCCAAGTCAAGTGAGGTGAAAAAGTTATGTCCCTGCCCTTTCCTGTGTAAGGCGCAGAGTGGCAATGTTCTCTCTGATGATTACCGGGAGCGAGTCGCTGAAGACATTCCGCGACAATTTTCATTTTGGGGTCATCAGCAGAAAGGAGAGGCTAATTTAGAGAACAAATTTCACCCACATTTTCCTGCTTTTCTTTTCTTAATGAAATAATATTCAACTTTTTAATATAACAATGGATCACGGCATTGTTTTAGTCCCATGGGTCACATACTTCTCACATTGGCCTGTATTACATAATTGTTTTTTGGTTCTCAGAGAAATAATGTGATGTATATCAAGCGAATGACTCATCCGCTATTAAACACACAATTTGGGTAAACAAAGATAAGGAGTGAAGGAAACAGCTTTAAAACTGTGGTTCAACGCTTATTCAATATGACTTTAATAGCAGAACATTTCACATGCAATGGGAAGTGGGCTGCTCAGAACCCTCAGAAAATGATCACTAGGACTGCAACTAATGATTATTTCCATAATTGGTACATCTTGTTTTGTCCAAAAACAGAGGATATCCAGTTTACTGTCACTGAGGAGCAAAGAAACCAGAAATGAGTCACCCTGGAGGATTATTGGAGAGACAAAACATCACTAATGAATTAATATTTGACACAAAGTGAAGATGAAGTTTTTATGCAACTGCCTACTTGGAAATTTAATTTATTCATTTTCTACATCTTTATCCTTCACATGAGAGTCACATCAGAGGGTCAATCCCAGCTGGGTCAAAGGCAGGGTACAACCTGGACGGGTCGCCAATCCATACACTCTTAGAAATAAGGGTTCCAAAAGTGTTCTTGTACAAGTGCTGAGGCTCTACCTGGAACCATTTGTTTTTCAAGGGTTCTTGGTAACACTAATGGTTCCAGTAAGAACCATTTTGATCCAGAGAACCCTTTAAAATCCCTTTTCTGAATAAAGGGTTTTAAAAGGGTTCTTGGTAACACTAAGTACAAAAAGGGTTCTCCTATGAGGACAAGCCGAAGAACCTTATATGGTTCTACTTAGCACTTTTACTTCTAAGTGTGTTTTGTGTTTGCAGCTCACTCCTGCTGATTCTAACAATTAATGAAGTTTCAAAGCTGCATTTTATATTTGGCTTCTTGGGTGCAGCTGAAAAAGTTGCGAAACACAAGCTTGACACATCTCTGTGTAAACTTGTTATAACCTGTCCGTCCAGTATGCACAGCAGTGGTTTTTGTTAAGGGTAATGTCTGCCTGCCTGTCAGTGGTGCTCTGCAGGGGCAACAGGTTTATTAGAGATTCTACCAGAGACATGCAGCTCATGTGAAGCTGGGCTGCACCACCAACACAACAAGATCCCATGTAGACAACAGGCAGTTTAAGTACCAGGCGCCTTTTTTCAAGGACTAAATGGTTCACTGCTCCACAAGTTCAAAGACAGTGTGTGTGAGAGAGAGATAAGAACAGTGACATCACTGCTGCAGTCAGCTGTTTTGTGGGGGTAACCTCTCAGCTAACGAACAGTGGAGCGAACAGTGATCCCGTTATTGGTTTGGAGACTGAAAAGGACACATCAAAGGAAACACTGTTACTTATAATACACAACAAAATGACAGCTACTTTAAACATGAAGGAGATTCATTGGGACCACATAGTTCCCAGTAAACTGGTGCCAGTTCCTTTGATGGAAATGTGCCTTGAGTGATTCTTTGTAAATAAAATAAAAATGCTGATTGGTTCTTTTCAGTTTTTATGTGTTGCCACATTTCTTTCGATGTCAAGAGTGAACTGTACTTCAGTTTCAGAGCTGCCTTTCTGATCCTCATTACTCATTCATTCATTCATTCACTATGTGGGGAGCAGTGCAGGGGGCCAGGTGTGCTCGGTAACAGAGCCTCGTGAGTATGTAATAGTCCACTGAATAAAGTCCACTGTAAAAAGAGTGGACCAAGAAAGCTAAATTAAAATGCAGTAGCTGGAGTTTGACCAGGGAGGGCAGCAGATGCTTAACTATGAAGATTTGCACCTGGATCAGCTAATACCATTACTACACATACACTGGTTTACACAAGAAAAAAAAGTTTAGGGGTTTTGTTACATTTAAAAGTATTCGCTGTTTTAAGTCTTTCACACTAAAAATACCAGTGATTTTTGAACCTGGGTTAACCTTTAAAAAAGGTAGTCATATTATATATTTTACTTTTGTCCCTTCGTTCCCTGTGCTGCTCCCTTGTTCAAACTCAGTGGTGAACAGTGAAAAGTGAACAACTTTAAGTCAAGTAAGTAAGGTTTCCTAAAAAATGTAGATGGCGGATGTACGAACAACTTGAGGATGAATGTCTTAGCAAAATGACATAAATGATGCCAACAAATTAGCAGATACAAGAAGAAGAAATCAGAGTTTGCATGGGTCGTGCGTTACCACCGATGCTGCTCTGAAGTGTATAAAAACCCTGTGTGAATGCAAAACAAACACATTCCTGAATTCCCCATGATGAAAAAAAAACTGTTTCAAAGTCAGTCTAAATGGTTTATTAGAGAACTGCTCCACATTGTGATGTAACAGGCCGACTGGGCAACGTGGGAATGATGTGACCTGCTTTTTGACCCCCGGACGGACATTTGTCTCGTGGCATGTCCTGGACTCGCTCTGTCATACCCAAGGAGACCAGCTCACTTCATTCATCTTAAGGAACAATAGGAAATACCTCTCTAAAAATAGCACCATAAGGCAAAATCAGGATGTAAATTGTACATTTGTTTTCCTCTCCAGCTCCACCTACGTTGTATTTATAGACATCAATATGACATTTCCTTGTCTCAGTCCCTTGGTGCCTGTTAAAATGGGATGTTTGTGCCGTTTGCTACAGTTATTCATCATATCCATACAACACAGAGATCGACACTGAGTTAAAATAGTGTTATGTTATCCACTTGGACAGCTTCTCTACATACCTTCTCCAGCAAGACATCAGCCCGATCCTCCAATTCTCCAAGTTTGCCAGTTCTCTCTTCAGCCTTATTCATGTTGTCCAGCATGATGTCCTTCACCTGCTCCACCTCTTCCTGGGTCTGCTGTAGACGGTTCTTCCCATTCTCCTGTCCAACACACACACATGGATACAGAGTCAGACATGATGTGGCCAATTGCCATTTTTTAAAAATAATTTATGCCTCTGCATTGTTTGGGACTCTTAATGACAGCTTGTTGTTGAAAACAGCTAGTGTCGGCTGTGTGTTGGACATTTGTCACAGTCGCACAGGATGTGACCCATTTTATGATGTAGAGTTGTAAATGTTTGGTGACACATTGCTGGTGACCAGACTCAAAATGGAGTCGAAAATTATAATTTTTGCAGCATGAGGTGTAAAAATTGTGTTTGGTGTGAAATCAGCATAAAACTTAGCCCAATCCGTCCTTTATGTGCATTCACAAGAAGGCCCATAGGCCATATCTTGCTCAGGTCTGGGCTTAGTAGTAGAGGCAAGGACTGAAATGGGACCGAGCCTCAACAATTAGCAGCCAATGGATGCACATAACAGCCCAAAATAGAACAGTTTGCTCAGTCCTTGAGTGTAGATATGACCTACTTCAGTCTCAGTGTTGCACATCCAACTTACATGACACCCAACAATTTTTTTCTGAACAGTGCTGTCGCAATTTCTGTGACACTAATCTAAAGCTATTTTACACCAGTGAATCATTAAAGCACAATATGAAGCTCTGAAAGCTGCTATAAACAGGATTGCTTTGGATTGGAGCTCTCTGTCCTGAGCTCCTCATCAGAAACAAAGTCATCATCTCTGTCTCCATCTTCATCTCTGAAACTGTTCCTTTTTTAGGTTTCCTTGCAGCATTTCTTTATCAGTGCTGCAGCACTGGAAAGGACTTGAATGACTGGTCAAAACCTCCCATGAGTCAGTTTGTCTTAGATCACTTGATTTAATTATGCTCAAAGGTTGGTTTTAATTTTTTTCTCCATCTTTTGTGACAAAGTTCTTTAGTTTTCTCTAGTTTTTCCGTACCACTCCCTCAAGAACAAGTGCTCAGTAGTGGCTAAATGGTGTTTAAACATACTCAGACTTACAGTAACTATATTCTGTCCACTCCATGGAAAGTATTTATTTTATTACCTCCACAAAGGAAGTTAGGTTTTTGGCTGTGTTTGTCTGGCTGTGAGCAGCATCATTCAAAAAGATCAGGACATCCTAGTTTTTCAGGAACACCAGGTTATGGCCAGAGGAATACATTATTACATTTTGGTCGTGAGCCAATTCCGAATTCTGAATTTCCTTTCTTTTTTTTCTGACCTTGTAAGAAGGGGAGCGTATTGACACTGTGGGAAACTGATCAGCATTGGCCTAGGTTTGTGCTCTTTGAATGCTTTCTCTTGATCAGTGATCAGTTTTATACCAAGTACCATGGGAATTTAACCACTGTGACAATTTTTTAAAGCAGACCTAGACTGCAAGTTCCAATTAACGCTGTTTTTTAGTGTGTATCTGCGTCCTTACCTTGTTTAAGAAGCCCTGAAGTTTCAAAACAAACAGTTCAGCCACTGCTGGGAACGCTGTGTTTTATTGTAATCTCGGGCTCAGCGAGATCTCTGAAAAACCCGGACCGGTTATGTAAACAACGGTTCTACGGAACAGCAGATCGTCCTGCTCCGGACACTAGTCCGGGCACATCCGGTTGCGTACATTGAACCGCAGAAGAGGAATAACGTCCGTCAAAGTCATGAAAGGGACTGCGGCAGGGAGTTGTGACGAAGCTATTTTTAAACATTGTTAAAACAATGGTTTGCTAATGAGTAGCAGTGCATCCACCGTTCCAGAGGGGGGAGCTGTGCTTCTGAGAGCGGGTGTACTTCCGGGTACTGGCCAATCACAAGACATGTCTTCTGGGTGAGAGAGTTGAGTCTCAAATCTCACGGCTGGGAAACATTGTCATAAAATAGGATTTCTATCAGCTTGTTTACAGCAACTAGGAGGTTTTTGACCATAAAAACAAGTTAATGTATGTAAGTAGACCTCCATAACTAACATATATGTGCAACAGGACCACTATGTGAGCTTTAAGCCAACCAAAGTAAGTGTGCACTGAACGGTTACTTTATTTTAAGTCGTAGGCCTACGATTACTACAAAAGCATGTAATAAAAGGAAAATGAAAGTATGTGACATAAAGCGACAAACTGGAGAAGAACAGGTTTTACTGATTGTAATGATTCCCTTCTGGCAGCTGTCAACAGAAACCTCTCTGTTTGAGCAGCAACAGTGTGTGCAGTCATCAGCCTGCTGAAATGTTTTCTTCTTCCCCTCTGCTCTGCCCATGAGCCATGAGAGGAAGGCAGCATCTCAGAGGTTAACAGGATGAGGAGCCAAACAAATATATAACATGCACACGCTCAGCATTTAGATTTGCTTCAGAATTCACTGTCATTTCCTGTCAAGACTTTCATGAACAACATCCTGTATGTGCAAATTCACAGCGGGTGTGTAGGTCGACTGGGCCAAGAACAAGAGTTTGATATCCTTATAAACGCATGCTGTTAGCTGATTGACAGATGCTCTGTAGCTGAGTTCATCCTGGAAACACTAAGTAGTAGCTGAACAATGGTCTGTCTTCAAAAGTCAGCTGGCTTTGTCTTAACACAGGCACTGCTGCTCCTTCCGAATCCCCACCTTCCTTCCTTCCTTTCCTCACTCCCTCCATCCTGTCTGCATTAATGTACCTGGCATTTTGCAGGGAAACCACACCTACATCACATTATAGCCTGTTCACTATAGCACAGTGTGTGCATGAACAGTGAATACACGTGCTGCTTGTTATTTGATTGTTCTATTCATCATGTCATCATTCTTTAGTGAACAAAGAAATGAAAAGAAACACCAGAGAAGTTCCAGAGGAGACAATAATTATGAATATTTCATTGATTTTATTGAACTACTCCAACAACTAGAGTGCGAGTGAATGGTTGTTTGTCTCTATATGGGACCCTGCGATGGACTGGCGAACTGTCGCCCTATGTCAGCTGAGATAGGCACAGCACCCCTGTGACCCTCCGGTGGAGGATAAAGTGGTAGATAATGGATGAATGGATGGATGGATTCCAACAACTTCCCTCCAGGGGTGTCTCAAAAGAGTTTGGGGGCCACAAGCAAAATGGTCCTAGGGCCCTACAGCAAAATAAAACAAGCTCCTGTGCCACACCTAAATATGTCTGAAAATGTGTGCCTAGATGGTTTAAGGAATATTTCACTGATTAGCATGTGGCTTTGTATTGCTAGAATAGCATTATTATTTTTTAGAAAGTGTGCTTTCCTCCCTCATTTTTCCCCTGATTTCTAAAAAATAGTATTTTTGCTCCCCTCCGATGACGCAATATGACGCAACACTAGTTCTGCACTTTTTGGACTCACCCACAGGGGGACGAGACTTCCCAGAATGGACGAGACTTCATTCCCAGAATGTAAACACAGTGTCCGCCATCTTTGCTAAAAGTTACCACCGGCTCTCGCTCTCTTTAATTTGGCCTTGTAAACTGAGAAGACAATGTAGTTTTCAAACTGATATGGCTGCGAGGGAAAAGACCTGCTTTTTGGCGTTGGCGGGCTCTGGCTGCCGCAGCGCAGCAGAGCTGCACACACTTCGGCCTAACACTGGCCGGATCTGGAGCAGCTCGCTCCAACTCGGCCGGGCGGGCAACAGGGGTAGCGGGCGCTGGTCCGGTGGATGAAGGAAATGGGATAAACGGCCGCCTCAATATAAAGTGAGTATTTTGATAAACACTTCAGAATTAGAGCTACTTTGTTTATTGATGACAACTGCATCATTTTTATTGTGTAAATCTAACTTGTCTAGTATAGTAATATAATAAAATCAGTAACTATTCTGCTTCCTTCCTCAAGTCTTTACTTTACACAAGTGTACAAATGCATGCAGGGTGAGAAGGTGAAAAAAATAACTTTATATTCAAGAGTACAAATTAAAATCAACAAGGATCCAAATCTAAAAGCACGTCTCACAATATGCAAACAATAAATAAATAATGAAACATGTAGAGCGGTGTCAGAATCTGATGTGGGACAGCTGGAGTCACAGTGGTGAAGAGGAGCAGAGCTGGATGCTGTGAAGAGTTTCTCCAAGACTTGATTAAACCAGGCTTCAACTGTAAAGGACAAGGAATACAATCACACAAAAAATATGAACGAAGATTATACTTTTTTTTTCAGGAAAACAAACCTTTTAGCAAAATATACCAACTGGGTGAGCTGTGAACATGATAATGTTGTCTATATAGGCGTCTTGAACAAACATGAATAAAAACAAAACATTTGAATAACACTGACATTATTCTCCAGTGAAAGCAAGGTGACTTTACTTTGCTAACAGTTTACGTGTATATAACGTGTGCGTAATTGTCTATCAAACGTACTTTTACAACGTTGTCACTTCACTGCCGACAACTATATCACATCATATACTATGAGCAGAAATAGAGCGGAATATCAGCATCAGTCTTACCTCTCAGTGACGTCTTCCTGCTGGAAATGGAGATCGTAAACCCTCTGATTTTACAGGTTTGCCTTCGGTGTCTTCTCAAAAACTCCAAAGAAGCTTAGCATAGCTTAGCATAGCCGACTTGAAGCTTTCACCGCTCTGAATCTCTGACCGGCAAATAATGGGAACTTACTGCTTGTCCTTTCGTATTATGTTTTTACTGCACGTCCCGGTACAATTTAGCACCACAGAAAACAAACCTGTGTAATTTGCAGGTCCGTAATGTATTCGCCAACTAATTCATCAAGGCCAACCGACCACTTCACTGTGATAATGGAGGCGTCCCAGCTATGCTGCGAGACTTCCGAGCCGGAAGTGAGTGTGGCGCGCAGAGCATTCTGGGAGTTGTTGTCGTTTGTGTACATGAGCGATAAATACATTTTTCTGCCTTTCTCGGCCAAGAAGGCACTTTCTTCAAATATTATTTCACATTTCTACTCCAAAGATGACTATAACGATATCTGAGTCACAACAGTAAGAAAATATCTGAAATCTGGTCATTTGACGAAGGAACTGGTAGGAGAAAGATATAGAAAAGTCCAGCATGAAGATTTGCTTTGTCTCACACAATTTTAGGAAAATACAGAATAAGTCTGAACCATAGACAAGTAAGATTTACTGGTGCCATGTCAGTGTTTGAAACTGGAAGTTCATAGAACCATCAGGCGTCTACTGGACGGTCCCAGCTGTCAATCACACTGGTGCCCACTCACCCTGATTTATCATCTGTTTTCCTCTAAATGGCAACCTCATTTATAAAAGTGAAATCATGTTCAAATGGAGAAGACCTGAAACTAATGATTGAGAAGATCAACTCATTCACAGTAGAAGCTCATTTTCCCATAGACTTCAATTCAAGTTCTTCTTGCTAGGCTATCACCAATTTCAGGCCCCCTTTTAACTTGTGCCCCCTGCTTTCCCAAACCTGTTGAGGCTCCTGCTTTACATACTATATCACATTTACCTTGTATCCATATGCCAACTTTTCTACCTCCCTCATAATAGCCAAACACTTTATCATGATAAAAAGAAAAAAACACATTTCAAATCGGTCGAAATTAAATACACAGAAAACAACAAACACTGATTGAACTGAGAAACATATACATTTAGGTGTAAATTGTGCCATTTTTGCACATAATAATTATTTTTTAAGTTCTGAACCTTTGTTACATTGTTATTGAAGGATATATCATGGCAGGGTCTCTGCAGGTTTCAACAAGTCAAATTTAAGACTTTTTAAGACTTTTTAAAGACCATAATGAATACAATTTAAGACCCATTTCAAATCCATCCAAGTACAAAAGACATGAAGGAGAATTGGAGCCACAAATCTTTGAAATTCGGCGTAGCTGTTGTCTTTCATTAAGTTTTCTCCGCTGCTATGCTAAGCTGTAACACACCGCAAAGCGAGTCTAAAGTTTGTGCATGTTTTAAATAAAGGTAACTTTGACAGATTTTTAAGACCTTTCAAAATTTTATTTAAGACCTTTTATGAGATTTTAGGAGAATTTAAGACATTTTAAGACCTTAAATTCAAATTATTGGATTTAAGACTTTTTAAGACTTTATAAGTCCCCGCGGATACCCTGCATGGTGGTTGAGTAAAAGTTTGCATTCACATTTCTTTTTTTCTTTTTTTTAATAAAAAAATGCAATAAATTAGTAATACAGCCAATCATAATGGGGCTTCGTCTTATTTTACTTTTTCTTATATTACTTACTATAGATTGCCTTTTTGTGCTGCTAAATATTTACATTATTTTTCTTATTGTTTCTAAGAATAAATAAGTAAAGATAATGAAAACCTGGCTTGTAATAAATGCACCTCATTTCATTAAACAGAACATGTTTGAGTGGACAGCATGAGATCCTGTCACACTGTAACACTGTCCCGTGTTACCTTCACAGGACTTTGTCCGCAGGTCAGGGTCAAACATTTTGATCAATTAAAGAAGGAACAAAAAAGACACACTCGCCCCTGTCTCTGTCCCTGAATTGTCCACTGTTGACCAAAGCAGACTGACGAGTACTCACCATGTCTGTGGTGTCTCTCGCTGTCTGTCTGCGTCGAAGTCTGTCACCGGATCCAATGCATTTAAAGAGCGACTCTCAGAGTCAACTTTAGAAACAGGAAGCAGCTCAGTTGCGTTTATGCCGAGCGAGTTGAAAACAAGTCCGCGCAACCTCCTTTATTTTTTAAATAAACGCCTCCTTCTCGCGTAAGTCTCCGTTCTTTAGGCGAGAACTCGACTCTGTCATTTTCACTTAAACCGAGCTGCTCTCTCTCTCTCTCTCTCTCTCTCTCTCTCTCTCTCTCTCTCTCTCTCTCTCTCTCTCTCTCTCTCTCTCTCTCTCTCTCTCTCTCTCTCCCTGGCCGTGAGGCGTTCATGACATTCCCGGAAAATACAATTACGCCATGTGATGACGTGACCAATTCAGGCTTGCCACTAATGACTAATAACAAATGCTACCCGGATCTGATGATGATGGGTACACGTGTATTCTATTGTGTTACATAAGAACAACTAAGAAATGGATAGTTCAGGTTTTTTTTCTCCATGTGGTTGTGTGAGCTATATAGCATATAATGTCTCCTTAGGTGAACCTGCAGAGCTTTCTGAATGAACACTTTGGTCCACAGTTCTATAGTTTAGGTTTCTCACGACCTAATTCATGTTTCAGAGAATCTAAAGTTGTTTTTCAATATTTGGTTGACCTTGTTCATGTTTCTGGGAATAATCCTGTTAGCTGCTGTCTCATTTCACAGGCAGATGTTATGTTTCTGCCTTCCCTCCATCAGTCATGATGTAAAACAGACACGAAAATGTTACATACAGTACTACTGCTTTAATAATGTATCAGTGCCATATACAACCAAATAAGTGATAACAGTGATAACATAGTGTTAGTGTAAAACATAGTGTTAATGTAAAAATTAACACTTTACATTAGACACACTTGTAAATAAAAACTGCCTTGGTTAATTTTACACACATTTCTCTCTTAATCTTTCCTGGTTTCCTGCTTAAATGATCTCAGTTTATAAATCATGTGACCTTTTATGCTGGCAACCCCAGAGCTAAATGGTGTATTTTATACTCACCACATTTCAACCAGACAGTCCGTCTTTTTCTTGTGAACAGGGTCATGATATTTTGGCAAATTATTAAGAAGTGCGTCCCCATAAAGAAAGTTTGCGAAACACTGGTCTATATGATGATGATACGTTTATATATGTCTTTGTGATCCATTCTATAATTCAAACTATGCTATTTTATTTACTTTCAATATAACTGAGTAAAAGCCAGAACAAAATATCCATAGTGATTGAGTACCCTAGACAGATAATCTATAATATTTTTAATATAAAATTGATTATCACAAGCTGTGGTGTCTGTAAGAATTTCCTTCTGTTGCGATTTCCATTCTTTCACTCTTGAAAAGACCCGAGGCCCTTGAATGCAGCACTCTGACGTCTTTTAAGTACAAAAAGGAAAGTGAAAGGAGCAGAGATATAAAACATATACTTGAATGCTTTGTCTGTGTGTTCTTGTCTTCTCCTCAGTAAAGCTCATGTCTCGTGTCATGAATATTATTCTGGTGCATTTCTTTCAGGCCTGATTGTTGGCTGCCTGCATGTGAAGTAGTGTGTGCTGCATGGCCAGTGAAGGGTGTTACCTACTTAAACCCTGTGCACAGTTTTTAGAAGGCGACAGCTGGTCCACCCTTGTGAGAAATATGTCTAATTTGTACAATATCCCCAAAGGGACTTTCCGCATGTCTGTGACACTCAACATAAACATACGTATCTTGTCCTTTTGCGTAATTTCCTACTAACTTTATAATAACAAAACAGTGGTACTATTATACTATTGTACTAGTCAAACATACTGTGAGTCGTGAGTGTCACATGGAGAACACATGTGTCTCAAGGTAGTTGCAGAGAAGTTGGTTTGTGTGGTTTAATCTATCTTATAAATAGAGGCTGACAAGCAGACAGCACCACAGCATTGTAGCACATAACTCATATTTGAAATTCTCTCCAAAAGCATAAGATAGTCCTTTATTAGTCCCGCAGTGGGGAAATTTACAGTGTTACAGCAGCAAGACAATAGAGATAAGGATAATAAATATTAAACATGCATTACCATAAAGAAATACAATATATAAAGTACATTATACAAAGATATTAACACTGACCATAAAAATAGGTTTAAAAATAGAATGTAGAATGTACATTATAACTGGTCAGCAGAATATACACAGTATGCACATGGTATTTACAGTGTAAGGAAACAAGGTTGAGCTATTAAATAAGGATATTAAATAAGGATATGGATATTGCACTGATGAGAAAACTACAGTATAAATAAATATATTGCACATGGAGAGTGTATGTGTCTGTGGTCTACTTAGAGCAGTACTTGTTGTACAGTCTAACAGCTGCAGGGAGGAACTACCTGCGATAACGCTCCTTCAGACATTTTGGGTGTTTTAGTCTGTGACTGGTGTAGTCATAGTAGTCAGTGTAAATTAATATGGCAAACAAAACACCCCCCAGCCAGACGTCAAACATTTATGCAAGCAATGCAGACATAATTGAGATATCAAGATGCTCTGTACAGTCTAATGACATGTGATGACTAGGGTTTACCCTGTCTCTGGCCCATGCTTGGACTGACTCCAGCCCACAGATGACTCAAGCAGGATTAATGGACATGATCATGGAAGACATTCTTACATAAGAAGTTGTGGCATCAAAGGCAGCAAAAAGAGGATGTAAACAAGCGGAGGAAAAGGCAAATATGGCATTAGAGCTTTGAAAGTAGTGCCAGAAACAGGACATAGGGCATTTTGCAGAACCTTAACAAGAAAATCACCAAGAAAATCACCATGTTCCTGTTTTTGTTTTTGTGAATGTTCAAAATACTCCCACATTTGAAGCAGAAGTGCGTAACTTTTGTGTATTTTGTTGTTGATGTTATTATTCTGCTTATGTCTGGTCTTCATGAACATGAACTGTGTAACATTGCATGTTTGCTGTGTCCAAATCAGGCTCTGTCAAGCAATCAGATCTGACTAAGGGAGTGTTTGTGTGCATACAGCAGCAGTGCAGGCACGGGTGGGGACATGAAATGTTTATCTTTTCAAACTGCAATCACCTTTCAAATATTTTGAGAAGTAGAATTAGCTTTTTAATTCATATTACAATCCGTTTGCAGCCTTCTTCCTTTACTAGCACAATTCATCTGTCTTGACATCAAGAGAATCACTTCCTTTGTGCATTGTGGTAAATTTTACCTACAACATCAGA
This sequence comes from Microchirus variegatus, assembly GCF_963457635.1. Taxonomy (NCBI): domain Eukaryota; kingdom Metazoa; phylum Chordata; class Actinopteri; order Pleuronectiformes; family Soleidae; genus Microchirus; species Microchirus variegatus. The sequence continues at coordinate 10,526,015 of NC_139804.1, read as the reverse complement.
TGTAAACACCACTATGCCGAGAAACCAAGCGTCAAGTAGACTTTGGGCGTTTTCACAGCTACAGTTTGATTGCTTTGGTCCACACAAGTCAGAAAAATGTTACAATGTAGCAAACAGACGTGGGGACGTTGCTTTCACATATGCTTAGTTCTAAATGAACCAAATAGACCGCAAAGAACATCGGCACCGGAAACCAGACTAAACCCGGATTTCCACCGGGTCCGTCAGCGCCATGGAACATCAGCGCCACAGTCACCATCCAATATGATCCAATATGACAATGGTTTGAATTTAATGGACATTTGTTTATAGTTAAAAGTTACCCATTTAAGTTTTAAAGGTTACATGTCAACTCATGAGTTTTTCATAAGTTAATTAGAACAATTGGCTTCATTGTTATTTTCTTGTTGCTGTTTTTTTATTTATTAATAAAACCTATGATAATCTCAGTATGAAAGTTTAAAAAATATATATTTTACAGTCACTCTCTTTAAATTACCAGTGGTTGCAGTATGAGGAAGAATTAATGGAATCCCCCTATTTGATAAACACAATTGAGTAAACAAAAGAACAAGCACTTCCTCATACTAATGATGATATTCTGTTCCTGGTCTTGTATCCATTTACCAGATCACACATTAACACCAGACATGAACTAAAGCGTTGAATATAGAAACTGTAGTCATGTTTTCATTTGTGGTTTCACATTCACCACATCACTACTTTATGAATATTAATAATTGTATTTATTTTATAAATAATTTATAGAATGCTGAAGTGTGACATGTTTTTGTTTAGTGCAGAGTCACATTTCTCATAACATACCCTGTACACCCTATTATACAATATTATAATAGAATAATTCTGTAGTAGTCAGGATTCAGTTGCGGTAATACAGGGGAGCTGCCCCCCTTACTTTTGTGTTTTAAAAACTTAACTTGTAAAAACATCTGCCACTATGTCCACAAGCTTTTCAAAGTATTGAAACATAAATAAATTGAGCAATAGTCAATAATTGTAAATATAATCTCCGGCCCATGGATGTATAATATGAACTGGATAGAGCTCCGCCCCCTCTGCCTTGAAGACAATTTTTACATGGTGGCCACTTTGGGTACTGCAACAAAAAATCCCATGGGGCCCAAAAAGCAATTTTCCCATTGACCGCAATAGTAAAAGAGACGCGTGTAAAAGTGTCCACAGGACACATCGAGACATGGACACAGGCTTTTATAGATTTTGACGGCAGACACAGTTCTTCTTACTAGTCACTCCTAGTTTGCCGAAGACTTCACGAGTGATTCACAGAACGCGGCAGTTCAGTTATAATAATAATAATAATAATAAATAATAATAAAATAATAATAAAATAATTATAATATATAATATAATAGACCTAAGTCATGTATCAATACGAGAGAAGAAGAAAACCTTCCTGTGCTTTTCTTACAGATGCATGTGATGTACTACAGCATAATACATTGCAGTGTAGTGTAATATAGTGTGTTAAGAATAGTATTGTGTAGTTTAGTGTGGTGTATGACAGTATAGTAGAGTGTAGTGTAGATTAGTATGTATAGTATAGTATAGTGTAGTAACAATTTCTGAAATGATGTATAGTATAGTATTATGTTGTATTGTATTGTATTGTATTGCATAGTATGGTATAGTAAGTACTGTAGTGTCACAGAGATAGCACAAAACAGTATAGTGTAGTTCAATGTAATTTAAGTGTAATTTGGTGTAATATAGTGTAGTGTCATGTAGACTCAGAACAATGTACTTTGAAAAGTGTGCTAAATGACAAATGTACTCAAATCACAGTGAGCACATCATCACCATAATATGTTGTGAATGGAGTATTGAATGTTATTCTAATTAGGGCAGCACATGGGAGTTTGTCAAGTCAAAGTCCTGGTCAACAAAGGCCGTCTTCAGGGGAGAGTTTCACTGCAACAAAGGCCATATTCAGTATGCTGACCACGCTCCCTTCACATCATTGTCCAGCACTGTTTCATCGACGGTACACTCACATCCACATGACTTCAGCAGCCTGAGTCCAGCCTCATTTCCAGTCAGTAACAAATGGGATTTTTTTTCTTTTGTGCTTGTTTTGTAAACTTGAAAAAGTGCTTTTTTGCTTGTTCCAAATCCTCACCAAATCTTTTGTCATGGGGATAAAAACCTTAATAGTTTCCACTTGTTGCCTAAACAGCACAGTCTGTCTGATAAGCTGCAGAGACTCTCTGTAGTTGAGTCAACAGGAGAGGTGAGCCTGTCACAACCCATCTGTGTTCATTCTTGTTTTACAGTTCTTAAAGCGGACCTAGACTGGAAGTTCCGATTAACGCTGTTTTTAATGCAGTTCAGCCACTGCTGAGAACGCTGTGTTTTATTGTAATCTTGGGCTCAGCGAGATCTCTGAAAAAACCCGGTCCAGTTACGTAAACAGCGGTTCTCCTGAACAGCAGATCGTCCTGCTCCGGGCACTAGTCCGGGCACATCCAGTTGCATACATTGAACCGCAGAAGAAGAATAACGTCTGTTGTGGAGGTGTTTCACGAGCGACAGTGTCTTCTGACTCTGGGTCTGACTCCGGGTCAAAGTCATAAAAGGCACTGCGGCTGGGAGTCGAGAAGAAGCTATTATCAAAACATTGTTAAAACAATGTTTTGATAATGAGTAGCAGTGCATCCACCGTTCCAGAGGGGGAGCTGCGCTTCTGAGAGCGGGTGTGCCTCTGGGTACTGGCCAATCACAAGACTCTGTCTTCTGGGTGAGAGAGTTGAGTCTCAAATCTCACGGCTGGGGAACACCGTCAGAAAAGAGGATTTCTAACGGCTCGTTTACAGCAACTAGGAGGTTTTTGACCATAAAAACAAGTTCATGTATGTAAGTAGACCTCCATAACTAACATATATGTGCTACAGGATCACTCTATGTGAGCTTTAATTAAATGCAGTTCGGTCTGATTGCAGTTTCACATGGTTGATGGAGTTTCAATCTTGAAAAAAGACATTAGACTGGGTGCTTTTTAAAATGAAAGTATCCACAAATGAAGATAACAATGGATGTGTTAGTCAATCAATCAATCCTTATTTAGAAAGAGGTGTGTGCGCAGTGATGCATGATGGCATGTAGACTGACAAGCTGGGCCTGATTTATAATTCATGGCAGTTCTCATGACAGTGCTAACTTACCCACTTTCGTTTTAATGTTTGCTAAGCCAAATGTAAAAGGTGATTGCAGGATATGCAGAAACATTTCGCAACACCTTGTTTCCTAGTTGCATAACAAAAGACTTTGTATAACCTGAAGTTGAACAAAACATTGATATTGAGTGGCAGTCCATAGTTTTGCATAGGCTGACCTTAGCTACCACAGGAGATTTGTAGAAATCCCCTGAAAAACCCTTCAGTGTTTACCCGCATCATTGATGTGTCTCAAAACCAGTTTCTCGAAGCACTTGGGGATGACTGGGGTGAGTGCTACGGGTGGTAGTCATTAGGCTAGTTGTGGGCGACTTTGTGGGAACCGGGATGATAAAGGCAGATTTCAAGCAGGCTGGGATAACGGCTTGCTTCAGTGACAGGTTGAAAATGTTAACTGGTCGGCACATGCCTTGAGCACCTTCCCTGGTACTCCATCTGGGCCTGTGGCCTTCGTGGGGTTAATGGCACGGAGCACCCGTCTCACGTCCTCCACCTCGACAGTGAGTAGGGGGGTGCCGGGGGCTGGTGTGGATTGTGAGGAGGGTTGGGGTGGTGTGGCTGAGTGCTGTACCTGGGACTCAAAGCAGGCGAAAAAGCTGTTCAGTGCCGCATCCAAGTCCCCGGGTGTTGGAACATCCTCTGTAGTTTGTGATGGTCTGTATGCTCAGCCACACCTGCCGGGGTTTGTTGAGCTGCTCCTCTATCCTCCTCTTGTTCTCTGCTTCGGTCTTGATGCCTCGCCTCAGGTCGGCGCGAGCGGCGCTGTACAGTGCTGTGTCACCCGATCTGAAGGCTGCATCACGGGCCCGGAGGAGCACGCGGACCTGGCTAGTCATCCATGGTTTTTGATTTGGGAACACCCGGATGCACTTTTCCATGGTGACCAGTCCAATTCAGTACTTGATGTAAGACTATGAATGTAGCCAGGTCTTCATGGTCTGCTCAAATATGACCTGCAGTCGGACGAGAGCATCGTCAGGCCATGTGGTAATGGTCAACCTTTGGGGCTTTGTTTGTCGGCTGAGAGGGGTGTATGCGGGGGCAGGGAGCAGTAGTGATGGGATCGGCAGTTCATTTGAGTGTACTGAATCCCTAGAATCCGTTCATTAAAATTATTCATTCAAAAGATTCGTTCACAGAATCGTTCAGTGCGTAGCAGGAGCCCAGTGCCCTGCTACGTGACTCACGTCCTCCCTGAGTGCAGTAAGTTCGTGGGTCAGTGAGTGAATGACACCGCGAACGAGATTCATGTCCTCAGCCACAGTTCTCCAGCTCTCTGTGTGTCAGTTCGTTTGCGAACGCGATTCACTTCCTCAGCCACAGTTCAGTTTGTGTCAGTACATTCGCGGGTAAGTGAGTGAGTGACTAGACTCACCTGCCCTGACAGACTCCTCCTCCCTCCCAAGTTCTGATATAAAAAACATCTTATTATAATAATGATAAAAATGATGATGATAATATAAAATAATAATACTTAAAGGGGAAATAAGTAGTTTATAGTGCCATCTAGAGGAGAGGCTGAAATTTACAACAAAGACCTGATGCTCTGCTCACCCCCTCCCTTCCCTGAGCGCTACGGTATCCGCAGCTGGTCAAATGTCGTCCTCGTTGTCTTTCTCCGTGTCAGCAGATGAGGTTCGTGAGGCGAGGGAGAGGGCGAGCTACCACGGCCGTAGCAGACGAAGCGGAGAGAGAGGAGGCGGGACTTCCGCTACAAGTAAAGAGAAGCTTGTTTTGTTCTCTCACGTTTGTCCTTACAGGCTCCGGTAGAAACATGGCGTCTCGCTGCTAACAGTGGCTATGCAACCGCGGTCCGCGGTCATGTTATTTTACATGACTTTTTGAAACGCTACAAAAATGAAACAAAAACTATTATACAGCGACTAGACAATGCAGGAGCACATAATATGTATAAAAAAGTGGATTTTGGGTAATATAAACCCATAAATACTACACATTGTATCTTTAAATAAAAACTAAAAGTATAAACGTATCATTATTATTATTTTTATTAAAGAGGCACATAAAGGTTGATACTAATATGCACATATACATTTATTATTATTTTAAATCTTACAGCTATTGGTGAGTCTCTCGTCTGTGTCTCCTCTCCTCTCATTACTTTGTGTGTACCTAAGTCTGTTAATGGGGCGATTGTGTATGTGTGTGTGCTTGTTTTCAAGTGGCTTAGCTTGACTAAACATTAGCTGTTAGCTTGGAGAAAAGGACGCCAAATTGTCACCCGTTTCTGTAGAAGTCTTCTACAATAGACACACAGCAGCGCGCCGCCGCGACTGTTCCGTCGAGGACGTGAATCCGTGACAGTTCTGAAGTTCTGAACGTGATTCACGTCGTCCTCCAGTTCTCTGTGTAAGTACGTTCGTGAATCATGAGTGACTCAGTGAGTGAGTGAGACCGGCAGACACAGTTCTTCTTTGTAGTTCCTCCCCGCTCGGCGCACGTTGGCTGGCGTTGATTGCCAAAGATTCACGAGTGAGTGACGGCGTCGGCGAACGACTTCACGAGTGATTCACAGAACGCGGCAGTTCCACTCCCGGCCGCCACGCTTGCTGCTGAGCTCAACTGAACTAAGAAAGGAACGAATCAGTTCATGAAGTGATCCCAGTCAGTTCGTTCACTCAAAAGATCAGTTCTTTCGAACGAATCTGACCGGTCTAGGTGGGGAGGGGTATGGCTCTTTATGCACGCTTGATGTTGGAATACACATGGTCCACAAGTGTTTCCCCCTCTTGTTACACATGTTACATGCTGGTAAAATGTTGGTAACAGTCTTGAGATTTGCCTTATTAAAGTTCCCTGCGATGATGTGGATGCCGTTGGGATAGGCCCGCTGGTGGTTATTGATGGTATTTAGCAGCAGAGCGAGAGCTATTATTACTTTAGCGTCCGGTGGTATGTAGACTGCAGTGATGACAACAGCAGCTAGCTCTCTAGGCAGAAAGAAGGGTCGACATCTCACCGACATGGACTCCAGGTCAGGAGAACAGTGCCTGTCCAGTATAGCGCTATTGTTACACCAACCTTCATGCACGTAGATGCAGAGCCCTTGCCGTCTCCGTTGTCCCTTGACGGAGTGACAAAAAAAATATTTTGTGCACCCGGAGAGGACGGAGAGACTCTCCGACAGCCTCTCCGGCGACGTAGAGCACTTTACGCAGAAGTATACATTGGGCTTAACTGTTGTGGGTGACCCAACAATATTTTCAGCTGTAAGCTGTGTTTGTGGAGGCCTATTGGTTAACATGAGCCCAGCAGGAGGAACCATGGGAGGGCGGTAAATGATCTCCCCTTCTGCTGGTTGGATAGAAGAGCTTGAAGTGTGGGAACAGACACTGAACAGCTGAGGTTGATGCTGGGTTTATTTACAGTCATCACAGCACCACAGCTCATGTGCCTCCAAAGGTTGTGTTTGTTCTCTGTCAGTGCTCTCTTTGTCAACTCTTCATAGGACTTTCTGTCTTATCGTTGTTCAAGAGTATGAAAGTGCTAGTTCCTTTTTTATTTGGGTTTTGAAAAAGCAGGTGGCACTGTGGTTATGTCTGGGTCTAGGGGAAAACCATGTGCAAAACAGTGACACAATTCTTAAGGTTATAAAAAATCAGCTATGTGCTGACAGTGTAAGTGAGAGTGGTGCAAGAAGATTCCCTGCAAAGCTTGGTCAAACCAGAGTGTATAATATTAAGGTTAACTTGTAGAAATGTGATACACTTCGCACACAAAGTCCAAAGTACCTATAAGTCATTGAATCAGTAGCAACTGGAGTTCTAGTTTTTCCCTCACTGTAGTTGTACATGAACACCAGATTTTAGGTTATTTAGGTAAAATTTTAAATTTGAACAGTATAACACATGGAAAATGGAAACTATGTACTGGCATTTTTCCAACTTTTTTTTCCTTTCTGGCGACAAAGACGCTGATTCACTGGCTTCCTGTGAACAGCTCACGTGAAATTACCGTAATAACCACATGTTGCCAGCTTTCAGAAACCGTATAATTTTTTCCAATCGCACAAACCGTTGCATAATTGTCATAATGCAAATGGTTCTTGTGTGTAGTCTAAAGGCCACATTATACTTCTCCGACTGCGTTCTGCGTTATCCGACTGCATAACCACGGAGACCCCTCGAGCCTTCATACTTCTGCGTCGTGGTGACGGATACGCGCTGCAATTTCCCGCCCGATCAGTAGGGGTCGCTGCGCAAGGTTGTTGTGCTCGTCCGAGAGAGAAAGACTGTTGTTGTTGAAACAGTAGCCGTTTCTCACTTTTCTGTGTCACAGAACGCAGTTTTAAGATAATTTGAGGCAATAAATTAGTCATTTAGAGTCTAAACATGTGCTGTGTGTGTTAAGATATGACGTATTTATAGTTCGGCAGCGACGTTGTCGGCGGTGATCAGCTCCGCCTCTGTGGACGCTCGGTGCGCACTGTGAGCCGGCACAGAGCAGCTTATCTCGGCCTGTCCTGAGGACCAAACGCTCCGTCTCCATTGTCCCTTGACGGAGTGACGGACACTTCAAAAATGAACACTCTTAACACTGTTAAAGGGTTAACCTCTCATTAAGAGGCTACTTCAACCCTGCCACTGGGGGCCACATCCAGTGTACTCCTATAGTGCCAGTCCCAAGCCAAAGTTGTGACATAAAGGACATCTGGTGTAAAATCTTGGCCAAATCACATATATGTGCGGTGGCAAAAAGGTGATAAGGTTTTTAAAGAATAAAGAATAAACTGCTCTATCAATCAATATAAAAGTCTGACAATGCCACCCTGGAGACCAGGGAAAATATTTAATTCAAAAATTGAACTAAGAGCACAAAACCCCAATAAGGGCGCACAGTTTCATCATACGAAGGAGCTTCAGACGTGGTTCCATCCAACAATAATCTTTATTATAATTAATTTTAATATGAGGTTAAAACACCATATGAAAGCTAAAATAGGGTATGGGGGAAATGTAGGGCTGAGGCTTACCAGCGGTGAGGAAGGCTAAGGAGGGAGCAGATCTATGGAGCCACCCTGATTCACAGAGTGCACACACAGAGAGACACCACCACCCAAAAGCAGCCTCAACCACCTTCGGCTCTCAGCACCTAAGGACACAAGAGGAACAGAATTTAGTCACCGACCAGAAAAATAAACAATACCAAAAATAATATAATCAGTAAACAATACAAGTTAATATTCAGTCAAAATAATGTTAAATCTAAATGAATTGCCCAAAATAAAGTAAATAAACAAAATTGTGGTGCATGAAAAATAAAGAAATAACACAATTAACAAAAGACACGTGATTACTCAAACAATCAAAACAATAAACTAATCTAAAGTAAAGTAAAACAACTAAAGTAAACCAATTATGGTAAATGTGATCAAATTCTATCTACTCCGTTAAAAACGGCATAAGACCTAATTAATTAAAGCGGACCTCGACCGGAAGTTCCAATTAACGCTATAGTGTGTATCTGCGTCATTACCTTGTTTAAGGACGCTGTGTTTTATTGTAATCTCGGGCTCAGCGAGATCTCTGAAAAAACCCGGTCAGGTTACGTAAACAGCGGTTCTCCTGAACAGCAGATCCTCCTGCTCCGGACACTAGTCCGGGCACATCCGGTTGCGTACATTGAAGCGCAGAAGAAGAATAACGTACGTTGTGGAGGTGTTTCACGAGCGACAGTGTCTTCTGACTCTGGGTCTTCACGAGTGATTCACAGAACGCAGCAGTACCACTCCCGGCCGCCGCGATCGCTGCTGAGCCCAACTGATCTAAGAAAGGAACGAATCAGTTCATGAAGTGATCCCATCAGTTCGTTCACTCAAATGATTCGTACTTTCGACCGAATCACTCCTGACCGACACAACACTATCAGTGAGTGAGTGACTACACTCACCTGCCCTGACAGACTCCTCCTTCCCAAGTTTTGATATAAAAGTAAAGTTTAACATCATTATAATAATGATAATAATGATGATGAGAATACAAAATAATAATACTTAAATAAAAACTAAAAGTATCATTATTATTATTTTTAGTATTTGTATTATTATAGAGGTACATAGAGGATAATACTAATATGCACATATACATTTGTTATTATTTTAAATCTTACAGCTATTGGTGAGTCTCTTGTGTGTCCCCTCTCCTCTCATTACTTTGTGTGTACCTAAAGTAGTCACACTTGTGGTCTTATTTGTCAAAATGAATGGGTAAGACAATCCAACAGATGGAAAACATTCTAATAAACACATACACTCACCTTAACAGATTTAAAGGTAGGCCTAGAAGTCCAAGCCCCTTTCTTCAGATTTCCCTCCGAAGCTACGCCTCCAGACCACAGGAACGCGCAAGCTAACACGGATTCACGAGCACTGCACAGCATCAGTAACTTTCAGTACGTTTCAGTCATGCAAGCTTTTTTTGGATACTTGTTCAAAACAACAAATACTCTCAAAAGATCAGGAAGACATAAAGTTAACCTACAGGTCCAGTAGAAGCAGCCCTTTCTGAGCTTGTCAGTTCATTCAGCAATTTTCCACTCAACTGACTCCACCCCACTCTACCTGCCAAGATACACCTCCTCATCAAGACACACCTCCTTATCAAGACACACCTCCTCATCAAGTCACACCTCCTCATCAAACACACCTCCTCATCAAGACACACCTCCTCATCAAGTCACACCTCCTCATCAAGACACACACACACTTCCTCATCAAGACACACCTCCTCATCAAGTCACACCTCCTCATCAAGACACACCTCCTCATCAAGTCACACCTCCTCATCAAGACACACCTCCTTATCAAGACACACCTCCTCATCAAGTCACACCTCCTCATCAAGACACACCTCCTCATCAAGACACACCTCCTCATCAAGTCACACCTCCTCATCAAGACACACCTCCTCATCAAGACACACCTCCTCATCAAGACACCCGTGATCACAGCTGCTCCACATATCCTGCACTCAGCCCAGACAATGCATTCATTCATTGGTTACAATTAGGATGTTAAGTGGATTATAAGGGATACAGTAAAAAAAATATTAATCACCTGTAAAAGACCACACTATGAAATAAAATAAGTTGGCTTTACTCAAACAAATGTAGAAATATAATGAATGCGCCAGAAAAAAAGCATGTTACAGGAGGTTATTCAGAGTGATTATTTTCAACATAACTTTACTGAATATAAGAGCTGTTTTGGTTGAAGCAGGATGTTGTAATACAGAAGTCTTGTTTTATTGAACCTTCTACAACTGCATGAAGCATCGTTTAGTGTAATTGATACAGATATTGATTTGATGAATATGGGTGATGCAGAAAGACTGAGGTGGGTTAACAATATCCAGATTTTTTTTTCTTTATTTGTCTTCTGCTCATATTATTCTTTCTCAGAATATGTTTTTTATTTTGTGAAATGAATGGTGTTTGTAATCCCACAAGGGATTATCTGGAATGACAGAAATAAAAACACTAAGTGCGTCAGAACGCCAAGTGACTGACCGATGATTTAAGATAATACCTTTACTTCTTTTAAGTACAGCCAACTGAGTATTTCAGAATATGCCTTCATGTTTCACTGTGTACTTTAAGTGCAACATCTTGACTGTTGAGCGGCCTAGGTCGACCTTTTGCAGTGGTTAATCTGATGATGATGATGATGATAATGATGATGACGAACACTGACCTCACTTCCCACTGCAACCCCGGATGCATTAATGCAACTGTCTGAACAAAAACAAATGAGGGCACAACCCACTTCTTTTCTTCCATTTCTTTTCACTCCATGACAAGGTTGACCACCTACTTTTTTTTTCTATCACTGATTGATTCCATATTTGACTTCATCATATCTTCTTGTGAGTCCTTCCCTTCTGTGATGCTGGCTCTCCTCCTTCTCCTCCCTCTCCTCCCTGCTCCTGGGACTGGGTAGGAGAGTAATAAACAGTGTGATTACTTGTGTAAGTGGATTACATGCAAGAGTGTAACCTTGTCACTTCTATTTAAAAACAATCAATCAATCAATCAATCTTTATTTGTATAGCCCACAGTTTACAAAACATAGTTTGTCTCACGGGACTTCACAGGGTTGGTAACATCCCCTGACCTTCGACCAGAGTAAGGAAAAACTACCAGGGAAAAAACCCTTATAACAGGGATAAAAGGTAGAAACCTTAGTGAGAACCACAGGTGAGGGATCCACTCCCTGGACGGACAGACGTGCAGTAGATGTTACCCAAAACATACAATACACAATTACAAAGAATAAAGAGTAAAAAGTCTTTAAGGATCCATCTGGATCACTGGGTTTGTCACAGCCTGTAGTGAAGGCTGTTGTGGTCAGAGACTTGAAGATGACAGAGTCCTCTTTCCTGTCCTGACCTCATGTCGTTCACTGGTGTCAGCAGAACTGTAAGAGATTAAAAGTCAGTTAGAGATGTGCTACATGTGGATTTATGTGCTACATATCATGGGGGTACATCGGGTAAGTGGTGAAGGTTGAGAAATCGGGGATGGGGTGAGATAAACAGCGGCTCGTGCAAAGTCTGTGTGCTCATTCTCAGTGCATGATGGGAAATTCCCCCCAGCAGTCTAAGCCTATGGCAGCATAAGATAGACGATTCTAATCAGGACATACCTGATCTAGCTTCAACTATAGGCTATGTTAAAAAGGTAGGTTTTCAGTCTCACCTTAAAGGCGGAGACAGAGTCAGACTGTCTGACTGAAAGCGGAAGTTGGTTCCACAGGAGAGGAGCCTGGTAGCTAAATGTTCTGCCACCTATTCTACTTTTATTTATTTTCAGAATAACCAGTAGACCTGAGTTCAGGGTCTATTCGGTTGATATAAAGTGATTAAATATAAGAAGGTGCCTGATTATTCAGGGCCTTGTATGTAAGTAGAAGTATTTTAAAATCTATTCTACTTTTCACTGGGAGCCAGTGAAGAGAAGCCAAGACGGGAGTTATATGATCACTTCTTCTGGTTCCAGTCAGTATCCGTGCTGCTGCGTTCTGGACCAGTTGAAGGCTTCTCAGGGACTTACTAGGACATCCTGAGGGAGAGATGTTTCTGTAGTCTTTCTCTGTATAACTGAAACATGGCTGGAGGGCAGACGAGAGCTGTTCAGTGAATGTTTCAACTGAACTGTCAGATAAACAGCGACTGTAATAATGCTGTAACAAAAACAACAATACTTACCAGGATCTGTCTCACTGCACTTATCAAAAGCTTCTGAATGAAAAAGCAGCTAGAACATTCACAAAGATACTGTGATTTAAAGGTGCTATATGTAAGTCAGTAATTGATTCACAGGATCACTGGAGCCAATCCAATGACATAGGGTGAAAGGCGGGATCACAGCCTGGACAGGACACCAGTCCATCACAGGACAAACAAACAGAGACGAATAAACCATTCACTCTCACACGCACACCTACAGTCAATTCAACGGGTGAATTCCAATTCCTTGCTTAATCCTCAATCTTAACCCTCAATCTCAAAAAGGTGTGCTCCCTCTAGTGCAAGTGCTGTCCTGATTCTCAGAAAAATTAAGTTGAGGGCCAGTTAAGATAAGGGTTGAGCTTGAGGGTTAAGATTGAGGGTTAAGATAGGAATTGGAATTGGCCCAAAGTGTCCGGACTGTGGGAGGAAACCAGAAAAAAAAACATGCAGACACAAGGAGAACATGCAAACTCCACACAGTAAGGTCTGGACCTTGTTGTTGCAAGGCAACAGTGCCAACCACCATTTTATCTTGTGGTGCACCGGGGAAGAGGCAACAGTTAGCTATTAGAGGGAGCAGAGGCAGATATGTTGCATTTTTATTCTTGCAAACCATCAAATCATTGCTGGCTCTCTGTAAACAGTAGAGATGTCCAGAGAGACCATGTCACATTCAAAATCACTTCACCTTTAGTGCCCACGCAGCAAGGTTCCATGCCAAAGGCGCACCCTTGGTAAATTGCAGTGAGAAAATAACTCCCTCACCAAAAAATAGTTTTTTCGTCTTCTTATGTGTTGTTAAGTCAAACTTATGATTAATTTATGTCACTAATAATAAAAAAGTAGTGATTATTGGGCAGAAGTCACATTTTTCTTTTGTTTTGTTTATACAAACAAGCCAATTTTTAGTAATTTTTGTCAAGGTGTGTCAGTGAAAAAAAAAAAATCATCAGATTGCCTATAGGTCACAGTGGAAAAAAGGATATAAGACACTATATTGCACATTCTTATAGCCACTGTATACATGTTTCAACACAGTAATGCCTATATGCTCTGTTTTCTAGGGATTAAATCCCTTTTCTCACTCATTCTGATGCTCAGATATCGCTATACCTAAATGCTGCAATATGATTGGCTGAACAGATATTTGTGTTAAGAGCAGATCCGAGAACAGTGTTTAACAGTAACATCCATTTTCTTTGAGACAAAACCATCATCTGAGGGCCCGGAGAGCAAATGAACAAAACAATCTCCATAATAACAGATTAACCAGAACAGGAGCAGGATATTTAGAAGGTAGATTGACCTCAGTGTGATGAGTATCAAGGTTTGTCCTACACCTTTGCCCTCTGAGCCAAAACAGGACGTCGGAGCATCTCAGCAACAGGAAACCAACAGACAGAGCAAAACAAGTACTCTCTCAGTGGAATGTGTCTGACTCTGCTGATGGCTGCTCAAACACAGCCAAAATGTTCTCAGTGAGACTTCAGGAATTGGCTTCATGCTGAACATTTTGGGCAGGGACATGGCTTCATGTCACGTAGCCTTCATGTATATCATGACATCATTTTTAAGGGACCTTTTAAATGTGACACATACACTGCAGCTGCACTCACTTATTCATCTCAATGTGACCTTCCAGTAAAATAATAATACAAATAAAATCTAATAAAGATGTTTGCAAGGATTCCCCCCCAGTATGATTAGCTTGAAAGCTAATTTTCTCATCACTTGAGATGAATATGTTCCAAAAAAAATTTTCAGTTTCTTTTTTTTTCTTGTGTTATTTTGCTTTAGCAGCTCCATGTGTAACAGTGCTGGCCCAAGCCTTTATGGGGCCCTAAACTGGAACAATATATATATCCAGTCTCTGACTGTGTTGCATTCACAGCTCGTGTCTTCTGACAGGGAAAAGAAGTAGATCTGTCCTCCCGCCACTTTCTGTCCGGTTTAGGATTGAGTTTTAGATTTTATCTCTTGTTTCTAAGTTTCATTTTTGTGATCTGGTACATTTACTGACTCCTGCCTCCTGGATGTTCCCGGATCAAAGTGCAAAACTATAGGTTATTGAGCCTTTTCAGTCAATGGAATAGTTTGCCTTTTCATGTAAGAGTAGCTCAGATGCTAGAAACCTTTAAAAGTACAGTGTGCAACACACACACCACACACATTTATTTATTAGATTACAGTATAAAAGTGTATATTTGTTTGCCTTTTACTTTACCTGTTCATGCTGTGTGTTTGATGTGCTTGTACAACACTTTAGCAAACTGTGGCTGTTTCATAAGTTGACATTGACTTCATCAGGCATTATCAAATGTGACTTAGTTGTGTGTGTATCGTCCTCTACTGAAGCCTTGAGTCTCAGCATCTGTCTCCATCTTGTGGCAATAATATAAACAGCATCTGAGGGAAACCATCTTGGGGTGGGTCAAAAATATTGATTTGGTGATAAATCTTCGTCCTTTCTTCAGGTCAAATATAAATATATTAAACTTAACAAATGAAGGCATTCTAAAGTGAACTTTAAACTTTTCAGACGTTTTCTTCACTCAGATATCATGATGTATCGCTATATGATTGTCCTGCAATGTACTGATTATCACAGAATCGTTGTATTGAGAATCGCGTCTCGTATCGTGAGGTACCCTGTGATTCCCACCCCTATATCACACACAGGGTGTTGAGTGAATACTATTTATTTCATATTAGACCATTAAAACCATAAAGCACAGCAGGTCATTGGTGAACATTGACATTGTAAAAAATTATTTTTCAAAAAGATCTCACACGGCATTGATCAGGCCAGTGTGAAGGCATTAAATGGCAGTGAGATTTGGAAAGTAAACCATTAAAAAACCTAAAAGAATGAGCAGCAACAGAGTAATCAAGCTGTGCCTTCCGTTAGACTAATCAGTCAAAAAAAAAATCACAAACAGCTTTAATCCACCCAATTTGATGATTAAAATGACATGAGTTATATTAAGCTTTTAATAAATACCCTCTAAGGAACATACATTTAATATACATGCACTAGGATGTTGCCTATATACAGTATCACT
The DNA here is from genome assembly GCF_963457635.1 of Microchirus variegatus. Classification (NCBI taxonomy): domain Eukaryota; kingdom Metazoa; phylum Chordata; class Actinopteri; order Pleuronectiformes; family Soleidae; genus Microchirus; species Microchirus variegatus. Next base: position 10,510,493 of record NC_139804.1, on the reverse strand, counting down.
TGGACCTCTTTGAAATGAAAGCGGTACAGTGACAGCAGAGAAAAGCGGGAGGAGAGACATGTCCTGTATTGATTGTATTCTTCAATATGCACACACTGTATGGTTTTGGAGGGGCGGGGGCTGTTTGTAGTGTCTGCGAGACCCCAACAGGGGGTGCAATGTAGAGGCTGACTGAGCCAACACTTGAACATACCTTTAAAACAACAAAGCCCTACATTCAAACTGCAACATTTCTACAGTTGAGACACAGAAAGGAGAAAGCTTGGTTTAGCTGCTTGAACGTACAAATCTCCTCTAAAGGAAGTTAACTAGTTGTACATGTAGTAACATTTATAATCTCTAAGGCCTGGGTCAGACTTTATCCGCATTCCACACGACAAGTTCCGCGTAACCCGCTTACTGCGCACTTTCCTGTCCAGTAGGTGGTGCTGTCTAGGAAGACGGAAAATGGAAACACTACGTGAGGATGTCCACTGGTACCCCACACATGAACAGCCCCGTCACTCACAGAATACACAGAGAAACTCAAATGTCATTGCAGGGGTCCTACAACTTCACAATTCAAATTCAAGGACTTTCCAGGACCAATTCCCTCAAATTCAAGGAACAAATGTACTGACACAGCTTAAGTTGGGAGATCAAGTCCGTCCTTGTCATTTTCTTTGGTGAGCCGGAACTTTACTCGCTCATTGTTCTGCATGGAATCTCAAAGAGAGACAGTGGACAGTGTCTACAACACCGCTAGTAATTACGACTCCACGTTTGTTCTGCGTAGGCCTCTATGTACATCGAGCGACGCAGGGTATGAAACAGTAGGTGGCGACATAACGAAGAAGTGAGACATTTACCTAAACATCAACTTAACTAATCACAAAATCCAAACACTCTCAATGAACAGAGGGAACCCTGTGTGAGATAGTGTGAGTACGTGCATGTGGAAACACGAAAAACGAAAAAAGGTTCTGTGGATACGGAATGCGGAAAGTATGACCATGACCTCAGGCTTTGTTTAAACAGCAAAAACTACAATCTGACTTTTTACATTTTGTGATTTTACCCAGTTTGGATTGGACAGCAAATCGGATTCTTCTAAACTCCGGTTTGAACCATGTTAAGAGGAAATTAGAGAATACAATTAAAATGAGATTTCTCCACCTGTTTCTTAGTCTGAACAGCTGCTCAAATCCGATTATCATTTGTCTTTTGCATCACTTGATACAGCACTGTACAATGCAATAGAGATGTTTGGAGAGTGAGTCATGTATATGTTGTTACCAGAATAATCTATGCACATACGTCGTGTATGTCTGATCATGCAAATCCATTTTTCATTACTTGCCTAATTTGAAAAAAAAAAATATATATATAAAATAAGAAAATCTATTTGCCTGCAGTCTGACCACAGCCCAAGATTCTGTAACAAAGCCCCTGCTGATGTTTGGAACTTCAACATACTTAAAAATATTTTTACTCCAATTAAATTTTGTTCTGACAACAGCAGCAGTTGAAACTATCTGTAACTAAACAATTACAATGTATACAAACTTTCTCTAGATGTCTGAATACAAGAACACTGGAAGCAATTCAAACTGAATACAGACACAAAGTAACATGAGCGTCCAACAAACATTTCAGCCCTTCATCAAGTATGTTGTGACCTTTATAGATCTGTGATGTGAACATTCCACCAATGTCACCTTTACACCTCATTTGTAGTGCATTTGGGTGATAAACAGAATGAGGATGAAATCAACTTTCTTTATCTTCAGCTTATATAAAATCTTAAAAAGGCCTTTTTTGCCAGAGGAAGCAACTGTTGTTGGTCAGAGAACTATGTTGGGAACATCTGTGTGTCATTAAAGTGCCTCAAACCCAAGCAATATCATCAAGAAAGTTACCAGCAGAAGCAAACTAAGAGGTAAAGTTTTCACCAGACATTACTGATTTGCTCAAGTCTATATATTACTTTGTATACTGTGCAGTAGGAATGTGGTGGTTGTTATTTCATATATGTACAACTTGATGTTTTCCCATTTATGGCTTTGCGGTGGGGTTGACTACAGGGGGCAGGGGGCTACTGACAGGGATGACTCCGGTGGCCAGCAGGATGATGATGAGGACGATGATGAGGACGACGACGACGATGACCACGACCAGCTTGACATTCTTCCACCAGTAGGAGCGAGCCACTTTCTGAGATGTTTGCTTAAAGTGCTGAGCCTGGGACGGACAGAAAGGGATGATCAATATTAATTTTTTGGAAACAACAAATGAAAGAAGTAAAGGGAGCATTCAGCAGAGGCAATCGTAGACTCAATAATAATAACTCGTAACTAAATAAATCGTAACTTCAATAATAATCAAATATTCTCTATAGCACGCACACGAACGTGTACACGTCCCGCGGGCCATATTTTGTGGCCCCCCACTTGATATCAAAGTTTAATGTAAGTGCGGCCCGCAGTGACGATATGGAAGAGCAGTGCAAGTGGGAGAGGAAAAAAAAGCTGCAGACTGTAGCAGCTGCTGATTTAAAACAGCAGTCGCAGTCACACGCAGTCACGCACACGCAGTCACGCAGTCACGCAGTCACGCAGTCACGCACGCACGCACGCACGTCTGTCCAAGATCAGTTTGGAACACCAATAAAACCATTCCAACAAGATGTGAGTACACGGTGGAACAGCACCTATTAAATGCTGGAAAGTCTCTTTGCGCAAAAGCGAAACTTCCCCGCGACAGAACTCTCTTCTCTCTCTCTTTGAGCAGTTAACTAAAGAGATCAGCTCATCTGATGCATCGGTTATTCTCTTTATTACAGCGCTAAAGCGTCTTCTAGATTTAGACCGGAGATAAAACAATGAAAAGTGCGCTCTTGAGAATCTGTAAACACGTTTTACTAAGATCTACTCTGATCTCCTGTATTTCATTGCGACTGTACTCGATCCTAGTCATAAAAAAACGTTATTTATGTGTCATATATGGATGTGGAGATAAAACTGCACATAGAGAAACTAGCCTACGCTGTCAGGGGCCGAGAGCAAGGGGTATATCCGCAAACTTGTCCAATCCTCAACTTTCCAATATACCCAAAGTATACGCACTCGCACCTGCCACTAACTGTTTTAATTAATTATTCATAAATTCAACAAAATAACTCTTAAATATTATGATATAATGCTGACTACACTTTATACATGTTCAAAGTATCCATATAAACTCGATATTGAACACAGAATACATGAACTCATACATTTCTCTCTAGTTTTTAATAAAACTAGTTAACCTATTATACATTGTTAAATATTATGAATATTAAAATGCTAACCACACCTGCCATGTCTTCAAAGTGTCCAAATGTCATGAAAAAGCATACACTATGTTTATTAAATTTCATGAAAAAGCATACAATATGTTCAAACTTTCCATTCAATGCATTAATAAAGAAATGGAGGCTTAACTATTTTTTATATGATAATTAATACATTTATATTATAATGTAATAAATATTATGAATAAGTGCTAAATAAACCCATGATATCCTCAATGTGTCCAAATGAGCTCAATAATAAAGAAAAAATTCCTTAACTATTTTTTCTGTGTTCACTAATAAGTAAACAAGTTAACTTATTATGTAACTATTACCAATCATAGCCAAAGTAATAATGATTGTACTTGTAGATAGTTGTTACATGAATCATTGTACAACATTTGAAGGCAATATCTCCATCAGTCTGGAAGATCAAGCCGAAAATGTGTTTTTAGCATAATTAAATTAATTTGCTAATTAATAATAAAGCTACAAAGATAGGGATAATTCTCAGGTGGTATGTGATGCCCATGCAAAATTTGAAGCCAATACCTGCAATACTTAATTGTAATACTACAGACGAAAATATGTTTTTTATATAATTAATTCATTAATGAATTAACAAATTAATAATAATGGTAGACAAAATCAATAGGGATCATCTACAGGGGGTATGTGACCCATAAAAAAAATCTCAAATGCCTTTCCAGTTATCGCGTTAACGGCTGAAATCTACGGACGTGGACGCGCGAGACCGATTCCATAATATCCGAGGATATAATTATCCACTCTGCGTTGAACACGAGAGCGCGCTTGGAGGTGCGCACAATGCAGGAGAGAGAGGAGCAGAGTCAGCAGGGGCGGTGCAGAGAAAAAAAAAGGTCCGCACCAGATGAGGGGCACCCTCTAGAATTGCAATGCTTTGACCTTAGTGATGTAAGTACACACAGTCCCAGTAATAATGGCCCAGCTGCGGCCCAGCTGCGGCCCAGCTGCGGCCCAGCCTCACCCAGATTGAGTTTGAGACCCCTGATTTACATGAATGATTTCAGTCAGACTAAGACAATGATTCGGTTTTCTTAATGTCAGGTAAACAATTTAATCCGACGAAAATTGAGTTAGTCTTCGTCGGATTAACATACCTGGACGATGCGATTCATAGTCTGTTATATGCATACTCCTCCAGAAATCATAACACACAGCAACCACAAAAACCATCTAACCTCCATCTAATTTGTACCACGATTAACATTAAACATACAGAACCACAGAACCATCACCACCTCACCTTTAGCTGTTTGTTTTTCTGTGATGTAAAGGTCAACAGGAAACTGATTCAATACCCACTCGCTTATAGAGAGATACAGCGGCGGAGTCAGATGTACGCGGCCAATAAATCAATTTTTTCCTCTGACAAGGACACGGCAGGTTGTCGATTGTCTGTCTTAGTTGGACTATAGTCTAAGCTCAATTAAACTGTGCGTGTAAACGTATTGACTATTTGCTAGCCTTCATGACCGCCCTAGGGAAACAGTGCCGTGGATTTCACATTCCCCACCCTGTTTGATTCAGACTGTAGCAGGAAGTTATGGCTGAAAATGGAAAACAAAACAGAGGAGTTGGTCCCTAAAGAGAACTCCACCTCTGTTATATGGTACTGATATGGCTTTTCCCCAAGGTTTGTACGTCTGACGGCTAACCTTTTTAACCACATTAACCACACAAAGAAAGAATATGCTGAGCAGTTTCTGATATGAGTGAAACAGCTAGGAGAGCAGTCACACCACAGCCAGCAGAGACAATGGGTAACTTTAAACACATACAAACGACTTTATTACAAGTCAATTGAAAAAGACGGTCTGTAAGCGGTGGAGAGAAGTAAATGGAGCAGTGACCTTTTACCTTACAAAAGTCCACCTTTTGTTTACCTTTTAAATTACATACATTTTTTAGTTAAGCAAAACAGCAAAACAGTCTGAGACTGTGTGGACGTCAACATACTTGTTAAATGTCCTTTGCACTTGGCACACATTTGCAAAATTGCACAGACTGATTAAAATCCTATCAGAAATGTACACTTTAGGGCTGTAGTTTATATAGATATAGAGCCATAGTTTGGATGCACTGTTCAGTAAATCGGGATAAAATCTTTGTCATATTGCCCATCCCTATGTGTGGATATTTTTGTTCTGTTGCCTTCACAACAAATAAAGAAATGTTTAAAAGAAAGCTTTCAGTGCAGTTGATTCCTGTATGTGTATGTATTTGTTCTGTGTTTTGGTCTGTTCACTGTGTTCAGCATATTTCATTTGAGTGTCATTTGTCCTTGTTCGTCTTTATGGGAAATGTTTTTGATCATGTTGACCTGGCAGAAGACATCATTTAAATAGGGGACTTTCCTGGTTTGATTAAAGATAAATAAACAACCCCCGCCCTGCTGTGAGACTGACCCCTGCTTGTAGGTCCTCTGATTTATCCATGAGGTCATCCAATCTCTCTCCTCTGGCCAGGATTCGCTCCACGTTGTGCGTCATGATGTCTTTCACTCCGTCGACCTGATCCCTCAAGGACTGCACCTTGTCCTGGGATTCTGGTGAACCCTCCGCTTCTCCTCGCTCCTTGATCAGAAAAGAAATGTTAGAAAAGAATTTCAGGAGGAAATGTTTTTTTTCCTTTTCTTCTAGATATGGCTCATTTGACTCTTTGCATCACGTGACATTACAATCTGATCAATGTATCTTTCCAAACTCTAAAACTCTCCATCAGCAGCGCTTACAGTCTGCAGCTTCCCCAAAAAACATCAAGTTGAATGGTCATCTCTATGGCTGGACAGTTGGATTAGGCTGCATCATTTGGGTTCTTGTTTGATCAGAATGTGGTGACAAAAGTTTGTATCAAGAACCAAGAGTTGGAGTAGTAGAGTTTGATCTTAAATCTTACCTTTTAAATATAAATGAACGGCTGTTTAGATTTACAAAATTAGTAGGAGCTATTAATTAGGAGCAACGGAGAGGAAACAGCGAATGTAACTTCTTGGTGTTCCATGACATGTTTTCTACTAAGTTGCTGGAGTAAATTGCTTGTGTTGTCGCTTCCGACAACTTCAGCGTGTCACACTTTTTAAAGCGTGGTTGATATTACTTTGTTTTTGTATATCTAAATAAACTCAATTTCCCAGGAAAGCCACAGGTGTAAGCTCTCAAATACTTTTTGAATTTTTGAACTTTTTGAGTGTTCCTATATGAAACAGAGGCTGAGAAATCAGTAATTTAGTGAACCTCAGGTTTTGGAGGCATTTTTTTCAGGCGTTTCAGGCCTTAAAGCTCACATAGAGTGGTCCTCCATAACTAGTAGACCTCCATAACTAACATAGTTAACATAGTTCGAAAATAATCGACAGATTAATTGATTACGAAAATAATCGTGAGTCGATCAGGACCACAATTTAGGATGAAATGCACTGTTTACCAGGCTTTAGAAAACTGCACATATACAGCAAACACATGATAATGTGTGTTAATGGGTGTTTCCCAGCCGCGAGATTTGAGACTCAACTCTCACCCAGAAGACAGAGTCTTGTGATTGGCCAGTACCCGGAGGTGACATATTCAGCACACCGGATGTGCCCGGACTAAGTGCCCGGAGCAGGACGATCTGCTGTTCCGGAGAACCGTTGTTTACGTAACCAGACCGGGTTTTTTCAGAGATCTCGCTGAGCCCGAGATTACAATACAACACAGCGTTCTCAGCAATGGCTGAACTGTTTGTTTTGAACCTTCAGGGCTTCTTAAACAAGATAATGATGCAGATACACACTAAAAAACAGTGTTAATGGGCTAGAGGAGATTTTCAAAGCTAAAAAAAGGGATAACATTTGTGGTGTTGAGTTTGAAATATGTGGGCATTTCGGAAGCAGTATGTCAAAAAAATGTCATTAAGCAGCAATGTGGGGAAAAAAAGCAGTTGACTCCTTCATGAGTATTAAAGTGAAGGTAATTAACTCTGAAGTAAAGGAAGAAAACTGCCCCATTAAAAATGTTCCTACTTAAAAGCTGCAGTGCATAACTTTTTGGTGATTTTTGTTGTCGATGTTATTACCCTGCCTGCGTTTGGTCTTCATGAACAGACATGATGCTGCCTCCATCTGAAAACGGGCTCTATCAAGCAAAACTATCAGACCTGACTGAGGGAGGGTTTGTGTGTACAGCCGCAGTGCAGAGACAGACAGGGAGAAGAAGTGTGTGTCCTGTCAAACTGCTGAACAGTAGAATTAACTAGTGAAATGCGACATGAGATCTTAACACCGCTGTATGGACAAACAGTCTTGTGGCGCTGATGGGCCTAATTTGCATTCTGTCAACTTATTTGTTTGAGTGTAACAGATTAGTTTGTCTGCAACCAACATTTATTTTAATAATAGATTCATCTGTCTATTATTCTCTCAGCTCTGAGCCCTACACCACAGCATTAAGTGCAACAAGTAATCACTGGAGAACAGTTTTGAAAACCTCTCAAGGTGCTAAGAGGGCTTCTGATAATTTAGTGTACGTTTTTGTTCCTTGCTTTGTTTGTTCTCCAATTGGCTGGACTTATCAGTCTAACACTACTATGAATTATCATGCTGGGAAAAAGAAACACTCACTGAAGGCTTGTGACGTCACTGCAGGTGGAGCTGCTAACTTGGGGGCAGCAGCATGTGACAGTGCAGCCTGGTAGCTGCTGTCAAACCAGTAATATTACATCAGTGATTCTGCACTCAACAGGGAGAGACACCGTGGCTTCACACAGCCACAAGTGTCCACTCAAAAGCAGAGGTGATGTGGCATAAGTGTGGGTGTGAACACACTCATTCACCTAAAGGGTTTCATAACATGGACGCAGCAGACTGTAAACAAAAGCCGTCCCTAGGAAACGGAGCAGGTTTTGCTGCATCATGTGCTGCCATCCTCCTCCTCCCTGTTACCTTCTCTTTTTTCTAGTTCTTCCTTTCATTTCTACACATTTTCTTTGTCCATTATCTCTTTTCCCTTATACACATACTGCAGCTGCAACTGTTCCACTATTTTCCATATTCTTAGCTGTATTCTGTATCACACAGCAGTTTTAATAGCTTTCTCTTCCTCCTTTAGTGGCCCTAGTAGCTCAGAGAGGTCTGAATGGCTGACAGCTATCCTATCTCATGGAGAGAGGGAGACAGAAAAACCCCTTGTACAAGATGTTCATGCACTGACGATTACACACAATATCATTTTCAAATATTTAAACTGCTGTAAGAGACTCCCTAAATGACTTTGCCATGCAAGGAAAGAAGCTTCTCATAATAAAAGTACAGATAAATCAATAGCTAATTAATTTAATACATTTTTCTGCCCCTTATATTAAAGACACAACAAACACTGAATATCTGTGGTTTGTGTACAAAACATCAGGTTTGAGAAACAATGATGAACATTTTCCTTCATTTGGTGAAATTTTACAGACTAAACAGTGACTGTTTAATCAAGAAAACAAGAGACCGATTTGTAAGCTAATCTCTCTGAAGTTCATAATGAAGGAACAACAACTCATAATTGACATTAATTGCAATATAAACACATATATTTTATAAACACATATAGTTTAGTATATACATTATATATACTAAACACACCCAGCCTCTCCCTTTAGACCCTTTTCTATTTGTGGGAAAAAAAATCAAGTTAAAAAAAGAGAAGAAAATAATTGGTCAGTCATGAAAATGTTGGCTGATGCCCAACGCGAAAGTCAGAACACTTTTAAATATGTGTGTGACAAATCAAATCTTTCCTGTGGCCGTAAATGCAAAGGATGGATTTAATTTGAATTGGAAAACCAGCCACATAAAATCTTTACTGCTCACATCCTCATCTAGTCAAATACAAGGAACCACAATCTGTGATTGTACAGGTATGAATTGATGACATGCAGCCATTCTTGAATCAAAAGTCTTTCCTTTTTGGGTGTGCTTTTACAAAAGCACTTTTGATGAACATTTCAGGCTACACAGCACGACAGTTAACACACAGCATAACGGTTAACACAACAGTTCTCCGTGGATGTTGAGAGGACAAGCCTGTGTTATTGAGAAATATCTGAAAAGATCAGTGATTAAATATTGGAATTAAGGATTGCGCAATTTTAACAAACTGACTTGAGAAATGGTCTTAAAGATTTAGTATAGTTCAACGCCCTTAAATGAACAGTTCCAGTTTCTCCAAATTCCCTGTCCCAAAAAAGTCTTGCTCTTCAGTTGAGAAAATGTGTTTTGTTTGTGTACCGGCTCCAATCTCTGAGAAATCATCATATTTGAATGTAGCATTTTCCTTAAAATTACAGTTAAGATGCAAAATTGTTGCATAACTTTTGAGTCACTGTAAACTGTCAATGACCGTGCTGTCGCATAGCTCTACATTTACATGTATTCAAATATGAGCAAAACAGCAAGTCACCATGAACTGCTACTATTAGCAAAATGTTGTTAAGAAATTAAATCCTGTTTGAGCTTTTCATGCTTCCTTGTGGAGTTCATTAATCAACAAAAACATGTACAAAATATATTTTGTACCAAGTGAAATTAAAATGTTAAATTGAATGCAAGTGCCTGTAATTGAACTCCCTAACTTTAACTGGATCCCCCCCCCCCCCATTTGTAATGTATGTCTTGCCAACACCCATGTGTGACCAAAGACTCTTTCACATTAGTGGGTCTACCCTAGATTTTTGAACATGGGTGAAGTTGTTCTGGTGTTGAGTGATGTTCTGATGTTTGTTTCTTATATTGTGTTGTGTTGTTTAAAGTAAGTTTCACTACAAACATAAATGGCAAAGGATTATGCTTATAGCAAACAGTTGCAACATTATGTCAGCAGTGATAACATCCCTGCCATAAATTAAGCAGAAGAAGTAATTAGCTCAGAGCTTGCGTTCTCACTAATGCCAATCAGAGATGAGGCTGGATGAAAACCATTGTATTGCTAACTTTCATGACCTAGAGGTGAAATGCTGATTAAACACATTCCCACAAGTGAAAAATCCAAGGATTAAGTGTGTTTTATTGAGCAAATGGGTTAACTGGGGCTAAATAAAGGAAACTAAAGCTGTAAAGGTTTAACCTTAAATATGATAGGATGTTGTCTTTGCAGTAGGGATGGTATGTTTCAGAAAGGAATTTATTGGGCTGATTAATTGTTCAGTGATAGCTATTTTCAAATAATCTACTTTATCTGACAGTTATTTAATCAATCCAACAAGGACACAATATTTTGTCACACACTTTCTGAATGCTGCAAACACACCATAACTCAATTTTTTTCATGCAAGTTTGACAAATGTAACGTTTTTCATGACCTGTTGCTTGTATCCAATATTTAGCCATTGTGTGAATCATTTGTTCATTTATGAAAGAGTTATACGTCCTAAGATGGAGGAAACTTGTTCTCCTATGGTATGTTGCTCACTAGGATAAAACACTACCCTTGGCAACTGAGGTCGGTCCACGACGCTGAAGTTAGCATCTGATTCGCCAGCCTCCGATTTGGCACTTAAGGGGAAAGTTAAGGGGAAATAAACTTGATGCGCAGTGCAACCGTTTGCACACTGGTTGTCTGTTTTTTGTGACACTTCTTGATGTGAAAACATTTTAGACGTTAGATTTAAATGTTAGGTAAAACATTAACCTTGCATGACATCCACTGTTGTATTTGTGAAGCTTTTATTTAATTTATGAAAATTCTAAAGGGGAGATTTCACCGTTTTTGTTTCATACTCAGACCTCATTAGAACAGGTCCTGATCCAAAACCACTGTACCTAGACTTCTCTAGATTAATCTACAAACCCTGAAGATTCATAAAAACACACTCTCTGATTTGTGAAACCTTTATTCTATTTGTGAAAATGCAATAAAGGCACATTTCAACGTTTTTTCAGCATATAGACCACTTTGGACCAGGTCCTGATCCAAAACCACTGTACATAGACTTCTCAAATCTGGACTAGATTAATCTACAGACCCTGAAGATTCATAAAAACACACCCTCTGATTTGGGAAACCTTTATTCTATTTGTGAAAATGCAATAAAGGCTAATTTCAACGTTTTTTCAGCATATAGACCACTTTGGGCCAGGTCCTGATCCAAAACCACTGTACCTAGACTTCTGAAATCTGGACTAGATTAATCTACAGACCCTGAAGATTCATAAAAAACACACTCTCTGATTTACGAAACCTTTATTCTATTTGTGAAAATGCAATAAATGCAACATTTCAAGTTTTCCTTTATCTTACTGTCACAACTGGTTCTCTCACTTCATTTGCTCTGGTGTTGTCCTATTTTCCTTTGCTCATTTTACTATTCCCCTTCTATTTCACCTTTCCTTTTGTTAAATTAGTTTTATTGGCGCACACTATTATTTATTATAGAAAAATGTGTTATAATACAACAATAATAACACACTTTGTGTAAGTTATCTGAAAATGTACCGGACTATACATTTAAGCAGAAGGATAAAGATTGACATTGTACATATTTGATCTTCAAAAAAAGAAAAGTACACAAATCTTTACTACCAACACTTCTCTTATGCACAAGTAATAGGAATACTGTCCTTCATGTATATAACTCCATAAATTTAAGTCAAACAGCTGTTGATGTACCTCTGACAGCATAACATTGAGCATGTATTTGATCCTGTCAGAAGACACCATGGCTAAAAAGTCATACCATTTACTGAAATTATACTTTTATTAATTTTCATGAATATAATAAAGGTTTCAAGGTTTCACAAATCAGAGAGTGTGTTTTTATGAATCTTCAGAGTCTGTAGATTAATCTAGTCCAGATTTCAGAAGTCTAGGTACAGTGGTTTTGGATCAGGACCTGTTCTAATGAGGTCTGAGTATAAAACAAAAAAGGTGAAATCTCCCCTTTAGAATTTTCATAAATTAAATAAAAGCTTCACAAATACAACAGTGGATGTCATGCAAGGTTAATGTCTTACCTAACATGTCTAAAATGTTTTCACATCAAGAAGTGTCACAAAAAACAGACAACCAGTGTGCAAACAGTCGCACTGCGCATCAAGTTTATTTCCCCTTAACTTTCCCCTTAAGTGCCGAATCGGAGGCTGGCGAATCGGAGGCTAACTTCAGCGTCGTGGTCGGTCCTCAAATGACATTTGGTTTTTAAACAAAAGTAAAGTGTCCCTGAGAACACCTTAAAAGCACCATTTAAATAAATAACCTTTCATTATTATTATTATGAAAATGTGAATTATCCATGCAACATTAGTGCAATACTGCAGACAATGCTGTATATGTATATTCCTTAGAATTTAAGTTCATAGTGGCAGATATATAAATGTCGAGAGTTATTGTTGTTATATTTATTACAGTGAGACTTGCGTGTAAAGCAGCAAGTGACTTCTATCTGTTTTAAAGATCATTAGTATTTTGAGTCTTAGTTTTATTTGATTATTAAACAATCGCATACGCATTAAAAACATACGCATTCAGTCGCATCGTATCGACAGTGAGGCGAAGGGAAAATCGTGCTTAAATATGCCCGAAATACAGAACTTTTTGTGAGTGTGAATGAAACAAACGCCTTAAGGATTAGCAGTTGGAGTTACAGGCTCCTGAATGGACCTGGGGTCGTACAGTTTCAGAAGTGAGTGTAAATGGGGCCATTTTGTTTTGTTACACCCCTGAAACTTCTTCCACCAACAATGAAAGGTTAATTCACTAAATTAACTCGTATTCAAACGCGGTTTTATCGTTACCGTTCGCTCATATGTAACTTTTTGTACCCGGAAATACACCTGTTGCATGTCGCTTTTGACGTTCGACATGGTGACGGCGGAGAGAGGCTTTCTAAACAAACAAAAGAGGGGAAAAATACAGGCGACTCGGCCATTATCATTTACCGTATCAATGTCCATCTTGTTGGTAAGAAGGCTCCCTGACCGCGAGCCAATTTATCAACTGTGAAGTTGACGCTATAGTTGAAAAGCTTTTAAAAAACCCGTCTTAAGGACTGGAAAGTTTGAGCAAATATGTTTCCTCCTCTGTTTAACTTCCTGGTTGTTACGTTGTTTTCCCCCTCCTCCTTCAAACCGAATTCTGGATCTTCAGGTGTCAGGTGGAGCGTAACGCAATACCCACTTCCGGCAAACATTTTCACAATAAAGTACTTTTCTAAATTAATTTATTTTTATGCCTGACTTTTCTTTTTCTTTGCCCGACTTATTTTTTTCTTGTGCCGGATTTTTTTTGTTGTTGCCTGAATTTTTCTTTTCCTTGTGAATCGGCTATAATAATAAGGAAATTCTCTCTCTTTTGGCTCATAAACACGGTGTGGTGATAAGTATTAGGACGCTGAAGAGACTCAGTCCCAGTCCCTTCATACTCCACTTCCGGCCGGCTGCTGTCATGGAGCCGTCTTGTTTGCTTGTTGTTTGTTCGCTTGTTGCTTTGTTGTGGTACGTGGTCAAGCCTCTGCAGTTTTCTTTTGGCTGACTTATTTTTTTTTGGTTCTACCCTAAAACTCATTCGTAGTTGTCACTATTTTATCCACCAGTTAAAATGCAATGTCACTAAACTGTGATCTTATTTTGAAGGAGCACATCTTAATGTTCACCATAATTCTGGTGTTGAATATATCAACTTCATGTTGATGGCATCGCTCCAAGTTGTGCTTGGTTCTGTTTTCTTACAGCGACTGACAACAACTTATTAAAATACTGTAATTTGTATGTTTATATGCTAAATATTCGCATGTATGTATTTTGTGTTACAGAGAAGTTAGAGCTTCTTTTAGAAAACACTGCTGACATAACATACTTTTTAAAATTAAAAAATACTCATTAGAGTATTGAAAATGTTTGAGTAACATTAACAACAACAAAAAATACATTAGGAGAGGTAATGGTAATGATTTTTGGAAATAATCTAGTTAGTTTTCCTCAAGCACTCTCAGGTCAAAGACATGCCTTTAAACATAGGAAAATAACATCAATCATGCTTTAACTTTCATATGAATCACTTGTCAGTGCGTTTTAATTATGTACTGACTGTAAATGAAAAACTTGGTCCCATCAGCTGCTCATTCCTGAACACAATAAATAAGTATCTCTACATCAACCGCCATGGCCGGTGTCACTGATCTAGTTGTGATTAGATAAACCTGTATCCGATGCACGTAAGTGGATAACCAGGAGTCATGTCTACTTAACTGCATAAATCCGTGGGTTTGACAAAAATGTAACTGCTGGTCTCCGTAATGAAGAGACCACCGGACTGTTGGAACATCACAATCTCTTTATCCCTCTCTATTTCAGGCAAATGGCTCCTTCTCACTTTCTCACATCCACTAATCATGTGATAGTGAGTCCCACCCAACCAGCAGCACCAGCAGCCTTGACCAACCGGTTCCATCTTAAACTTGGCAGGCAGTCAGTGGCGAGGCTGACTTATACTGATTACCTGCCTTTGTAGAACACAACAGCCAGAGGCTGCCCTGAATCATGAGCAGCAGAAATAATAATAATAATAATAATAATCATGAGCGAACTGTAAATAAATATCCGTTACATTCAAACATTGTCAGATAGGTCCACAGCTCCACTTATTTCTCAGTAAAGCAGTCTCTAAAGGTGAAGTAAGTAGTTTATAGTGACATCTAGAGGAGAGGCTGAAATTTACAACAAAGAACTGCTCTTCTGCTCACCCCCTCCCTTCCCTGAGCGCTAAGGTATCCTCAGCCGGTCAAATGTCATCCTCGTCGTCTTTCTCCGTGTCAGCAGATGAGGTTCTAGTATTTATTCAGACAACGAGAGGGAGAGGACGAGGGCGAGGGCGAGGGCGAGGAACAGCTCTCCGTGGCTGCGGTAGAGCTCTCAGAAGCCGGCGAGCTACCGTGGCCGTAGCAGACGAAGCGGAGAGAGTGGAGGCGGGACTTCCTTAAAGCGACGCTTGATTTGTTCTCTCGGGTTTGTCTATACAGGCTCCCGTAGAAACATGGCGTCTTGCTGCTAACAGCGGCCCGTGACCATGTTATTTTACATGACTTTTTGAAACACTACGAAAATGAAACAAAAACTATTATACAGCAACTAGACTATGCAGGAGCACATAATATGTATAAAAAAGTGGATTTTGGGTTATATAAACCCATAAATACTACACAGTGTCCCTTTAAGTCTTGTGTTGTGCTCCACGTGGAAGTGATATATTTGATGGAGACAGACGGAGACAACAGCAGCACTGTGCTAGTAAAGTGAGACGACTGGAAGCCGTTTGTCGAGTGGCTGAAAACACAAAGAAGCCACCACAAAAAGTTTCAGAAGTTAATTAACTCATGTTCAGCAGTTTGATGAGATAAACAACGTCTTTTCCCGCACGCTCCTGCTGCTGTATACACACAAACACTACCTTTGTCAGACCTAAGTTCAGATTTGAGTGGGTGCGTTTGGTCAAAAATGTTGTGTTTGGTCTCATAGTGGCATTTCACGTTGCCACTTTTTACAAGTGACACTGTCTTTGAACATATGAGAGACTGGCTTTGTGCTTCCAGGGGGAAGATTGAACATGAATGAGTCTGTCCAATCTGGGTTGAAAGCTCTATTTTTCGCTGTTCACTTTTCTCTTCTTAGAGAGCGCCATGTTAATTATTTTTCTCTGGCACACTCTTCACTACCTGTATCGCTCACTCATCTGTCTTCTCTCGCTGTAAACGCACTTTTCTCTCCGTCTTCTCTCGCTGTAAACGCACTTTTCTCTCCGTCTTCTCTCGCTGTAAACACACTTTTCTCTCTGCGTCTTCTCTCGCTGTAAATGCACTTTTCTCTCTATCTTCTCTCGCTGTAAATGCACTTTTCTCTCTATCTTCTCTCGCTGTAAATGCACTTTTCTCTCTGTCTTCTCTCGCTGTAAACGCACTTTCCTCTCTGTCTTCTCTCGCTGTAAACGCACTTTTCTCTCCGTCTTCTCTCGCTGTAAATGCACTTTTCTCTGTCTTCTCTCGCTGTAAATGCACTTTTCTCTCCGTCTTCTCTCGCTGTAAACGCACTTTTCGCTCTGTCTTCTCTCGCTGTAAACTCTCTTTTTTCTCTGTCTTCCCTCGCTGTATCACTCACTCGTCTCCCTGTCTGTCACTCGCTCCTCGCTGCCTTCATCTGTCCATATTCAGGGTCGCAATATTTATCAGGATGCACAGATTTGATTGGCTTTTAGTGGCGTCATGTGGGTTGGCTTAAGTCGAATGTAATTGGTCAGCAGATTTCCGGATTCGCTCAACCAGTACCGTAAAGTCTAGAGAAGCTGCGCCGGTCAAAATAGAAGCACCTCGTCAACATTTAAAATACTTAAATAATTTATTCACTGTAGGTCCAGGTCCGTACAGGACGACGTCTGGGTCCGGACTCAGACCGCGGTCCGCCTGTTAGCGATCTCTGCTCTACATGGTATTTAGTGCACACAAGCAGCGTAGCAACATATTTTACGGCCACAACTGATTTACTGTGAAATAAATGACAGAAGTGCCATTAACAGTAAAAGTGCTCCCTACACAGGGTTTCTGAGTTGAAAACTCGGCTCAAAACGGCTCAGTCAATCCATACACATGATTGTAAAATTTGCAGAGCAACCTGTTAAAGGTGCCGTATGTAACATTTAGGAGGCTTTATTGGCTGAAAATGACCGTCTGTGAGTGTTATCTCTTTTTATAGATTCTGCAGTCTCACCATTGGATATCACTGATTCACATACACTGGACCTTTAAAATGATCATTAATATTACAAAAAACACATTTAAATTTACTCTCAAATCTAATCTGTAAAATGTGTGTAAGTTAACTGGAAAATTTCTACATAATTATTGATGGCTTTTATGTCTACGTTACTTGAAAAAAGCCAATTATTTTAAATTGATTTCAATTATCTTGTTTTAAGACCATAAAGAATAATCTGTCAGGGGGTTGAGCAAATTTTCCTGAAAACTAGAATGAAAATCTCGACACTTTCAGATTGTAATGTGCCCTAAAAATGAGGAAAACAAACCTATAACACAAAACTGGAACATTTTTGTAAGAAATTAAAATGAATTATTAAAATGAGTCTTCCTTTTCTTGATTTAGCAGACATTAAGAATTTATACCTCACAATTTCTTATATTTGCACTCACACAATGGTGAGTCTGCATTTAACACGCAATAAATACCAAAAAGTAAGTTATTATATCTTAGAAAGATATAAAATTAGATTATCTAGTGCAAAACTTGCTTGTCAAGACTATTTTAGTAAAAAATAAGAACAATTTCCCAGAAACAAGGCTTACTTGACTCTCTTGAAAATCTATAAACTCAGTGTGGACAGTTTTTGTACCTCAGTAGCAATACTTAAGAACACCACCAGTGGGCAGTGTCAACCTATGGTTAATCTACACAGTAGTTTAAGTTCATGTTTCTTGTTTTTATTACAAACATTTGCAAATTCCTGTAAACATCCTCTGATATAAACTGAATGTGAGCACAAAGGTTACACAATTCTCCACAACCGCTTTGTCACAATAAATGAAAAATGAATTATAGAGAACATATTGATTAGGAATAAACATTGACTTTATTTTTTTATTTTTTTTGACAACATGAATGTTTTTGTTCAGTGGTTGAGCAGTTAAATTATCTACAAAAAGGATGAAGAGCACAGAATAAAAAGGAAATGACAAACGCTTGAATGTCTATTCAAGGAAATACTGTTGGTCAGACTCAGTTTTTGAATATTTCCTTATTTTATATTTGCTAGAAATGGAATAAAAACATGTACAAATAGCAAAGTGTCAGAGAGATTGGAACTGAAAAGAGATGGAAGAGGACAGAGTGTCATAAATGAATAGCAGTGATTATTTATACAACATCCCATCATTCATTCCTCCTCACTGGCCTTGTTTGATGATGATATCTGACATGTCATCAACCTTCACCAACTCCAAATTCTGTCAAGGAAAACAAAAAGAAGAAAAAAATCACATATAATTACAATGAATATATTTTTAGCATGGTTCCCACACCTTGGTTGACGGCAATTTTAAGGATTTTTCGATTACTATCGATTCTCTCAAATTCAAGGAATAAATGTGTTGACAGCTTAAAATGGGAGGGCAAATTGCAAGAGCCGCTTTGCCCATTGCGTCCACTGATTATCATATCGGATGATTTAGGTGTTTGCCGATATTCAATAATACATTTTAAAAACAATATCTGCTGACATCTAATTATTCATATGGGGTACTATGTGCAAATGAGTGATGTTTTTACACACATACACACTGACTCATACCCACCCACCCCGACCCACACCCACACATACAGCAGAGAGGAGATGAATGGAGAGGAGAGGACGGGAGCTGACAAAAAAAAGTAAAAAAAAAGTAAAAAACTGATTTCTGTAACCTGCGGCTCTAGAGCCACATGTGACTCTTCAGCCCTTCTGCAGCGGCTCCTTGTAGATAAAAGAAATGAATAAAACAAAGTTGTTGTTTTTTTTAATTTTCATTTTGGTGTTTCAAAGTGAACAGCTCTTATTTAGAGATCAGGTGATAAATACGTGTTTTAATATTTTGTGCATTAGATCTTCCATTAGATTTTCCTGTCCTCCTTTGGATCCAGGCAGGTTTTCTCAAGCATAAACTGCATGAAATCTGAATATTGCTTTATCTATTTCAAAGTGGGTTCCTTTAATGTCATTTCTAGGGATGGGAATTTCACAAATTTTTAGAGTCGATTGTCGCGGTCCACGTGTCGAATTTTTTGTCGATTTTTTTTACATCAGCAGCAACAGCATCAACAGCAACAATGCGGGGGTGTAAACTATTCTACACTGTACTACTTCATTTAAGGCTCAAAAACTTGGCTGTAATGTCCATTATTGACCATCAGAACAGCGATAATAAAAATGAGGGGCAAAAAAAAAGAAAAAAAAGCAGACTCTCCGCTGGAACGCGTGCGTCGCCACTCGCCAGACGGCTCAGGTTTTTGAACCTGCGCTCGTTAGGTGTCCACCAGAGTGAAGTACAGTGATCCTGACTGGGTGAGATGCCGTCTTCATTTGTGTAGCGCTTGTGTTATGTCCCCCACTCTCGTCCTAAACTTAAGCACAACCTCGTTGGCACTGCACGCACACACACACACACACACACACACGCTTGGACGCGCACAGCCACTCGAGAGAACAAGCCTGTGACGCGCGCATCATCATGTGAGAGCCTGGACAGCAGGATCACCTTTTCGTGCACAGCTTCTTTAACCTCTGTGGTTGTGAAATTTACGTGTTTGTGACACTTCGACTTTTTTTACTATAAATGTTTTTGTCGAGGTGCGCACGTGTCGATTGTTGATCGATTTGTCAACAAAAAAGTCCCATCCCTACATAATTCTGTGTTTTATTTCAAAGAAGTTTTTTCCCTCCACTTTATAAAAGGTTGGCTATAAACAGCAATGAAATGTCAACAGTTTTCTTTTTGTAGTTCTTAATGTGACATACTGCCATTATTTTCTATATAGTTTATCTGTATAAAAAACTTATGTGATATAATCTTAAAGCTCACATAGAGTGGTCCTGTCGCACATATATGTTAGTTATGGAGGTCTACTAACATACATTAACTTGTTTTTTATGGTCAAAAACCTCCTAGTTGCTGTAAACGAGCCTATAGAAATCTGTCTTTTCTGACGCTGTTCCTCAGCCGCGAAATTTCAGACTCAACTCTCACCCCCAGAAGACAGACTGTGTTGTGATTGGCCAGCCAGCGTAGAGCCTTCTCATCGGTCTTGTGATTGGCCAGTACCCGGAAGTGATATAATCAGCACACCCGCTCTCAGAAGCGCAGCTCCCCCCTCTGGAACGGTGGATGTACTGCTACTCATTATCAAAACATTGTTTTAACCAGGTTTAAAAATAGCTTCGTCACGACTCCCCGCCGCAGTCCCTTTTATGACTTTGACCCGGAGTCAGACCCAGAGTCAGAAGACACTGTCGCTCGTGAAACACCTCCACAACAGACGTTATTCTTCTTCTGCGGTTCAATGTACGCAACCGGATGTGCCCGGACTAGTGCCCGGAGCAGGACGATCTGCTCTTTATGTAACCAGAAGGGAGATCTCGCTGAGCCCGAGATTACAATAAAACACAGCGTTCTCAGCAATGGCTGAACGGTTTGTTTTGAACCTTCAGGGCTTCATAAACGAGGTAAGGACGCAGATACACACTGAAAAACAGCGTTAATTGGAACTTCCGGTCTAGGTCCGCTTTAATTTTATGGGTCAAATTGGTTTTTGTGGCTTCAGATTTATTTTATTTGGGTGGAGAGGGGACACAAATGATTATTTTCATACTAAAGGTTGCAGACCCCTGGTCTAAACAAATAAATCTGATTTAAAATCGATTAATCGCCCAGCCCTATGTGCCTCCTGACACAGAATGATCACCCGTTTCATATATTTAACATTTAATTTCCACTTTATAAGTGCACTGTAATGTCGAAACAAAACTTAAGATACAGACCATAATTGCTGGTCAATAAATGTTATCATGTGATACTATTAAACTTTTACACTGAATTTTTGTCAGATGGAGTGATGTGAGGACCACACAAAGGAAAAACAAATCTTTTTTAAAGTATTACTATTCTCACCTGCAGGAAATTTATGCTGTAACATTGTTAGTTCCCCACACACACAACATTAACTGCATAAATAAACAACACTCACCTTTTCGTTGGCAAGATGAAGCAACGCGACAAACGCCAGAGGTACCGACAGGTTCTGGGCCATTGTGCTTGGCAACCTGTAACAAAATAATACAGATTAATATTGATGCGTTCAGGCAGCTTTAGGGAAGATGCAAGTTCTCTTTCGTAATATTTTATTTGATGTCTCACTATGGGATGCACGCCCCTGCTGCAGCCCTCAGAAGCATTAATCTCATTACGCCAATCCTGATCACAGGTACTACCATAAATAGTGTATGCGGACGACACCACGTCATTCAAACACCTCTTCTCACTCAGAGCATAATTCGTGTTCATGGCTAACTGACTAAACTGTCCACAGACGGATCTTATTTTAGCCTCTGTCGCAGGGTGCTAGTAGCCTTGGATCAATTTGCTTCGTCAGTCACACCAGGTCAATTTTACCGAGCATTAGCACATCAGCTAATCCTTGGTCCAGCTAACCGCCTAGCTCATCACCCCACCACGGCGTTTGAGCACCCAGTGTTAGCACACCAGCTAACCGTACAGCTGGGTATTAGCATGCCAGCTACTTTCGGTTTTTCACGATTAGCACACCAGCTGATCTGATCTAATATCAGACAGGGAGTCAAGTGCCTTGAGGGGTGGAGATTTTTTTAACCACAATAATATTAAATAATTAGACCTGTTTAAAACACTCGCCCAGAGTGCCAAAGCTCCTTAGATGGAAACTTTCAGAAATTATGCTGGATTTAAAACTTTGCAAGCGCTGAACAATTCATCATATTCTAATCTAAATAAAAATTTGAAGCTCATTTTTTTGACTCAAGATTCATGCATTTCTGTCAATGAATTTACACTATTTCTTGTTATTTAAAACTATACTCATGTGTTTTCTTATATTTCAGGCTGTTAAACTATTTACTTCTCTCCTACTTGGATATATAATCAATCACTTGTTGAAACGCCAGAAAAGGTTGATCATTGTTTCCCATACGTAATAATGGTAACGTCAAAGGTCTTGTTTTGTCCACAAACTTCACATGTTAAAATAGTTGGTGATCAATTCATTGATCAATAAAGAATCAATTAATCATTGTAGAAATAAAAGCAAATATGAAATTGTGACTAAAACTTGGTCCATAAAAAGAAAGGACTAAGTAGTTTGAGAGCAGTAGAGTGTGTTTAGATCCACTGGAACAGATGCTTTTGGTAAAACACATTTGAAGTTCATTAATGCTATGTCATGGCAATTGTGGTCGGGGGGTCCGATGGTACCTTTGAAGCATCGTCTTTGTAGTCTGACTGAATACTTTCTCACCAGACACTTCTGGTTTCTCCAAAGTCTCCACCTCCTGCAGGGAACATGAAGGCACAGTTAATGACATGGACACAAAATTTAGAGAGAACAGTAGAAGACCGGAGTCGAAAACCTTTCAAAAACCAAATTGGTCAATCTAATATGATTATAGAGATGGAATCCTTGCATCTGTATATTCAGTTTGAAATATCACAACAGACATATCCATAATGCTTCATTTATGTTTAACAATGTATACATTTTGCTCCGGATGCACCTGTTGTCCATATGACCCTGGTGTAATGTGAGGTTTAAAAATGCTGCTGGCTCCAAAACTGTGGGCTTGCGTTTTAGTACAAACACGCGAGTACAGCACATGAGTGGACACCACTGTGACTGACCGCTGGTATTGTCCAAGAGTAGTCATCAACATAGCACCTGTCAAATCATCAGCGTAATGGGTGGTGTCCCACTCAGTTACCACTTCATAGTTGATCGCTAACCAACATTGTGTTAGGTTGTTTCTATAAACAAATACATGCAGAAAAACTAAAACATGGGGGAGCATCACCAGGGAATATTCAAAGTTTCTCCTGATATTTAAAAAGTTTAAACTTCAGTGTCTTACACTGAACTATCTTTTCTTTTTGAAAGCCAAAACATTCGTCACCAGAGGGCGAGATCTCCTATTGAGTTCAACTACATGAAATTAAAACTTAAAAAAGGTAATTTGAAGTAGAATCCATCACTTTTATTCAAGCTGAAGGACAGGGCATGGAGGACAAACATAAGTTATTTAGTACGGACAATGTCTGTAGACATAAAAGCTGATACAAGGCCAATCTGTCAGTGAAACTTTACCTCTGAGGATTTTTCTGGGCTTTCTGTGAGGAGACTCCACATGCTGTTCTTCAGCCTCTTCATATCCATTTTCTTTGCAGTCTTGGCATAGTTGATCTCAATCTTGTTGACCTACGGGAGGAAGAAGCACAACTGAATATCATCTGTTAATTCAACATGAGGACACTTTGTTTTATAGCTCCTAGCCTTGAGGCTTGCTGCACGTCTTGTTCTTTGAGAATAACTAATGGCATGTAACGCAATGTTTAAACGATCTTGTGACTTATTAAAAGATCATAAAACTATTTTATTTCCAGGCTTTTTTTGGTGCAAAACTATTTCATAAGTTTTCAAAAATGAGTTTGACTTGGATGTAATAAATTTAAAGCAACTGGCCATAAAATCCTCCTAATGTCACAGAGGACCAGGAATAATGTTCAATCAACATACTGTACTCACCAACAAAAATAGTACAACAAAAATATTTGGATTAAAAAAAATGTTTTTCGCACCGCAAAGTTTATTTATGTTTTGAAATTATGTTTTGGCATAACGCGCCATCTACTGCCGTCTACCAATCATAGAAGTCAGTAGAGTCTCAGCGGTTGAGCAACCATGGGTTGCCAGAAACGAAAGGAAACCTAAACGATCTCGGTATGAATGTCAAAAACACCAAGATAAAGTTTGCGGCAAAGCGAGGGTCTATATAGGACATGCTTTTGAACGCTGGAGAGAGTTTAAAGCTGAGAGGAATTTCAAAACGGATGCAGAATGGGCTACTCTCCTCGAAAGGTAAGTTCAGCTTGGCTAACTAAGTTAGCATCATAGCTCGACTGTCGAGTTCTGTGTTTTGAACTGTTCCCTCGGTTTTGGAGGCTGCCGCACTGACGCACCGAAGCGGGTATGGCAGCAGCCCGCCAGGGGTGCGGCGGGGGTAGTGGCTCCGGGCAGAACCTGTCCGCGGTGCTGCTGCTGGCTGCGTGCCACCACCACCGCCCCGTGGTGGACGGTGTTTCCCGGCACTGCCACGGGCAGGTTCTGCTAGGAGCCAAAACCCCCACCACACCGACCACCGGTAGTTCTGTTCCGTCAGCGGCTGGTTCTGTCAGCGGCTGGTTCTGCTCGGCGCGGGCTGCAGCGGCAGTTCAGATGACACAGAGATGCGTCTTTTAGTCTCTTTCTAATCTTACCAAATGGTCTTCTTCTGACATACATAGAGTGAATAATAGCGGTAGCCGAGTGGTTAAATAGGTGGACTTGTGTCGGGAAGGTTGTAGGATTGATTCCGGACAGTGTCAACATCATTTACCTTATTATTGCATAAAGCATTAATAAACTTGCGATTAATAAAATATTACCATAAATAAATATATTGGGTGTGTGGTGGTAATTTGCCCCGCATGCCACGATGTCTCACTCTAAGGTTTTGTCAGAAGTTGGCAGCCCTGCTATATAACATTGTAAAAGGGGAGGCAAAAATGAAGGACAGTTCTGTCAAATATCATGCATAAAGTTATTCCATCTGATATATCCATCCCTAGTCAACAGCTAATGTTACCATAAATTATTATACATCTTGATCTTTACTGAGAGAACAGAATTGTGTGTCTTAGAGCCACTCATTTATGATAAAACGCTCGCTCCTCGCTCGTTTGCTGACAGACTTACATGTCAACCGCTCTGGCAACCTCGACTCTGGAAGGGAGGGGTGGAATGGGAGGCGGATACGACTCGCAGCAGTGTTTTGATTTTGAGTGTAGTAACCGTTTTTGGCCACGTTGTTACAGATAACCCTCAAGCAGTTCAACTTGCAGAGAAATCTTGTGTTACTCACTCTGTGGGGTTCAGGTACCAAATCGTCCTCGCCGTAGGTGGACACGCCCTCTAGATCTTGAGAGGGTGGCGGTAAACTGTCCACTGAAGGCTGTGTGTCGTCTGAACCAGCAAACCCTTCAACATCATCATCACTGTCACCACCCTGAGGAGCAGGACAGACAAAGAG
The DNA here is from genome assembly GCF_963457635.1 of Microchirus variegatus. NCBI lineage: Eukaryota > Metazoa > Chordata > Actinopteri > Pleuronectiformes > Soleidae > Microchirus > Microchirus variegatus. The sequence goes on along the minus strand of NC_139804.1, from coordinate 10,485,281 downwards.
ACGCCACAAGCATGAATATGTAGATCAACACCAGAAATCATCAGAGTGAGATGTTCGATTATCACAATCCACATATGACGTGTTACTTTTCACTGATACTGATCAGCTGTTATCTGCAGTCCAGATAAATAAAAAAAAATACAGATTGGACAGAAACAGACCATAAGTACATAAGATGTGTTATTATTAAACTTATATTTCATCAGATGGAGAAAACTGGCCAACCATATCAGCTACGGATGCACAATTATTGACATCAGTACCAGCCGATCTTGGCTATAAAACGGATCATCAGATTGTCACCAAACAGACCCAAGATATGATTCATGCCAAAATAGGCTGCTACCTCACTGACTTCTATCCTGGTGCCTTCTCCAACTATGACTTTTATATTTATTGATTTTGAACAATGAATAAAATGTATATCTACATCTGCTGTGAAAATAAGAACATCAGTATGAAAAGTATCGTGTTATTTTCACTACATATGCTTGTGTAAATAACCTCTCAGTTGATTTTTTTATTGATTTAGGCATCTGCATAAATACTCACATTGAACTCAAATACGGCATGTGTCACCCAGTCGGTATACATGGCAAATGCTCTGTGTTCGTGTTACGCTTTCCTTGTCTGGGTAATCACTCAGAGGAATTTACACTACAGGAGTTAAAGGTCCAGCGTCGCCTGTATATATACTGTGTATACTGCATCCAACCACACAAAGAAAGTGTACTAAAATAAAGTCGGATCAAATAACATTTCAGACCTGAAGCCCTGGACAGAAGTTGGCCGTGTCATTGGCATTGTTGTAGTCATAGTCTCCAATGCCTTCTCCAAGCTCACCAGACAACCTCTTCCGGCCCTCTTGACTCAACTAGGGAAAACAAAAATGCATACTATTACTGACAGGAAATGAAGTTAATCTACTGCAGTAATTCTGTTCAGTAGAAAATGCTGTGAATACTTGATTATGCATGAAAAAATAAAATAAAAAATATATATATTGGGATATTACTGAAAGTAAACTCTTGCATTTGTCGAGAACATGTATAACAATGAAATCTTGTGTTTTCACATGATTTTAACAAATCATGTCATCATTTTGACAAATCTTGTGTTTTCACATGTATAGTAATAGTGTATATGTGTATATATATATATATATATATATATATATACACACACATACATAACCATAACAATGAAATCTTGTGTTTTTCTATTACTATACATGTGAAAACACAAGATTTCATTGTTATGGTCCCTCCCCTAATTATACATGTTCACGACAAATACAAGAGTTCACTTTCAGTAATATCCCAAAATAAAATTCCCTGTTGGTCTGTGAAAGTATTTGGACCACACTGGCGCATTGATTCTACAAACAAAAAGAAAGTTAGTGGTTGTGCTACTCTGCTTTCAATATTTCCCAGCAGCCTCACCGAGCTGGAAGGTTTGAGGCTGAGCTGGGAGAGAGTCTCTGGGGGAAACTGGAAGTCTGCTGGTAGAGTCGACTTCTTATTGCTGGCAGTGAGGGCAGACTTGGTGATGGTGGTTGCAGCCTGTGAAGGGAAAGCAGATGATGTAATTCTCAGCTCATGATTTTGACAGATTTTTTAAAAAGGTTTCAGTCAGAGTTTCTCGTTCCAGAGTTTAGAGACTCTCACGTGAAAGCACGCATCACTGTGCAGGTACTGTGCTCAACAAGTAGCGTGTGTTGCCGGGTTAGGGTTAGGGTAGAGTAGCCTCTGCAGTCTCAGCCTACAGTCAGAGCAGAGAGAACCTCACCACTCCGCCTCCAGGCTGCTAATGAAGTGCGCATGTGCATGGCCACCACAGTTTCCACCCTGGAGGGTGGAACTTTGAGTGAGGCGGAGTTGTTAATGTTCAAATTTCTACTAAGTGCTGAGAGACATGCAAGAAAGGCAAGTATAGCTTTAAACTAGTAATTGAGACCAAAATGTTTACTGAGCTTATAAATCAAGAGAGAAGAAGAAGCTAATGTTCCCATAGACAAACATTCTGTTTGCTACAAGCAGACTGGGTGATGAATGGATTTTACTGATTAATTCGCATTTGTAGTGCATATGTAGTTTTTAATGAAAATGCATGTTCTCTTCAACTTCCACTGCAGACTCTCCTTGATAGGCTCTCTGGAAGTTTGGACATTGTTTGAAGTCAGTAGGGAGCCGGTTGAAGTTATATTTTTGTGGTCATTCAAAGTGGCCGGCAATCTTCCTTACATGCGTATTTCGAGGATTGTACTTTGTTGCACTTAAACCCTCAAAGAAATGTTGTTCAACTCCCAAAAGGAAAAATAAAAGCAAAAGCAAAGCTTGTGCTGAATAATTTAACACTCCTATGTCCACATACTTTGAGCCTTTTGTGACTAACGCACTCCGTTCAAAATTCCTCAGCTCCACTCTGATCACATACCCTGGTAAATAGGGTGGTTCCAACAGAGGAAGCTCACAGTTTGGGTCCAAATTAAAATTATGCCACATTGGTTTAATTAATATGCTATAACGACCACTCTGTGATAGCTTTACACATCTCCATAGGCGAAACAAACCGACTGTTTGGTGTTAAAGCTTTGGATTTCAAAACTGGAGCAGAAGATGAAGCAAGTCTTCATGAAATATGACAGTGACTCTTTATTGAACAACAAGATGGCACATCTTTCTCAAGGAATATAGAAGCTTTACAGATATTTTTTTTACCCTTGTGGTGCGGAAGTAGGTGTCGAAGTTGACGTCATCGCTGAAATCTATTTCAAACGCCTTCTTGGGCTTCCTCTTACGCGTCTCCTTGTCAGGCAAATGGTCCACTATAGGAGATTAAGTGCAAGAAGCGACATATAAACTTAATGATAACTATAACACACATTTAGAAAGTCATCACAGCTGTTAAAAGAAAATATGAAAGCCTACTTCATACTTGTACCAATCACAAAAAAATGTAATCTCTACAGTGAGGCGACTATTTTCTCGTCAGTTGATAAATGGTGTATACCAAAATTAAGATCTTTCTTATTATACAGTACAACCTTATGTCACATATAGTTTGAACTAAAGACACAGATTCTTATGTACAGCAGAGCTCAGGAACTTTAATATTCGCCCCAGATACCAGTGAGTCATTCTGTGGCAGTGTTAAAATTATATAAGGAATGTTCTTTACATGTGCCGATTTCTTTTGATTGAATGATTATGAGCCATATTAATTGTGCTTCAGGAAGGGAGCTCTTGCTACAGCAGACTTTGTTTGCTGAGCCAAGGACAAAATGTAGTTTAACATTGAAACTGTACTTTGTCTTTCTTTTTTACTTTGGTACATGTCACAAAAATAAAGAATCAACTAATCAAGTCAATTGATTGTCACTCACACTTGTGCTTTGGCTTGAACTGCCAGTATCCAGGTCCAGCCCATGCAGCCATGGTCCTGGGGCTGAAGTAGGAATATTCCCTGGGCTGAGAGGACAGCTGCAGGCACATAGTGGTGATGTCTCCCTCGCCAATCGCAATTACATCTCTGCATTTTTATCACGTCACCATTCAAAGCAAAGCAAGCACACACAAAGGCCTTCAATTAATCAAGGCTGACAGGTTTTGGTTTGGACACACTCTAACCAGGATATTTAGTATGTTCTAATTAAATATCTACTCCTGGTGAACAAAATTACTTTCTCCCAGTGACTAGGTGAAGCAAATCTTAGTCTAACACTTCAATGGGTATTAAAGAGAGTAGACTATTTCCTGAGTAGAGCTTAATGAAGGCATTTCTTTCATCTTAAATAAGGGTCTTAAGACAACAAGGAAGGAAAAGTATGAAACATACACAAAGAGAAGCACTAGATGCTTTTGCCCATTTGCCTCCTTAATCACTAGGTCTACATAAAAGGCTAAGTTATTGCGTCTTTCATGAAGAAAAACTAAATTCTCCATTCAAATGCACTGGAGTTCACAATCTCACCTTCCTTTACCAGACGTAGAAGCCTCACATCCCTCTTTGTGCTCCTTGGAACCTTCCTCACAGTCACCGGGTCCGTCCTCATAGTCAGCATCAAAGTCAGGGCAATTGTCTTCTTCTGGTTCAAGCTCGGGCTCAGCATTTACATCAAACACATGCTCACCTTGCTTCATCTTTTCCAGCAGCTGATTCATAGTCTGAGAAAAGATGCAAAGAATATAATAGAATATCACTTTATGGAAATGATTTGTGTTTCAATAAATATACAAATACAAACAATAAATATGATAAGATTGTGGATGAGTGTTTCCATTTCTTTCAGATCACCACATGTTAATGTAAATCAGGGTTTTTTTCCCTAAGGGTAGGGGCACTACAGCTTTTTCCTGGAGGATCTCCCCTGGAGACACCTGGATGAAATATCTCCTCCAATTTCTGACCACAGTCTATCTATAAGCTAAGCTTCAGCATCAGTTCTGGTGAAATAACCAGACATGTCTCTTTGTGAAACAGGCTGCTGCCTATATATATGTGTGTGAGTGAGACAGCAAATAATCTGATTGTGCCCTGTACTGTTAACAAGACCATTAATAATAATAGGGTATTTCAAAATGTAGCCCCGGAGCCCGCTTAGTAGCAGGTGTCGGGACCCATCACCAAGTCTAAAGTAGCAATGAATAACGAAGGAGCATGAAAAAGTAAGAGGGCACAGTGCCCCAGTTTAGAAAAAAATTAGACATAAGTCTGCACCAGAGCAGCTGTGGCTTATGTAGCTTACCACCACCAGCAGTGAGAATGCGGCAATAGAATAATGGGTCATTTGTATGTGCTTTGGGTGTCCAGAAAAGCGCTATAAAAAATGGAATAGAAACTGTTAGAAAAGCAATAAAACTGCTGGGGATTTTTTTTTGTTAAAGGAAGGCAAATTGGTAACAGGAGGATAATATACTAAACCAATGATAAGACAATTCTGGGTTGTTGGCATTGTGTTCCTTTCCCCCAACATTTTAGTGCTGATAGGGAATGTAGGAAAGGTTGTGATATGCATCAAGGCTTCACCAGCCAGGAGCTGAACTATGGATGATGCAGGGTTCTGTGCCTTAACCAGAGAATAGCTGCTTCTGCTACCATTTCATCAAAAACTATGGAAGACATGGTGCTGATGTGGATCTCTGACCTGCTCGGGGTTCCAGCTCGTGAAAGAGAAGTCCTGCAGTGAGGGGCAGATGGAGCTCTTCTCCTGGGAGCGCTGTAGTGCAGCTGGAAGAAGCACAAAGCAAAGACATATGTAGATTACACAAATACTGAACAATAAAAAATAAACGCACAAACTTTAAATGGTGAATAAAAATAGAATGTCATGACTTTTGCTCAGATTCTTGATGCATTTGTTTATGGAATGATTTGTTTTGCTCAAACCCAATACTCCAGTGTCACTTGGCCACTCCTATTGACTACAATCTCAGATTGAGTATTTTAACTTACAAGAGTCATGGAGCATGGCAGAGTGGTGGTCAATATCCGTGACCAGTACACAGACACTCCTTATGGTCTGGTCAATAAAAGGGCACACCAAAATGTGGACTTTTGTCACTTGTCAATATGCCACAGATGTCACAAATCATGAGGGAGCGTGCCATTGCCATGCTGAGTGCTGGGTTGAGCGTTACAGCTGTGGCAACACAACTGAATGTGCATCATTCCACTGTCAGCCGCCTGTGGACTCGTTTCAGAGAGACTGGAACGACAGCGAATCGTGCACATGCCCGGTGAGACTGTTGGTCTGCACAACAGGCGGATTTCAGCGCAGACAGTCAGGAACCGCCGACGGGAGGTGAATCTCTGAGCATTTCAACCACACCAGGGTCTTGACCTAACAGCAGCCCAGCAGAAATTGATCCTAATGCTCGCAAATTAAAGCCACTTTATTGATAAAGTTGTACTGTTATTTTTGGATAGTTACTCTGTTTTGTCACATCACAATAACTACAAGTTTTTCTTTGTGCATTTATATATTTGTTCAGTGTAGCTAGGTGGTAATAAGCGGTGTTGAAAAGCTACCTAACAACTAGTACAAATGGAGAAGCCTACATTTTCCCAAACATGGTAAATTATTTTTACCCTTGAATGGGGAAGTGGAGACCGTTTGTGGAGGTGGAGGAGAATAAGAGGGTCTGGACTGCAGAAGCATCATGTAGGAGGGGAAGAGCAGCTCGCAACGACTGTTTTCAGTAAAGAGAACAGGCAGGAAGACGCCAGCGGTGCTGCTCTCATCAAAGGATGAGGCCATCCGCTGAAACATGGGGTCCACCTGGGCAAGAGTATGGGGACAACAAGGACATGATTGATCATGATTAGACTGATAAAGATCAGGTCAAAAAGAACTTAAAAAGTGTGCGCACTGAAATGGAAATAGAAACACATTTTAATAAATCAAAGTTCAAATTTAAATGTGGCTTGATCTTACTGTGTTACTTTAAAATATAACCACCAAAGCTAGTTTCCACCGGGTTTGGTACGTATTTTTACATTTCCATGAGGAATAATGCCAAAATAACCGTCACCAACTGTTCCATTTCTTGGCCTTCCTTTGGGCTACCAGAGTAAAATGGTATTATAGAGTCCAGGGGCCTCGTGTACAAAGACTTGAGTGGATTTCCTACTGAAACTTGGCATACACCAAAACCCAGAAACTGTTGTACGCATAAATAAATTCAGATGTATCAAAGTGTGCGTACACATGGATCCAAACATGTTTCTTTTGTACATCCCAAATCAACTTAGAATTGAGCGCACATGCAGAGGTGCCAAACTTCTCCCTGTCCACGCCCCCATTGATGCCAGGATATTAAACGCTTTAACTCATGTTTAATATTTTTTTTCTTCTCACAATTAATGAATGCAGAAGTGCACCACGGCTGACATTTCCAACTTTACGCCCGCTTTTACCGAAATGAACACAGGGAGACGATCAGGGGCTTGTTAGAAAGCTCTGTAGCTCTAATTTCACCAGCAGAAAATAAAGAAAAACAAAAACATGATATTTGAATGCGCACATGCCCATATGTGCATGGCGCTGGTTTACATACGGGACAATTAAAAGAATAAACCATGTACTCACAGAAGCTACCCATCGCGCACTGTGCCAGCCTGTTCCCAACCATGCTGTTAGTCATAATGAATGAGTCATGTGTTGAACCAGGCCACCTTGCCACAATGTTAGTTAGCTGCATTTGCGCATCACATATGATTTGAACATTGATGGAATTAAAATGTTTCCGTAACAACATTAACGTAAACAAATTCATCCTGTGATTTTATAGCAATGTGTGTGCAGTCAATAGCTCTGATTACATTAGGGAAACAGATTCTCGCTGAAAATTGCACTAATGTTGGCCTGTTTAACAGCATTGTATGGGAATCTGATGTACCTGGAAGACATTGGGATGATTCTGTCCCACACAGCTGGCATGGCTCAGCTCATGGTTGACTGGCACACTCCTGACCAAAATCGGCTTATGAGCCAATTATCATCATTTGCAAGTAAATCCTTGCTTTCCCTAAATACTCGCTCACGCCAGATTCCACCATTTGCAAGGTGTTAATTGTTCGTAAGTATGTCCCTGATGTGCAAATCACTCTGACGACTACTTGTTTTCACATTATCAACCTTTGTACATGAAGCCCCAGGTGAAGCTATACCGGCTCCATTCATGACAGTCAGCTGATTGAGCGACAGAATAACCTAACTTCCTTGCACCTGTTGTTTCTTCAGTGCCCACAGTCTATTCTCATACAAAGCTTGACGTTTTGTTGAGACAAACATCCGCAAGGTGAGCAGGAAAAAAAGAGCTGCTGGATGTCCTCCATTGTTGTCCGTTGAGTAGCAAACCTAACCCAGGTTTTTACCATTCCAAACAGTACCATGCTGTACCAAACTGAACCATATCATAATTGAAACAAAGCACGAGACTATCAAGGTTTCTTGTCCCAATATCAATTCAATTTTCTCAATCTTTTTCTTTTAATCAGGTGGGTCTCCCTTTACGCTGTTGAAAAATCACACCTTACCTCACACTTCCTTTCAGACTCTGCACTATTGATGTTGCTCAGGTTCTGCTCCACTGTCTTCTTAGGAGGCCGCTTTTTCTTCGGCTGCTTGGTACTCACTTCAGCTCCTTCATCATCTCTGTTCTCATCATTTGCGTCTGTTGGTTGGCAAAAGAGCAGAAAAGTTAAGTGGAAATGCCTTCTAGTACAGTGATAATTCAGTGGTAAAGAATTTCTTACCCTCTCCTGGTTTGGTCTCGGCTCCCAGGCCACCGAGCACCCTGTACGCATCAGCATGAACAGCATCCACCCTCACAGCATAGATTTTTGTACTGGCATCTAAAGTACCTGCAGCAACCTTCAGTAAGAACACACAAATACAAGAATACATCATACACCATACACACTAGGGATGCAACGGTACAGTTTCTCCACGGTTCGGTATGTATCACAGTTTTGGGGCCAAGGTATCGGTACGGTTTCGGTATCTTAATATAAAACTGCTCAGACTAGCAAAGGCAATATTGCATTGTAAAAATAATTAAAAGCACAGATATAATCACACCACAAATGTTATTTAAACAATAGTGCACTATCAGATCAAATGAAACGGCAAACACGAAACCACACACATTTAAAATAAATAAAGTTTAGTGCTATTCAACAAAAATAAACACAATTTTAACCCACTCACAGAAACTACAACTACATGATGCTGCTCCAAGTGAAAGAGACGGGTGATGACGATGTAGATGAGAGGCTTGCTCTGGATGGTGCTGGAGAGCTAGTGTCTGTCCAACATCCAACTTCAAACCAACTTCACTGCGCTGCATAACAGATGCTTGCACACCATGGTTTGTTTGTTGACATTCATTTTCTCATTCTCATCGTAGTCTACTCTGAATCCTAAATGATCTCACACAGTAGACTTATACGAAGACGATGGCGCTTCAAACTTCCTTTTTTCTTCCTTTTTTTGTTTTTGAGTCTCGTTCACTCACGTTAATTTACGCTGAAGGCGGCATGAGCAGAGCAGCGCTGAGTGTGCAGCTGCGCTCATGTCTCTGCTCCTGAGTGGATCTAGTAATCACGCATCATTGTGTACTTTAATACATTTTTGACGGACTGAAACGTACCAAAATACTGTTGAATGAACTTGAATGTTCTGCTCAAAACTTCGGAATGGGATACCTTTAATAGATAATTATCATCTGGTATTTTAAATATTCAAATATAGAGTAAACCATTCACACTTATTATTAACCAGGGCAACAGCTACAACAGATAATGTATGTATGTAAAACACATTTGATTCAAATTGTCATTTAAAACTGTAATGCCCAACTTTAAAATAACAAAAATGTCTGCTACATTAAAACACTTGTCAAATGGGTTCACACAATGCAGGCTAAATCTGCCAGCCCCTGATGATTTAATCCATATTAGCAAAGCTGTAACAGCAAAAGTTCAGCCTCTGACGGAGGCGTTAATTAGCATTTAGACAATAAGTAGATGTTGGTCTGTGCTCTGCTCTTAGTGAATGTTAACAAATGCACAAAGAAAAACGAATTTATAACACGAAAAGCAAAAGGAGATTGTGAGGCTCAGGGGGGAGGAAGGGGTGAAGGCAGAAGACAACAAAAAGCAGAAAGAGACAGCAGTGAAGGAGGATTGTTCAAGGAGACAATGATACAAATAAATGAAAAAAGACCTCATGCAGCTGGAGGACAGAAAGAGGCTACAAAATCCCAGATAGCGATGTTTGTTCTTAATTACATGTCGTTACTGTTCAAAAAGACAAAATGGAGGCAGAGCAATAACGACAACAATTGGCAGAAGTTGCATTGCAGATTCCTAATGACGTTTAATAAAGAATATTCATACCTTAAAGTTTGTGAGCTCTGAATCCTTCTGTTTGAGAATATCTGCCATGTAATCAATCAGATGCAGACCAAAGGCATTTTTGGTGGTGATTTTCTGACACAAAGGGGAGAGAAAAAAAGACATTAATGCAATGTATTAATCTTTTACTATTCCTTGAAAATTGATAACTCACTTAAGCAATGCCCAAAAGGGAAATTAAATTGTCATGTTTCATCAATTTACTTCAAAAGTAAATTACTTTATATCTAAAAGAAAGAAAACACAGGGAAAGAAGGAGACAAAAGGGAGAGGGCTGGATCACATCTTAATGCCAAAACAGGACATGACAATACATGACACTTACATTCTCAGTGGAGAGTTTTATGCAGGTGGAGTAATGCTCCGAGATCTGTGCATTTGACAACTTGGGCACGGCAGCAGGAGTCCCTGTGGCGCTGCATACAAACATGAGATTATACTCAGGCTTTCAGGAGGAATATTACACAGCAGCAAGTCATGATTAATTAATTAATTAATTAATTAATAAATAATGTATGAATAGCTGCAGCACTAATCAATATATGCAATACATTTAGTTAATAATAATTTTACAAAGATTCAATATATCAATATGATGTAGGGCTGCAATGATTATTTAATCATCAACTATTTTGACAATCCATTATTACAGTATGTTGTTATTTATTAATAATTAAAACAAACTTTCAGATTTTTCAGCTTCTTAATGTGAAAATATTCTGAATTCATTGCTCCATTTGACAAGAAAATCATTATATAATTGAAATATTTTGGTTTGGGAAACACAAATCGACATTTTTCAACATTGTGTGGGCCCAGCGAGAAAATAATCGACACATTAATCAATTATATTCATAATAATAATCAATTCCCATAATGTTAATGCAGAGTACAAACACACTTTGATAAACAAAACATAATAAACTGCGTTGTTCTGTCCATAAATAATTTTAATTAACAGTTTCTTCAACTTTCACTCAAAACTTAACCTTTTATTATTTGACATTTTGTCATTATAAGCAATGTTTTGGGTCATATCGTCCAGCTCTAGTTGAAAGCTTTAAACTCTGCAGCATACCTGTGAGATGCAGAGTCGTTAAAGGAGGAGTCCGTAGCAGTTTGAAGGTCAATGACTCTTGACCTTCTGCGCTGACGACGTTCCTGCTCGTCATCGTTGCCGGGGAAAGCTGCCAGCAGTGGTGTGCTGCAGGCTACAGGGGAGAGACCCTTGTTCTTCCAGGATGATGCCCATCCCTGACGAACCCGGGAGACGGGCGTGGAGGCTGCGCTCATATTAGCTGGGGAATTCAAGAAAAACAGTAATTCAATTAAAATGTCATTGTTTTGAAAAGATAATAAATGAACAAATGAAATGAAATTGAATTAATTTATATCGCCCACAAATACAAAACAAATGTTGTCTTACGGGGCTTCAGAGGGTTGGTAACATCCTCTGTCCTTAGACCCTTGACCAGGGTAAGGAAAAACTACCAGGGAAAAAACCCTTATAACAGGGGGAAAAACCTTATAATAGCTGGGCCACTGTGTAAATCATAAATAAAACAGAATGCATCACAGTGGATCACCTACTATCACCTCTATCCTGCATTTTAAACTCTTGTAATTTTTAAACTCCAACTACTGTGTTGATCCTGTTCGTTTTATTTCATCTTAACTTTTTAATTTGTCCGTTTTATCTTATTGTAACTTTTGCGTGTTTGATTTTATCTTCTTATTTAAGATGTAAAGTGCCCTGAGGGTTTGAAAGGTGTTTACAAGTAAAATGTCTTATTCGTATTATTTCTACTACCAACAGTGGATATTTAAAAATCTAACAGATTTTTTTTTTTGTAATTATACTTTTAACTTGATGCCTGCAATACAGTTCAGAAAGTTGGGCCAAGGATGACAAATGGATGAGAAATACTCACACCTAATCGGAACACCTGACCGATTATCCTATGAATAGATGTAGACCAATGAATCGGGCTGATATTCGCCTTTAAAAAAAAAACAAAATTAAAATAAAAAATCCTTACAGGTCCCAAATAACACTTACTAAAAAGTGAATTTGATTACCCGTTTGATACATTAATACTTATTCTACACATTTAAAACATAAAGTGGTAGACACAAAATACAGATTGTAAAGACAGCAAGTGCTGTTACTTGTATATTATAATATGTGTACATATGTCAAGCAACTTTTGTGTCATTTATTGTTAAATTGCTTTATTAAATATAAGCATTTATATTATATAGAGGAGGGGAAGAAGATATTATCCACTTATATGCAAGAGGTGATAAAATTATAACGACGAGGAATGAGAGGGCGACACGTCCATGGTGTACCGCACCTTTTGCTATGTCAGCAGGGATTGGAACCAGCTCATCGGGAATGAATAAAGTGATTTTTAAGCTCCCAAAATCAGGAGAAATCCCTGCACAAAGAGGACAAGGATTTAAACCTCTAATCACATCACAGCTAAATTAAGTCATGTAGTTATGGTCAAGACAAGCTGCTGAAGTTCAAAATGAGCATCAGAATGAAGATGTGCGATATATTAACGGGATATATGTGACTCTGGAGGGGTCGTGGATGTTAGTGCCAGACAGCTATAGGATTTTCACACACTGCAAACTCCAGTCAGTGATTACAGCAAATGCATTTACTGTGTCAAAAAATAAATAAATAAATAAAGTGAATGACCAGAAGCAGCCAGAGCAGCAGAAGACCTCCTGTGTACCTCATAGTGTAGCCACTATCAAAAACTCAACAACCAATACTCTTATAACAAAAAGGAATACTGTTTTTTAAGATTAATCTAATCCCCTTAGTCCTGGTTTGGGAATTGCATTCAAACTTGTGAAGTTTAGCAATGGACTAACAAAAAATGGACATGAAAAACATTCAAAACAATGAAAGATTTGAAACGTGCAGCACATATGGTTATATGTATATGAGACTCGTCTCATATGGGAACAATCTGTTTTGCTAGATCACTGACCACGTTTTTACCATTGTGTGAAATAAATAACGAAAAATACTACTTTACGTGTATTCAATAACTATTCAGCTATTCAACCTAGTACAGGGGGCACATCTCACCACGAATATTGACATATTTAGTATCTCTCTCCGCTATTAAATGTTTTTCATGAGAGCATAACTGAAAAAAGTAAGAACGTCTGCTTTGTGTGTTCTACGTTCTACAATCTCCGGTCGTCTAATGTAACCCAGAGCCTGAATCTAACGTAAACAAAAAGTCTCAGTGGAAAAACGCTTCAAACGAGCGATGTAAGTTATGAGTTAATGTAAACCAGTCTCGGTGCGGAAGACATGATATTACAGATGGTGAAATAAGTGAATTGCCGAATAATATAGATATTCATACATACAGAAAACTGGATGCAGACCCACAATGAGCAGCACATCACAAACACGCTCGCCCCCGGCTAGCATTAGCTAGCTTTACCGTGTTTACACTATAATTACAGACATCGGCACAAACAAAAGCTTATCCGCGAAACTTTCTTTGTGCACTCAACATACCTGTGAAAGTCTAATGTCCGCTGTGGCTTTATCGTGACTCCTTTTAACCTGCAATGTGTAACAGGAGAGGAGAGCAAGCTGTGGTTTATCGCCCTGTACAGCGTTTGAATTTTTGCGCCGAACGGTTTACGTTTCTCCACCATACGTAATGACGTTAAACCACGCCCATTTCTGTGTTCTCAATCATAGGGTAGATGCACAAGTACAAAAATCAATTTCCCTATTGACCGCAATAGTAAAAGAGACGCCTGTAAAAGTGTCCACAGGACACCTCGAGACATGGACACGGGCTTTTATAGATTTTTATATTCTATATTTTTAATTCATTGAGTTTCATATTTGAAAAACATTCTGAAAGGCCATAAAAAACCCAGACAAATCTTATTTCCCAGAGTGACGTCACAGTTGTGTACGAGCACAGCAAAGCGCGGTCATGTGGCGTCTCGGGAACGGCGCTACTGTCCATGTGAATAAATGAAGACAATGAGGGGGTTTCGTTTACATTTTTAAAACTAGCATTATATACCTTTAAAATACCTTTAAAACTAGGTATATCCGCGAACTTGTCCAATCCTCAACTTTCCAATATACCCAAAGTATACGCACTCGCACCTGCCACTAACTGTTTTAATTAATTATTAATAAATTGAACAAAATAACTGTTCAATATTATGATATAATGCTGACTACACTTTATACATGTTCAAAGTATCCATATAAACTCGATATTGAACACAGAATACCTGAACTCATAAATTTCTCTCTAGTTTTTAATAAAACTAGTTAACCTATTATACCTTGTTAAATATTATGAATATTAAAATGCTAACCACACCTGCCATATCTTCAAAGTGTCTAAATATCATGAAAAAGCATACACTATGTTTATTAAATTTCATGAAAAAGCATACAATATGTTCAAACTTTCCATTCAATGCATTAATAAAGAAATGGAGGCTTAACTATTGTTTATATGATAATTAATAAATGTATATTATAATGTAATAAATATTATGAATAAGTGCTAAATAAACCCATGATATCCTCAATGTGTCCAAATGAGCTCAATAATAAAGAAAAAATGCCGTAACTATTTTTTCTGTGTTCACTAATAAGTTAACCAGTTAACTTATTATGTAACTATTACCAATCATAGCCAAAGTAATAATGATTGTACTTGTAGATAGTTGTTACATGAATCATTGTACAACATTTGAAGGCAATATCTCCATCAGTCTGGAAGATAAAGCCGGGTCTGAGGAGAGCAGACTGACATGCTGCACTTTATCACTGTGTTCAGTCCCAGCCATCGTGACACTGATGATGGTGTGGACTATGGAGTTGTGACCGTGTGATGCACTGAGACCTGCGGTCACTTCACCACTAATTCCCGGGGGAGGCTGTTTGTCTTATCGTCACTATCAGTTCATGAAGTTACTGTTAAATGTGATGAACATGCAACTTAGAGTTGAATATAAACATGTTGAATGAAAGAATCGGGATTTATAAAACTACTTTAACACGTTGTTGTTGTTCCTAATAATAATTATATAGGTGAAATCAGGCAAAAACAACATGATTCCTGTAACACACATAAACTAATAGCTACGGTCCTAACCCAAATAAACAATTTTTATTGATCGTTTTAATCTTTAACTACAGGAACAGTTACACAGGAACAGTGAGGCTATCACATAATAGTATTGCAAGATTGTTGTTGATACAAGGCTTTTTAGAATATGTTTGTTTACACAATCACTGAATGTGTCTGTTTTTAGTGTGGTTATCTTTTTCTTAAATTACATACATGCATACATACATACATACAGTGGTATGCCAAAGTTTGGGCACCCCTGTAAATTTTCATGATTTTCCATTATAAACCATTGATGTTTGGATAAGAAATTTCAGTTAAATATATCATATAGGAGACAAACACAGTGATATTTGAGAAGTGAAATAAAGTTTATATGATTAACAGAAAGTGTGCAAGAATTATTTAAACAAAATTAGGCGTGTGCATAAATTTAGGCACCACAGAAGTGCATCCTCCTTTTGCAGAAATAACAGCCTCTAAACGCTTCCTATAGCTTCTAATTAAAGTCTGGATTCTGGCGGAAAGGTATTTTGGACCATTCTTCTTTATAAAACATCTCCAGTTCAGTCAGGTTTGATGGTTTCCAGGCATGGACCGTCCGCTTTAAATCACACCACAAATGTTCAATAATATTCAGGTCTGAGGACAGAGATGACCATTCCAGAACGTTGTATTTGTTCCTCTGCATGAATGCCTTAGTAGATTTTGAGCAGTGTTTAGGGTCGTTATCTTGTTGAAAGATCCAGCCCCGACACAACTTCAACTTAGTTACTGATTCCTGGACATTGTTCTCCAGAATCTGCTGATATTGAGTGGAATCCATGCGACCCTCAACTTTAACAAGCTTCCCAGTCTCTGCACTGGCCACACAGCCACACAGCATGATGGAACCACCACAACATTTTACTGTAGGTAGCAAGTGTTTTTCTTGCTGTGTTCTTTATCTGCCATGCATAACACCTCTTGTTTTGCCCAAATAACTCTATTTTGGTTTCATCAGTCCACAGTACCTTATACCAAAATGAAGCTGGCTTGTCCAAATGTGCTTTAGCATACCTCAAGCGACTCTGTTTGTGGCAGGTGCAGAGAAAAAGCTTTTTCTGCATTACTCTTCCATACAGCATCTCCTTGTGTAAAGTGCGCTGAACAGTTGAACGATGCACAGTGACACCATCTGCAGCAAGATGATGTTGTTGGTCTTTGGAGCTGGTCTGTGGGTTGACTGTGACTGTTCTCACCATCCTTCGCCTCTGCTTATCTGAGATTTTTCTTGATCTGCCACTTCAGGCCTTAACTAGAACTGTGTCTGTGGTCTTCACATTCCTCACAATGTTCCTCACAGTTGAAACTGAGAGCTTCAATCTCTGAGATAGCTTTCTGTGTCCTTCCCCTAAACCATGATGTTGAACAATCACTGATTCACCTCTTTGATGGAATAACGCAATGAACAATGGAAAGAAAAGGACAAGGTCACACAGCCTGAGCAAGAGATTCTAGTGAATGAATGAAAACCAGAGGGAGATTTGTTTGGTACCCTAAATTGACGCGTTTCAAGTCACAGTAGGGCAAAATTGGAAAAGGGAAAACAGATTTTTTACAACTGAGTGGAAAACTGAGGGAGGGAAGCACATTTAAAAAAAGAACAACTGCTATTCTAGCAATACAAACCCACATGCAAATCATTGAAGTATCCCTTTAACAGGAATGACATGAAAGTAAAAGCTACTGCGTGCGCATGTTTATAAATGTCTATAAACTTTATTGGAAATGCATGCTTATTGACCTCTGTCAGGAGGTAAATGTTTTTGCTGGAGTTTGTTTGTTTGCTTGTCTATCTGTTTGTTTGTCTGTCTGTCTGTTAGCAACATAACTCCAAAAGTCACAGACGGTTTTGGATGAAATTTTCTGGAAATGTCCACAATGGGACCAGGAACATGTGATTACATTTTTGCGTGATCTGATCAACCAGGGAAGCTCCAATGGCACCACGTCTGTCCGTGACAGACAGGTCGAGCTGTGCCTGGGCACCGCCCCCTTTCATACTATCACAATCGACCCGTCCGTCAAAATCATTCTCGCTTTCTTCCCGTGAAGAAACTGTTGAGTAAACAGATTCAAGTTCTCCCTTGTACCATTATCAATTAAGCTTCTCAATGATGAGAGCGTTCCCTTTCCCTGATGGAATAATGCAATAACCGGTGGGACAATAGTGCAATTATTAGTGGAGAAATAGTGCAATAACTAGTGGCAGTGCAATCATCCTCATGGACTAATCTTCTTTTTATACCATTTACCTGATGAGCTGTGGGTGTGTGTGTGTGTGTGTGTGTGGGGGGGGGGGGTATGTATATGTAGAAATGTGTTTCATGTTTTATGTATGTGTATGTTAAAATCTTTGTGTATTGCCGATGCTCCCTGTGTGCCCAAGACAAATTTCTTTTGCGAGAGAGACAATTAAAGACTTACTTACTTACTGGAATCTCTCTCAGCCTCTCCGGCTAGCTTGGATCTGATAAACTCTTCACAGACGTACCGTTAAGGTCCTCGTCGCCAAACGCAGTCCCTGGCGTATGTCTAAAATAGCTGAGTTAGTACTTCGCAAGAAGTTTTCCACTTTATCTTGGTGTAGTGTCCGGGTCAAGGCGAGCTGCTCCGCTGGCCACCCCGTATTAGCCTAACGGGGGTCTGCTGATTATACACAGACTGATGTGTCGCGGCGAGTCAGTGTGTGTACGGTTGACATTCGTTTGTTAGCAGTGTATTTACTGGGAGTGGAGCTAACGTGTCACGACAAGCTAACTCTACGGTGTCTTGTTAGCCGGTATTTTAGACTCCGGGTGCTAACGATATTTACCGAGCAGGGAATAGCGTCACCGCTAACCTGCTGGGTGCACGGTGTCCTAGTCCATAAGCTACATCAGTCACCGGGAGTGAAGCTTACGCGTTACAGTGAGCTGCCTTTTTGGTGCTCAGTGAACTATCTTTGTGTGCGACTAAATGTCTCTCTCATCGCCAGCTGCCATGTCCTCGACGGCGACCCCCGCCAAAGGGCTGGCTTTGAAGGTCAAAGAGGCTGCGTCCCGCCTGTACAGGGTTTCCTGTTTTCCTAATTGATATTGAATTGATTTATACCTTGTTTTCATGTTGTTTTATGTTTATATTAATGTAAATTATTGTATGAAATGTGATTTTGGCACAAAACATGGTTTTTTTTTTCGTGAAATGTGACGCTTCACTGCAAATAGCCGGCTCTTATTTTGAAAATCCAACACCGAAAAAATCCTGAGTCGGGATAAATGTGTTATTGATTGGTTAATACAGGATACGCATTATTTCTATCATTATTTCAGAGAGATTCTTATTTTTATTTTATTTTTGTACCACTGACACTTGTTAAAGAGAGATTATAGTTTTGGCCTAACAAAGCATGTCAAGTCTTTGGTTATACCGTAGAGAGAGATATTATTTTGTTGTAGATTAATTTTTAACTGTAAAACTTAATTTTCTATTGATAGAGGAAACCTGTTACATTTCAGATACACGTGTTGAACTGCACAATATAACGTTAGCTTAGGTAATGCCCAGGTAATTGTTTTAAAGATGTTTATTTGGCTGTATTCATAGACTAGTTATTTAACTTATATTTTAATTTGTTGTTGTTTTGGCCGAATGATACTGCAAGATCCTGTTTCTTATTCTCAATTCATGTACCAGAACCCCCCCCCCCCCCCACCAACTCGGGCAGACCTCCCCTGGAGGAAGAAAATCCTGTAGGAAACCCTGTATCGGGACAGGGACCCTCATCCCATGTGGGTCATAAAGATGTGGATGTGGGGATAGAACTGCGCATAGAGAAATGATCCATTCTACGCTGGATACGGAGCATTTCCGTTGTGTTGTCTGCTTCAGTGTTTGCGTTTTTTTGATTTGCGTTTCCGTTGTGAGATAAAAAATGTTTTGCTTGAGGTGGGGTATGAGGAAGTGTGTAGCTTAAAACTTATCCATTTTGGTGGCAGGAGTTTTAGTTGTCAGCCTGCATATGGGATGGACATCGATTACCGTCATTTTCAGTAGCTCCTTGACCGAAGCACTACAACACGTTACGCAAAATAACATGCACCGAGCATACACCTGTGGATGTTATGAACAATGAGCGATGACCCTGGTCGATCGTGGGAAACAACGTTTTCCGTTAATGTTTTTTATGTTTTGTGCTTTTATTTTGCGTTTCCTTTTGACATGCATTTCCGTTGTGTTGTCTGCTTTAGTGTTTGCGTTGTGTGATTTGCATTTCCGTTTTGAGTTAATGTTTTTGTGTTTTTTGATTTGCGTTTGTGTTTTTGATGTGCGTTTGTGATTTGTGTTTTTGATTTGCGGTGTGTTTCGTGATTTGCGTTTTGTTTTGCACCTCAGGGCCACTGTACATTCGAGTGTTTTTCTTGCTCGCACACGCCTGGTTCACTTGAGCAGTGCTCGTTATAATCCTGCAGGATCAGGCACAGCAGGAGTTGCCTGAGGTTGGAGAAGAACACTCAGCTGTGACTCAGTAAAATAGATTAAAGAAAGTGGAATTAGTGTCTTGGAGCTTCCTGCCTCTCTGAAAATTCATATAGTGTGTGATTCACAAGTGGATAGATCTGATGCTTATCTTTGAGGGAATTGATGCATTGGTGTTTCTCTATCTGGTGTGTATGAAAATACACAAATTAATAATATTAATTTGTGTATTTTCATATACAAAGTGGGAAAGGATGCTATAACAATTACAGCCTGGAATGACGGTAGATTATTTTCCAGCCAAGCGGTGATACAATCCGATGAAATGGAGGTTGATAGCAAGATAGAAATTGTGTGCTAGAACTATATTATGCAAAAGCACCATAAGTAGCCTTCAGTGAGCATCAAAACTCAAAAGGTGTTTAGATTGTCCATTGTGAGCTACTGTAAAAACAACAAGGGTTCAAAATGGTGGTGTCTGTCAAGCTGAACTGACTCCTGATATAAATATAAAAGGCTCATTCAGGAAATTAAATGAAATCATGCGATCCGGTGATTGTATAATTTTTACTATAATTTCTAATTGTACACAGTGGATTTTTAGTAACATATTTAGTACAAACTCTCTTTATTGTTTCATGTTTCCGTGACTGCCTCATTTTCAATGTCAGGCTCATTACTGTCTCTCTCTCAGTTGTGATCATGCAATGAAAGGAAAATAATAAAATACAAATAGTATTGTAAACATTTCTGTATAATTTCAAATCCTGAAATATATTTTATTTATCATGCTCAGAGAATGTTCATGGATATTGGACATGAGGACAATTGGTGGAAATGAATAGGACAAGTGATAGGACAAAATGGAAGCAGATGGTCCACTCATGGCGACGCCTTAAGGGAAAAGCCTAAAGAAGAAAAAGAAAAAGCAGCTCATCCATTCTGTGATATCATTCAATCAGTCAGTTATTTACTTTTCATGCACAATAATTTAATTCATAGTGATTCTTGTCTGGCCTTCTATCTAAGCAAGTTGTGTCTGTGTGTGTGTGTGTGTGTGTGTGTGTGTGTGTGTAAGTGAAGGGCATATCTCTCTGACCGTTAGTCAGATCGACCTAAGATTTTGGATATGGGTTGAGCATGGCCCGATGGTGTCCATCCTTGATTTTTGTATTTTGGAGTCATTTTAATTTTTGTTGATTTATCACGCAACACCAGGCAGAGGCGCTGTCAGAATTGTCTTTCATAGTAAGCACAGTCCACCAGGCTATACTTTTAAAACAATGCATCTGCAAACACTGTCAAAAAATGTGTTTGTTGTATAGACAATGTGTACAAGCTCATAATTTTAAGGACTTATTAGTATTTTATTGTGACAAAGCATAGTTTTACTGTGAGTGAATGTTTTAAAAATGGATGGATTTGGCCACAATGGACACAGTTCTACAGGTAGTGAATAGCCTACTGCTCTCTCCATACTACTACCTGCTGCATCTTCTCAATGCAAACATCATTTTATTTTTCTTAAAATAACTATTTCTGTGTCTCTTTATATCTCAATGTACATCCATGTCTTACCCAATATACACTTTGTATATTAACACTACACAAGAGTACTCCTCTTTGTACATCCAACCTTCACACACAGCCTCATTTGGCCATAACTGAAAAATCTTCAGCTCCCACTATAGGAGTACATACTTCCTACGGGCACTGCACTAGTAGGATAAAAAAGAAATACCACCACCTATTGCCCATCCCTACGAACACATAATAATAACATTTAATTATGTAACAAATAAAGCAGATAAAACACATGTGAGGAAATACTATAGATCCCAATGATCAGGGTCTGAGGAAAACACAGCAAACTATAAATACTCTGAATAATACAGCATGAAAATAAAGAGATAATAGAAATGAATAATAGTAACACAGTAAACAAAATGTAATTAATAACAGGGTAATATAAACAATGTATTTGCTTGTTATGTGTGCATACAAGTTAGAAACAGTGTCTTCTCAGACTGTACAGTGAAACTTGCTATTTTTTATTCCTTCACATTTTGACAAAAGCATAATTTCACCTTCTTGTGAACTGTAAGCGCAGATAACTTGTTTTATTTTGTTTAAAATTTCAGAATGATGTACATTATAAGAGCACAGACAGAGAGATTGACATGAGCCTTGTTAACAGTTCACTCTGGTTCAGTAAAAACAAAATAAAAAAAACGACACTATCATGTGGGAAATTTATACAGCGTAATGGCTAGAACTCATGTAGTTAAACTGGTAAGACATGTGACAGGAAGTTAAATCTGAACTGGGCTTAAACAGAACCAGGTGTATGTAATTAGGGCGTTTTTACAAATCACTGACAAAACATAACCTGGGACAGATGTAACAGAAAGAGCATAAAGAGAAGGAGTTGAAAAGTTAAAAACAAAAGTTTAAAATGAGTCATGAACTGTTCGCTTGTGTGAAGGATGTAATCAGTATAATATTGGATCTTTTATTTCAGTGAGCGTGCGTGTGTGTGTGTGTGTTAAAACGTGTGCTGCCCCCAAAGAGGAGCAATTCAGTATGATATATGATTATGGCATTAAAACTGAAATGACAATATACGTATGTATACAAACACACACACACACACACACACACACACACACACACACACACACACACACACACACACACACACACACACACACACACACACACACACACACACACACACACACACACACACACACACACACACACACACACACATGTTAATGTAAGCATGCAACCATGCCTAACAAATGAAAATCATTTATCTCTCCAGCAGAAGCCCCAGTTTGTTGAAACTCTCCAAGACCTTTTGATTAATTACTTCCCGTCTGGTCACTGATTGGAGATGATGAGTTTTTATCAAATGACTGTATTTTTCTCTGCACTCTCTGCTCACTCATCCTAATTCGCTCTTCTCTTCTGTACTAAAAAATGGGGCCTTGAACACATTTTGTTCAGGTTACTTTTAAAACTCCTTTATGCTCTTGTTAGTTCTGGATTAATGATGCTTTTAATAGGGAGGAGCTATATGTGCTAATGTGGCTTTGGCAGAGGAAGATGAAGATGGGCTTCCGTCCATGTCAGTAAAGGAGATATGACTGTATAAATATAAATACCGTACTGAACCAACACTTTTACTGGAATTACAAAGCTGAGTAGTGCAGTGAATGTGTAGACAGGGCTGTTAAAATCTGACTCCACTGAAGCAATATGTAACAAGGTCAAAGAGGAGAACGGGTCGTTAGATTTGACATGTTGGCGAGGACAGATGGACCAGGGTCAGGAAGAGAGTGAATCACAATAAGTAATTGGTTATGATTATTCTGCCAAAGCTGCAACAGCAATTGCCCATTTTGTGATGTAAGACACTTACAGGGAATTGCTGCTTGCTCTGTGGTAGAGTGAGATTCTCATTCCTCCTCACCTCCATTGTGGTTTGTGTCTCACATTTCATCACCTTTTCACATCATCCTGCTCAGACCTGTGCCTGTCAAAGAACCAGAGGAAAGTTGTTGACCTGCTGAAATTAAATGATATGCGATTACCTTTGGACCACTTGGAAGAATATTCCTCTCTCTCTTGCACAGGGAGCACAGTGACACACACTAAAATGTAAGCAAACAATCTCCACAGCCTGTGCAACATACTCACCAGCCACTTTATTACGTACGCTGACTTAAAGGGACAATGTGTAGTATTTATGGGTTTATATAACCCAAAATCCACTTTTTTATACATATTATGTGCTCCTGCATTGTCTAGTCACTGCATAATAGTTTTTGTTTAATTTTCATAGTGTTTCAAAAAGTCATGTAAAATAACATGGTCGCGGGCCGCGGTTGCATAGCCACTGTTAGCAGCGAGACACCATGTTTCTACCGGAGCCTGTAAGGACAAACGCGAGAGAACAAAACAAGCGTCTCTTTACTTGTAGCGGAAGTCCCGCCTCCACTCTCTCCGCTTCGTCTTCTACGGCCGCGGTAGCTCGCCCTCTCCCTCGCCTCACGAACCTCATCTGCTGACACGGAGAAAGACAACGAGGACGACATTTGACCGGCTGAGGATACCGTAGCGCTCAGGGAAGGGAGGGGGTGAGCAGAGCAGCAGGTCTTTGTTGTAAATGTCAGCCTCTCCTCTAGATGGCACTATAAACTACTTATTTCCCCTTTAAACGGTAACTCAATCCATCTTCTTGGACTACCTCCATCCAATGCCTGGTTTAGAAAAATACCAAGAAGTGGGCTGAGAACTGACTTCAGAGGCCCGTTCCACAAAAGTAGGATAAGGGATTAAGCTGGGCTATGTTGCTTATCCTGGCTTAATTTATCCGTGATCCGGTTCCTCAAAAGCAGGATAGGGGAAAGCAGGATATGTTATGACATAAGTTACCATGGAGATTTATCCTGTGGCCTTAGCCTGGTCTGGAGCAGGCTAAGTTCCAGGATTTATTAAATCTCATCCCTCATCACAGCAGCAGTCACCACAAATGGAAACTAATAGTTATTCCACTGTCCACTACACTATGTTTTCACATTCAACTATACCCACGGTCATTATCTAAACATTTGTAATCATTGATTACAATAATTCAAAAATAATTAATAATAATTTTATATTTATACACACGATAGAAATTTAAAAACACATCAAAGAGTAACACGATGCTGCTTTATTGAATAAGGATAAATCAAAGCAAGTAAATCAGCTCCTTTCAAAACTGAACTCTGTCTCTGCAAAGACATAAAACACCAATTCAAAGCATATTATAGAACATAAGAATATTATAGAACATAAGAATGAATGCACATTAAAAGGTCTGTATATAATACACGCACGCACACACACACACTCCCATACGCACGCGCGCACACACACGCACACAGACACACACGCTCGCTCACACACACGCTCGCTCGCACACACACGCTCGCATATGCACGCGCTCACACACACAAAGTGTATTTTACAATCTCAAGGAAGTGACATTTACACATTTTCACTCACAAGTTCAACTCATTATCAGACTACAACTACGTTATCGGAGATGTTAAATAACTTTTTGGATCCTAAATGTGACGGTTTCGGCGGAGGAATTGACGTGTATTTCCTTCATCATTCAGGCGATCGCTTTTTCTCGTTGGTTTATTATCGTGTTTCATTTCTTTTTTGATTTGGTCTTTCACTTCCTCCATGAGGATTTCAGCCTCCGAGGACGAAAAGTACGCCGCAGTTGTCATGGTGAATCTGAGAATCTGTGATCGACAGCGAGGTCTATTTGAGGAAGCTGTGTACACGCACTGATCCAGGATAGGTTTCACCTGGCTTGATGAAACCGTGTCCGATCATCCTGGCTCGGTCTTTGTGGAACCAACTGAGCCTGGACACGCTTGTTTTGGATTTGTTGAACCAGGCTCAATCATTCATCCTGGATATCTGAATCCTACTTTTGTGGAACGGGCCTCTGGTAGTGAAATCTTCACTGAAGGAGCATTCACACCAGCCCTTCTTAATAAAACCCTAGTTCATTTGCTCCAAAAGTGAATGTGCAACCGAACTCTGACGGGCACCAAAGAAGCAAACTCTGGTCCACCTACAAATGTAGGTCTTGATTTGCGTCAAGTGAACTGAATGCAGGAAACAAACTAGAACGCAGGACATTGTTGGTAAACACAGCCAAATCATACACGCATGTATAACGATGGCCAGGAGAAATGGCTGAGCCCATTGTTACAGTGTATCCTGTGTTTGCATAAAGCTAAATAAACAACCCAAGACCTCTTATGTATCGGAAAAACAAGTTGCCCAGCATTAACCAATAGATGCGCAAGTTTTCTTGTTAATTATTAGTCTTCTCCTTCAGTAATTCTTCATGTCATCATGAAACATTTATTGATGTATTTGTATATATAAATATTGCAAACTACATATCATTCCCCACCCATTTTACTTTCAAATTCAGTTAAATATCACTGAAACATACATGTATTTAAAATACGTATATTTCAAATACAAAATATACTTTTCCAATATTTCTATTTTATCAAAATATATATATATATATATTTATATTTTTTGAATCAAAATACATCATTTTCATGTATGTTTGTATTTTTAAAATACTTCCAATTCAAATTCCAATTCACAGTGACTAATTTGCAAGCTTTAAGAGCCAGACTTGAGTTATTTATTTATTTTTTTGTTCTCCATTTCGTGATTGGAGTTATCATAATTGATCTCTTCTGGACTTTGAACTTGTGTGTTCTCAATCCTTCAGCAGGTCCTATGATGTGTACAACTTGACAGGGCAATTTCATCATGCTATGATTATTGGCTTCTAAGTAATTATCATATTGGATGGTAATACTGTCGGACGTTTACCTGATTTTTTGGTTTTTAATAGAGGTTGTGCACACACACACCGATGACAGTTTCAGCTGTGGACCAAATTATGAAACTGTACTGTGATGAACCACACCATGTGTTGTCATATCATATGTTTGGATTGTTTGCCAATTCATTGTGGGCCACATTTTACTGAACACCAAGAAAGTAAATAAAGATACAATTATTCAGTATCTTATTTTGATACATGGTGTTAGCTGGGTGCTTGGTACTTTATTTTAAAACACATTTAGATGTATTGCCTGACTAGAAACTCATTAGATATCCAGGTGGTTTTAGTTTAAGATGGAGACCCCTGCTGTAATGGGAAATATGTAGAAGGGATTCAATACTGATGGCTCACATCAAGGAGAGCAGGTGGCTGTAATCCTGTTATTGATTTCACTTCTCAATTTATTGATTAGCCGTAAAAAGTGACCAGAGCTAATTTATGCTTAATCCTCTGATTCTCTTTTATGGACTCCCCCACAGCTGATCACCAGTCAATGCAACTGTCACTGCGGTCGTTTTTTATGTCACACCTAAATGTGAGAATCGATGACACATTTGTGTGCATCGTTGAACTCATTAACAAAACATCTGACCGGTGCTGCCTGGAATTTATCGACGATGTGATTTGTCCTTTCTGCCGAGATATCTGACACAGAACATATGTAGCAGCCATGGAAACACCTCCGTCCTCACTGGTGCCTATTGGGAATGTGCAAAAACAGGCTTTTTCTATTGCTGCTGTTACACAAAGGGAGGCATTGGGAAAGATATGAGAGATATGGGCCTCAAGCCTAAAATTAAATAAAGGTAAATTACCTCTCCTATAGAGGACTTCGCCAAATCCAGTGTGTAAGAGAGAGTTTTAGTTCCCAGGCAACAGATACATCCCATTTTCTTGAGTGTGTGTGGGACAGACCAGTAATGGAGCATCCACAATTTCACATCAGAGGAGGAAGGTGGAAGATAAAGAAAAGCCCTAGCGGCACTGACTGGGAAGTAATGATGCAGAGACAGAGAGAGTCAGAATGGTGTGCTGCTCTCACCACAGGAAGCTGTTCAAAACCTGCTGTCCCCAAGGAATAAAATCAGCCCTGTGGTGGAGTCCTTTTAATTAAAGTACAATTAGACATGTCAAAACAACGTCATCAACAACAAAAAAAGGTTACATCCTCTGATTAAGTCAAGCACATATTAGATTACCTTGGTGAGACCGGATCACCGAGTCTGCCTGCTGATGTTCTGGCCGCTGCTGGGAGCAGGCATTGGCATTTTGGTGGCAGATCAGAATATGAGGAAAACGAACAGACAGATAGAGAGAGGAGGAGAAGCAACAGTGGAACAAAAGAAATGTAAGAAAAAAATGTGAAGTGAAGATGCCAATCAGGAGCAGTGCACAATAATCATGTGCTTGTTATGGCTGTTACAAGGTAAAATGTTTCTGGACCTCTAATATTCATCTGCACAGTCAGGAGGTCCAGTCATGGGAGAAGCCCAGGCAGCGTAAGAGATAAAGATGATGTTTGTACCACGTGTAAAAATAAAAAATAAAAACCTCCTCGTGAAAAAAGAAGCCGTGTGTGGCTTCACCAAATGGACAGCTTTCAAGAGTATCTGGCAAAATGAAATTATGACCGGTAGATTCATCAACTCCCCCTCTCTTGTATATTTCTACAACACTGCCAATCAAAAATGGCTCTGCCTTTCAGATAGTTGCTCCAATCATTGTGCATCACTCCATCATCCCACTGCTCCATTGACTCCCAGAGACTCTGAGCTTCCCTGAAAGTGACGATTTTGACGCATTTATCAAATCAGCGCAGTGAAAACAGAGAGATCAATTAAAACTGAGATTTGACTGGTTTTTGTGTTTCATGCTGCTACGAGAAGAAAATCACAGCTGTTTCTCAACCAACAAGTCATTTGTTGGTCGAGTTCCAGCACACTATTAGTAATGTAGTAATTTACTAATGTTATTACAACCGTTATTGTACAACATTTTAGAGTAAGCAGAGATTCCCAAAAGTGTTCTTCCATCCAGGTTGGGGTGTCCTGCTCAGGGACACATCGGTATGTATATAGCGAAGCTGATAAATGAACCGGATACACTCGACCACTCAACCACCATTCCCCACAGAATCATGTAACATTTGCTTGTTGACCCAAAATAAATATACTGTTCACAAGGCAATCAGTATGGTTCTGAGCCCACTGTGTCCTCGACCTTTAACGCTTGGGCATCCTAATCTAAATAAAACACACCATAGATTATATCAAATTTGAAAGGATTCTGTTGAGGAAAGGTTTAAACATGAAACGTGAAAGTGAAATTAAAATGTGCATAAAAACACTTCATGAAATACAACAAAAACATTCATGAAATAGAGACTGTGTGAACTGTAAGGAGAACTCTGTGTGATATGTAATTAGGTAGTGAAGTGTGACGGGTACATATAATCTAGCAATTTAGCCGAGTTGGTACCAGTGGAGACTGTTACGGTTAGAAACCGATGACTAGAGAATAGAGGACCCAAGTGCAGACAGCGCCACGAGGAACAGTTTAAAGGACTTTATTAAGGCGAGAAGGTAAGTATATACAACAACAGGTAGGTATGTGTATGTGTGTATGTGTGTATGTGCGTCAGTCTGGCAGCAGCTTGGAGAAGGAAACGCCGTTCCTCTGTGGCAATTTAAAGTTCATCGAAGCGTTCCCAAAAAGGAACGGACTCACTCTGGTTGTAGGCGGTGAGTAATCGAGACTTCTTCCACAGGACGAACGAGGAAGCTGCGGCGTGAAGACGAGCGATGAGGAGTCACTGGAAACAGGAGGATCCGTGAAGAATCTCAGGCGGAGAATGACGAGGTGGCGACGAGGAGGGAAGCAGGCAGAAGACGGAAGTTGGAGACGAACCCAGGAGTGTGGTGATCGTGGAGCTTCCGTGTCTTTGCCGCTGACAGGAGACGTGGTGACCTGAATAGGAAACTTGGTGAGTTCCTTGGAAGTCTATGAGTTTCAGGTCAGATTCTACCACGGACTTGAGCAGAGACACGTGAAAGGTAGGGTGAATATTGAGTGAGTGTGGTAGTTTGAGACGTACCGATGTGGGGTTGATGATCCTGTCAACGGGGAAGGGACCAATGAATCTGGGAGCCAGCTCTTGGACTCCACCTGGAGCGGGAGGTCTGCGGTGTCGGTTGGCATTTCTCTTGGTCGTCTGGGAGGCTCTGAGGAGGGCGGCACGTACCTCTTGCCAAACCGTTTGGCAGCGCTGGATGTTGGCTTGTACCGAGGGGACTGCCAGTTCCCTTTCTTGGCAGTTAAAGAGCGGTGGTTGGTAACCCAGAGAGGCCGTCATCTAACGAGACACCGTTAGATGCAGACGTTATGGGCATTATGGGGATTATGCGCATGATCACCTCTTGGTACATGGATCTTTGCACATACGCATGATGACTTCATGCACCTGGAAAAATCCAAAGATACCTGAGAAAGAGACGGCCCACTATCTACTCACCAATGAAGGGGTTAAGGCGGGGTTATTAAAGTTTTAAAAAAAAGGGAAGAACAACCAATCAGACACTTATCTAAAGCTAATGGTGTAAAGGCTAATGGTGGATATGGTGGAGGAGTTAACCCCTGACCCAGCGAATAAAAGGAATCACGCAATGAGTGTAGCTTCAGTATGTACTTGGTACTGCTCACTTGGTGTTTTATTTGTGGATCCTCAAATAAATATTATATATATATATATAATTCATTTTGATTTTGTAAACGAATATTGAGAAAACAAGTAATTTTTTTGTTATTTTTATGTCTGGTTTTATTTTGAAAAATGGATGAACAAATGATACACGGATTGATTGATGCGAGTATGTGATGTCTGCTCGTCACATTTCTCCTCACTTAGAAATCTCTCAGTATTTTCTGTCTATTATATACACTTAAATCAGAACGATCAGCTGTAATAATCTGTGTATCATTCGTTTATTCGTTTTTGAAAATAAAACCAATAATAAAAAACCGAAAAAAATTACGTGTTTTCTCAATATTCGTTTACAAAATCAAAAGGGAAAAAACGGATAACGACTCATTTTTTCAATTTCTGCTGAAATAAAACATGGAAAAAATGGATAACGAGTGTTTCCTGTTTAATCCAATTTTGAAGCATTTGGGGGTTTCTCTGCTCGAAATGGGGCTGCAATTTGTGTCAGTCACTCATTCCCCACCGACCACTAATGAAGACAGTTGTTGAGCTCCAGCACACTCCCTGCTATATTCACCTGCCCAGCTGACAACGTGTCAGTGTGCTCAATTATCTTTCTGCTCGTTTTTGAAAATACATTTCCCTGTGCTGTTTGAGTCCAGAGTGGAAGGAGCAGAGCTGTCATTTCCCAGAATCAAATGTATGTAGTCAGAATAATGGCACGTTGGAGGCAGTGATTTTCTGTCTTAAAAATCAATTGAGAAAAATCATCACATCCCCGTCAGGCTGGCCTTCACCCTGCTTGGCCAATCAGCTGCCTATAAAGGCTCTCAGAAGACAGAAAATGAAGCATGTGCATACATTTAGGCATTTTATTGATTTGAATACAGCACTAATTATTGGAACTCAACATTGGTTTGGTAACCTCAGTGACCCTTGACCTCCATACACAGGTGAATCCAATCATGAGAAAGGGTATTTAAGGAGGCCAATTGTAAGTGTTTGTCCTCTTTGCATCTTCTCTGAAGAGTGGCAACATGGGAGCCTCAAAACAACTCTCAATTGACCTGAAAACAATGATTGTTCAACATTATGGTTTAGGGGAAGGATACAGAAAGCTATCTCAGAGATTTAAGCTCTCAGTTTCAACTGTGAGGAACATTGTGAGGAATTGAAAGACCACAGACACAGTTCTAGTTAAGGCCCGAAGTGGCAGACCAAGAAAAATCTCAAATAAGCAGAGGGTAAAGATGGTGAGAATGTCACAGGGTGACTATGCCCATGTGTGGGACCAGTGGGGGGCGCTGTTTGTTAAATTTGTCTCCACAGGCGTTTGGCGCCATTCAGGATTGCCCCGGAAGTATCCGGGGGATCGCAGATGTGTGGTTGGCGGAGAAGCAAAGGAGGCGGGGTCGGGACGGTTGAAAAGGGAGCAAGAGGAAGAATAAGGGACGACTTGAGACGAGGGCTGAGCGGAACAGACAAGACAAGACAAGACAAAGAGCGGACAAAGAGCGGACAAAGAGCGGACAAAGAGCGGCGGTGCGACTCGCGGAGCAGGACGATGGAAAGAGGAGGCGGGATCCAGCCTACGGCCGGACGAGAGAGAGAGCGTGCAGCGGCGGAGCGTGCCACAGACGGCGCTGGTCAGCGACAGGTTATAGGGGAGACGCATCGCGGGAAACGTGGAGGGGTAGAGGTGAGCTTCGCCCCTCCTCCGAGCTAAGTACCGCTTTTATTTCACTCCCCTCACGTCACTGTGTAAAGTTGGGAAGACATAGAAACCCCTTGATTTGTGTTTATTATCTGGCTTGAATTTTACTTTGCATGCAGTCGTCGTTTTGTTTTGGTTTTGATTTATTTATTTATAGTTGCATGTTAAGTTACTTATTTTTAAAGGAGTTTCTCAGGCTTTAACACAAAGCATTGACTGGTTATTCTCTGCACATGATAGTTGGAGTTGACACCAGGACTGGATCCCACGCACCGGTAAAGAGAGAGAGGACACGAGAACTGTAACTAGACTGCGCTCTGTTACCACCTGCTGCCTCCCGTCATCATTGCTCTATTGACTCTTTTTATTATGTTTTTAACTTAGTCTCAGTCTGTTTTTAAGCATAGCTGTGCTATAATAAATGCCATCTGTTGTTATCACCTGTTTATGCGTGTTTGTGGCCAGTGGCTCCCCAGAAGAGACCTCATTCTTATATTCATTTTATCAATACACCGACCCGTTACAAGAACAGTCACAGTCAACCCACAGACCAGCTCCAAAGACCTACAACATCATCTTGCTGCAGATGGTGTCACTGTGCATCGTTCAACCATTCAGCGCACTTTACACAAGGAGATGCTGTATGGAAGAGTTATGCAGAAAAAGCCTTTTCTCTGCACCCGCCACAAACAGAGTCTCTTGAGGTAATGCTAACGCACACTTGGACAAGCCAACTTCATTTTGGAATAAGGTGCTGTGGACTGATGAAACTAAAATTTGGTTTGAGTTTAGTGGCGGTTCCACCATGTTGTGGGGCTGTGTGGCCAGTGCAGGGACTGGGAATCTTGTTAAAGTTGAGGGTCGCATGGATTCCACTCAATATCAGCAGATTCTGGAGAACAATATTTTGTAAAGAAGAATGGTCCAAAATAGATGAATTATTATTACACATCTTCTATTCTACAGGCTGAACCACCCTGGCAGACAAACTAATCTATGTTACAGGCTAAACCTGCTTAGGGTGACCACCTCCAGACAGACAAAATGTGGGACAAGTAGCATGGTAAAGTGGGACAATGTGGGACAGACGTAATAACTTTAAACTTAAGATATATTGTAGGGCTGGGCGATAATGGCAAAAATAATAATCACATTATTGAAATCATGATTAATAAACTCAATTATTAATTGATTTCAAAACTTGAGTAGTTATTGAAAGACCAAAACTCAACTTTAAATATAACTTAGTAAATTAGGAAAGGTGGTCACTCTAATCCCTTAGGAAATAACAGTGGTAAAAGCATTCAGTAATGGTAAATTAATGCTTATGAGGCACCTATTAAGGGGTGGGTAAGGTTATGTTTAGTAATACCTTTCATAAGGCGAGGTCAGGGCTACCTGATGACATACACAGTATTAGTAAATGATTAATTAAGAAGTTTATTCCAGGTAACATGTACACCATATAGTGAATGATTAGCAGCAGAGAATTTCCACAACAATTTGGTGTCAGAAGTGGCATCCCTCAAGCGATCATCTGGGGCAGTACATGGACAGTGACTGGTGTAATGACAAATTCACTTTCTGTCTCATAAGCTGGAGCCTTTTCTTACACAAGATACCATGTCCTTATGTGTATTGTGTATTGTATATTGTGTAATAAGAATGTCTAGACTGAACTGGCATCTTCTTACAACATCCGCAGGGAGTCGGCTCCCCGATACCTACAGTAGACAAAGAGGTGTGAAAACACAGCCTGGAAAGGCAGACTCCTTGTCTATTGGAGGAATGCGAAAGGGGAGTTGCGCAGGTATAAGTGTGGAGGGCCCACTATGCCCCGGGACCTTTCTCCAGCTAGGAAGATTGATGTTTTCCTTGCAAATAAAATAAAACCTTGTCAGCCGGCAAAAGTTCTCGATTTCATTCTTCGCCAGCAGCAACAGTGGTACTGGAGGAAAATGAGAAATACAGTTCTACTCTATATACCAGGGTTTGTGGTTGGAGTGGAGCTGAGGAATCTTGACCGGAGTACTTAGAAAATGAAACAAATGACAAAAAAATGATAATTGATTCAATCATTAATTAGAGGCATGACCCATGAATGAACATGACATTAGACTTGGAGTCTAAGTGATGGGATAGATGAAAAAGGATAATAAAGAAAAGGTTGCCTGAAAAAACTGCCTGGGGTGTGAAAGTAAGAAAATACAAGACTACTGTATTTTATTTTGATACATAGTGTGACCACTGTATTTTGTAGGTTGCTTTGATACATTTAGTAGTTGGACATTGATGGTATTTTCTTTTATAAAATACATTTTGATGTATTTTTACCCATGGGTAAAAACACCATTACTGTAGAAAAGAAAAAAAACAAGGATGTTGTGATATCACTCTAATGCAGAGGTCTCAAACTCAAATGACCTGGGGGCCACTGAGTGTCTAGTTTGGTCAGTAAGGGGCCGGTGAAGACAAAAAAAGGCCAGCTTTATTAATATTTATGATATTTCACATAATTTCACATTAAAAGTGATTGTTTTCATGTGGAATGAAAAAAAGTTGACAATATAAACGTATTTATGACAGTAATCATCATAGCAGCATATTAACATAACATAGTAATAAAAAACATACAGAAATAACTAATTTAGAGCTGCAACTAATGATTATTTTCGTAACCAATTAATCTGTCGATTATTTTCTCAACTAATCGTTTGGTCCATAAAATGTCAGAAAGTTATGATCAAACCTGGAAATGACGATGTTCTCAAATGCCTTGTTTTGTCCACAAACCAAAATGATTCAGTTTTAAGGATTTATTTGTTATGTGGAGCAAAGAAATAAAGAATATATTCACATTTAAGAAGCTAAAACGATCAGAAATTTTGTTTTGATCATAAAAAAAGCTTCAAACCGATCGATTATCAAAATAGTTTGGCGATTGATTTAGTAATCGGTTAATAATCAATTAATCCATTAATTATTTCAGCTCTAAACTCATAAGTTGATATTAATTGGCGGGCCACATGCAATTGATTTGGGGGCCAACAGTTTGAGACCCCTGCTCTAATGTGTGGTGTCATCATGACAGATAACATGCCGTGCTTTGTCTGATAGATGAATGTGTTTGTGACCAGACTCCTGGCTACTTTTCATCATTCACCACTTTTATCTTAAGAGTGAGAGACTGAGACACAGGAGCGGCTTCGCAGCTGAGAGCTCTCATCACCTGCTACTCAAGTCTGCACAAGGGGCACTGACTGTCTTGTGCCTTTGGATCTGCTGTGGCAAATCCATGTGCCTGCAATAATGTGATGTATGCAAATAAATAAAAAGCCTTAACCCTTAGACACAGAGCATCTTGCCTGCTTTTTTATATTGTATATAAAGAGGCTATAAGAATGTGCAATATAGAGTGTATTATATCATTTTCTCAGCACAACCAAGGCAATCAGATTTAAAAAAAAAAAAAAAATACATTCACTAACTTTATAAAAACAGCTGAGCAAAAAGTGCTCAAAATGTTTCAAATCGGGTTGAATTTGTGAAATTTGGAAAAACGTCACAGTTCAAAGTTTGCTTGACTCGTTTTTATGAACAAAAAGAAAAGAAAAACTGTCTAATTCAGTAAAAATGCGATATAAGATTAATCATAACTTTAACTCAACAACACATAAGAGGACCACATTTTGCATAGCCTGAATATGTGACTTATAAACACGATACGAACGATATAAGGAGTTGTGTTTTATTCCCATGGCAATTTACCATGGGTGCACCTGCTGGGTTAAATGTAGGGTGGGGAATAATTTTCATTTTCATTGTCACAAAATTAAAAATGTCAGTCAAAAGGCTGATGCAGAGCTGATCCAAGACCAGAGTGAACATCAGTGCTGCGTTTGAACAGTGGCGGCAAAATTATGCCATGGTGGCTCTGTTTCTACTGAACCGATATATTCCCTTTATTTTTGTGATCTCTTGAGAGTATTTGCTTTTGTTTTTCCCCATCATGTTGTCAAGTATCCAAAAAAGTTAGCGTCACCTACAAGGTGAATGTCAGTGTAAATCTCAACTCTATGGGGTGAAGCGATGAGCCCGACAAATTGTTGATTTGTTTATCATTGCTTCCTCTTTACCACCATCCTCCTTGCCCTTCAGCCTGTTGTTGCCTGCCCAGTCCTTCATTTATCAAAGTGTTTTGCAGACACACACTGTGCCCCTGTTATTAATTGGTGAATATTGAGCCTCTCCCTCTTGACATTTAAGCAGCCTTTGTTGAAAAAAAATAATTACCCATGAATTTTCCTCATCTGCCCTCGATCGTTCATCAGTCCAACCTCAGCACTTGTTAGGGTTTATCTTAGTCTGTGCAGGACACTTTTTTGTAGGGGGCGCTCTTACACACGCGCATAACAGGGGCATTTTATGCCAGCACACTATACTGAAACGCCTTAATCCCATCGCCTGAGCCTGAATTCAAGTTTACGGGTATGAGTCGAAAAGTGTTGAAATGACGTCACATAGGTCACAGAGGAAAGTAATCGAACGCCGATTGCACCAAACGTGCATGCTCCAAAGCCGGCTGACGAGTGCAACAATGGACACCGCGAGGGAAGCATCGCATCTAAAGTCAATAACACGTCCAATATTTGTTTATTTTTATTAAGTTATTTATTTCATGAAATTGTACTGTTTTAAATGGGGCCGTACCTATGTTCCCTGGGTCCTACGTTTCCTGCTTTGTGTGTGACCAGGGAACATCAAACCTTTTTTTTGTGAACAAACCGGGGAAACTCTCTCTCTCTGCTGACAGATGTGCAGCTGACAGTGACAGTTTTCTTCTCGTCTCTGAACAATCTGATTATATAAATGTTGAATCGAAATGTTTATTATTATTATTATTATTATTAATAATAATAATAATAATAATAATAATAATAATAATCGATATTAATAAAAATATTGTTCATGTTTTCACATTTTTACCTGTAACCACCATGTTCGTTTGTGGACGACCAGAGAATTCATAGATTTGCGCCGACATTATTTGGCTTGCTGCGCTCTTAACCAGTCTGTCCAGTCTGGCTACTTCACACACCAACGCACGGCGCAGAAATTATTTTCCAGACTGGTAAAAATAATGTGGAAGAGGTGTAGCTACATGTAGGTGAAACATATCAACAATATATTTTTCAGTTTTTAGGAGCAAACTAGTGACTAGACCAGGGGTCAGCAACCTTTACTCTCCCCCAAATCAGTTGGAGCTGCAAAACCTATTTGACCCTTAAAATGAAGATAACAGTGTATAGTTTAATATATAGTTATACTATATTCAGAGGGATTTGAATCTATCCAAAAGGTTATTTCTAGTATGTTTGACAGAAGTTTTTTAATACAAAAGGGGGTCATACAAGATACTAATTACATTTTTGTTTCCAAGGTTTTTTTTTGTCATCCACTGTAAGCAAACTATAGTTTGTTGCATTTATGAAATTATAGAACAAAATGAAAACTGTTGACATTTTATTGTTGTTTCAAAAAAAGGCATGCCTGACATCTGTTTAATTTAACATGAGACAGGAGTCCCAAACACTTTTATTGAAAACTTTCCCATGAAAGTCATCAGAATTAAATTTGTGACTTTTCAACTTTTCCCAGCACATCTGAGGTTCCAATAAGCGAATAGCCGCTGGTCCCTGTAAACAACAAAATGCAGGTTTGATGCATTAAATGCCACTGTTAACATAGTCATTTATGAACATACAGTACTCTATCAATTCCATATAGGCTGGACAGACATCCAAAATAATGTTGTATATTTAGCTATATAATATGTATGCCAATCATTAGCATGCAAGTTAATACAACAAATATCAATGATTATAATATTTATTATTCAGGGTTCGTACACTTTTTAGCAATAGTTTTCCATAACCTTTCATTGACTTTCCAGGACCGAAAATCGGTGCCATCCCACAGTCTTACATGAATGTCCATTTGTTTTGACTGCAAATCTTTGTCCGTGGTCTGCATCTTTCAGTAGCCAAAGTTTAAAGCTCTCCTTAAAAAGCCCCTCTGTTGTAACTTTCTTTCATATTTATTGATTTTAATTATTATTTGAGTAATGCTTTAAAGTAATGGTTAAAAGAGAGGAAGTGGTTGTATTCTGTAAGGGCTTTTTTGTTCTTCACGTTTTGGTTCACGCCTGCAGTATACACTTGCAGCCACTGTGTGGCATTGTTTGCATGTGAATTGTCGTTCCCCCTTTTTTTTTTTAACTCCGAGTAAGAACACCCCCGGAAGTGTGTTGCCTTGTGTTTTTAGCTTCTCTGTTAGCTTTTGTGTTAGCCGGCGAAACCCACACGCCAGGACTGAATGATCGTCTCCGTACGCCTTATTTGCAGAGACGCAGTTAAATCATATCACACTCGTTGAAACTACACTTTCCTGGCATTTTGTCGTTGAATAGAGCTCAAAATCCATGTGAGGACTGGAGCGTTGCTAAGCACATTGATCTGCTTGTTTCCGCTTGACACTTCCGTGTCAATTTAAATTTTAATCGCACATTACATCATTTTATTTAGGTTTTACACATCCAAAATATTATCCATGCAATATTTCCATGACTTTTCCAAAACTTTACAGGACCTAGAAAATGCATTTACAATTTCCAAAACTTTTCCAGGTTTTTCATGACCGTAGGAACCCTGATTGTTATTATTATTATTATTATTATTATTATTATTACTACAGTCTGGACCCATGCAAACCACACTTGTGCGCCTGATCTCAAGCAAATGACTGCAGGCAAATAATAATTCTTATAGGGCTTTATTGAGTGTTATCAATGTTGGTGTGATCAATTGTTTACCTTGATTCAACCACTTCAGAGTGCAGGTTAAATAAACGTCCCAGCTCTCGTCTCTGCAGCACCGCAACACAAATGCGCCCCGTAACCTCTTGTTTATGACAGATAAGACTACACAAATATACACATGGTGATGTTTATGCTTCGTTTTGTTCATATTTTGCAGGTCAGTGCTAATTAACTAGCACTTAAACCAACTTCTAATGCTAGTAATGCAATCACTAACTGAGTGTCACCGGCATGTCGTTAGCTTGCAAGCTAACGCAGTATGTCTGTACGTCCTTAAACTGTATATTACAGTACAATTTCATGAAATAAATAAATAATTTAATAAAGATAAACAAATATTGGATGTGTCATTGACTTTACCTGCGATGCTTCCCTCGCGGTGTCTATTGTTGCACTCGTCAGCCGGCTTTGGAGCATGCAAATTTGGTGCAATCGGCGTTCGATTACTTTCCTCTGTGACCTGCCTGTGACCTATGTGACGTCATTTCAACACTTTTCGACTCGTACCCGTAAACTTGAATTCGTCTTCACAGAGAAGATTTCGTAGTCGTAGAAATTAGAGTTGTACTCACAAGACTTTGCACTCACAGCTTTTAGATTCATACTCACATAAAAACAATCCTAACCGAACAATTTCTCAGACTCGTGTATGAGAGCAGAATTTTGGGTACAACTTTTTTATTTACATACAAATGTTTATCATTACGAATACGAATGTTTAGAATTATGGATACGTCTTTTTGACAGTTGTCTTACTCCATAAATATGTCCGTGGTTGTGGTATTTGTATGAGAAACATCTTATAACTAACTGACAACCTAATAACTTGACTGAAATAAAATAATAAATAAATAATCGTGACGCTAATGTGTTCTTCTTCTTCTTTTTTGGAGTTGACAGACTGGACGCAGCTTTCGCGTTATTCTGCCCCCTACAGTCTGAAGACGTATCTGCATTTAAGGGGTGTCCCATTTCTAAGTGACAAAATAACCCCCCTCAACACTTGGTTTTGAGGGCCAGTTAAGATTAAGGGTTGAGCTTGAGGGTTAAGATTGAGGGTTAAGATAGGAATTGGAATTCACCCTCAGTCTAGGTCGATAGTCTGTCTGTTATGTGTTGTCTGGGAAATGAAAAACCAAGGAGACAAAGGCGAGTACTCCCTGTAACTCTTGTTTTTGATTAATGAAATGTAAAAAAAAAAGCACACTATAGTGAAATAAGTGGTCATGATGCGAGTTATAATGATTATTCCCCTTGGTATTTATACACATGTTAATCCCAGGTCTGGAATAATTTTGTTTTGGCTGTTTTCACACTCACGAAAAGCATCTGGGCCAGCCAGATATATTCCAATCTATTCACGTTCTGCTTGATCTCTGTGGACTTAGGGCAAAGAAAACTGGAATCTTGAAACTGGAACCAGTGGAACCATTAAGTTTAGTTTGTCCTGACAACATGGCAGTGTAAATCTGTAGAAGCTGTTTTTTCCTGACAAATTACACCTTTTTAATATTGCAATTATTCATATTTCTTGTATTTTCTGGATTCTAACAAAAGAGATACATAAGTAATTACACATGTATTGCTTATGGATTTTAAGAAGACTTTCAATTGAGGTTCTATGGGTGATCATTTGTTGCTACTTATGCCCTCATTTCCCAATTAGTGTAGTTCCTAACCTCTCCTAAAATGAAGAGCAAACAGGACAAATAACATACACACTACAAAGAGAAACCCAGCTGTGACACTCGCTCCCATAATCCTTTGAACCACACTGAATGACTTGCAAGGATTGACAGTGTAACGTGTCCTCCTACACGATGAACAACTAAATCCCTCCACCGTCAAACGAGGCCAAGTGCTGTTAAGCTTTGTGCTGCTCCATTTCAGTGTGGTTTGGATTTGAAAAAGCTGTTTCTCTACAACATCCATCATTCAACTCATGTTAGCCTCCTAGACCTCAAGTCAATGGTATTTGTGCTGCCGGGGTGACTGCAGATGTAATTAACAGGCACCTCATTTCATGACCTACGTGACCTGCTCTGGAGCACTGCGAAGATTTGCACAGCTTGACAAGTTCTCCATTTTTAGACACCTGGCAGGAAAGTTGTAAGGTTTTACTATTGTATACAATACTGTGCAAAAAGGGACAGGGCAAGATGGGTGCAGAAGATCTGCTGTGGCGATCAGTAAAGGGAGAAACCGAATGAAGAAGAAATTGTAATGCAATTGCTGTAATGCTTTTGCTTTAATAATCATATCATAATATTACAATAGCAGAACTTTTTCAGAAAATAAAAGCTTCTACAGACTACAGTGTCAAGTATTTAGTGCAGTGGTCGCTCCTGAAGCATTTTTTTCTGATATTGATCAAGGTGACCCATTCAATAGGTACATGAAGCAAGACGTTATCAATTTGTTGTTAGGTGATTAACAGAGTCCTTATTGTGTCCACTAGATGGCAACTTGATAAACAAAATTTATTTACACTAATCTAATGTTGTATGATGTAAAATAGCTACACATGACACCAGTGTCTGTGTCCAAAAACCACATAAAGACAGGGGCAGCATATTAAAGCAATAGCAATTACAAATGCAGCAAGTTGGTCCATCCAGTACAAAAGACTTATCAAAATGCCTCTTACTGTGGAAAAACATTTACCAAGGATGTGTAGCTGCTCAGTGAACCTCAAGCTGAAACACAAAGCGCAAAGAGATAACAGTCAAAATAAATTCTGTTTTTAGATTTGCAGAACGGTAATTTCTCAAGGAGTTTTCGCACATTTGCTTGAGTGATTTCAAGCAGCTTCCTTTCACACCTTGTAATCACACACCCACTCTTTTCTCTCCCATCACTGAGAGTCTACAGAGTGCAATTATTCTTTTTGTCTCGCCCCCCATAATCTTCTTTCATACCTGGACAGATTAGCTCCTTATATTTAGAGGCAGAGAGTCATCTTCATATAAGAAGGAA
The DNA here is from genome assembly GCF_963457635.1 of Microchirus variegatus. NCBI lineage: Eukaryota > Metazoa > Chordata > Actinopteri > Pleuronectiformes > Soleidae > Microchirus > Microchirus variegatus. The sequence continues at coordinate 10,443,998 of NC_139804.1, read as the reverse complement.
CCTTGTAATTGTGTAAACTATTCTGGAAACAAGTGGAGCATTCAATCATAACAACAATGGTGTTTCCCCATCCCAAAGTTAAATAAACCCACTATGGACATCTCCTACAAAGACCTGAGTAATCTATTATCCTCTTCAATCAGTTTGTAATGTTGTTTCATGCTGCGATTGAAAATCCTGTCAAGTATAATTACATTAATACTAATTATGTTCATTAATTCATTAAAGCCATTTAATCTGGTCTTCTAATTTGCAGATCATGTTGCAAACAAACTGTCCAGGGTGTACCCTGCCTATCGCCCAATGTCAGCTGAGATAGGTACAGCATCCCCCCCCCCCCACGACCCCTCCGGTGGAAGATAAAGCGGTAGGTAATGGATGGATGTGTTACGTTATCTCCTTGTGGAGAAAACGACTGAATAGCAAAGAGGACCCGAATGCAGAACAGGAGAGAGGTTTAAGAAAACCAATATTTATTAGTCTAGTTGGTATAATGGCTAATACGAATGTAATTGAAAACGTGCGAGCAGAAAACAAGGACTGCAGCTGGGCGACGAAGGAGCAGCCGCTCCTCAGTGGCAAGAGTCCGTGCTTGAGTTCTCGAAGGAACGGACTCACTCGGCTTGGTGGAAGCTTGGATGGAGACATCGTCTCGGTTGGAGAAGACGAGACGTGCAGCTGGAACGCCGCTGAAGCACAGGTGGAGACAGCGTCTTGGCAGGAGAAATCGAGACGAACCAGGAAAAGCAGCGGCAGCTGCGCTGGAGACGAGGAGACACCAGACGAGAAGACAGAAGGCGGAAGTGATCCCGGGAGATGGTGGAATCCACTGGAGCTCCGTGAATCTCGAACGGCAGGAGACGTGGTGACCTGAAGGAGCGCAGGGTAAGTATCGATTCGGAGTCAAAGAGTTTCGAGTAGCGAGGTAAGTTAGGTCTTTACCGGCTGAGTAGAAACAACGGACTGACGCTGGTGAGAGGGGCGACTCCACTTTAAGAATCCTCCTGATCGCTGATGACGAGCAGGTGAGGGTGGAGCCGCACAGGTGGACTCAATCACCAGCGTCTTCTGGAAGTAGGTCAACCACGCCTCCTGCAGAGAGAGAGGAGAAAACACGGAGCAGCAGGGAAAACAACAGAATGCTTGTGGATATGTGAGCAGAGTGTGGATCGTGACAGGATGGATGTTACAAACAACCAGCCACTGAGTTCAGGAAAAGACTCACAGAGCCACACCCATATTAATTATTTATGTTAAAGGTCCAGTCTGTTCGGGGTTATTGGCAGAAATTGAATATACTAACCACAAATATGTTTCTGTAATGAGGCTGCAAGATGGCAGACTTCGTTAAAGCACAACCTTTGCTTAAAGTACATACATGAAAACCAAACATTCTTTCTTTTAGAGTGATTAATAATAATAATAATAATAATAATAATAATAATAATAATAATAATAATAATAATAATAATGCATTATATTTAAGGCGCCTTTCAAGACACTCAAGGTCGATTATACGCTTATACAAACAAATATACCTTACAGCAATATTTTACTACTGGTACGACGACTGAGACTGTTTCTGCCAATAAAGCCTCCTAAATGTTGCACACTAGGTCTTTAATGCAGGAAAAAGTCGATACACACAATCTAATCCAGCGAGGCAAATGTACAAAGTCACTCAGCCCCTAAAGCACCATGAGCTAGGAAACAAGAGGAAAACTTGAACATAAAACAAGAAGCAGCAAAAATATATATTAGAAGAAAAGGTAAGTAATGTGATACAAGTGAACCAAATTAGAAAGAGGCACATAATCAAACACATGAGGGCAGGCAAATGTTCAAGTTCTCATCAATATTTCATGATATAGAGCATTTAAGGTTTGAAGTGAAGGACTACAGCAATTTAAAGTTCTGCACTAAATAAAAATAGATTCAAGTCTGTCATTTTACACAGTATCAGTTTTTACAAGAATATGAGCTTTGCTTTGACTTTTCTCAGGTTCATGTAACAGTGGAAAAATTCAATCACATTAACTGTTGGTCTCAAGCCAGTAGCAGCAGATGCACTGTGGTTTGAGCATCATGCTCAAGGGCACTTTAGCAGAGCTTGTTTTGAAAGAAAAATGGATATTACTCAAGACCATATTAAAGATGAGTTCAGGGATTCAAAATGGCCAAAGATGCTTATGTAATACAAGACTATGAGGCGCCGATTGTAAAGTTGCGCATGCTAAAATAAACAGCAACTTTTTGCCACATTTAGCAAAAAAAAAACATGTAAAAAAAACAGGTGGATTTTTTTAATGTTAGACATTTACTTCTCTTGTGAAATATAATTTCAATGTTTAATCTGAATAAAAAATCTAAATCTAAATGTTAAATGTTAAATATAAATGTTAAATATAAATGCTAAATATAAATGTAAATATAAATGTTAAATTTAAATGCTAAATATAAATATAAATGTTAAATCTCAATATAAATATAAATGTTACATTTAAAAAAAAAAAGACGGACATTTAAGAGATTAAATGTGGCAATTATACGAGAAAATAAAATCGCAAAATTTATGAGATTAAGAAACATTTCCATTTTATTAAATATATAGAAGTAAACAGAACCCACCGGTTGTTCTGTCGGTGGCTGCGGCTGTAGAACAACTGGTGGACCACCGGCGGTTCTGTTGTGTCAGCGGCTGCGGCTGGTTCTGCGCGGGCTGCAGCGGCAGTTCAGATGACACAGAGATGCATCGTTTAGTTTCTTTCTAATCTAACCTAATGGTCTTCTTCTGACATACACAGAGTGAATCACAGCGGTAGCCGAGAGGTGTATAAAGCATTAATAAGCTTGTGATGCATAAAATATTACCATAAATGAATATATTGGGTGTGTGGTGGTAATTTGCCCCGCATGCCACGATGTCTCACTCTAAGGTTTTGTCAGAAGTTAACAGCCCTGCTATATAACGTTGTAAAAGGGGAGGCAAAAATGAAGGACAGTTCTGTCAAATATCATGCACAAAGTTATTCCATCTGATATATCCATCCCTAGTCAACAGCTAATGTTACCATAAATGATTATACATCTTGATCTTTACTGAGAGAACAGAATTGTGTGTCTTAGAGCCACTCATTTATAAAACACTCGCTCCTCGCTCGTTTGCTGACAGACTTACATGTCAACCGCTCTGGCAACCCCGACTCTGGAAGGGAGGGGTGGAGTGGGAGGCGGATACGACTCGTGGCAGTGTTTTGATTTTGATTGTAGCAACCATCTTTGGCCACATTGTTACAGATGGCGCCTTTAAACAAAATTAGGCATGTGCATAAGTTTAGGCACCACAAAAGAAAAATGAGCATCCTTCTTTTGCAGAAATAACAGCCTCTACACACTTCCTGTAGCTTCCAATTAGAGTCTGGATTCTGGTGGAAGGTATTTTGGACCAATTTGGACCATCTTTATCTTTGTCACTGATTCCTGGACATTGTTCTCCAGAATCTGCTGATATTGCAGACTTTCTGTAAATCATCTAAACTTTATTTCACGTCTCAAATATCACTGTGTTTGTCTCCTATATGATATATTTAACAGAAATTTCGTATTCAAACAACCAATGATTTATAAAGGAAAATCATGAACATTGACAGGGGTGCCCAAACTTTTGCGTACCACTGTATTTTCATCATCTGTTTTTGTTGTTTCATAAATACATATTTCTAATATCAAATCAAACTGCCTTGCCGCCCCATGCACTAATGAAATACATTGAAGTGGCTCTCTGTAGTGTGGATGGATCAGTCTGTTACTGAATGAGCTGATGATGTGCTAACTCTCAGCATTACAGTCATACAAAAAGCTGTGTCATTCACACGTGATTCAAGCACATGGGCACGTTTCTAGCTGGTTAATAACAATGCAACCACATAACGTTCTGAAACGCACTGTGGATTATTAAAAGAAAGAACGTCCCTGTATGTGACCGAGCACTAACGTTATGTAGATTATCCACGTTAATGAAAACTCACCATAAGGAGATAGAGTGGTGCTGGCGTCACGTCATCATCTCAGACAACTACTGTGTCTGTCCTGCTCTCTTTCAGCTGCTGAATAATCCATCTAATCCATGGCATGTAGTGGCTTTTTACAAACTGTGAAAATAAATAAAAAATAAAAAAGTACTTTTTTCATGTTTTACTCATTTTGCGCTGGGCCAACTTGCGCCCTCTTTGGCCTCCATAACTCACATGAGTTATGGAGGTCTACTTGCATACATTAACTTGTTTTTATGGTCAAAAACCTCCTTGTTCCCAACTGTCTTTTGATTGGCCAATACCTGGAAGTGGCGGAATTAGCGCACCGGCTCTCAGAGGCACAGCTCCCCCTCTGGAATGGTGGATGCACTACTACTCATTATCAAAACATTGTTTTAACAATGTTTAAAACTAGCTTCATCACGGCTCCCTGCCGCAGTCCCTTTTATGACTTTGACCCAGAGTCAGAAGACACTGTCACAAGTGAAACACCTCCACAAAAGATGTTCTTTGTAGGTTCAATGTAACCGGATGTGCCCGGACTAGTGCCCAGAACAGGAGGTTCTGCTGTTCAGGAGAAATGCTGTTTTTACGCAACCAGAAAAGTTTTTTTCAGAGATCTCGCTGAGCCCGAGATTACAATACAACACAGAGTTCTCAACAGTGGCTGAAACTGTTTGTTTGGAACTTTCAGAGCTTTATAAACGAGGTAATGGCGCAGATACACACCAAAAAAACCAGCAACAAATTGGTACTTCTGTTCTATGGGCGCTTTAAGCTGTTCAAGAGTGCTTTGAGTGGCCCCAGTTGATAAATAGGGGGGCGTATCCATGTTTCCCGCTTCCCTTTTTAAAAAAAAAGGTCAGATTTTCCCCGCTGTTGCCGGTCGATGAACAAACCGGGGAAACTCTCTCTCTCTCTGCAGAGGGATGTGCAGCTGACAGTGAGTTTTCCTCTCGTCTTTGAACAATCTGATTATATAAATGTTGAATCCAAATGTTTATTACTATTATTATTATTATATAATTATATATATTATTATATATATTATATAATAATAATAATAATAATAATAATAATTGATTTTGATAAAAATATCAAAATGTTTTTTCATTTTTACCTATAACCGCCATGTTCGTTTGTGGACGACCAGAGAATTCACAGATTTGCGCCAACATTATTTGGCTTGCTGCGCTCTTAACCAGTCTGTCCAGTCTGGCTACTTCACACACCAACGCACTGCGCAGAAATTATTTTCCAGACTGGTAAAAAATAATGTGGAAGAGGTGTAGCTACATGCAGGGGAAACATATCAACAATATATAATATAAAAATAAAATAAAATTTGTTTTTATAAAGCCAGTATTTAGGAGCAAACTAGTGCCTAGACCAGGGGTCAGCAACCTTTACTATCAAAAGAACCATTTTTGGCCCCTCTCCCCTAATTAAAATTCATCTGGAGCCACAAAACCCATTTGACCCTTAAAATTAAGATAAAACAGTGATAACACTTTATAAACTGATAAAACAGTTTAATATATAGGTATCATATATTTAGAGGGATTTGAATATACTGTTGTGATTCAACTTAGTAATTGGTGGGAAAATATTAATACAAATGATTAATTATTTTTAATAATTAATTTTGTTATTAATTTCTTAAAAACGGGGCATCACTCCTCTTAGCGTGAGGAGAATGACAGAGAAACTGTCACCGTACAACCTTCAAGTGTCTCTTGACTATCAGTTATAACTAATTAATAATAAGTATATTAATATTAATTAATAAATAACAAAGAAGGTGTGAGATCGTACACTGGCTTCTTTCAATTACCCTTTGTTACAAACAAGCAAGCACAAAAGACAGAAACAGTACTTTTAAAGTAAAAGTTCAACATTTATTAAAGCATTAAAATTAATCAATAACAGCAACAAACATCAATCCCTTAATCTAAAATAACTGCTGGTAAAAACGTTTCAATATAAAAGAAAGAAAGTAAAATAAAATAAAAAGGGGTATGGAGCTGAGTGCAGGAATGTGTGTGTGTGTGTGTGTGTGTGTGTGTATGTGTGAAAAGGGGGCGTGTCACTTTAGCAGCAGGTAACAGGAAGTGAACAAAACAAAGCCAAAATAAAACAGGAAGCAACAAACAAAGCCAAAAGGTAAAGGAAGGAGGGGTCTCTAACGTGACGGTTGTCACGGCGACGCGCCTCCCACTTCCGGGTTACCAAAAGTTACGTCACAAACGTGCAAAAGGAGGTCATACAAGATACTAATTAAATTTTAATTTTTTTGCTATCCAATATAAAAGAAGTTTGCTGCATTTATGAAATTATAGAACAACAAAAAGAAAACTGTTGACATTTTATTGATGTTTTTACCTGTTATAACCAGTACCACGGAAAGGTGCTGCAGCACATCCAGCACCCCTGCTGATGACCCCGAAATGTAAATTGTCGCGGAGAGGGAACATTTCCACTCTGCGCCACATGAAGACATGGTTACGCACATCTTCAGAGGCTCGGAGACAGTGGTATTGCATGGTGGAGCCTTACACAGGAAAGGGCAGGGACATAACTTTTTTAATTCACTTGAGTTGGCAAAAACATCACAAGCCAAGAAAACAAGCCTTGAGTCAGGAGAGAGCTTCTCCCGTGCGTAAAGACGCAAATGTCGCTGTTCACCACACAGGTGCTGAAAAGTGACAACGCATCACTCACTGTCAGCCAGGGCAAAACAAAAACATGTCTGCATTTTGATCACTGTTCACACAGCTGTGACAATCACGAGTGGGGAAAAGTCTAAACCAGACATGTTTACATTTCAAGCTGCTTTCACTTCAGCAGCCACGCGCAGATGTCCAGTAACAGTGGTTTGTAATATCCTCGACCTGGTTGAAACAAACGCCTCAGGTCTTAATAACTTGTGATGACATGGTCAGTCCGAAACGTCAGGGTGTGCGAGCCCCGACAGGAGCGGCAAGAGAAAGCAGTAAAATGCTTTGATAGAAATAATTATTTTCTATTGAGCTATAAATGAAAAATAATAAAATGAATGGGGCTTTTATCTGTAATTTCGAAGCTGTTTGTGGTTGGCTGAGAGAGATTTTAGGGTCGCCCGCAAATTAATAAGTAAATAAATAAATACATAAATAAAACGGATCATCACGATGTAACGGCAGCGGCTGCTGCTTTTTAGTCCCAGTCCGTCCCTGATTTCATCTGTGTTAATTCAGTCAGGCAGAGTATCCATTACGCGTGCCAACTAAAAAAAAAAAAACGTTTATTTGAAAAAGGCTCATAAATAGTAAAAGTTTTCAAGATGAATTTGTGACATGATTTTGTTTCATTTGAAATATCTGATATCAGAGGTCATGAGGAGAGACATAGGATGCTGTGACTCTTCAGGGATCCCAAGAGAGAGGAGAAATGGGGGATGCTCCCTTTCTTCTCAAGCCTTGGGTAAACACGTACTGACAAATAAATATCTTCTGATAATTTCTCACATTAGTACAGAACAAATGAAATACATTTATTATAAGTATGAGGGATTGACTTCTCTGATCCAATCCCTGACTCCACTAACAGACCTGACTGACTAGGGAAAAACTGTGCAAAGTCGGGGTCTAAAGGAAGAATGAGAAGAATGAGCCAGTGAGAGGAGCCTGCATTGTGATGAGAAAATCAGTAGCATCCAATCTAAAGAAGCATGGCATTGTGTCAACTGAGACAGTACAAGGAAGTGTACGACAAGATCAAGGGATACCTGGGAAGAGAGAGACTGAAGCTGATGTTTTAATATTCAGATAACAAACCGGATGACATATGTGTGAATGTTTATTTGTAGAAACTTGTATTTTTATGTTTTTGTTATTTTTTTTATGTGTCTTTTATAGCATGGGGTTTTGTTTTGTTAGGGTTTAATTGCTGACATTGATGTTGTGGATGTTTTGAAATCTTAAGTTTTGAGTTATATGACTGATTGGCAAAGGGCCATACAATTAGAAGACATAATAGTTGTTAATTTTAATGGAGACTTCTTGTCTTGAATGGCTCGAGGATGGGAGTTTCTACAATTTTATTTATTTAGTGGGCTGTCCGTATCCAACGCAGAATGGATAATTTCTCAATGCGAAGTTATATCCCCACATCCATATATGACACATGCATAATGATCTTTATGATTACGATTGAGTACAGTCACGATGAAATACAGGGGATCAGAGTAAATCTTAGTAAAACGTGTTGACAGATTCCCAAGAGCGCACTTTTCATAAGGGCATAGGGTGATGTATGGGAGGATGAGCAGGTTACCTTTATTAAGTGTGGTTTTGCTCAGGGAGAGTTGGAGCTTTTTGGGATTGTGGCTGAAGCTCTCGCAGGTGATCTGCAGCGCCTGGAATTGACACTTGACTTGTAAGAGAATAAAGATCTCTTTGTTTGGTGAAAGTCTCGTGTCACAGAGTCTCCTTCTGCATCATCACCTCCACACCTGGTGTTCTGAAGAAGAAGGTAGCCTGACTAAACGGCATCACGTTATTTATAAATGCACATTTTGTTTGTAAAAATCCATATACAAGTTTTTTTTTTATTTGTGGACCTCAAAACATGCATTCAAATCAAGAAACACGTGAGGATCACAATCTGCACACATACAAATATCAGTGCAACAAATTTAACTCCATAAATCAGTCAGTTTGCAGGGTTTTTTGTTTGTTTTCTGGAGTTTGTCAAAAGACCTCAGGTCTTAAGAGACGCCCTTATGTGATTGCTTATAGGAAGTGTAAGGAGCTAAGCCACAGGCAGAAGAAATGACAAACTCTCTGGCAGTTTGGGTTCATTAGTTCATGGTAGATGTTTGAATAGATTTAATAGTCTGCTTTGTTGGTTTACAGATTGTTGATTTGATACATTTATTAATTTCTCTGTCAGTTCAGTTCACATTCACAAAGGCAAATCTTAGACACACAACAAAAGTCATTTGCTCAGAAATACCGCTCAGTTATTGATCAGACATGTAGGCTAGTAAATAGACAAATCTCTTGCAATGTCTACGTCGTGGAGCATCGGCAGGTTAATATCCATCTACCTTGCTGCTCTGGTGATGAGCAGTGCTCCAAAGGTCAGCAGGTGGCCAGTGGTGGTGAATCGGCTACAGCCTCAGTGTTCTCATCCATATTTCTCAGTGAGATGAGAGAACCAAGGGGAGAAACACTGAAAAAAGCCGGAACAAAGCCAGAGGATTGATGCTGTTAAACAGTGTCCATCTTTTCGGTCTGTTATGCCCCAACACCTCCTCCTATAGAGATGATGCCAGGATCAGGCTACACAAATTCAGGTAGGTAACGTCTGGGAACGCTCCACGACACCCCGATAAGTCTTTGGCAGTCTATTTTCCTGCCTAGTCTAACATCTCCTAAGACTGGGGGTTGACTAATAGGATAACAGAGTGCTCTAACACAGGATAACAGGGAGGGATGCTGCTGCTGCTGTCAGGTGGAATTTCCACTTTGACTAACACAACAAAGTTAAAAAATGATAATTGGTAATTGATGATAGACAACTCATTTGACCTATAAACAATGATTGGTCGGCAGTTGTACTTGTAGTGTCACCAGTCAATGCCACTGTGATTGATAATGTACAGGCAATTTTGGGAAAAAAACCCAGGGAAGCAGATGAAAACCCACGCACACACAGAGAGAACATGCAAACGCCATGTGTGCCACTGTGTGGCTCGGTTTAAAGCTTCTTCAGTAAATTAAAGAAGCCTCCTGGATGAGAGGTTGAGATGAGTAACTGAATTAATTAGAATCTACACAGACACATATTGCTCTTTTTCTTTCTCAGTCTCAGTAAAATTAACCACCTCGAGTGCACAGCACCAAAAAAATGTTGCAGAGCGGCAGGAGATTCAAAATGCTACTTGAGAAACAACTGGAACTACTGAGAAAACAGAGCTAGTCGTGTGCAACCACACATGTTCCACATACATGTAAAGAAGAATCACAGACCTTTATTGATTTTAATTTTTAAGATAAATAGTTCTAAAATGACCCAGATGAATATTACACAGTTAGTGAATAAAATTTATAATTTGCAGTAAAATGTAGTGAGAGATTGGGAGAGAGGTGTATTAGGGTGTATAAAAGTGCGATTGAGTGGCTAAAACAACAAAGTTTGAGAGGGAAACTGCAGGAAAAGCTCTGAGTCAAAGAACTTGGATCCAAGCAGCCAGACATCAACACCTTAAATGTGACTTTTTGCTGTTTTTATGGATATTTATTAGTAATTTGCAGAGACCGTGACTCACAGATGAGTCACTGGTGATACTTTTTGTGTCATCAATTTTTTTTTTCTTTCTGGCCTTTCACTTCCGATTTACATATGCATAACATAATATTTCTTATTTATTCATTGAACATATGTCAGCCTCTTCTTGCTGATATTTCTGGCAGCTAGAGTAGATACTCTACATACACACACATAGGCTTTTGACACTGTTAATGGAGGAGTTTTTGCTTTATTGATTTCATTTGGTTTGGCACACCCCTTGGTCGTACCCTCATCCACCTTTGTTATCCTGTTTTGTGAAATTTTTTGTAAAATAGACACTTGAATTATTTGCACCTGGACCCCTGGCTCTCTCCTTTCTTTGGTTGTCCTATGTTTTGTTGCCACCTCACCGCTAGGAGAGGCAATACACACTGCCAGTCTATTCAAACTGGATTAATATTACCTGGGGTAATATTTTAGAACCTTAGACGCCAGACAGGACTAAAATTACTAAGAAGCTCTGATAATTACTTTACTTTACCTTCACTTGTCCAAGTATAACTAAAGCCCAATTTATACTCCTGCCTAAAGTGCTCTACGTAGGTTACGCAGAGCCCTCTGCGTCGACGGAGAGCCTCTCAGAGAGTCTCTGCGATCCCCTAATGATTGGGCGGGAAATTGCAGTGCGTGGTAGTATGAAGGCTCGAGTGGTCTCCGTGGTTACGCAGTCAGATAACGCATTACGCAGTCGGAGAAGTATAATGTGGCCTTAATCCTGTCTGAAAAGCTAAAAATAAGGGTCATACACTGGAGACTATACACTTTACTGACCCCCAAACAGGATGTCAAGGCTTGGTGTTCCTCGGGCCGCTCTCCCTCGGAGGGTGGAAGGTCTTTTGATTGCCTTCAGCTTGGTCACTGTGCTGGTACAAAAGCAGAGCAAAGGCACAAAGGAAACAACCCCCCTCATTCCTTCATATCAAAATGAATCACATATGACTAATATTATCATAATATTATTAAGACCTCGGTGTCTGCCGAAATATGGTAGATAATTTGCAGTGGAATTCTTACTTTGCAAATTACGGACATGGACTAAAATTTCAGGCACTGAAACTGACTTTTACATGCTGAGTCCACCCCAAATAAAATCTTATCAGCCACCACTGGTCTGGTCATGTTCAGTGTATGAAAGACACAAAACACCAGGCTCATTTCTGTATTTCTGATGAGAGGATAAAGGTGTTTGCTGAAGCAAATCGGCTTTTGATGTGTGGGTGGTAATGGTAATAATAGGCAAACACACAAAAGGCATTTGAATGACTCTGAAATAATAAACTGTTATTTGATTTGGCAGGTTGAACAGAACACATTCTCATTTACAAAACAAAAAAGCAGCGAGGGAGGTGTGTGTGTGTCAGCTCTAACTCCATAAATTCAACACTGAATATTACATGAGTGATATTCATTTGCTAAAATGGTTTGATAATAAAAAGTCAATCATTGGGGAAAACTCCCTACTGAGGGAAAGATCATCATTCATCCGTCTTATTTTCAAATCCCACATTTGTAATCCTGCTATGCGATGACAAGAAGGCTGATCACTCCATTAGCAACGACATCGTTTATCTCGGTACAGCTCTTGAAACAAATTTGTTTCACAAAGCAGTCATAAAACGCCTGGCCCAGTTGACAACAGATTGTAGATCATGATATTCAGTAAACAACATATTACGTGGAAGGAGGAAAGGAAAAGAAGTAAGATGAATGGATGTTTGTTTGATTAACTTTTTATTCGATGAATAATTTTTTTCTTGTGAAATAGTAAAATCCTTTTCACCATTTTTTTTGTGTCACCTTATATTCCTTTATCGCTAATAAAACACATTTACATTTTACATTTTCAATGAGCCCAATGTAAAAGCAATAAACTCAGTGCTACACTGCGGTTATAATTTGTTATATTCCGTATTTTATCATCATCATTTAACATTTCATATGAGATAATCTTTCCAGCATTAATGATTTATTTTTATTTAATATGCAGAACGCTGGGGCCAGAGTCGGAATGGATTCCTCTGTATTTGTGATGTTTAATGACAGAGGAAAAACGTTGAACCCTAATTGCTATTTATCCACATCTTAGTTTTTCAACTCAGAGCAGTTTGTGCAACAATGTTGGCTCTAGTTGGCAGTATGTCAAATGATCCACAATTACCCTGATTCTCATTCAAAGCTGCAGTGCGTAACTTTTGGTTGTTGCTGATGTTATTTTGCCTCTGTTTCGTCTTCGTTTGCAGAAATGGTGGTAAATGGTCTGTATAGCACTTTTTCTAGTCTTGATGACCACTCAAAGCTGCTTGCACTCACAGATTCTATTTTAACCTTCAAGTTGAAGGACTCACTGCACCACTGATCCACTGTCATATCAGCATGTATCTAGGGAGCATTTGTGTGTATGCAGTAGCAGAGCAGGGGTGGGTGGGGACAAGAAGCATTTTATAGGGATAGTCAGACAAGGATAGTCCCATAGCTCAAGCCAGAGACATTACAAGACTCTGCAGGACATGTACAAGACCAAAACCCAACCGAGATGCTGTCTCCCATATCCTTGATCTTGAGTTTCAAGGGGGGTGGAATTGGGATTCAGCCTTAATACTTCATTGCTTCAAGATCAAGACTTTATTAACTACTTTATAAGTGAATGGGACACATTCCTGTAAATAAATGAATCACCTGAAATCTGACCATCAACTGGTCTAAATCTTTAATTTTGCCAATCAACTATAGATTCCAACCTATACGATTAATACCGCTTTAATCATGAAACATTAAATATCTTGGGCTCAATATTTCCTCCAGGCTGTCGGAATTGCCACAATAAAGATGATGGTTTTACCAAGAATGAATTACTTATTCTCAATGATACCGACCAAACCTCCCTGTGTTTGGTTTAACCTCTTCTTCACGGTTGCCCCCGATAACGGGGGCAGCGTCAGATGCAGCAAAAAAAACGTCATAAAACCATATCTAACTTTAACAAACATAGACATGCTGCATACCCACAGAAATATCAGAAACTCAGCTAAAAGCTCATATAAACCATTCTTATGTTCACCAAACAGTTAAAACGCAGACGGATCAAACCAGCAGGAGCGGAAAAAAACGTAACAGTGCACACATTGAAAAGCGGCACCTGAGCGTCAGCTTGATTATGTAAACAAAAAAAACACGTGTCGACTTGACAGCGGAGAACAAACAGATTCCAGCGGTACCATTTTTATCACTCTACAACCAAGATTCACGGATCCAGTCCCAAAATCAGAGCAGAACAACCACTGAATTGCAAAAAATACAAGCAGAAATGTTGTCTTACCTTTGCTGTTTATCAAAACAAGTTATTTCCACCGGAACAAAACCACTACACTTTCCAGCATGCTTTGGGAACAAATCCCGATCTGATTGATCATTACAGAGCGACATTAGATCGTTCTGATTAGAGAAAGGCGAATGTCCGCACAAATGCGTCACATGCATTTATGTCCTTTTGACTGGTTAATGAAGTGATTCACACGCATTTGGAGACCGGGGTCTGATTCTACCGGTTTAGAGGTTTAAAAGGAGCTGTCAATCACCCTAATTGACCAAGGTAAGCCAGAGCTATGGCGATGCGTAACTGAAGACGCTGCAGGGTCACAGAGTTGTTATTACGCACCGCACATTTTTACTTTTTTACGGAGCCCCTAAAGGGACATGGAGAAAAAAACAAACCAAAAAAAACATTTAGGGTGCTCACCAGATACTTTCGGGTGATCAGTCAATATAGACACGAGAAATCGCGAGTGTGAGTCGATATATATATATATAATAAAATGGAAATGTACTTTTAGTCTCGTATATCTGCGAGCCTGTGACCACTTCTGGTCCATTGAGTTATCACTCAAAACTCAGTAGCCAATCAGCATACAGCTTCATAAGGCCCGCCCACAAAACAAAAACCAAGGCACAAAGAACATATCAGGAAGTGCAAAGAACAAGTGAGGGAGAGCAAAGAACACATGTATTTTCAAACAATAAAATATATTTTTGTATGATTAAATCAAAAGAAGAACTCAAAGTACCTGAAAGAACCACGTCCTTCTCGCTGTGAGGCAACAGTGCTAGCAACTCATGCATATTCAATCTAGCATAAAATAAATTAATGATAAAGAAATTGATAAAAGCGTCATTTTCATTGTACTTTGTATGAATACCTCACATGTGCTCTTTCTGATTAACTGAAGGGTAAATCTGTCTGACTTGTTTCTTGTTAGAAGTTGAAGACATTTACAGTCAACTGCTCACATTTTGGTGAGGAAATCAGAGCCAAATGTTACCAAGGAAATTACATTTAACGAGAGACAATAAAAACCTTCCTTTGCTTGGACAAAGCCTCCAAAGAAGCTTCGACTTACTGTGCAGCAAAGGAGACCAATGTTCTCAGCAGATGCTCTTTGAATGCTAAAAAGAAGGAGTCTGAAAGCCTCCTCTGACAATAGGCGGAAGAAGAAAGAAAATAAATGCATCTGTCCTTCTGGACTACAGTCTGCAGACAGAGGCCTACTCTCTATTTTGATTTCTGCATGTAAGGTGTTGGAAAGATGTGAGGGAAACAAACGGATGACAGGAGAACGTATGATGTGTTCAGTCAGAATTCACTTATTCTGGCCCTCTCTCTTTTTTCCCTTTATTTTTTTTAATGGATTTCATATGGCTTTGTGTCTGCCTGCTGCCTCCCTTATGTCACAGCAGCGACAGTCCTTTTTTTATTTTTACTTTTTCTTTATTTTTAAGTAAAAGATTGTTTCCAAAAGCTTAGCTTTTCTCTGTGGACTTTGGTGCAGGAGAGTTAAGGTCGTCTTTATAGATAGATTGTGCAAATTAATATGCAGTAATTGGGGGCACATGGTTGGTGTAGTGGGTAACACTTCGTAGAAAGAATACCCGGGTTCACATGGAGATTGCATGTTCTGCTGTGTGTGTGTGGGTTTACGCAGTTTCCTCCCACAGTCCAAAAACATGCAGATTTGGGGATTAGGCAAATTTGACACTCTAGATTCACTGTAGATGTAAGTTTGAGACTGGATTGTCTGTCTCTATGTGGCCCTGTGATAGAATGAGGAGGAGGATAAAGCAGGAAAAGAGTAATGAATGGGCAGCAGTGGCTACTAAGGTCACTAAGCCTATTTTATTTATTATTAAATAAATAATGATGTAACCTATCATTATTCACTTAAATATGATCATAAATCTGTCCGTTTCCCTTCACTTCATAAGGCAGAGAGAGCCCCTTCAGTGCGTCGTTATCCAATCCATTCCACTTGTTCAAATAGAGTACGCCCACATCACTGAAAATCCAGTCCACGTTTTCCCTGCGACCTTGTTGCACTCCTGCAGCATGTTCACCTTGAAGCACACAGAGCGAATACAGCAGCTTAGCAGAATGACGTTAATGAAGAATGGACATCAGAAAGTTTTTAAGTAAGTATTCATCACTGCTGGTAGTAACAGTTAGTTAGCTCCAGCTAACAGCTAACAGAAATTGGAGAATACGGTGGCCGACAGGGGCAAACGCACTGAAAACCCCAAAACACCAGCAAATGAGAAAACACCGGCAAACAAGAAAACACCGGCAAGTAACAAAACGCCATCAAGTAACAAAACGCCAGCAAATAGAAAACACCAGCAAATAAGAAAACGCCAGCAAGTAACACAACGCCAGCAAATAACAAAACGCCAGCAAGTAACAAAACGCCAGCAAGTAACAAAACGCCAGCAAATAAGAAAACACCGGCAAGTAAGAAAACACCAGCAAGTAACAAAACGGAAGTGCTCTGGGTCTGTGGGGGCACTGTCGTGCAGGTCTTCGACCAACCTGTTGAATCGCAGTGTTGGAGTAGCATCCAGCTGCAGCCCCGGAGACCAACACCCTGGCGTGATAATAGTGGTTTAATGTACGGGATTTTTTTCCTTAAAACTGTATATACACACCGAAACGACGGGAGTGGTTTGACGGAAGTGATTTTTATATTAAGCAAGAATGAAGGAAGAATATAAAAGTACGTTAGCCTGTCCATATATTGAGCGCCACAGCGGGGACAACGACCACCACCTAACCGCCTCTCTGGAGCCCCAGAGCACCACATACACACACCCCCTGGAGCTCCGCTGTTATACTTTTTTCACCGTGTTACACATTTTTCACACTATTAACTAATAAAACCTTGTCAGATATCAATGTTTCTTTCCTTTACTACTACTCACTGTTTATTTGTAAAACTAACTAAACTAAATCTTAAAAATAAAATTGTCATGTCATAATTTTACAATAAAGGTTTCTATTTTTTATTGTTTGAACAGTGATTATTGTTGTAAGTTTGTTTGTAAAACTAACTAAACAAAATCTGTCACGAGGGTGTTGGTCTCCGGGGCTGCAGCTGGATGCTACTCCAACACTGCGAGTCAACAGGTTGGTCGAAGACCTGCACGACAGCGCCCCCACAGACCCGGAGCACTTCCGTTTTGTTACTTGCTGGTGTTTTCTTACTTGCCGGTGTTTTCTTATTTTCCTATACACACAGTCTATTGCTGGATCTCGCATCTGTTCGAGATAATCGCGCGATCTTCCGTGAATACCGCTGGCTCCCAAGGCTCTGCGCCGATGTCGTAACGCGCCCGGTGGGGATTGACGCCGGGCAGAGGACGAAGCAGAACCTCGCCGCTGCCGTTCCGCGTCCAGTGGAAATCCAGGGTAAGCCTCCCCTGTCCTTACAACCTAGTGATGCCTCTGATGAGCAGAACTCAGCGGGCAAAAACAACAAAATATTTTATCAGACGTGCCTTTCGTTTAGACAGTGACGGCATTTTTGGGGTTTAAAAATGTAAAAATCTGAAACCACCCTCCAGTGGAAAACTTACACTCCGCCATAGCGTTTCCGTCTACACTGCCAAGGCGCAAAAGTCTGCTCAGATCTGCTCACGTCACGTACGCGTTTACTAGGGACACAACGTAATTTTTTAATTGATTAATCTGTCTATTATTTTCTCGATTAATCGATGAATCGGTTGGTCCATAAAATGTCATAAAATGTTAAAAAACGTTGATCAGTGTTCGTCAAACCTGGAAATGACGATGTTTTTGAATGTCTTGTTTTGTCCACAAACCAAAATGATTCAGTTTTAGTGATTTCTTTGTTCTCACAATGTTTCCAGGGTTGAAACGTGTGAAGTGGTCGATTATGTGAAGATACCATAGACCTGGTTCCAACTCGTGCAGATCCACTGCTACTGTCTTGTTATATTCCGAAGCTAAAGGCATCCCCACAGCAGGCTTTGGCTTTGTCCTTCTGTACTTCTGACATATTTCACAGTCATTTACTATTTGTAAAACATTCTTTGTCCTTATTTCCTGAACTGTGAATGAGCCTCTGTAGCCTGTCTGCCGACGCATGACCAAACTTTTTGTGGAGCTTCAGAAGGGCTTTACCTTTGTTAGTGTCTTTGTGTCTGGTGAGATCATCAATATAGTTTTCCAGCCATTTCTCCCCACATACAGTACGGGTACATGCAGTATCAATAATTGCTGATCCCAATGATTCAGTCATGTATATTTCTGCGTCTGACCTGGAGGTCTTTGTAAACAATGTAATGTTGCATTCTTCTTCATGTGCATCTTCAGTTACTTTGACATGTTCAGTTTTCTTGTGAGGACAATCTTTAGCCCAATGAAATGTACACTGGCAGATAGCATATTTGGATCTCTTACCAAACTTATCCAGTGGATTAGTCCCTGGTAATGGCTGCTTTGGTTGTCCACTTTGCAAGGTTGTATTCCATTTTCCTCTTGCTTGTGGTCTTTGGT
This sequence comes from Microchirus variegatus, assembly GCF_963457635.1. Classification (NCBI taxonomy): domain Eukaryota; kingdom Metazoa; phylum Chordata; class Actinopteri; order Pleuronectiformes; family Soleidae; genus Microchirus; species Microchirus variegatus. The sequence continues at coordinate 10,425,788 of NC_139804.1, read as the reverse complement.
CTGTGAAAAACGCCACATCCTGGTTCACTTGTATTCCGTTTGATGAGCTTGTCGATTTTCCTCCGAAAATCCTTTTTAGAGACGATTTCATGGAGGAGAACGTCAACTCAGTGCAGGCCGTCCATGCTAGTTGTCTGCTTTTCTCGTCGAGGCAGGCCGTGTCTAATAGCTTAAAAGCTAGCACCGCATCAGGAAGCGTCATATTATACTTTTTTGTTCGGTTGTATCGCTGTTCAAAGTCAATTATGTAGTCCGCCATGGAAACTGAATTAACCTTCGTAATTCCGTCAAAATAGGAATAGGCTTCATATGCGGGATCTTTTTCCTCCTTTAGGAACACGCCGTCCAGCCTTGCGAGTAACGTTGCCATACTGTTAACATTGTCCAAATCTTCCGCAGGTATTTCCATCGCCGTTTCACGCGCTCGTCCTTCAAGCCCCAAAGCGACAGCAAGGGCTTGTTTCTTTTTGTCGAGCTCTGTAACCCGCGTCCAGATATTAACTTCATTTTTCCAACACTCGTATGGTCTGGCTTCATCAGACTTCGGCGGAACTTTGTAACTAGATGCCATTCTTAACCATCCTACCAATGTTATTCGTAATAAACACAACTTTTATTATTCAGAAACGTTTATTCAGTGTACAACCAGATCTCACATGTTCGCCATCATGTTCCTCTAACGCTCACAACACGAACAGAGCGCATGCGCCAACACATACACACTTTGTGGCACCTTCTGCCGTAAAGATCAGTGCTGTGGGAAATCAACATGTTAACAGCGAGGACATGGCGATGAGTCTCTGCCTGGATTAAACCACTTCTTTTAGGTGGGGCAGGACTTTCCTGGTTTTTTCGTTTTAAGGTCAAACAATCTGCAATGACATGTCCAGTGCGGTGACAATAAAAGCATTCTCTACTTTCCTGGAGTTTCTAACAGTCATCTGGGGCTCAGCTGATACAGCTTTGGATCTTTCACTGGCTGCAGTGGAAGATGTTTTGTGGATTAACACATATTCATTTGCTAGAACCGCTGCAGAGGTGAGTGATGTGACTTTTTGTTCATTTAGATAAACCACAATACGCTCAGGTAGACAGGTTTTGAACTCTTCTAACAGAACTAGTTCACGTAAAGAATTAAACGTATCTGTTTTATATGCTGTACACCACTTGTCTAATAAAATAGACTTCTCCCGAGCAAACTCAACATAAGTCTGGGAGACTATTTTCGTTTTTTGTCGAAACCTTTGGCGATATGCCTCAGGAACTAGCTCATATGCTTGCAGAATGGCAGTTTTTACACTTTCATAATTTAGACAATCTCTTGAGCTTTTCCGTGTAATCTACATTGGAGTAACAGAGTCCAAACTTCAGACGGCCACTGCAACGCCATAGCAATACGTTCAAATGCTGCAAAGTATGAATCGACCTCACTTTCCCGAAATGTTGGCACTAAGGACACATGCTTAGTGATGTCAAAACTATCAGTGGATGATCGGAGAGAAGATGGAGGCGCCGCTACACGACCAACAGGTGCGACCTGAGCTTGAGATTGCAACTCTAATTGACGCAACCGTATGGCTTTGTCAGCTTCAATCTCTAACTTTCTAATTTCCAGCTGTCTGTCTTGAGCTTCCCTTTCTTTCCTGGGCTTCGATCTGCAGGCGGGCAAGGTGTTTCTTTAGCCGCGCCGCATCGTCGGAGCTAGAGCCACCACTGAGGGTGAAAGCATCAAAACGAGGAAGCGTGAACGGAGTTTTCAGCAAACTCTCTCACAGTCTCTATGAGTCACCTATTATAAAATGAATGTCACATCTCTGACAGAAGTGACCCTGTTTTGAGAAAATGATGGTTGATGGGTAATGCCGACTACTACATGATTATGAGATGAGATGTATTCTCGTCTGTCTGCCCTGTGTCTCTCTGCTTCTCTGTTACATTTTGCATGTCAGCAGTATATAACACACTTACTTCAGTGTTCGTCATGAATATATGATGTAAAAAAAAAAACCTGTTAAAATGGTAACTGTTAGACGAGTAGCTGGGCAGCAGAGTCTGACAGAAAAGCAGTGTAAGCGGGATGTCGTACCGGTCCAATGACAGTGAACGATGGGCATTGAATGAGATGCAAAAGACAACCATGGAGGACATCCAGCAGCATCTTTCTTTCGACTCAGTTTGTCATTGTTTGTCGTAAGAAGATGTCAAGCTTTGAATGAGAATAGACTGCGGACGTTGAAGAAACACTGGTCGCAAGGGACTTATGTTTTTCTATTGCCCAGTCAGCTGAGCTCACTGTACCATTGTTCTCTGGTACCCCGAGGGAAGGGTGCCAAAAAATTGAACAGTATGGGGCAGGTTATTTTGGAATTCCTAATGGAAAGGCAAAAAAAACATGTACTGTACTGTATCAAACCGAACCGTTCCACTCTATGGAAACACGGCTATACAGTGTACTCCTAGTGCTAGTGCCTAAACCAGATAAATGGAAGGGTTGCATCAGCAAGGACATGCGAGATACAAATGTAAATCACTTGAAAAAGCAGGTGATCTGCTATGGCAATCCTCCAGAAAGGGAGAAGCTGAAAGGAAAATGTGAAGAGACACAAAAACAACATGAAAGGAGGCAACTTTCCCTTTCCCTACCTTTTTAAAGGTTTAATCAGAGGTGGAAAAAGTACTAAAATATTGTACCCAAGTAAAAGTACCAATACTTTGATGAAATATTACTCAAGTAGAAGTAAAAGTAGTCATCTGAAAATGTACTCAAGTAGAAGTTACTTAGTAACTTAGTTACTTTGTGTGGGTTGTGAGGGTAGTAGAAATATGACAATGGTCAGAAATCCAAAACTATTTTGGAGCTCACGCGCCCGGCACGACAGGATGTTACATCACTTTTGGCGCGCGCCCTCTATGTTCACGCGTCAGTGCTGGTGATAATCACATCATCATTCGTCTGGTTCTGGTGTATATTTTCCCCCTGTAGGTCTTCATTGTGCTGAAGTTTTATTTTTACTAGTAACGGATAGGATTTAAAAAGTAACTAAGTACAATACTTGAATCAATACGTACTCAAGTAAAATACAAAATCCTGATTTTAAATTGTACTTAAAAAATACAAAATACACAAAAAAGTATTCAATACAGTAAATATATTTAGTTACTTTCCACCTCTGGGTTTAATAAAAACAATCAAGAATCTCCTCTGGCAACAGGGTGGGTGGCTCAAGGAAAGTCCACCTTAGCCGGGAGAATCTGGCCGGCCTCTTGTACTGAAACCTGCCAGTCATCCCCCAGGATTTACTGACACACACACACACACACACACACACACACACACACACACACACACACACACACACACACACACACACACACACACACACACACACACACACACACACACACACACACACACACACACACACACAGTCATACATACAAATCATTCAATCAAACATGCACACCTGCAGCCAATCACAGACACACGCAAAGAGCGAGAGAACAGTCCACTTTATAACAAAACCACACACTAAACAATTAAATAAAATTCATTGTGAATTGTTCAACTGAACAGTGGAGTTCTCAGGTACTGATTAGTACAAAAATAACTCAGAGGAAATCCGAGGAATGTGTCCTCAAACCATCACCAATGTGGAGTAAAAGTTTCAGAGCAATGACATTGGATCGCTCAGGATGGATATTAATACTATGAACAGGGTGTGAAGTTAATCCTGCAAGACCCAAATTAAGAAAAACCTGAAAAAAAATGATTGGACCATTCAGATGTTCAGGAACATTTTCACCTTTTCCCAGAACTGAATTGTCTGTTGATATCCTCTTTGTGACATGGGATTTTAGCTCAGTCTGAACAAACCAACTACATTTTAGCTACATTAACTACAGAGATAAAACTTTTAAATCAGTAAATTTTGACCAGAACACAACACAAGGGTAAAATGTATATAATGTATACTGTTCATGTCTAAAGAAAATACTCTGTTTCCAAGACAGAAGTCATTGATTTTGGTCCTAAAAATGCAAGGCTTGAGGTCAGTGGCCTTATTGACTTAAGCCAGAAATCTTGGTGTAGTTATGGACTCAGACCTGAATTTTAATAGCCACATAAAGACCATCACTAAATCAGCTTATTATCATCTCAAAACATTGCACAAATCAAAGGATTTCTGTCGAAACAAGACATGGAAAAACTTGTTCAAGCATTTATTCTTAGTAGGTTCGATTATTGTGATGGTGTCTTTACAGGTCTCAGTAAAAAAAAATCAATCAAGCAGCTGCAGCTCATCCAGAATGCTGCTGCCAGAGTCCTGACCAACAGCAAGAAAATGGACAATATGACACCTGTGCTTAAATCATTGCACTGGCTCCCTGTGTGTCAAAGGATTGAGTTTAAAATCCTGCTACTAGTCTACAAGTCGCTGAATGGTCTTGGGCCTAAATACATGTCAGAGCTGCTCATTGATTATGAAGCGTCCAGACCCCTCAGGTCATCAGGGACAGGTTTACTCAGCCCAGGGTCAGAACCAAGCAGTGCGAAGCTGCATTTAGCTTCTATGGTCCTCACCTGTGGAACAAGCTCCCTGAACACCTGAGGCGTGCACAAACTGTCAGCTTGTTTAAATCAGGGTTAAAAACATTATTGTGTACTGCAGCTTTCTAATAGTAACCACCAAAACGATGTGATGATGCATGCAAATACTGTGGCCAGCACGCGCCTGTCTATACCCCCTTTGAGTCTGTCCAAGATCAGGTTGGAACACCAATAAAACAATTCCAACAAGATGTGAGTACACTGTGGAACAGCACCTATTAAATGCTGGAAAGTCTCTCGCGAAACTGGGTTGCAGCGCAGTGAGGATTATGAACTCCCCGCGACAGAACTCTCTTCTTCTGCGGCCCAGCCTCACCCAGACTCTAACTCATGCGGCCCCCAGGCAAATTGAGTTTGAGACACCTGCTCTAGACAATGATGTCCAGCCATGGCAAAACCAGTCACAAGTCTACTTAGGGACATTTGGAGTTATTTACAGATTCTGAAAGTGTTTCTAGGCTTTCCAACAACGTCCAACACATGCAAATTGGATAATATTTGAAGAAGATATGGCAATTTGAATGTAGGCACTCCTCAAACTGCTTTAAGGAGAATTTTAGCCTCAAAGATTTACACCTTCTGAGAGCCAAGAGACAGATTCATCACATTTACATATCACAATGGGGGGGGGGGGGGGGGGTATGTGTGTTTCTGTTCATTCTGTTATCATATCTTGTCCTTCCACTCCTGTAGTCATTGGTACAGTCATTGGTACAGTCAGTGGTATGCAAAAGTTTGGGCACCCCTGTAAATCTTCATGATTTTCCTTTATAAATCATTGGTTGTTTGAAAAAGACATTTCAGTTAAATTATATCATATAAGAGACAAACACAGTGATAATTGAGACGTGAAATAAAGTTTATATGATTTACAGAAAGTGCAGTCCATAGTCCACAAGCTGGATCCTTGACTGGATTCTTCTGAAGCTTCTTCCTGAGATCCTAATTTTGTGGGTTCAGCAATCTCTCTGAATCTGGATTTGAAGGGTGACAGCACCTCCTGGTTGTCACATTTTTTGACAACTGTATTGATTCAGCATGTCAGGATCGTTGCTCATTATCCCTTAAATCCCCGCTCTCTTTGAACTAGTTTGGTTGTCAGGGAGAACTGACAACTGTGACAGGCTCTCTCCTGCAGTGGTCAAGAGTGGCAATTTGGGACTGATCATCAATACAAATAGTGACACAATGCCAATTCCAGCAGGCATCTGTGAATGATGCCATTCTGCCTCACTCTGTTGTATTATTTAGTGCATATGACTGGTTGTTATCCCTTTACTCTTATCCCCCATGTCTGACCATAAGGAAAGGGCATAGTTCTATTTTTCTTTTGCTTTTACTGTCTGGTAACATTGAACTTAACCCTGGCCCAGATGTAAACTGTCTGAGCACGCCTATTGATATTGAATCCATATCAGGGATTGGTGTTGTGCATCTTAATGTTAGAGGTCTATTGCCAAAACTTGACCTAGTTAAAATCTGGACTAAATCGACTGATACTGACATTATTGTCCTGTCTGAAACATGGCTAAAGAAATCCACCAAAGACAAAGATATTGCTATTAAAGGTTACAATGTTTATCGTTGACTGTCCCAAAAAAGGTGGTGGCATCGCAATATATGTCAAGCAGAAATTTCATGTCACTGTTCAATCATCTCTTTCTCTCAGCAGTCAATTCGAATTTCTTCCTCTGAAGTTGGAGCTTCTAAATGGCCACTTTCTCACCATTATAGGCTGCTACAGACCGCCCTCTGATAGTAGTGAGACTTTATCCTCATTGAATAAACAGCTTTTGACTTTAGACTTCAATGAGATTCTTCTCAGAGGAGATCTGAACTGGGATTGGTTATCTTCTGTTTCTGACAGTTTTAAATCTATGTGTGATTCTTTTAACCTAACACAATTAGTAAACGGGTCAACACGTCCAAACTTTAAATGTCCAGAGAAATCCTCTCTACTTGATTTATTTTTAACTAATTCTCCTCATTTCTATTCAGATATTGGTGTATTTGCAAATGATATGAGCGATCATTGTGCTACAGCTACTATCAGACGAGCTAAGCTCCCAAAAGCAAGGCCACATATTATTTTTAAACGTGATTATAAACATTTTGGTGAGCAGGGTTTTCATCATGATCTATGGCCCTCTGATTGGTCCAGGATCTCACTTTTTAATGACGTAGAGCTGGCCTGTAAGTACTTTTATAATGCTTTCAATATTGTTATTAATAAACATGCCCCTCTACGTAAATTTAGTGTGAAGGGTAGAAATAATCATTGGTTCTCCCTTGAGTTGTCCAGTCTACTTAAAGCAAGGGATGATGCCTGGGCTAAGGCCAGAAAATCTAAATATAGATATAAATATAGATCTAGATATTCAAACAGCTCAGAAATCGCTTTACTTCCCTTGTTAAAAAAGCTAAATCTGATTTTTATGTGGACAAAACTACCTGCAACCTGAATGATCCTAAGAAATTTTGGAAAGTAGTCAAATCCTCATTCGGGGATAAAACCAAAGACGAATTACCTGCTTGCATAGTAAAAGATGCACATATTTTAGCTGACAAACCAGCCATTCATAATTATTTTAATGAACACTTTGTTTCTTCAGGCTCTCTATTTGAGTCCTCACATCCACATCAGTCTAATGTGTTAGGGGTTTACCCTCAATCACCACCTATACATGCTATGGCTCCTGGATTTGATCTGATTCCTTTTGATGTAGCTGAGATCCAGAGGGCTCTACAGCAATTACATTTAAGTAAATCTGCCGGACCTGATAATCTTGAGCCTTTCTTTTTGAGGTCAGCTGCAGACTTCATAGCAGAACCTCTGTGTCACATTTTTAATTTGACCCTTTCTGAAAATAAGATTCCTAGAATATGGACGTCTGCTTATGTTCTTCCCTTACTGAAAGGTGGTGATCCCTCCATAGTTAACAACTACAGGCGGATCTCTAAATTGTGTGTTCTCTCCAAAGTTTTAGAAAAATTAAATGCTTAGATGCTCATGGTCTCCTCTCACAATATCAGTCAGGTTTTCGTAAACAGCACAGTACAATAACTGCCGCTGTTAAAGTGGTAAACGACATTAAAGAGGCACTAGATGGACGGAAATATTGTGCAGCTCTTTTTATTGACTTGTCAAAGGCATTTGACACAGTCGACCATGCCATCCTGGCAGATAGACTCCGCAAGATTGGCTTATCTAACCAGGCTGTAAACTGGTTTTCCAATTATTTAGAACTCAGTGTGTCCAGGCCGCCGGGTCTTTGTACTCGTTTAAACTGCACATCGATAAACTTGTTTCAAAGTTGAAATTGGGTTTCTTTTTTAGAAATAAATCATGTTTTTCACTTCAAGTCAGAAAACATTTGATCACCACAACATTTTTACCCTTGTTGGACTATGGAGACTTGCTTTTTATTAATGCTCCTGATAAGTTTTTAAAGACATTGGAGTCTGTATACCACTGTGCTCTGCGTTTTATGACTGGCTGCAGCTATCGTGTACATCATTGTTCCTTATATGCCGTTGCACATTGTCCATCTTTGTATGTCCGCAGACTCTCTCACTGGCTGACTTTGATTTATAAATCCATTCTTGGACTTCTGCCTACATATTTGTGTTTACATAATTATGTGCAGAAACCACAGCCGATATGGCCTGCGTTCTCAGGACATGATACAAATGCAGGTCCCAAGAGTCAAAAACACAGTTAATGAACACGCAGTAATTGATCAAGTAGTTTTGCATTATCAACATACTGTATGATTAAATGAAGCCATGACACCTCTGCTAAAATAAGACTGTAATTTTGTTTACAGCAACCACACTGAGCAACACATGTTAGTTTTATTGGGATTAGAACTCTCATCTATTTTTACTGTGAACTGCTTTTGTTTCGCAGCTACATAAAAACAGAGAATTTTACCACAGTTTCACTGTCACAATATAGCAATCTGTCACAAATCCAGCATCTTGTCTTCTTGTGTCAAAGTAAAAGCACTGTCCTGTTCCAGTTCACCTGAATCCATTCAATTGTCCATTAACTTCTGCATGTGGGAAGAAACTGGAGAACCAAGGGAAAGTCCAACAACAAACAGAAAAACCTGGACCTGGCCACAAACCAGCAACCTTCATGCTATGAGGCAGCCGTATTCGCCATATGTACTAGTATATGGCTTGAATCCAGCACCCAACTGGTCAATTCCGTGACATCTGGAGCTCTGTTTTTAAATGATGTTTGCAAAGTAGCAGACCACAAGATTAGTTGCAGTGGCAATCCTTTGTGTTTTTATGGCGGATGTTGCAATATTATGCAACGTTCCACTGGTTTGAATGCACTGTGCTGCTACAAGAATGTATGAGAAGAAAATTGCTTCAGATGATCTGTGATAAACACAGGGACAGACGGTGTATAGGGACGATTTGGGCAACACCCTACCAACTAGGAGGAGAAAGATATTTTTTTTTCCTAAGCAATTCCAAAGATCCTTAGTACTAATATTCCTTTCAGCTGTCTCTGTCAGAAAAAGTATTTATTATCAGTGTTGTAGACATATTATCTGTCATTGTCCAATGTTTTATGGTCCTATCTCTTCTGAGGCGATTTGATTGACGAGGAGAATCGCCCCAAAATTCTCCCCTTGACTCTAGAGTTAAAAAAATTTTTTTTTCAAAAACATAACCTCCGATGCATTTTTAATGACGATTTATGTGCATGCACAATGCATCATATGTAAATTGAGCAAAGAGAGGAGGGGATAACTTCTCTTCTTTTCACATCACGTCTCCCGATAAGTTGTTCGCCTCTCTGATGGCGGCGCTCTAAGCGAAGCTCACTGTAAAAATACACAGAGGATTGTGCTCGTTTAATCGGTCTTAGCACTAGCCGATAAGTACACGTAATTTTACCAGTGCTATGGAGTTCACACTTTCATACATGTTAGCTGTTTATGGCTCGTAGCAGAGGACAGCAGTCATTTGAGGCGACGTTCGTTAGCTTGTTTGCTAACATTGTTGATGTTTGTAGGGTTAAACTTCACGCAAATCGGACTGTTTCATGTAAGAGAGTATTGTCAGATGCATTTAGCAACACATCTAAAGATCCAATTCTGCTCTTTCCTTTAAACTTAATGAATAATTTGACTGCACTATCTTGTCATGTATGTGTGTTGTATGTATCTGGTAAAGGTTGTGAAAGCTCTTGATCCTTGGTCAGTTAATAAATACTTGACTTAATATGCTGCCCCTGTCTTTATGTGGTTGCTGGACACATCTTGTGTCCTGTG